>NC_135002.1:0-1200000 GCF_051020985.1 Nomia melanderi | reverse complement strand
CGTGGCGAGGAGGCACGCGAAACACGCACGCAGGGCGGACAGACGGAGAGCGAGCGACACACGGCCACAGAAACAGAGAGAGACAGACGGACACTGGCACCGAACGAACGAACGAACGAACGGACGAACGGACGATAGAACGATAGAACGAACGATGGAACGAACGAAACGAACAGGGCACTAGCATCGACGAACACAAGGCGCAGAAACGCGCGATTATCACGTAGAAATCACAGCCACGCTCTAACGGCTACGTTTGTATTCCAATATATCGGCCGTTCGAGTCGCTTCTTTTTCCCCATGATCGTCGACATCGTCGTTCTCGTTCCTGTCCTCGTCGACCTCGTCGTCGTCGTGATCATCGTTCTTCTTCTTCTTCCTCCTCCTCTTCTTCTTCTTCGTTTCTTTCTCCTCTTCCTCCACGTCGTCGTCCTCGACGACGTACGACACCACCACCACCAGCACTGCCGGCTTTCCCGGACTGTCCCGTCACCCTCTGCCCGACCAAAAGCTACACCTATCGAACGCAAACTGCCGCGTATTATCGTCGCGAGTGGGTGCCTCCACGGGCCACCGTCGCTGGATGCACCCTGCGAGGGCACGAAGTACACCGATTGTTTGGAATGGCGGATCGAACGGGCACACACGGTTGCCGCATCGTGTGGTAAAAATGGCCGCGACCTGCCCACACCGTGCTCGCGGCCTCGCACCACCTCTTCGCCGCGCGTCGTCGTCACGGGACGATGACGCGTATACCGCACTGCCACTGATACATCCTCGATTTCCAGCGACGGACACCAGCTAGGGAAACTGACCGAACAACCTAGCACACGCCCCGAATTACGCGTGGACAACGACGCGATCTCTCCTTCGTTCGCTTCTGCCGCTGCTGCTGCTGCTTGCTAGCTGCTAGCTGCTGCTGCTGGCTGCTGCTGCTGCTGCTGCTGCTGCTGCCGCTGCTGCTGGCTGCTGCTGCTGCTGCTAGCCACGACTATGCATTTCTGTCATCCGTTTATCTCTCTTCCTTTTTCACCCTCCCACCTTGTCGTCTCCCTCTCCCTCACTCTTGTTACACCTTCTGTCCGGCCTGTCTCTCTTCCGCGTCAACACTGTTTCTCTCTTAACACAACGACCGAGAACATGGCGTACCTATGCTCCGAAGACGGACATACGGGCCATAGGTAAATGATACACTTTATAGATTGCTAGCAGCGTGACACTACCCGTCGCGCCGTCTACGGCGAACGACGAGAACTAATCGAATCGAGAGCGAAATTGAAAGTCTGTCTGAACGCGAATCGATTCTTGTTGGGATCTGTTATTCCGTATTTTAGTATGTTTTTTCATATTGTGTGGATGAATTATTCGATACGTATTGTAAGCTTATGTCACAGTCGCTTTTTTTGACTTGTAACGACTGGGACTATTTTCTTGCTTGTACCATGATTTTCTTGCATCAGTACGATGACTGTTCTGTTATTTATTTTCAGTAGTTTAGGATGCGTTGAGTATACTTGAATTAAAGAGTGCGATGGTTACGGTGAAAAACTAGCGGTGAAAAGGGATATTAGCTTACTCGGTTTGAAGAATATTGCAGTTCATCAAAGACCCATTAGAATGTTTTATGACACTCTGCTTACTAATTAGCAAGATGTGATATTCTCAGCATTAACAACTCGGTAATTACGGACGAATGTCGACGAAAGCGAAAGTTATAATCATATATATTAAAATGCACAAATTGCCTTTTTTTTTTACCTTTATGTGGCTTCTTTTCTGTGGTTACTTTTATTTTTTCCCTAGATTAGTGGTTACAGAGCCCTCTGGACGAATTGAAGACGGTCCCTTAACCGATAGTGTCGTACTTTGATACTAGTTGACGCCACATGCCATGCGAACTTCGTTAGCGGGTAAAATATCGGTATCGAAAATTTTCCTGCCAAATCGGTTAGGCTCCTTTCCATTCCCAATGCTTCGGAATGCTTTAAAGTTGAACGAGAACAGGTGAGCACGAACTACGTCAATACTTCCTTCGGTCAACAACGATAATGCTCAACGAACGACAAATCGGGATCGTGCAAATTTGTTCAAAAGACTCGGGAATATCAACATTCGCTTTCACGCGACTTTTGTTGATACGCGGATAATTGCGCTAACATTCTACTAGGAAGAGATCGTTTATTTAGAAATGCCTTCGACTTTCTCTACTCCGACAGACTATTTGCTTGAAGCCCATTAACTTTCCGTTCCGTGTTGTCACTGACTTCGATCTTGCATATGTGCCTTTCGACTAATAATATTCAGATTCTTTTTCTTCGACTCCAACACGGCCGATTTGAATATTCTCTCCCATAAAACAAAACAAACGCTGGGGGAACATTTATGGTGACACGAACAACGGTACGACAATAAGAAGTTTCTCGATCTATTTTACGAAAGTGTCAACGGTTTTCTCCTGGTAGCCAATAAAATTTTTCGTCCCCGATCCGTCGTACAAGTAATTGGTTAGTATTCCTTAGTTCTGTGGCCTGTCAGTTCCGAGTAATCTATCTTCTAATTTTTCCAATTTATTGCTTAAAATATAAATGGAATATAGAATACCTTTATTTTGGAATATTTATTTTGAAACATTTCTACGACGCTTGCGTACTCAGGGTTGTATCAACGTTCTCGTATACCCTAACCTCCTGTTTTTTTAAATTACCTATATAATACACAATACTTTTATTCTACGATTTTAATTACAGATGTCTCATAGTCTTTCGAGAACCTCGAATCATCCCTGATGACGCCGTGATTTTGCAGAAGAAGTTAAGGCCTCACGACTGTCCGTTCGGGGCAAAAAGTCCCGCAGCAGGCCGCACCTGCAACGGCGCCTTCTTTGAACCAGTTCACGGCTAGTGACCCGTGTCCTCCGCGTGAACCCGTGTCTCGTCTGGTTGTGTCTCCGGCGATGATTTTGCCCAGCCCGCTTTTGGCGATGGCCACATTTCCAAATCCATATAGGTAAGCTTGCCATCGACTGACGTGGGCCGTTCGCTTACCTACATACGGAGAGGGCAGGGTGACGCGCACAAACACTGCTGTCTCTCCCGGAAGAATATTTCGAGGTCGATACGTCTGGCCCGCTCGTTGATGAGTAAATTTTAAACAATTCATAAAGTGGAATTAACACGTTGAGCGCTATAAAAATCTTAACACGTTGAACGCCGCACGAGAAAAAAATACACAAAATGGAAAAGATATGATATCAAATCATTTGATTGAGTTGAATTATTATTACTGCACGTTCATCTACTTGAATGTCACATTAGGTAGCATTATTTAATAAAATATAATTAAGAGGATCGCCGCTGAAACAAAAACTGATAGCGAACGTCTCAACGTGTTAACCGATTTGGTCAATGAGCGATTCACATGGGCTATCATTTATTTAAGGAAACAAATCAATTTGAAGATGTGTCTAGTCAACGTATCCCAGATCAATCAGAGACCCAGTGTTCTTCGACTTTTGAATTTGTAATCACAGAACAAGTGAAAAATGATCAGAAATGTCTAGCCAACCTGAAACGATGCAGTCATCACGGTATCGATGCAGGTATCGCCAGCACGTTTCATAATTCGCAGAGGCCTTTACGGACACGCTAAATTGCCGGACGACCGCCGCCACTTGATTGCTCCGGTTACTCGTCTCTCGCTCTCCGTTTTCCGTTATTGACATTGGCACCATTGCTCGATGGTCTCGCGATACCCGGCGATCATCGGTCCAAGGATACCGCGATCACCGACTGCGCGCGCGGAGAGCGGGATTAGCGTCAAGGAAAACCGGGAATAACGAGATTAACAAGAGGGAGAGAGAGAAAAAGAGAGAGAGAATGTGAATGTTGCTGCAACGACGTACGTTGTCCACGCTTTTTTTCCTTCGCCTCCGGTTGAACCCTTATATCACCAACGGGACACGTTCGTCCCACAAACTTGCTCTTTGAATCCGTACCGCGGTACCAGTTTATTATTAGACTGCAACGTTCATGCAAATTACCTTTTTTGCGAGTTAACCCCTGATCTCGCGGTCTCTTTCGAAATCGTATTTGCGTAAAGACAGCGTTATCCACGACGATCTGTCAGGAGGAAATGGAACTGTGCGTGTCGAACACAGTTAATCGGTCAGATTAAAGAACCCACTCGTTATCGCAGGATATTAATCAGATTTCTGTTTCCCTCAGCCTCGTCGAATAAACGAGTAAATCTGGAGCAGCGCGAAGTCCTTGGAAACCTTGTGGCTCGTTGTGTTTCGAAAACTTTTACGAGCGACGAATGCATAAAGAACTACGGAACCATTACCGATCGACTGAGAGAGGCAGAGAGAGTGTCTGAGAGAGAGAGAGAGAGAGAGAGAGAGAGAGAAAGAGAGAGAGGCTCGGCATGAATGAAACGAACGAGGAAGGATCGCGGCGTACACCGATTCTATAATTATTTCGAGCGGCGCGGAACGATTCGCATCCTCGCGGGTCCGGTTATTACGTTGCACACGCTCCGCAAAACACTTCCGAGCGGTTCTTTAATTCTAACGAGCGAGCTTAACCGCTCCGTTTCCTTTTGCTCTTCCCGCCGCCGTCGCGTTGCGCAATCGAAACGCAAAATTCGTTCGGCGAACGGTTTTCGAGCGGCTGTTCGGGGGCAGCGACGATAACGCCCATTACAGCGTCACTGTTCGGTGTAAACAGAGCGCATCGACAACAAGCCGACGGTATTGAGTCACGGGATAACGATCGGCCGGCAGAACGTTAACGATAATTATTGGAACGACACGCTCGCGCCGGTCCGCTGACGAAAGACGTTACTTAATCCGTTTCGAGGAAGATTCGGGCTCGGCGGTTTTGCATATTTAGACCGGTGACCCCCTTTTCCTCGTTCTGTCCCCTTACACCTTTCTTCCGGGCGAGGCCGAGCGCGCGCGCGCGCGCGCGTTTCCTTCTTCTTTTTCGAGGGCGGCCGGAGATATTAAGACACAATATTTCGATTGTGTTCACGGATGAATCACTCGGCACGCACGCGTTTATAAGGTATTCGCTTGAAACGACGCATTTGCATATTAACGACCCGTACCGCTAAGAATAGGACGCCTCCGGGGATTTATTCGGCCAGAGTTTCCCCGATCCGAATCCCTTTTTTCCTGGATCGTTGGGATCGCGATCGGAGCCTCGAAAATTGCGCACTCTGCTGGCTGCGGCGTTGGAACCGATTAGCGATGCACTAATTTCGACTATGTTGGATTCGCACTTCGAGGATTGAACGATTCAACTGGCTCGGGAATCGATATGATGCGTTCGGCAAGCTGCAGTTTTCCAAGAGGAAAACCGACGAGTTGCTGCGGTTTTTGCCACGCAGCGAGTACACGTGTACGATTAACCAAGACCGATCGCCGGACACGAGGGAAAATCGCCGTCTGTATAAGGTCAAGCGACCAAAAGGAAGGTGCGTTTGTCACGGCGAAGACGGCGATCCGATCAGGGACAAGACCTGCTAGGGATATCGTCGCGAGAGTCGAGGACACTCGTGATTCGGCGAAATCGGTCAGCAGGTCACAGCCGGCTCTCCGCGGCGCTTGTACGACGAGTCGACGGGTCCCTAATCAACCACTCAATTACCTGTACAATCGGTTCCGTTGGTTTCTCCGCAATCGTGCTCCTTGTTTACGATCAATCGGTCGTTACGCGTAACCGATGATAGGTTAAATTAACCCTGCCCTCTGTTTTCATTGTAGAAGAGGACGTCCACCGGACGACGAACGAATGGCCGCGATGATCGCCTTTGAATGGAGCATTTTAATATCCATTCGTCATTCCCCCGACGCAATCGTCGTTCCATCGGACCATTGAGCGATACCAATAGGGAGCAATTGGGAACCCGACACTCTGCTCTGTCCACAGAAGAAAGTAACAGTCCGCCTGGTATCCAGAGCCTGACCTCGCAAGAATGCGAACGTACCTACGGCTATTCTCCAGTTGCACCGGATTGTCCTTTTACAGCCGGTGGACAGGATACGGGGAACTCGTAAAGTTAGCTCCCTGAAGGATGACACCATCGACGAGAAGAGGACTGACTAAGTGCTCGATCCACCCAAGTCCGTCCGTATCAGCGACAAATTAAACACCAAATTTGCCTCTAAAAGCTTCCTACGTGGCCGGCGACCTCTCGTCCCGAATTTCTAGCAGAATCCGTCCCAAGGTCATAGAAAGGTGTTCGCTAGAGGTAGGTGTTCATTCGAGAGTAAGACTATCCAAGTGAATATTGACACGATTACCCGAAGCTCGTGGTCATTCCGAATAAGTACTCCCAGCAACCAGCGACAGTTCTACTCCGCAGAGTAGATTGTAAACATTAGCTGAACTCCGAGCCTTGAAAGCTGCGAACGTTCAGCTCTAAAAGCTAAAGTCTCGGCTCGAGTCTTCAACCTTTTAGCTACGGGAATTTTCCACTGTGCGTTAAATTAGATTACAATGTGCTATTATCGATGACAGAAAGAACTGTGCCGCTACAGCGACGTGCTGTTCGTAAAGATCATATCCGTGAAAGCCACTTCGGCGCATAATATAAGATGACATCAGCGAAAGTCATTGTAGTGGCGCATCGTATCTAAGAGCAAGGTCTCAAGCCTTTAAGAGACTCAGCCTTTAAGGTTGAGCCTCGAAGCTTCGAAGCCTAGGGCATCGTTGAGCTCCGAGCCTTCGAGACTCAACTGCGAAGGTTGAACCGCGAAGCGTCGAAGACTCGAGCGTCGCGCGACCCCGCTCCGAAACAAGTGGCCAGCTTAAAGGATAGGAAAAGACTCGACGAAGCTGCGCCCGCTATACACGAGGAACTGTTTGCAGAACGCGGTGCGTGGGACCAATTTGGTAGCCGTGTATCCCGCTCCGGCCCCGGCCGAGGAAAGTAACAGTCCCCGTTTGGATCCAGCCTGATCTCATCACTACCCGATAACTTCGGGCCGCGCTTCGTGCCGCTCCGGCGATCGTCGTCTCCTACTGGGAGAGCTCCGCGGATCCGTCAGAAAGTGCTCGATGGACGGACAGTATCGTGAGCGCTGGCCACGGCAGCATGCGCGGGAACTTGGTTCGCGGCTCCGTCACCGATTCCTCACGTTGCGACACCGCGCTCGTCGCTCGACGCGTGAACCACCCCGTCGCGATCGTTCGTTCAGTGTCGGTTTTGATCTTGCAATACGAGGCACAGGCGTGCTCGTCGCCGCGCGGGAGCGCAAGGATTTAAGAACGATCGGACCGCTCGGATCGAATCAGGTGAATGTAAACACGGCTCTTTCTCTCCTCTCTCGTGCCGCTCGGCTCTAACGCGCGCCACTTCATCCCCTCGTTCCTCCGTTGGCTACCGGCCGTCTTCGACTCGATGTCCAAGCGGAGGAATGCGGTCCAATTGGTCGGTCCTCATCTTCCACTCTAATTAGCTATTCTGTTCGCTGTTCTCGTTGCGCGGTACCAATCGAAAGTATAAACAAAGCTCGCAGCGTTCTCCTCGCTCCCGTGCTGGTCCCCTCGCGTTCAAGTCGTGGACGGATAGTAGGCCACCACGCGGTGGCCCGGGAAAACGGCTCGCCCCGCTTCCATCGAACCGCCTTTTTCCGCGAGGATGTTACGAGAGGCCTGGCATGCATTGTCAGCTCGTTACGTAACGCGGCGTGTGCACGAAAAACGATGGGAATCTTCCCAGTGCATCGGCTGGAAAGACACGTTCGCCGGCGTTCTTGCCGCCCGGCCGTCAGGAGGATCGATCTCGGCCACTCGTGGTGCTATGGTGACACTGTTTTCGGATCGCGTGGGTAGAACGATGACTCGGTGTCCAGCGGGACAGTGTGTGTTGTTTATTGTTTAGATTAATTACGCGTTTCGTGTCGAGTAGCAAATTGTCATTGCAAGAAAGACGAGACTGATCAGTTAGGTCCACGTTCCTGGGGCTAACCGTCTAGTGATCTCCCTACAGTACAGTGGAACCTCGTTTATCCGAACTACTGGCGAGAGTAAACGACAGTCTATGTGTTGGAAACGAGAAACAATCGAGGATGTAAACGGTCTCTATCATCTGAACGTAAAGATGCTCTTTCATAGGAACAAGTGAGATCAGGAGTTAAATATTTGATGAGCTTGAGTAATCCAAACTCGGTTACTCGAACTTGTCCTTCGACGTGATTGGACGAGCGAGGTTCCGTACCCATTTTTGTACTCTACTAAACTAAAATTCTATCGTTCTTGTAAGAAAGACTAGATCAGCAACAAGGCACACGTCCTTAGAGTACAGTCAAGAAGTTTGCAGAAGGATCTCGAAGCTGCACGTCGAAATATTCGTGTGACTCGGCTGAAAAGGTTTTGGGTCAAGTAGATTCTGGCGTGGGCGTGGGTGTACACTCGCTGGAAACCTGTCTGTAAAAAACTCGGACGAATATTTAACCGTGAGAGTGATCTGCGCGGAGTAAGAGGATAATCGAGTCGCTGATTTTATTTGGGAATGCTCAGGAAAATCGAGCGAACGTCGGTGCCGTCAGTTTGCCGCGCTCAGCGTTTCTCTCAAAATGGCGACGTCCTTGCCGAGGTCACGTGTCCGTCGCATTGCACGCATACCGCCCACGAGTGTCCACCTGCTCCCCCCCGATCGCTCTATTTACCCGTCGCTTTTCGTCCCTCGGTCGTGCGTTCAAATCACTGGGCCATGGTGATTCAGAGGCTGCGAAACAGCGCGTTTAACAAACGTTCTGCGCCTAATCTTCTGCGTTCTTGTTAGGGTTTGCGACTACTTCTATTACAGAATGTAATAATAGATAAATCGCGTTGAATGACTGGTAGCTCTAGTATCAATGCTTTTAGACGAAATAATTACGTTCTACTATAGTAATATATTAGTATGGTAAATACACCCAAATCTCGATTATGAATCAGTGATGCTTCGTTTGTCATTTGTCTTACTGGCTGTCCGAATTTTGCACTCGACTATCCGAACCATTTTGGTCCCGATTAAGTCACGAGAAAACTAGATTAGAAAACGTCTGAAGTAAGCAAAAACGATATCCGAACGACAAGAACCAGCAGAATTTCACGCGAGATCGTTTGAGAAGGTTCTCAACGTCGAGTGCGGAGCAGAAAAATGTCCTCCCTGTCGGACAGTTTTCACTTGTTTAGCCGCCGCACACGAGCATGACGCATCCCTGACGTCACACGCATATCCAATGAGCCGGGGCCGACACGGTCGTATATAGAATCGTCGCAGCCGTGCGTGATGTCAATGCGAATCGCACCTGTTTTCATGTTTTCAGGGGGGCACCTCCCCCGCAACTCGTTCTTCCAGCTCGAACTCGCAGTGGGAAGAAATCGACGTTTCTCTGGCCAAAAATCAGTTTATCGGATTTCTCGAGGAAACATGTTTCTTTTGATCAGAAACGAAATGTCTGCTAACAACGAGAACAATAAGTTTCTTAAAAAATAATAGGTACATATATAGATATGCAAATATAAGCAATAATGAATATTAAGAGCGAACCATGTGATATAGTTCGACTAGCAGTAGCAACGATCTTTAATTATTCATTAGGATTATGCAAGCCGGTACAAGATAATCATCATTCTTCTTTTTGCCGAATCACTGAGGAACATTGCATTGTTACCGAGATACCAGTTTACACGCGATTATTCGAACGTTACCGACTTTTGACCGGCGAAGCTGTGATCCTGCCCCGATGAAAAATGAAAGTCGATTATCCGCGGTTCGCGGTAGCCATCGCTTTGTGCCAGAAGACCGCTGCGTTACAAGCCTAGATACTAGGGGAGGAAAAATCGCGGTACTTGCGTACCTGTTCCAGCCGGGACGGGGAGAGCCCGTGCGTAATTTCAACCGCAAGGACGCTAGGCGCTCAATGGCGTAGCCTGAGCCCTCGTTTCCGTTAACTCTTCGAGGCACGCGGTTTTAAAGGGAAAAAGACCAAGTTGCGCAAAACTATGAAACGCACAAAATATAAGCTACACATAAAGTATTAAAATATTGAACTACAAATGAAAAATATTTCAAATTTTCGGGCGAGCCAAGAAATTTCCACTGTGAAGAGATAAGCAGAGTTAAACAGGAGCAGCGTCAATTCAGGTTATCAAGGACATAATTAGAAAAGTTAGTAAAAACTACAAAGAAATAGATTTAGCAGCAAACAGACTAAATCGTCCACTGAAATCCTGCGAGCCGCACTCTCATTTCCCGTAGAGAAATTCGAAAAAGTGAGTTTGATTGCTCGGTAGTGTTAAACATCAATTGGATGTTTACACTCCTGTCTATTGTTCGTACAGAACGTGTCATTTCGAAGAGTTGAATGGCTCGTGACTAGACAACGGCAACAATTTGACACAGATACGCCACTGTGATCGGCAACTGGTCCGTACGTGGCGCACGCGTGTCTTTAACCATCTCGATATCGTATCGCAGCCCATATCGAGGTGGTCGTCGCGACCACAGGCCCGCGTGCCACTGCGGCCTTCGACTTCCATGCAGAAAGAACGTCCCGATGAATTATTACACCCCGTTCACACGCACACAGAGACGCTCGGCGCGCGGCGATTACGCTTAGAAGCGTTAAATAGACTGCGTCTTCGTGCCTCTGAATCCGTGGTTCCCAACGCGGGGCGCAATCTTGATTTTTCAATTTCCATCATTCGAGGAGACTATTGTTACCTTTCCTATCCGCACATTCCGCTGAATCTGGCTTCAATGATGCGAATGATTCGATACTGAAGGAAGGAAATCGACAGGATACTAAACGAGGTGACTTGAGAGTGAAGCTGACTAATTTGCACTTAATATCAAATCGACTAAGCTGATAACGAATTGGATAATAGAGAAGAGCCTTCATTGAAATTATTTTATATTTAATCATTTCAGTCTTCTGTTGAATTTTTAAGCTTGCTATTTCCTTTGGTATCTCCTTGTATTATTATTATTTTATTTGTAGGAATTTCTTAGTGTCTTCAGTATTTCGACTGTACTTTCTTTTGTTTGTCTCTTTCGTAGACGCCATGTTCTGTAGAAGCTAGTGCAGTTAATGGCCTTCATTGTTTAGATAACAAGAATACTGATTAGAGATGACCGGGAGAGGTTGGGAACCACTGTTCTAAACGATTCACGGTGATCCTCGCGTCCAGGTGTCCTCGATCGTTCCTGGAACCGAACGTTTACAGACGTAATCGCGGATCGGTTGGCAATTAATCGTCCGGAGCGACGAGCCCACTAATGCGCGTGTAATTTCTTATTACTCCTCTCGCGTATTTTGCAATTTGTAGTAATAATAGGACATTCCTTTCGACCGAATTCGCGCGTGCAAAGGATAATCGTCGGGATACCGCGTCGGGTGACTTCGATGCGTGGTGAGGCGCCAGCGCGTAGGCCACGGCGTTTATAAATCTCGCGGAGGTATCGGGGTCTCAAGAATTTATCATTCGATTGAGATGTCGGTAACGATTATCGATTTGAAATTAATTTGTACCGATGTCCGAGCTCGGACTTATGACTGCGATAACGTTTTGTTTATTACTCGCGAACTAACGAGCGTTTAAGCCGAGCAGTTCTCATACGAATCGTGACAATAGATTTTCTTCGACTTCTTCAGACGTTCGTTAGAATATTCAAGTGAAGCTATTTGCTTTTAACATCATCTCGGATATTAACCGTTTGAATCCCACCGATTTTCGCAAGAACTCGCTCGAAAAATACCAACTGCGATCGCGCTTCGTTTCAATTTTTATAGTTTTAAGCGGGTAATAACAAAAATGAATAATTAAAAGGAAACCTGGCACTTTCAGGCAGTGTAACGGAGAACCGCCATCGCGCCGCTCGAGACTCAAACGGTTAAACATTATTGAGGCATCAATAATTACGGAATAAGAAAACTGAAACCTGTCATTTCGACTGGCGCAGTAATTCCAGCGTTAAGAGAGGGTATAATCAATGTTCTCACTCGCGTGTTGTCTTTCTTCCAGGGAAGCTGGGTCACCGGTTCGCCAAGCAGATTTCCGCTGGAGGAACTCGTGAATCGATAATCCACTTCCTGTTACGATCCTCTAAGACCACCGGGTTCCATCAGCAGGCATGATCGAATGATGGAGGTGATTTCGACACGCCGATACGAGGCTCGTCCACCGCCAGCGAGCCATCCACCGATTCTTGTGAGTAAACAGAGATCTGTCTCGTATATTTCATTCCTTGACTATCTCGCTGAAGAATCCGCTAACTAGAAAAGTCAGTAATGTAGTCTAAAAGGGAAAAACAAGTTAACCCTTTGCACTCGAAAGTTTCTCACTGGAAAAACATTTTCCGACTAGATATAGATGACATAGTTTGAAACTAATTTAATAGTTCCCAGATAAATTAAGCATCAAAGCTATTTTATTTAAATATTTCACACAATAATACAAAGTTTCATTTAGAATACTAAGTATTCAACTTCATAGTTTTGCTGTAGCAAATCAAGTGGTGACTGAGTTTCGAGTGCAAAGTGTTAATTGTACCTATTTAAATGAGTTAAAGGGATGAATCGCCCAGATTATGTCAGTTGTTAATTTGTAGTTGTAGTTGCAGTTAATTAGTTGTACATTTTCCGTCTACAACTCGCGAAATGCAAATTACATTTAATTCTTCATTTGGGCGTGTTTCCAGCTCTTCGCGTTCCGATACGATCGTTCCATTACTATTACGTTTATATTCTCTTTTTCAGATCGATCCCGAGAATTCCATAGCTCTGGTCAAAGAAGGTAATTCCCCGAACAGGACGGTCGCGCGTTGTTTGCCAACGACGGCGCTCGGTGTCGCGATTCAAACAGCCAAGATGGAAGATAAGGGGTGTAAGGCGTGTCGCGTGCAAACCGACGTCCTATTCTCGCGTGAAACGGTTCAGTGGACCGATATCTACATCTACACGTAGTGTTTTCGTTTCTCCCCTTTCTTCCATCATTCTTCTGTCTATTTATTCTGGAATTTCGATTTCGTTTCAACATTTACTCTACCATCCATTTCAAGTAAGCGGGGACAGATGGTCCATTTTTTTGAAGAACTATTACACCATAAACAACATTGATTGCTATCAAAAAGAAGTATATTTCTAAGGCAAATAATTATAAGGAGGATAATAGAACAGACCTCTGTATAATATTCAGTATATCACTAAAAATGTAGATAAATTGATACACAGATAGATAGACAGAATACATAGACTATTTATATAAATATAGATACACAAATAAATAGATAGAATACATAGACTATTCATATAAATATACATATACAGATAGATAGATAGAATACATATACTGTTCATATAAATATAGATACACAGATAGATAGATAGAATACATAGACTATTTATATAAATATAGATACACAGATAGATAGAATACACGAACAACTTATATAAATTCACAAGCACATACATTTGCCAATTTAAATGAGATCTGCTCTTACTCCAACTTATCCTACTCCAGCTTGCAAATTTCGCTGACTCATAATTCCCAAGCGTAAAGACGACGATTCTCAACGGCCCCCGGTGCCACGAGTTTTCCCAGTCCCCATAGTTCTTACTCGGACCGTCCGTCCCCTAGCCTTAGAGGAGTCGTTTCTTTTTTGCGAGCGACGAGCAACAGCCCCGAGACGAACGAATGAACCCGCTTCCGGTTTCAGAAGAATGGGAGACCCGCAAGAAGAAGGAAATCACTACCACCAGGCAGATCGAGACCAGAGTGAAGCGGCAGGTCGTGCTGGAGGACGGCGAGGTGGTCGTCGACTCCGGGCCCCAGGTCACCACGAACACCACCGAGGATGTCGAGCAACAGGAGCACACCACGCAAGAAGTACTCGAACGTTTCTTGTCCCCGGCCCGGCTTCTAATCGTTAACACTTTGCGGTCGGGCACTTTCTGCTCCGGTGTACTCGAGAAATTACCGGAACAGAGCGATCTCGCCGGGGAAAGACACGCCGAAAGCGCGGAATGAAGTTTTTCCACGGGGCACTCGGTTCCTCGGATAATCGGCTTTGAAAGTTGGAGATACGCCGATAGCTTGTAGCAGCTGTTTGCTTTGCCACGAGCACTTAAATTGCTATTAGCATGGAGCAGTTATGGCGCAGTGGACAGCTATTATGGATGGTTTCTTTTGACGAGCTGTGGTATTTGCTAGAAGCAAAGAGAGAGAGAGAGTTATGGACAGAGGCTTCGGCTAATTTCTAGTCGATGGCACCCGTGTTTGAGTAGTTCTCAAGGGGTTTCTTTAAAATTAGTCTTCCAGCAATTCGCAATTACTTTGGAGGAGAATATCTGTGGGGGATGTAGTAGTAGTCTTTTGTGTGAGATGAATTCGTTTTCTTAATGAGTATACTTGTGTACGGTAGTTTCTGGTATTTGGAGTGCAGCTTCGATTCGGATTGCTAGGCAGAGGACGCTTTGATGGATCGCTAAGTGTTGCAATTAGCATTCTGTGAGAATAGGCAACGTTTACTGTTGTAGGTCAAGTGAACTGCAGTTCTTATTTAGTTTTTATTCTGACAGTTTCCTGTTGTCGCATATGATACGTGATTTATTTTGTACGCTGTGAACGTTTAATCTCTCACTTCGGTTGAATACTGGTTTTTTTCTAACTAGATTACTATTGGAGGACATAATGCTTTAGTTTAACGACGGTGGAATTATATATTTATATAAGAATTCTCAGTCTACTTGCAACACATGCATATATACATTACCGTTTATAAATATCCGACCGTTTACAGTAATCGCCGATTGCGGAATCAAAGAAAATTAAATTCTTCACAGTCCACCATTTCATGGTTGTTAGTCTAGCGATTCCATTCGATGGAATGTGCTAATGTTAACTGTACAAACACTTCGGCCAACCATAAACTCAGTCAAAAATAGTTGTACAAACTTTGCAAAACCAAGTCGCATCTTTGCTTGGCAAGGCTGAACGCTATATTACTAAAATATCAGTAATGTTAAAGACGTATTAGCATCAAGCTATCATATTATAAATGGCCTACTAATTATAAAGGATCTACTAATTTATTAGATACATATTAATGCAATATAACTACAGTATATATATAGTAGTTATACGTAATTTCATTATATAGTCATATAGTCATATAGTCATATAGTTATATAGTTATATAGTTATATAGTTATATAGTCATATAGTCATATAGTCATATATTCATATAGTCATATAGTTATATAGTTATATAGTTATATTGTTATATGGTTATATAGTTATATAGTCATATAGTTATATAGTTATATATATATATATATATATATATATATATATATACATATTAATAAAATACAATATAACTATATGAAATTACATATAACTACGTGATTACCAAAGACGCATCAAAGCAATGTCCTTATACCAATTATCGTTCCCAGAGGCGAACAACCGGGGACCAGCCGCAAGAGGTCGAGTGGCCGACAGGTGGAAGAAGGTCCGCCGACGGTGGTAGCGTGGTCCAAAAGGAATCGAACGAGACAGTGGTGAGGAGCCGCGAGGAAATCGAGGAGAGGCTCGAGACGGAGGATTGTCAACACTTGGGAGATATCTCGGACGAGGTATACCCGCGGCGACACACCCACACCTGAATTCCACCTGCGCGTGCCGCGACACGCTCCCAGCATGCATTTATCCCGCTCGCCCGCTCGCGCGCGGTCTCTTCTTTGTCTTCCCCCCGGTGGAAAGGTCAGAACGCCATTCGAGATGGCTCGTCCCACGTGGCCGATCCAGTCTAGGGACGAACGCTTCTTATTTCCTTTCGGGGAATCCTTCCCCGCGGATCGTTCTTAGGATCGCTAGAAATTTCGGATTGCGCAGCTCTATCTCGCGGGACACTCCCTTTGCCGAGTCGGTCAAGGCCAGCCTGAGCGTGTGCACCGAGCGACCTTTTTTAAGGATGCATTGTGCGTTGTTGATTGTGTTATTATTAGACTGGTTGCTCTTGGAGATTTCTTCGCTAGTCTTTCTTTCTTCGATTGTATGCTTGTTTGTTTCCTTTGTTCTGTCCTTGATTAATTTTGGAAATTGGGGATTAACACGTTGAATGTCGTATGATTTCATGAAGTAGAATATGCAGAATGGAAAAAATAAAATATTCGATTAAATTGTATTGATATTGCACGATAATCTAATCATTAGGGACTATTATGTATAATATAGAAATGTTTTCAAATAATCGTTTCATTGAGTGTACTATAGCAATTCGATTTGGTTGGGGGTCACCAGTGACCCCATGGTATTCAGCGTGCTAAGTACGTCATTCTGTGTTTGTAAGATTACCATGAGGGTCCGGAACAAATTTCAAAGCATTAGGTCATCCCACAGATAACGTTCTTTACAATTTTTCAAGCGACAAATCATAGAACTTTCTCGGAAATCAAATAAAAGAATTGATTAAAAAATCAGCTGAGAAATGAGAGATCATCCATGGAAGTTAACATAGAAAACGTTACTTATGAGATGACTTGACACTTATCGCGACTAAATAATGGATCTATCTTCCTACTTTATAATTGTATCTTCCAATTATGAAATTTTAACTGTTCGACACGCGATCGATTGAAACTGATCAACGACAGTTTAGAAGGAAAGAAGCAGATACAGATGTCCGATAGACCTATCGCAGTTGCGAGCCTGTTTACTTCGCTTATCATAGATTTCCCAGTACCCAGTCTATCGAAGTTAACAAGTTTTTAGCGATCATCGCGTCGCGAGTCGCGAAATTTCCGCGAACCACCGCGAAAAGGACGTACGGAAAGGTCGAGCACGCGAGAGAGACTTCCTCGTGGCACAGTAACATTTCGTCCGATCATTGTCCCGCGGGGAACGGGGCAGGAATCGCTTGGAGAAGAGTCCGTTCGAGGAATCGAAAGTGTAAACTCCTCCTCCCCCCTCGCCGGAGCCGCGGAGCGCGAGATGCAGCCTCTCCGTATTGCAAAATCAGGGCAACAGGTACAATAGGATCGTTCGGAAACCGGAGATGAACATTTTTCTAGATTAGATCGATGCACCGCCAGCCTCTGATTCGAATCGCCAATTTTTTTCCGGGATTCTTTGTTTGCCGTTGCGTCGTTCCTTCGATGGACCAACGTTTCTTCGAGATTCGGTTATTCGTGTCGAGTACGATTATTCGTGTACTACATTAGTTCCAGTGTCAGATTCGTCGACGTTTCTAAATTTTAAATTTAAATCGAGAGAGTGCTAGCAAAAGGTAAAACTATTGCAAATGAACAACTGAACAACTCTTCTCGCCGAAATTCCTCGAGTAATGTTAAGAACAGT
This sequence comes from Nomia melanderi, assembly GCF_051020985.1. Classification (NCBI taxonomy): domain Eukaryota; kingdom Metazoa; phylum Arthropoda; class Insecta; order Hymenoptera; family Halictidae; genus Nomia; species Nomia melanderi. The sequence goes on along the minus strand of NC_135002.1, from coordinate 1,182,643 downwards.
CTAATTTCGAAAATCATAGATCAAGGGGTTCAAAATTCTGATCATCGATAACCCACTGCCGCAAACGACTGTAGCCTTATTTTTACTATATATAGGCAAACTACAGCTATAACTAACTTAAAACTAAAACTGCGGGGAATGGGTTATCGATCAAAACTTTACCCAACCACTGCCACAAAATCGAGTCCTCCGCCTCCCTTCACAAGGGGTCGGCTTCCGGTAAGCTCGGTGTTAACACTTTACCGACCGGCCGCTCAGCCACAGATTCACCCTGGCGCTCTGTTTCGGTTTAAACGCACACCCCCATTCGCTGTCTTTCTCACCCTTGCACCCTTCTCGCTCGCATCTTTCGTCCACAGTTAAAATTCAGTCGCGTACACGCTTCTCTCACGGCCCAGTCGCTCAAGATTCTCCGACTAAGCGTCAGTTGTAAAAAGCCGATTAATAGGCTATCGGTCGGTAAAGCGTTAAGAGGCTCCGTTCAGGACGAGCAGGAACAGGTCAGGTAGGGATAACGCGGACGAGCGACGGAGAAAGAGAAAGGGAGAGAGGGACAGCGCAGGGGAGCACGCGCGAAGAGGGAAGGGTCGAGAAGTGGAAGTCGATGATCTCTCGGGTACGTCGCGTCGTTGGCTCTCCCTTCACCTGAATGCCGGCGAACCGGCCCGCACGGGACGCGGACCCAGTCGCACCAGCTGTTCGTTCCCGAGCCGAGCCTATCCTCGCCGGTTTCTGGCCTCTCTCGCGTGTCCAGGGCATTCCAGGCTCCGTCGCCTCCGTCCCGATCTCGCGCCGATCCTGCACGATAAGGGACGCGACGTCCTCTCTCGCCGCCGAGTTACCCGGGGCACCGGTATGCGGTAGCCGATTCCGCCGCGGACTCGTTGCGCCGCTTATCCGATCGACGGACCGCTGGATCAGTGCGCGGTGTTCCACGATCGCCGGTGCTTCCGCGATCGACGTCGCAGGGAAGCTTCGCTTGTGCCCCGTCGTTCCCAAAAAGAGACGGGGAGTTCGATTCGAGAGGAGCCGATCTTCCGCAAGGTTACCGCGATCTCCGTCGGTCTCCGGTGAACGTTTCCGAGTCGTTCGCGCTGCAGTTGGTTCGGTAGAGGTTGACGTTTCGGTGATTTCAACGCGCGGTCGGACGCGGTTGTGTCGGCGCTCGGCTTCGAGTGAGGTCTATTGCTTCATTCGGTTGGGTAGCTTCTCGTGACGCGAGGTTTCATTTGGAATGATCGCTGTTTCGGTGGTTCTGTCAGGCGATGGGACGCGATGTCAGCTCGGTTCGAGCGCGATAGCTCGTTACTCGTTTAATTCACTTTCAGTGGAGTCTGTTAGTTGTATTTGTACGATAGAATAGTCCTGTCGACGAGCAGCCTTTCCATTCCGGTGATTCAGAGGCACGACGGATCGTCCTTTGAGCGGAGATCTCTTTTCAGCCGAGATCGATCGGCAGCGGTGCGCGCGAATCTTTCGCAAGACCCCTCTAACCCGGTTTTATTTTTGTCGTGGGGGCCGGGTGTCGTGACCTCAGCCGTTAGAAACACCTTTCCATCCACTTGTCGAACGGAGGCAAGAGCCGGGCCGAAGGCCGGTCGCCGGACGATCCGGTTTATCCGCGGCGGGATATTTCGGTCCGTTGCGCCAGCCCGGCCGATCTTTAGGCCTCGGATAACGACCGGCGGTCCGCGGGTGTCCCGACCTGACCGGAGTGACTCATCTGGTTCTCGCACGCGTGCACAGGCCTACCAGAACGCGGTGAGGACGAACCGGGGCGACCTGAGGGCCGCCCTAGCCGAGTCCTGCAAGCAGTTGGCGTCGCAAACAGGTCCCAGGGTCGTCCAGCACACGACCAAATCGAACAAGGTGATCGACACGGAAAAGACCTTGGAGAAGAAGGAGCTGAAACCCGACGGGCTGATCGTCACCGAGAGAAAGCGCACCGTGGAGCACGAGGAGGTCGGTACCCCGTCGGTCTTTTTATCCAGAGAAAAATTATACCGCCGAATTTTTCTTAACGCGTCCCGTGCCGCGTGGCGCGTATACGACCCACGCTGAATTTTCCGTGAAGACCGAAAATGAATTTTCATTGGAAAACGAAGAACTTTTTATAAATTTAGTGTAGAGTCAGAAATAGGTATTTTAATATCGTGTATACTGTGTTTGTTTAATTTTAATTGATTGTAAAGGTGAGGGTCGTATACGCCTCGTACGGCCTGAACGGAAAGTCTTGGAAAAATGGTCCGCCACGGAACGTGTTAACTTGAAATTGTGAAATTTACCAAATTTTTATTAGTAGCATGAAGGACGATTGGAAACTTTTGTCAAGTGAAGTTTACGGAAAAATTTTAGATTCATGCTAGCTAGGTTTATGAATAGTTGCACTGTTCATTCTATTGTTCCTAGAAACATTGATGTTTTATATCTTGGACGCCTAACGATCTTATCGCGAACTTTGTATTTACATTTACGCGATTCCTATCTCGGATGTTTCTCTTCGTCTAAGTTGAACGATTTTCGAAGCGATTATTCTATCCTCAATTATAACGAATTACAGTAAACCTAGAGACGGATTGAGCCTTGATTTCTTTAGTTTCCTAATGAGTTTGCTGGCCATGGAACAGTTTGAATGATTGGATATTCTGATTGTACATAGATATGATTCGTACGCGATGTATTAGAATGTTTGCTATGTGGGTCACAGATAAAGGACGACGAGGTTCCCGATGACGTGAGCGACGATCTGAATGGCGACGAGGCGACGGAGACGAGGAAAGAGAGCTCCCAGAGGTTCGTCAAGAAGAGGGACGAAGACGTGGTCGATTACATCTCGGGCGGCGAGAGGGTTGGTCGAGAGATGCGGTACGTCGCGGAGACGACCGAGGGAGAACGCATCGGCGACTGGACACCGTTGACGACGGCCATGAGGACCGCTCGTTTCCATAAGCACTCTGGTAGACCTTGCCGGATTCTTAGACACCTTAACACTAGAACTACCGAGCAGTCGAATTCTTCTATAAGGACTCTAAGAGTGCAGCTATTATCGAGATTTCAATTGACTTACGATCCAACGATTTTCTCAGAAATGACTCAAAAAATTAATGTAGATAAGTACAAACTACTATAAAGAAATTGAGAACTCAACAAACGTATTTCTACAAGTTTTACAAGAAAATACTGGTAGTTCTAGCGTTAATTTCCGCTGCAACTCGACTATTTATATATCGACGAATCGTTTGCAGGGTTCCCCGCGGAGGGATTCCCCTCGCGAAAGGACGTGCTGACGAAGAAGCCGCTGGACCTCGAAGAAGAGGACGAAGCCAGGAAATTCGAGACCTCGAAATGGTTGGAGAGTCACTTCGGCAGCGAGTCGCGGTCCTCCCACGGCTCCATCGAGGCTGACGAGACGCACCTGCCGACCAGCACCAACACTAGCTACATCAACGTCACCATGAAGTCCTGTGCCCCTAAGGAACGGGACTGTCAAAATGGGAACTCCAACAGGCAGACGTATCGAAGCACTGGCAGAGATTCGACCTCGCCTTCGGGCTATTTCCACGGGATCAGCGACTGGTCCGAGAGATATCAGGGCAGAGGTATTTAGCAGGATAGAGGACAATTAACCCCTTGACCCACCATGTCGTGTCAGACTCGTGACGAAGGTTTTTGATTGATTTCGAGAAACCTGAGTATTTATTTCTTTTTTAATATAGATTTAATGATATTTTTCTGTTGTCAACTGTTGTCCTGTAAACGTCGATAGAATAAGCAACAAAATTTGTTCTTTCCTTAATGAATTGTTAAGGACAAAGCAATTGCATCGATCATAGTTAAGAAATAAATCTTGGGGCAATATGGACTCTTTATGGTCAGGCTTAATTTTTCATCATTATGTGTATTAAATAAATAATGCTCATGAAATTTAGTGTGCATGCTATTGACGCGTTCCGTAAACCTAGTGTCAACGCTGTGGAAAGGACGTTAACTAAAGAAACTGTTTGTCATCCAGAAAGACAGAATCACGTGAGAACGAGCTCTCCGTCGCAGTACGTGGAAATCGTTCACACGAACGGGAACAGCAACGACCACCTCAGGAACAACCAGGTCCAAGAGTCCACGTACTCGAAAACGTACGAATCCGTTCATCGTCGCGAGCACCAGGAGTTGGTGAACGATCGGCAACGCACCCCTTCTCCGCCGGTTCGCAGGAAGTCCAAGGAACAGGTACGAAGTCCTTTTAGAAAATAGACTTCTGAATGATAAAAGTTGCATTTTACGTTGACTGCCATAGTAGGCATCAATGATTGGAGCTTCCAAATTGCTGATGAACAATTGCAATAAGAAACTTGATTTTGAATAAAAATATTTAGTAACATAAGTAGATTATAGTAGTAAATCATTAATAATTATTTTCAATGTCGTTTGCCCTTGTTATTAAAGACTATGTATTACTGTTCGAAACGATAGAAATTCAAAAAGATTATTGTTCTAACTTTGCTACTAAGATAAGTATGACAGTTGAAGCTTATTATCTTGATATCAGTGTGGATGCTAATAGACTGTGAACCATTATATGAATTTCAATTTAGAATATAAATAAGAAAATATTTGTCCTGATGAAAAGCACACTTCATTGATTTCGTATAGTTTCGCATTCTATGCAATTCTGTATCCCAAATTTCGGTGCATCAAAGTTAGTACTAATGACGATGGTTTCCAGTGGTCCGCTAAGTCCGAGGAACGAGCCAGCTTGAACGGTTCGGTGCCGGTTCGAACCTCGAGTCCTGTCCACGTTGTACAGAGAACTTGGGAGAACCGCGGTCGAGAGGTGCAGGAGCAAACACTGGACCGGGATACACAGAAGAAGACGGGGTCCAGGTCCAGGTCAACTTCACCTGCACCTGAGTTGACACCGAAGAACAACAAAAAGGCCAGCGAGACGCCGAGTCCTGCTCGACCGGCTAAAAGTACGTGTTCCTGAATACAATCATTAGAATACAGAAAATAACAGTATATTCAATAGTTTCAATAATTTTATTCAAACGGATGTATCTTGTAGCTTTGAAGTTACGTTGAACGTAAACTCCTGTGTATATGAAAGTTTAAGTTGATCAATTATTTAATGGCATTCGTCAGTTTTTAATAAAAAATAAAATAAATCAATTTAACCCAGTATATTGATGTGTGACTTCAAAGTCACACGGGCCTGCAGAGGGTTAATATTAAATATCAAATTCTACGATTTTGCTTTGTCGAATCAATTCAAGACTGAGAGGCACCTGCAAAGGGTTAAGTGACAATGGACTCATTCTACGATGATGGTTTAAGGCTCGGGACACTCCAAGTACAAAATAGGGGAATCTTTCCGGAAGTTGGTGGGCAAGCTGCGCTCGGCTAGCTCCGAGAGGAAGAACAAACGGGCCAGTAGCAGTTCCACCTCGCAGTTGACTCAGACCGACGACAACGGGCCCACTTATCTGCAGTATAACGTGATCGACAAGAATATTCCCTTGGTGAACGAGAGAGACGCCGAGGAGAAGCCACCGGAACGGCCAGCTAGGTCGTCGAAGAACGCGGTCCTGAATAATAATGGGAACAAGATCGGTAAAACCGTCAGGACCAGCGAGCGTGTCGTTCAGGAACAGTGGCAGAGGAGCGAGTCGACGCCACCTGTTCAAAGGTATTATCTAGGGGAGGATCCCTTCGGGGGAAGCATCTACGGCCGTGAAAAAGGGTACAGAGACGCAAGACGGTCGGGGAAGCCCCGTACTAGAGCCGCTCCCGAGACAGAGTACAGGTAACCGAGCTACTATTAGGTCGATGCATACAAAATGTCGTCTCGTGTCAGCCACGCTGCAAGCGAATAGAGAGGGGAAAGGGGTCGTCTCATTTAGATTGTGACATACTGCTTCCAACTGTTCAACCCTTTGCACTCGAGAGGTGACTCTAGTCACCGCTTGATTTGATGCAGCGAAACTATGAAGTGGAATGTTTAGTATTTTGGATTAAACGTTGTATTACTACGTGAAATATTTGAATGAAATAGCTTTGATGCTTGATTTATCTGTGAACGCTGATGTCTGAACACAGAAACTTAAGTAGAGTCACGATGCAAATGGGTTGATAAACATTCAACGAGACAGTTTTGTCACAGTCTGTGCAGGAGTACTTTACATGCGGGGCTAGCTTCAATGGTGGATGATACAGGTTGTAATTATTTCAGTAATACACATTAGTGGAGTGGTGCGTGGTTATCATAGGATCAATTCTTGAGACATTGCTACTAAACATTCTCAGACTCATAAACTTAACCCGTTCCATACCGAACTCTTTATTTACTTGTCTTTCAATTTAACCCCAAAAGTAATGGAAACCCTGTATGAGAGCTGTATGAGAAATTATTCCAATTTACGCATAAAAGAGGCTCGCGTGAAAACAGTCCGCGTAAATCGAGGGTCAGATTAATAATAATAATAATAATAATAATAATAATAATTGGATAATATTTATTATATTTTCGCTATTTCGTTCACGCGTAAATGTTATGAAATATACGAAGTAATAATTGAAATTTCAAATTGGCCCCTTAACCCTTAGCACTCCAGGTTGTTAATCTATCAGCAACTGCAACTAATTTTTATAGTATTCCTAGCGAAAATTAGAAATGCTGTAACATTTCTTAGATCTTTCATTTTCCTTCTTAGTGCAAAATTTGGATGTGTGGAGAATCTAATAATTTTAGGGTAGTTTCTTTAAGATTCATTGAAATATCTAATATCATTCCCGGTGCAATATTGGAGCCTACAGAGTTCAAAGGGTTAAAGTCATCCACCGTTGAAACGGCTTCCACGCGCGATAAAACGCCTCCCTCGACGCGTTACTCGAAGAAATCCACGCGCCTCGAAGCGCGCCGGCGGGGAACGACATTTCGCATGCAGGGGCCTGAGAAAACCCTTAAAAACGGCTAATCGATCCGCGTGGTGCAAGCTAATTGTAAGGCGGGGTGTCTTGTTACTCGTCCGCGAGCGAAGCGTCGAGAGATAGTTGACGGTAAGCCGATACGGGCTTGCGTAATCGGCTTAGATCCGAGACGTTGCGCTTCGCTTGGCCTATAAATCGTGTGTACGTCGACGAAAGTCGGTCGCTTCGACAATGGGTGAAGGCTGCATGAAAGGGGAGAGCATGTGTTGCCGCTACGCAGTAGTTTTCGGCTGACCGAGAGCGGTCCTCCGGCAAACCGGCCAGTGAAATTCTCGAATCGGCGCGGTTTCAGCGTCGCCTCCAGTTCCCTAGGCAGGTTTAGCAAGTCCACCGGCCGATTGGTCAACGATTACGAGAGGGACGAGCACCTGAGGACGACGCAAACGTTACCGAGGAACCTGCACTCGGTCGGACAGGCGGCTAGATCGGCGAACCAGTTGGCGCCACGACGCCAGCAACCGGTAAAACAGACCGCGTACCATACTATGGCCCCGCCGCCGCCGTCGAACCAGTCCCGCCAATACGGGAGCATGATCAATATATCGATAAAGAACACGGTGAAATCGCCGAAAATCCCCGTGCAAAGTGTTCAGGCCCCGGTGAAGCCGGAAAGGACGTACAAGTCCTCGTTGTCCCGCAGCAAGAGCTTCAACGTCGAAGCGGCCAGAAATGGCAGCAACGCGCCGTCGCCGAGGATACCCTGCACGTCCAGCCTGCAGTTCAATCGGCTCGACGAAACGCCACCCTTGAAAAGTCCTGGTATATTGGCTAGTATCAGTCGTAGCAATAAAGATTTGTTGAAGGACACCAGATACGAATACTAAATTTGTTCTTTTCGTTGAATTATTCGAGGACTAGTTTAAGTTAGGTTATACGAAGTTTGGGATCTGGCGGTGATTCTTTGAGAAATTTGATCCACTCGCCGATTCGACTTTGTATTGCGACGGAATGATTTGATTTTGTTGCTGGAGACATGTAACCTGAAATTCTTTATTTGGAATGGATTTATTTGTATACATCGCGAATTGACATTGTTCTGTGTACAAAGTAACGTTACATTGCTTAGTGGATGGTATATCGAATACTTAATTTTACTGTGGTTCAGGTTATGTGAAATGCATTTCTTTTATCTCGTTGTGTCAGACGACAATCCAAGATTACATATCAAATCGGTAGAGAAGGATGAACAACGTTTCCGTTTATAATCTTATTTATCGCAGTTGTATAAAGATAAAATTTATTTTCGTAAATTGCATATCAAAATAGTGCGGAGAAGTAACGCCATTACGATCTATAAAATATGGAAGTGAGCTCGTTGATGTTTATGCACATTTGTAATTGTATAATTTCTAAAGAGACAAACTAAATGGATATACATATATATATTTATTTTCTTTGTAAAAATCTGGATATTACTTTCATTATAAATGCATAAACATCTATTATTCACTAGTAAGTAAAAGGTAGATTTAAATGGAACATGTGACTCTGTTAGTAACATGGCTCATCTCAAGAGTATCTTAACAGTTAATAATCATGATCGTAATCTTATATCTGGCTTGGATATGATTAATTCATTAAAACAGAGCAAAAGCTTCTGCTTAGTAATCGATTGATTCTAATGGATGTTCTTAACGAATTGTAACTGTGAATCTTCAGCATCCTCTTTAGAAATCTTTAATTCTTCTTCTTTTTCTTCTTCTTGTTCGTGCCATCTTGGGATAATTTTTGATGTTTCTTAACGGCAAGTATTAGAATAACAGCGTTTATAATGTAAGAACTAACACAGACCACACACACGTTATTCAGAATGTACAAAATGTAGGCCAGATAAATCGTACCAAGATTCGCGCAAACTCCCAACGTCACGACGAGGATTGAAGTGGGATATTTATTAAACACATCTAAAAAAACAAACACTTATTAGCATATTAATAAACGATAGAATAAAATATTTTATTAAGAAACAATTCTGCTATAACGCGTGCCTCGTTTAATTTATTTTCATTAGCTTTCGCCACTCAAACTACGTAGATCGTTTCATTGTCTATTTTTAAATTTCCCGCGCGATATCTATGGAAAACTTCCGCCGCATTATAGCAGATACGTGAAAGTAATACGTACTGAGTATCGCGACCAAAGCATAAAATATTAATCCATATATAGGATTTAGCATGTATAAAGGAGACGTTTCTGGAATTATTCCGAAACCTTTTCCGTAGCTGAAATAAAATGCTTTTTTCAATTACAGTTATTCAAATGTCACATGTTATACGTCGTATCAACGACCATCTGCGGATGTTCCCTTTTATTCGAACAAATTTCCATACACTGTAGGTTAAGCGTGTACATATTCATACCAATTAAATTCAATGCAATATTCAATGTACCGAATTAATTGATAACTTGTAATCTCCTATGTGTTTCATTCAAGGTTGATTTGCATGTGATACAGACTGATTAAAATTTTTCATCGTTCCAGCATTGGTAAACAACTTTATATAAGCGATATGCAGCATTATTTAATCATACTTTGAAGCAAAAATAATATTCATCCGTTTCAATTACTTCAATGCTCGTATCGATACGTGTTAAACGTTCTTTGAAACCTCGGTGTATCTGAAGAGGTGCTGCTAACTTCACACCGCTCGAATCGGCGAATACGCAAATACCTTATAGATATAAATGCCGTGAAAACTTACTCGGACGTAAATAGTTTCGTGCAGCTGATGTGTTCGCTAATGTCGCACATTGCCTCGTAAGAGTCGTCTTCTTCTTTCTTTATTTCCACGATATACGCGTAATAACTGAGGGCAAATCCTAGGACGCATGCCGACGTAATTGCAGCGTTTAATTTCCATGTTGACCGTTTAGACATAGTTCGACAAGTTTCACAAATCCACGAGTAATTTAAATGTAACGGAGGACCGCGTTCGCGTGACAGTAATTTCGACCGATCGAATGAGTATTTCCACTTAAAAATTTCTCGGACGGTAAGTCATGTTTCACGATGGTCGCGAATAAGGCGGTTGCGGCGATCGATAATCAAACCAGCGTGAAACATGCAGCAAGATTGAACCGACGTGATCAATGACAAGTGTTTTTAATATCGAATGTGCACTGTAATCTCTTCCCACCACTCAGGCTTTTGGATGGCATCGAGTATATCAAATTCGTCACGATTATAATATCAATTGACAGAACTTTCTTTAAATAGATTGTAAGAAATATACTTCGTATATTTAATAAACTTAAAAAGATTTTGAATTTTAAATACATTCTTTTTTGAAGGTACTAACTACTTACGAATTGAAGGGAAAATTTGGTTTTCTTCTCATTTTCATTGTAGAATCTCGTTCATAGTTCACCACAAATACTTATCAATAGTAGTCACTAAGCCTTATAAATTAAGTGATAGCTCAGAAAGAAGTCACTAAGAAGTACTGTAGATAATAAAAAAAAAAATTGTCAACAAAAAGTCTTCCGAATACAACTTGACGTGAGAATATAGATAATTTCTTGAGAGAGGGCAATATCTTGTTTTTTTCATACTTAACGTAGCACATAATTAATACAGAATATTAATAATTATGTGTGAGAATTTTGTTACACAAAAGAAAATGCAGATAATAGAAAATTAACTACGTTATACATTAATGTTACTTATAAAAAAGATAAGAATATTAGAATATACTATAGGTATACAATAACTTCTTTATAGCTGGAATATTTGAATTTAATGATACTTAATGTAAACTTATTCCTGGGGAGCCATTGCTCTAGCTTGAGCTCTGACACGTTTTTCGTATTCCAAGCGATTTTGACTGTAACAATATAAGAAGTTATTTGTTTCGCTGTGCCTCTCGATTTGAATTCAAACCAGTACGAACCAAAAATATTACCAGTATATTGTGTATGCTTCTGCTTGAGCTGGATCTTTGACATTTGGTTCATTTAACAGATCCTGTATGCCAAGTAAGATTTGTTTAATAGTGATAGCAGGTCTCCAATCTTTTTCTTCATCTAAGAGTGACAAACAAACAGTTCCTGAGGGATACACGTTTGGATGAAACAATGGAGGTTCAAATTTACACTTTGGTGGGCTGGAGGGATAATCATCTTTGAAGATCATGCGTAATTTGTATAATCCACCCTCCCATGGCGTCTATAACAATTAGTATTAAATGATATTAATCTAAGAACCACATTTAAGATGTAATTTCATTCAAAGTCTTACACCAACAGCGAATTGTAAAATCGAACTTACAGACTTTTTCCCAGGAATTGCACACTCCCAGCTCATCAAGTTAAGAGTTCCATCTGGATTTTTAATTGGTCTTGCTACGAATCCCTAAAATGTAAATCATTCAATCTACGATCCTAATTCCTTTCGATTCTTACCCATAGCAAAACTCTAAGACATTCATACAGAAAAGAAGCTTACAGTTTCCCAACTAAACTATACAAAATCTTCAAAGTAAAGTGGGTAGTATTTTAAAAATGGAGGAATTCCTAACTGTTGTGTCTCAGAATACTGATCCATATTCTCAATAAAACCGTCAATAATTTATTAAGTCCCAACGAGAAGAAAGTTCTACAAAGGCAACAGTTCTAAACTGTTTTATTCGTATCAGCGATATATCAGTGTTGAAAAACAGTTTATAACCTTAAGGTTATGGTATCAACCGAGTAGTCATTTTGCAAGGAATAATCCCCGAACTGTCGATAACAAACCGTTGTTTGTATTCGAACAACATTCGGTGAAGAAACATCTAGATTTTACTGGATTATAAAGGAGGGACATTCTAGAAGTATCATACAATAGATTACAAAGTTAGTAAGGCGCGACTCGAGACCGTAGCAAGTAGAAGCGGTAAAGCAGATATCTTACGAAAGGATGATCTTTCCTCCATGCTTTTCGCTCTTCGCCGAGCCTGGCAACTGCGATGCCTGATATTGTACTTGACATATTTGGGCGCGAAATATAATCAGGACCGTGGATGGACGTGGATCGCGGTGTTATCACGGCGCTGGACGATACCGATCCCGACTTTCAATTCCAGGCACTTTACGCGCCGAAATTTCATCAAACACAGGCAGCACAAGGGTGAAAGCGATTCGTGTGTATGGGGTGCGTGTTCGGAAAACCTATGGATCTGCAAACGGCGCCCCACGGCTCCTCAATGGGAATGCTTTTTCACAGAGTCCAGATTCGCATTAGGACCTCTGCTGGTGAAGGAAGATACATGTTTTGGACAAATCTTGAAGAACAGTACCAATCAAATAATAGAGCACATTTGTCCAATTCGATGGTTGGCCGGCGATTCGCAACAGTTCTCGATCAGTTAACTTCCGCTGGTAAAAGAGAACACGTTTCACGAACAAATTCTCCAGAACGCCACCAATCAAACCGCAGAACAGATTTGTCCAGTTCGATGATTGGTCAGTTGTTTGCGACAATTTTTCATTGTTATTTAATGCCTATAATTTTTTAAATAATATTTATATTTAATATTAATTCAGACAGTCGAGTAGCATCGTTATGAGTACAAGTAAGTAGCTAGGATTTATTTCAATATTTTCAACGTCAATTTTGAAAGCACCTTAACAATATGGAACCTAAGTGAGTGGACATTGATTTTCTTTATTATATTTTACGTTAATTGCGAAACTAGCGTTCCACTAAGGACGAACTTAGCGATTAATTCATTAGACCAATGGAAGATACGTAAAAATGAAAACAAATACGCGAGTTCAAGTTATTTTGGTTCCAGTATAACGAGATCCCGTTATCTCAAACAGGGCACTTTGTACGAAAAATCATATCAATTATTTATTCACCTCTGTAAAATGATATCCGATATATATGAATACTCGCGTCTATATGGAAACATAAATAAATCAATAACACCGAAGAAATGCATGTTCGACGTTTAGTGAATTTTTATTCTTTCCGTACGATTGTCAATTTATTTCAATTTCTCTTCTTCCATGCATGCGGCACTACTGCTTCCATTGAATTCGTCGTTCAAAATAAGATAATCGCGAGACTCGACTCAAAATCTACTTCTATTGTTAGGATCGCATACGACCGATGGAGGTTTCACAGTTCGAAGTATGCTTCTATAGCTACGATGAATTTTCCATCGAAAGATGCATGTTGCGTTAGGATCACATGACAGTGGCGCAGGCAACGGTTCCAAGAAATACGTCCATGGCAACGATGAATTCGGTGTCGGTTTTTGTACTTCGTACTAGGATAATATCACAGGACAAGAGGTCTCAGGACATTCAGTTGTAGGTGGCACCACTGTATGGAACACGAATTCCTGTATCTCTTCGCAACTTAAGATTTGTGCAGGCTGTGCATACAATGTATTTTTCTGTCTACCGGTCTGAAATACCGACGTCAAAAATGCCGCAATGCTTCATGGACTCTTCCTGTCAACGGTCAACTTCTGAACTATATACTCTAGTAGCATAAAGTCTTGAATACGTATACTTCTATTATTAAATTCTGAAAAAGGTATTGTTTTTCGAACGTTTATCATTCATTTTATATTTAGAATGAAATATTTTTCCTCAAATATTTATCAATTATTTAAAACATTGAATACATATGTACCTATGTTGATGTACAATATATTGATATGTAACTTCAAAGTCACACAAACCTATAGAGGATTAACATTCGAAGTAAAATAATTCTTTCTCAACTTTTAAATTATTTTTCTTTTCTTTTGCATTAAAGATACCTTTGCACATTGCACGTGTGTCGTCTGAAGCTTGCATCACATTCAGACAAAAGCTGCCTAATACTGTGACATGAAAGTCTTTCAGAAGACCAATTTTTAATTTCTTCAATTTCTAAAAATGACTTAGTTTTTAATTACTTCATTACTTGCTCCAGAAAGTTAAGTTTGTATTTATTTCTCTACAGGCGAGAAGCGTCAGCGGTTATTCGTAACGAAAGGTCATGGAGCCTTCCACTCACCATGTTTTTCAACCGCCACGGTTTTGGACGCAATCGTCATTGGTGCGCAGCAACAGGACAAAAGGAGACCGAATGCAACGGAGTAGGACGGAGCTATAGAGAATGTTGTTTTCTATCCTTATTACATTCGTTGCTGCTAAATCGTATGACAAACCCGTAGCAGAAATGGAATGTGCAGCTGCTAAACCAGGTGAAACGTTTGATCGGTAACGTCGAACGCTACACGCAAATGGTACGGGGTGTTGAGAGCTCGGATGTCCCAAACAAAAATTCCCATAAGCTGCAAGGTCTGTTAGGTATTTTAAGTCTGTGCTGATAACGGTAATAGAGATAACTTGACTATAGATGGCGCTGCTACGAAGAAAACTGAATTTGTTGCCGATTTTTGCGTCTGGTATTAGGATCACATGAAGACGATGGAGGTACCGGTAATCTGGGCGCGCATTTCAAACCGAGTATGCTGCATAGTTCGTATTCGTTACTTCACTTCAAGTTTTATTGTACTAATAGACTATATTGGAATCAATTAATGAATGATTTCCTATTTATTTAACAGGTCGACTATTTATTTAACAAGTGATCACTGGAGCTTGCAAATTATGAAGAATAATTACATATACATAGGTAGCTGTTAACACCTTGCCTTATGACAATTTTTAATCTGATTAACAAATATAAATATTATTCAGTTTGTTCGAATTCAAAGTAAATATTATTAATACTATTAATATTATTAATACTATTGATACTATTAATACTGTTGATATTATTAATACTGTTGATACTATTAATACTGTTGATACTATTAATATTATTGGTACTATTAATATTATTGGTATTATTAATATTATTGATACTATTAATACTACTAATATTATTCTGCTGTAATCAATTATGATACTTAAACAATATCAGCATATAGTCACAGAATATGCCTAGAATTTTTCTCTTCCCAATAAATTATTGACACAGTAGTAGTATCGATGGGAGTTGAGAAAGAAATCATTAGGCAAGGGGTTAATCGCAGTTTTCCCCGCGAAAACGATGCACTCGCGTATCGCAGCATGCACTAATGCACTATGTAAATCGAATATCTGCGTCTGCGCCCGCATTCTGCAATATGTTCTTTTCCAGTTAAACCCCGGCGACGTCTTAGTTGGTCATCCGACGAGAGTCGGGGACCACCTTCGATTTTCTCATTAGCATCGATAGCCAACCAGTCGACACTTGTGCGGCGCGGAATTATGAGATCTCGCTTCCTGCCAAACTTCTGACTTCTAAAGTAAGATCAATTGATCCATTACATTTCTAATCGGCCGGAGAATCGTTGCGCAGTCGAAGGATCAGAGAATGTGTTCCTCTTCGTTTGGTCTTGCTTTGCTGTAAGTAACTATTATCTGCGATTTCGAGCAGTCCCCGTCATTCTAACGAGCTAACGGTTTCGTTACGAGTAAATTTTGTGGAGAGATTACTCTTCGGTTCGCGTCGCGTTAGGTTTCTCGGAAGGTAACGTCTCTGTTTGCGCGAAATTCAGAATCAGTCGGGTAAATAATAGGTAGAAGCGGTCTTCGAGCACAAGCATTCTTTCCATCGAGTCATTTTAAATTTGCTGCGATCGCTTTTATGATCAATCGCGCGGTAGGCCTTTGTACAATGGAAAGAGTACGAGACCCGATGCGATTCTGATTAGATAAGCAATAGGACAGTCACTGGTTGCATAGGCAATTTGCTGCGCAAGGAACCGATGCTTCCGTGTGTGCTTAGGAATTAAGTCCCCGGAGATTAGATAGCACCCTGCTAATATTGTGATGCACTCGAGGCTGAAATTGAAAGTTGTCAGGGGTGATGGATGTTCAAACATCTAAGCCTCTCGTGTACAGAAGCATCGAAACCTTTGAACGCCCGAATCCTAAGTCGGCCGCCATTGATGCGCAAATTCGAACAGACAATTGTTAACACTGTCTACCACGTAGGACGATAGTCTGGCTCTCACAGCTAAATATCTCATCAGCGAATGAGGAAAACTGCCACTTCCGGCACCTGCAATTAGATGGATTTGAGCGCAAGTGCGAGTTCAGGGAACACGATCGCCTGCTCGTTTGCTTTCACACTGTCGACGATAAATGGAAATCCGGGTAAATACCTCGGTTTCGCATTCTGATAAGTACTTACAATTGACTGCGACTCCTTTGAAAGTTACTATTTGAATATTCTAGCGGTGAAAATGTGACAACTTTGATCCTCTGCCATTGGTCCCTGGAGAAGTTCGATCCCGCGCTCGAACTGCACGGATTCCCTTCCTTGAGAAAATTGGTAATTGCCAATGGCAGTTTGCTTGAACTCTCGTCAACATTCCCAACTGAAACTCGACTGCTAGAGGTATGTTAATGATCACTGGATCCTTTTGATTGTGACAGTGAATACGATATTAACAAGTTGATTCCGGACGATTGAAAAATACGCGAAATACACAAAATGGAACTATAGTATCAAATTATTTCACTGCATCGTTTATTATTATTCCTCGTTTATCTTGCTGTTGATATCAACTAATAAATAACCGTTCTTCATCTCGGCTACAAAATAAGCGATACAGAAAACTGAAGGTTTCCGTGGCAGTCAACGTGTTAATTGAATAATTCATAATTATTCAATATAACCGGGGGTCACTGTTGACCCTACGGCATTCAACGTGTTAACATTGAACACTGCAGACGATCAAGGTGACCGGGACCAAGCTACAAAAGCTGCCCGATCGCGTATTCTCCAACCTGATTAACCTGAGGACTCTCGACCTGAGGAACAACAACATTGACGACGCTAACATGACAGCGCTCGACAGTCCTTCCTTGCGTCACGTTTATCTGTCCGGTGAGTTGGGAGTCTACGGTTGCTAGAGCTCGTTTGCTCGCGTTTCATTGAAATAAACGGAGAATCGTCTGACGAAGGTAATCCCTTAAAATGCGACAAGAAGACGAAGTGGATACTGGACCAGAGAAAGGGTTCCCTCAGCCATAAAATCGCCGATAAGAAAAGCCTTCGATGCACCGCGCCTTACGAGAACAGACCGCTGCTCCAAGTGGTCGAAATAATCGAAGTCTGCATCGTGTTCAGTATTATTCATTTATTATTCCAAAGTATCGACTCAGGAATCTGTACGCGTGTCTAACAGATTTGCCATTGCAGAAGCTCGCGGAGGAGTGCAAGAGGACGGTGTGCGAGTGCGAGCTGGTGTACGTTGTCGGCCAAGGAGGGAAGCACATCCAGAGGCAACTGATGGCATTCGCTGCGGTGAACTGTAGTCATCGTGGACTGATCGAGATGCCTGGCTTCTTGCCGGAGAACACGACTACTCTTCGGTTGACTGGAAATAAGGTGAATTTGAGAATTGTAAATTAAAATTGTAGACTGTAGATTGTAGATTGTAGCTTTTAGTCTACAATCTACAGTCTACAGTCTACAATCTACAATCTACAATCTATAATCTACAATGTACAATCTACAATCGATATAAACATTGACTAAAATGGCAATTGACGCTTCGCTTTCTTGCAGATACAAGATCTCACACCACTTACGACTAATCCAGTGTATAGAGGAGTGATAGATCTCTACCTGGACGACAATCAGATCGAGAGCATCGTCCAGCTGGAGGGATCAAGCTGGGTGGACCACTTCCGGTTATTCAGTCTTCGTGGGAACAAGCTGACCGATGTTCGTGGTTCTCTTGTGTTTTAATGGAACATGAAAAGTTGATTAGCAACCGATTTAGGGTAGTTTCTTTCTTTAAGATTCATTAACCCTTAGCACTCCAGGTTGTTTTGTAATCTATCAGCAACTGCAACTAATTTTTATAGTACTAGCGAAAATGAACAATGCTATAACATTTCTTAGATCTTTCATTTTCCTTAGTAGAAAATTTTGATGCGTGGAGAATCTAATAATTTTAGGGTAGTTTCTTTAAGATTCATTGAAATATTTAATATTGTAACTGGTGCAATATTGGAACCTACAGAGTTCAAAGGGTTAACACAGCAGAAATGATTAATATACGGACGGCGAGTCGAGTCAACAAACATTGCTTTGCTAGAGGATTTGTATTCAGAGTACTTAACATGGTAATTAGAGCTTAAGCGTTTTAAGAGATGATTAGTTTCTGTTGCCACTGTTTCAGCTGCCCACGTATGCTCTGCAAAACGTGTTACAGCAGAATGGAAACGCCGTGAGTCTGTATCTTGGGAACAACTCGTGGCGTTGCGACTGCCTTTTCACGCCTGGCTTTCAGGTAACTTTTCCCGCGCAACCGTCGACAGCTTCCGTAAAAAAGCAATTCGTTTCAGGATCTTATTATCAAATACGCTAACCTTGTGAAGGACATCGACGACGTTAAGTGTTCGTTGACAAACGGGGACGACAATAATGGGAAAATCGTGAGTAGGCGTTCTCCGACTCTAATTACTAAGTAGTTCTACTGTTAAATTCATGAGACTTCCGGTAGGTAAATAACAAGAAACCGTTCTCAGGCTAATGAGAACTAAGAATTGATCCGAGAATTTCATTCACGTTTAACACTAGAACTACCGAGCATTTAATACTACTGCTATGTAATCCCTATAAAAATTCTAACAGTAAATTATGTTCAGTTTCTTAGACGTTCATTATAGCATTCAAGCGAAACTATTTATTTCCAAAATCATTTCGAACGTTCAATATTCAATACTTTTCAACACTTTTGACATCCTACTTTCTTGAAGATACGGGACCTAACGCGCACGGAGATCTGCGTGCTGCCGGACGACGACCCTTGGATCAATCTCTTAGACATCATCAATATCATACTAGCGTCCCTGACGATACTCATTATCAGCAAGCTGATCTACGACTACTGGTGGTACAAGAAAACTGGGAAACTGCCTTGGATCATCACAAAGATGCCATAGGAAACAGACAGCAGGGGTCAAACAGTTACCTTTGTACTCGATCTTTGGCCTTGGCAGTAACGACGGTACAGTTCCTCAGCGGCTGACTTTTTCGCAACGCATTCCCGAACGCCTCGACCTGTGTTGGAAGATCACGAATAAAAGTCTCGAGAAAGAAATCCTCGATTAACCCTTTGCACTCCAGGGTTAACACGTTAAGCGCCATGTCAGTCACTGGTGACTGACGCTTCCGAATGACTAAAAAACAATCGTAACATACAAGACAACCGATGTGAAATAAAAATGTTTAATAAGGCAACTAAGTTGATAACAGTGTAACGCAACCGTTGCAACGCCAAACAATTCACAATTTTTCCTACTTTTCTTTGCTACAAAAGACCAACTCTATGGGAAAACGCTTAAGATTTTCGTGGCGCTTAACGTGTTAAGAATCGAATGATACCTTTACTGGTGCAGCCCAACGCGGAACAAGTGGCGGAATAATTGAAGCCTTCGTAGGTTCCTGCTTTTTCAACGGTGTACTTCGGCACTGGTTGATCTTCCTCGAGGCAGAGCAGGTAAAGTCTTCTTTGGCCCGTTGTCCTTGGACTCTTCAGACAGAGATTGCTTATCTCCAGCATTCTACAAAATCCATTATTAGTGAAACAACCGTTTCACGAGTCGCACAGTCAAATTCCGCAACGCACACTTACTCGTCTCTCGAGAGATACGCGAGTGTGCCAAGTTTCCCGTCGTCCATTTGTTGATTGGCGATCATCTGGAGTATCTTAGTAGCCACGCTGTTCTTAGCGGTCTCCTCGCTGTCTCCGAGGGTGGTTGCTGTTCGGTTGAAGAATAGATTTACACTCTTCTTGGAAGCAGCTTGATATTTGTCGAATTACCGGTAAATCCACCGAGGCTGCCACGTATGGCGAAGACGTTCGATTTATACCGATACGGACCATCGGTCACATGCTGATATGCCACCTGAACTTTACAGCGCTTCGCGTAGGCTTCGAGGATAGACAATGGCGTCCGCTTCTCTGGGATTCTCAGTGAATTCTCGTCGCCGCTTCCCTTCAAGCAATTTCAAGGATCATTGTTCAACGCGTTAACGCTAAAACTACCGAGCAGTTTTACTTTAAGCATAGTCGCGGTGTCGTCGTTAGTTTCGATTAGTTCTTGGCTGCTAATAGTTTGATTCGAATCGACCTCGATCGTAGAGTCACCAACGGCCGCGCATTTCTCTTGCTGGTGCAGTATAATGCAACCTTTCTCAGCTTCTAGAAATTTTGAAATCCCGCTAGTAATTTACGTTTAAGAAAATTCGCTTTTGTCGATATAAAACGGTACCATCAGAGCTGGACCTATTTCGTCTCCGCTCTTTGCTCTTAGAACGCTTCCGGTCCGCATCAATGGCGTCTTCGCGGAAGCCATCGTTTACTGAAGATTAAAAGAACAAAAAAAATAAAACTGAAACTTTTATAGTAATCCATTACCATCGTCCTCAACCGATTTCTTCATGGCAATGTCCACCACCTTCTCCCATTCTTCCAAACTGCGCGCCTCCTTCGCCCTCTGCTCAGCGACTAAGACACGATAAGACCCAAATATTGTAAAAAGAAACAATAACGATCGTCAAACAGAAGTCTACAGACGTGCGTTGTCTTTGGGAAGCACGGATCGTCGAATAACCGTGCGCGACTCGTTCGATTGAGCAATGTCATTCTGATCAGGTGAAACATCTGCGTCGTGGACGTTGGTATCCGACACCTGCACTCCTGCGACGCTTTTGCCACCGTTTTCTGCATTCTTTAATAAACAGGACTGCTCAGTATTAATATTATGATTCATAGTAATAATAATAATAATAATAATTGAATAATAATAATAAAAATGGACAACCTCCTGACAGGTTAGAGATTAATGGCAGGGGGTTTATAAAATTTATTTATTTGATTTGTTAACACTACTTATATTTCTATTATATTTATTGCATTCTATTATGATATTATTATTATTATTAGTATGAATCATAATATTATCATTATAGAATGCAATACATATAATAGAAATACAAGTAGTGTTCAATAACAAATCAAATAAATTTTATAAACCCCCTGTGCCTACGTCCATTAATCCCTAACCTGTCAGGAGGTTGTCCATTTTTTGGTTCCAACGGTTAACCTAAGATGGCAGATGATAGATTTAAAGCACCGGGTCCTCGAGAATGACGTTAAAAAATATGGGTAGAATTAAGGAGATCGACGGTACGGTCATAAATGGACCTAGGCACCGGCTCTCCTGTAATTAATAGTTACATCGTTTCCGATGGACAAGGATTCCCTCGCGGAAATTAACATGCTGGAGTTCTCGGAGTCAGGAGTGCAGAAGGAGGTGGAAGTCTCTGTAATGGTAAAGGATTCCAGAGGGTTTCTACCTTATCCTACTGTTAGATTACTACGGGGAAATTTCCTGCCGGACCAACCGATTTCCCGTTGACAGGGTGCCCGCAACTGCTGGAGAAGATCCTCGGCGCGGTCTACCACCGCCTCCATCTCGCACAGCAGAGGCGCAGCATTCGGAAATCGCTCCAGTATCATGCTCCAGATCACCTCCGCGTCCTCGGTACCTTGCAATGACTTTGGAAGATCATGCTTCTGACACTCGGAGTCCTGGCGTTCCGACATTCAAGCATGAGGATTTCGAAGCGACGAATGGCAAGTTACAAGTGACGAATTCCGTTGACGGATCGTAAGTTGAACCGCGAGATTTCGAGCGAGTTCGCATTGGCTTGGATTGAATTTTATTGCGTAGAGTTTGGAAAATTTATTGAAAGTATTTTTATTGTTTTATTTTTATTATTTAAAGAAATTTGAATTGAAGAGATCTTCTTGTGGGAGGTAATTTGGGTGGTAATGAAATATAACACAGATGGCATAGGCTTGGCATGAAATTTTATTGATAATAAGATACCTCTTACCACTAAATTTATTACACATCACGTATCTTCTCATTTGTAATGTGATTGTTAGGAATATATACAAAAAGCCATTACAGGGAATTCCTCGATATACGGCGATACATCGAAAACGTGTAGAGTCCGTTTAAGGTACGTATGAAGACATCTTATTCTTCTAGATGAGATGTGTGGTGTGTCTCGAATGAAGATGTATTACAATTAAAATTAAAGTGAAACCAACGTACCAAGATTGGCTCTCATTTAAGTAAACCATGTACAATTAATCATTCTTTAAAGCCGATCGTCAAAAATTACATTTTCCCAATCGGATTATGCGTTCTCCATATTTCATTTTGTTTTTCTTTCCCGCGGGTACTCGGTGAATTTTTTCTTTCGCGCGTTATCATAAAAATGACGTTATCGTGTGTTTTCTCGTGTAATACGTCAGCTACAGAGGTGTGTAACCAATCGCAGGGAGAATGGACGTCGTAAAACAAGGCATGAAATTGGCTTCTTGGATGTATTTTGTAATGTAGAAAAAATAAAAGGAAACTAAAGAGATTGAAACTCTCTTTCAAATTTCGCTCCTCGTGTGAATTCTTCTTTCTTCTTCTTCCCCCTCTCGCTCTCTCCGCCTTTTCTTTCTCGCCACTCACTCTCTCTCTCTCTCTCTCTCGTCGTTCTCATTCGTGTTCATCCTTTAATCGGCTTTCTGCTTGTTACTTTCTGGTGATTTGTCTCCGTTCATCGGCGAACGTGAACGGCTGCGGCTTTTGCTATGTTTGCTGCCGGACCGGGATCTTGATCTGTCGCCCCTGGATCGTTCGCGACTAGATCTGTCTCTGGAAAAGGAGCTGAATTAAAAAAGACGGACGAACATTGGGATTTGCTTTTCTTGCGCTAATTATATCGGTTTAACTCACTTCGAGGGAGACTTGGCTTTGGATTTGGACTGCGACCTGGACTTTGACCTCTCGGCCTTGGACCTAGAACGAGATCTGGATTTGGACTTTGACTTAGATTTCGACTTTGAGCGGTCTCTTGATCTGTAAAATTATAGTTCAAATGAAGAAGGAGACAGAAAAATATACGGAGTAAACATACAATGAAAATTCGTTCATTTCCTTCGATTCGTGAAATGCGGTGAAAATAATATTTGACGAAAAAAAACGAAAAAAAGAGAGAAACAAATGTCTGCGTGAATTACTTGAACGACGTGAGCGTAAAGAGACGTTTCTTTAAAGGAACGAAAAAAAAAGAAGAGGAAAAGAAAAAACACGAGCCCAAACACAAGGCCAATGTATAGTAAACATGGGGCGTGAAACGTGTAAAGGTATGCGACAATGGTTGAGTCGTTGATAAAATTGCGCAAGAAACAAAGCAAATAAATAAAACGCCAGGACACTTATAGTGAAATAATAAACTGATACAATAAAGTAAACTCGAGATATCGTACGAAAGCAGGATACTCACTTGGATTTGGAACGGGAGCGGCTACGTTCAGGGGATTTGGATTTGGACTTCGATTTGGACTTTGAATGTGCCCTTGATTTGGAGCGACTGCTGCGGCGGCTGCGGCTACGAGAGCTACGGCGACTCCTATCACAAACAAAAACATTCTCTATAAACATCTGTCGCAATTATTCTAACCAATTCCACTAAACAATCGTGTATTAGGTTGGCGCTCTAATTTAAACTCCTACATTTATACTTCATTGTTCTGATTTAAATACTATACAAATAAAAGAATATCCTTGAACTTTTTCACGCCAATCTAATTGCAGTAAAAGATATAAAATTATTTTCAGTATAGATGTATCAATATTTATGCCATGCGTGAAAACCGAATTCCAAGTGCATTCAATATTGTACAATACAATGTTAAAGAGTTGAATCGGTAATAAAATTGAATGACGTTGAATTTCAATGAGAAAGCTATGTAGTTATATAATTGCGGTCAATTGAGAGACTATAGAAATATGCTAGAAATAAAGATAAGTAAAAAATGTTTGGAGACTGCCGCCCCCGACAGTACCTGGATCGGGATCGAGAACGACGATTATACCTTGAGCGGGAGCGAGATCGGCGTCGTGATCTTGATCGAGACCGCGATCTTGATCTCGAGCTAGACGATCTTGAGCGACGTCCGCGTCTTTTGTCTTCGATCAATCTGATCCTTCGTCCGTTCAGTTCTGTGTCGTCCAACTTGTCGATGGCGTTTTTCAGGTCAGAGTACGTTGCGAATTCTACAACTCTGTAACATGGAATCAATAGGACACAGGTTTAGCGTAGAATCATTAACAGATTGTATTATTTTGTATTATTTGTTATTGTATAATTTTGTATTATTTGAGATGTTCATAAATGAAACTCACCCTTCGTTCCTACGCTGCTTGTGTGCATCTGCGTACGTCACTTCTCCAGCCTGTCTCATATAATCCTTCAAATCCTGAGCACCACACAATAAAATGAATTAATACGTTGCAGTGACATCAGGAAAGGTCTCTTAGAATTAATATCATTATGAAATACGATTAATATTCACGTTATGAAATATATATACTAGATATCTGTGTTCCTATTACTACTAAAATTAACGCATAGAGGTTATTAGAAAGGTAAATTATGTATTCCTGTGCACTTTTTTCTTTATATCCACTGCTATATATGCTTTTCTACTACACAATGGATTCCATTTTTCCTCCTTGCGAATACGCGAGCTCGTGACTCTATTTATCCTTACTGAAAAAAGCCAAGAAATGTTTCCTGTTTTTCCCTGTTCCGGATATCTTCAGTGTTGGCTCTCATTTATGATGGAAATATGTGCTCGAATTTAGTATCTGCCATTGATGCAACCTTTCTTTTTATGCAATTCAATCTTTAAAACACGTATAGCAGTTAAGTCAATTGGATACCTCCACCCTGCAGAAAAAATGTATCACAGAGTATATTCATCAGGAAAACTCATTGATCAATCCGCTGAGAATAAATCAGCGGACGCACACGCTACACTTCTGTGTACATTTCCTAGTTTCATGGAGATTTCTGCAGAGCAGCTCACAAATGTAATATCACTGTGTAACGAAGATCGCAAAACGTTGACGATCAACGTAACAAACACTGGTAAAAACAAAGAAAAATATCTAAGTTCATCTTCTTCTACTTGAAGCATAGAAATGAAATAGCAAAGCTTGCGGTTCGAGACTGGGAAAGCTACATTGACCGTTCGAAAGATGGAACTGCATAAGGCAGAGAGGAAACACAACAAGTCGCTCGTTTGGAAATCAATTCATAATGAAGAATGGTAGAACAGTAGTGGTGATCGGTAAATCGACGCGTGTTGAAAAGAAAAATAGTCTGCCTGGAACTGTTGCTACAAGAAGAACTTATATTTCGAAGCTGATACCAAAGTAAAAGTGAACACAATCTGTACAAATGGATATATAGCCATTGTAGTCGATTAAAAAAAAAAAAAGATAGAATTCTCTGAAGAGATCGAACCAATGCTGGCGAATAAAAATAATAAATATGTCAGAACAATGGTGTGCTCGTTGTCTTGCTGTCGGCCGTTGACTGAAGACGAAGAAATCCGTGTTGCGACAATGTTGATGGCCACTAAATTCATTTTCTTCTGGCACATGAAGGCAGAGGAAATATCTGAATGGTAATGGAGGAACTCCTCTTGATGTCCTTCTTCGTTTCCTCGTACGATTTCGCGATCGTACTTGATCAACGTTTTCCTGAAAATCTTTTAAAGTATCCATCATCATCATCATCATCTCTGTTTCTGGTGTGTATCCATTCGTTCATCGGCGGAACTTGTATTTGTGGGAACCAGGTACGGCTTTATAGCTGTGGACGCTCTTGCGAGGTGCGTGAATGTTGCTATTTTCTTTCTCTCAATGTCTCTGTACTTTCTCTGTTTCAGCTTGACGTCTCTCTCTGTCTATCTCTTTATCTCTCTTTCTATTTTTCTTTCTCTCTCTCTCTCTTCGTGGTCTCATCCCTGACACCGGGTTTTCTCGACATTTTTCGCTCGGCGATCCAACGTGAAATAGTTACTTGATCATACAGCTTTGACAATCCAACTGGAAAACGCGTTAAGATTATAGAAAACATCTCCTTCGGGGTACACTCACTGTACACCAAAAAAGAACATAGAAACAGAACATGACACGATGGAATTGCCTTGCATAAAGAAAAGTTGTTCTCTTTGTTTTTCGTTCTCTTTCAAACTGTTCGTTCTTTTTATCGTTCAAATGGAAGAAAGGTGACACCGGCGCGCGACATTATTATCAACAGGATTTCGATTCTCCCCGAGAATTGTGAGAGGCTCGGTTTCCCAAAGACGCACCTTGTTTGGAAACACGATCGTTCACGATTTTTACACTGCGAGAGAGTAGCGTTTAACGATAAAACTCTAATGAACATGGATGCCTAATTTCGAGCACAGTTTTTATAAAATTACACTATATATAAATATATTACTATACTGTCAAACTGGTCCCCTCTGGTACTGGTTTTTTTACTCGTGTGTGTGCACGGGTCTCTTCAAGCTCGTCGAATGATCTCAATAAATCTACATATATAAAAAACACCTGACCACTATATATATTATATATGGTGCACAGTTATAAGAACAAACAACATGTATATATAGATATATATTTTAGTATGCAATATATAAATATATATACGGCAAATATATATATATATATAACAACGAGATATAACTGAGAGAGAGAACAAGGTTATTACAAGTGTGTAAGTGTGTATATATATATATAGATATACAGAGTATATATATATAATATATATATATATGTATATAATAGATATAATGTATATATCTAAAGAGTACACTCGGTTAAGGTGACGCATTTACCTTGGGCCCAGGCACCACCTTGCTTACGGACAGAGAGAAAGGCCAGACACAACGGCGCTTGGTCGGGTCGAACGGATCTGTGTGGCGTAGTCGCGGATGGTTCGGGTTTCGGCCCGTGTATGCCCTCATGGGTGGCCGCTGCCTGACTTACTAGATGGCTAAGTTGGTGGCGTACCAGTAGCAGTAACAGTCGTAGGTGGTGTAGTAATAAATGTGACAGTAGAGAGAGTTAGACGGGAAAACGGATGTAGCAGAGTCTCGGGACAGATTAGGAGAAGATGCGACTCTTCGGGATTCATCAGACAATGGACAGAAAGGTGCAGAATACTCTGGTGGATGATCATGAATCGTTGAATCAATTTATGATAATCTGTTGCAAGGAGGTACGAGGCAAAGACTCGGGACAAAGAGAGAATTGTAATGCGTTACATACTGGGATCAGAGAGGACACCATGGGTAGAGGAGTGAACAGGCGTAGAATTCATGATACGGTGGTGATGATGATGGTGGTAAAACATAGAGCATATCCATAGACAGGTCAGAGTCATTGATGATTCGTAGAAGGCAGACGTTTTTCTCTCTCCAGACCGATCACCGATGAAAGGATCGCAGATACGTAAGAACCTATTCTCGGTCACTGGGATTGTCTCACTGGGTTTCACCACGTATCACTGCGCAAGTAGTAGTAGGCGGTAGGTGGTAGGTGTACCCAGTGTGCCACGCGGCTATCTCTCTCACCCGGGGACACCTCAGAAATCAACCTGGTGCCACTTGACCTCAGGCGGGCCCATCGCGTGCATCGTCATCTTTATCATCGCACATCATCAGTCTATTGGCCCTACCGGTCGCCCCTCCTCGGCGAAGAGGACATGGCTCTTCGGAAAGAACATCAATTTTATTGTTTTTCCTCACACTGTTGGCCGAACGTAAATGAAATAATAAAATTGAGAAAAGGAACACACGCCGAAGTAATCGAGATATAATCGACCGAGCGAGAATATATATGTAAATATATACTTTTTTTTTCCGTTCAAAAGAGACAACAACAACAACCAATATATATTTCTATATAGAGTATGTATCATCCGAAAAATACGATATAATATTTATATATCTATCTATAGACGATCTATGTGGAATTATTTTTATAATAATACGATTTAAATGTATATTGATCAAGTAAGACTTGGTCCACCGGTTTTTTGCCGCAGGTCTATTTTCTGCCTGCTTTACACAATATTTGTCCTTGGCATGGATTTTCGTCTTTAACGTCTATATATATGTATATGTATATACGTGTATGTAAAATACATATATATATTTATATATATTTTATCGATTGTACTCTGATTAAGGATTTCGAAAGATGCAGTGCATGCGTCCTGGTATTTCCCACATAGTATTCCCATGCATTCCCGTAGATCGACCATCGTCGATCTTTCTTAATCGTGTCGTTATGTCTTCATCGTCTCCTTTGTTGCTTCATGTCTCTTCACGGTTCTCGCACCTCTTCTTCCGAAGCAGCTGCGCGTGTTATTCCAATCCGAATCATCATCATCATCGTCATCGATCGATCGAGTTTCTTCGAGGCTATGAGTCGCACTTTCGAAATTCTCGTGTCCGGTGCCTTTTTTCATCGTTTCCTCGATTCATCGCTGCTACTACTGTTTTTGCACCTTTTTCCCTGTCTCTCATTATTTTTTTGGTTCTTTCTCTACCCGCCATTTTCAGATTCTCAATTTCGTACACGTACTTTTTTTTTAGGGAGAGCGGTCTCTTTCGGGCAGGCGTGTTCAAGATAAAAAATTTCGAATATGCCAGAGACTTACTTGATCAAAATGTACATCTTTCTTTTTTTTCTCATTAGCATTCGGAATAGAAGAGAGTTTGGATGAGTGAACGAACTTAAAATGACGAAAGAAAAATCGAATAAAAAACAGTACGATACTAAAATGCCGCGTTGGTAAGTTTGGTTCGACTCGGGGACACGAAAGTAGCGGAAGAACAAAATCACCAGCAAGAGGAAGCATGATATCATATATTATATATATATAATGTATATATAATATATATATGAACATATATAATATACCGGACGTATATATTCTATTTTCTTGTTCGTGCATTCGTATCGTTTCTTTTTTCTCTTTTCGTTGGAACCTCGAGTAGCAATCAAACTCACGAAAAAAGTTATCGTCAGTCGGTAATAGTAAACGACAAAAGCAAGGGTACAAATATCGCTTACCTGCCAGCTGACACGACTGGACAGATTTTCCACGGTAAGGCGGTACTCGGTGCGTGTTGGTGGTCCGTATCTAAAAAAGGAAAAAACATGGATATTAATCTTGCTTGAATACACAAAATTAGAAGCAGGTTTGTCTTGGACCTGACTTTTATATATATGAAATATTTAGCGAAACTCTAATATATATATATATATGTAAAATTGCAAAACTCGATTTCAGAAATTCAATATTGATTATATATGTATATATATGATGTATATGTATATATAGAATGGAATTATAATACTGATTTGATTTATTTATTTATATTTATGTGTAAAGTTGATTAAGTTAAGTAGATGTATCGTTAGAGCGTAACATTGGATGTATGTACCTGGGCAATGATTGCTTGTAGCTAGATGCAGTCCTCGTGTTTCTGTTCACACTATCTCTGCAAAAAGGGATGTCATGTGAACAGAAATAACGGTTCGTTGGTTAAACCTTCAGCAAATAACTACAGATCTGCACTCATTGCTCAGGCACACAATCAATCACCTGTTCCAATCGAATCAAATCTACTCAAAATGCAGCAATAGCGTACCTGTCGTGCCGCATATCGTCTCGGCTGTAACAAACACAATACCACACATCTATTAGTCGCCAATTACATTCGTTCATCACCTCTCTCAACTACCAGTAATTTATCACAACATAATGTCTGTGGGAGGGTTATTAATTATTCTTTCACTAGGCATTATGCTAATCTCGGTATCAGAAAAAAAAAATAAGAAGAAGAAGAATAAGAGACGGTTAGAGAAACTTTTCTTTTTTTTTCGTCTGCGTCTTTTCTCTCGCAGCCAGCTCCGGATCATGTTTTCATTCTTAAAAAAAAAAGAACATTCGACGTACTCGGGAGAGCAGTCAAATCCAAGACAACCAATTCGAAAGAACTAATTAGAGAAAAAAAAAACATTGGCGTGCGTGCCTGGATGGACTTTTTCGTTTATTTGCGAAAAAGGCAAAGCTTTGTATTCACGCGCTTTCTAATCTAGAGCATATCATATCCAAGGTTACGTTCTTCCCTGTACGGGCGATATGCAAAATCATTTCTCTAATTCAATCCACAATCTTTCTCACATCACACACAATGAATTTCGAATATACAACAATACATAGAGAGATATATCACTAATTATATGTATATATATAATATATTCAAACTACTTTGTGACAAAGGAACAAGAATTCAACGAGAAATCCTTTCCTCTTCAATGGAAAAAGAAAACAGAGAGAATAATAATAATAATAATAATAATAATAATAATAATAATAATAAAAACAGAACCATAAAGAACAAAGCAAGGAAAATAATAAGAAAATTTTGCATATCTCAAGTTGATTGCCATCAGGGGAGGAGGGGATAATGATCGCTCTGATAAAATAAAAAAAAGGATAGCGTGTCTTACGCAGATCGCCTCGAGTCCCCATAACCACCACGGGAGTCACCATAGCGCCACTGGTCACTACCCCTAGGTGTCCCCCGGGCCCTCTCTACAGTAATTCTGTAACAAGACACATTGGATATGCTTACTTGTCTCTCCAGGAGCGTGAGCGTCCGTAGCCACGGTCGCCTCGCCTCCCTGAAACACCCCGTGCTATCTCCACCGCCACTCTGAAACACACCCAACAAAACCCCGCCTAAGTCCTCGACTAATTCTTACTCTAAAGGTGCTTCCTTCCTTCCATCCATTTTCTTTTCCATTCCTCAGCTTCCTCTCGAAATCCGTATCTATATCACGATCATCATCATCATCATCAATATATCCTCCTTATCCTCCTCCTCAATCCTCATCATCCTCATCTCATCATCATCATCATCATGATCTGTCCACAGCAACTGAGGCGCTGTCCCCTCCTTTCTCTCTCTTTCTCATATATGCTCGTCTTCATTATATCCCCACACTTTAATTTTCGCTATAGTTGCTGTCTTCGGTTATTAACGCGCGGTTAACTTATTCACCAATCTAACTGTAGAACCTTTTATTTTTTTTTTATTTTTTTAAAGTTTTTTTTTGTTTCATTTGCAGATGAGTTTCCTCATAATTGACTGGTGATCTCGCCCTCTATGTAACATTGCGTCCGCGCTTCGGGACGCTTAATAGTAATCCAGATTAACATAGTTAACGATCGCCAGAGAATTATGGAAAACGGGTTTTTTTGCTTTGTATTTTGTCGTTTTACCGTTTATTCATACTTAACGTGTATGGTTTTTTTGTTTTCTTTTAAAGAAGCAATATACATTACTTTAAAAATGTTGAGGCATTTTCGTTTCTAAGTATACAAGTGTTAATACATGTGTATGCAGAGTCACGTTTTACGATCGGGGAATTGATGGAAGTAGTTCAAAATGGCGGCAAGTCACATCGGCTATTTAAGTAAGATACACTTTTATTCCAGAACAAATTCAATCGATAATTTGGAGGACAGACGCCGTTCATTGAATGCGTTATTAAACTTAAAGGCAATAGAAATGAAAGAAAGTATTTGTACATATTTGGCAATTCAAAATTATACAGAAGCAACAGCAGATAATATTACTGGTACGAGATAAAATGCTCAAAAGAAATTAGAAAAAATTCGTTGAACGTGTCACAAGGCTTCGTTTAAACTAAGAACTGATGGTGAAAGTGAGAGATTTGTATTTGCAGACATTATTTTCTATATTATAAGTACCAGTGACTTTAATTTACGCAATTACACTAATTAGAGAACATTTTGCGCGCGAGCAAGTTTCGATGTTACATGTTAATTTCATCTGCTTTATTCGTGATCGATAAAATTCTAAGATGCCTTTAATTTCGAACATACGAATACATCTGGGAAACGTCTAGAACGAAAGCATTTCACTTAATGAAACATTAATAAAGGGAATTTAGAAAAACATATTGTCAATGCTATTGCTTCTCGTGGACAATTCTACTCGTTTGTGCAACATTAACAAAATCAAGCAATTCTTCAAATTAAGAGGAAATATTTTTTTTTCGAATTCTACATACATTCGTTGACCTTGAAATTACGCGTTCTAACTATTAAACGCTAATGTTGCACTTTAAATATTCGGAAATTTATCCTTATGAATTTAGTAAGTACACATTATGTTAAGTATCCTAAAAAAAGATACAATTAGAAACTACAAGTTCGAATGGTACTTCTTGGTCTGGTACCAATAATATTATTATATCAATTTATAGGTGGTTTGATGACCCACAAATCAATATCGTATTATAAAAAGAAACTAATCATGCAAAACATGCTACCTACACCATTCTCCTAACATATGATTTCTTTTTTTTTTTTTCTTTAATCTGTATACATGTTAAACAGACGTATCAATAAAATAGTACGCATTACCTTTCTCCTAGCAGCTCCTTCCCATTGAGTTCGTAGACGGCGTCGTCGGCATCCCTGTAGTCATCGAACTCCTGCGAACAGAATATTTTGATTACAATTTAAAATAGAGAAGAGCCAATTCACAATCTTTTACATGCAGCAGAATCTTATATCAGTCTCGTGATGCAATATTTCGCTAACGGTTACAGAGCATACCTTGTGTAACATAAATGTATACAGTATATATTTAGAAAAATATATTTGGGTAATAATTGAAATAAGTCTGATTCATTATAAAATGAGAATTCTGGTTGGATAAAATTCCATTGCATTGATTTTATCTCTAAAGAATAAATATCGGAAGATATTTTCAACATGATACTGTTCTTTACCATTATCATGATCATTAAGTCTTTTGTTGTTCTTTTCTTTTTACCTCGGAAGTAATAAGCAATTAAGTGTTTGTTACTTGTAACACAATTTCCTTTTGATTAAGTATAACTTACAAACATTTTGTTGATTAATCGATGAAAACCAGCACACATCTCCATTAAGCAGCCACAGTACCAATGTGTTCAGGGCTCAAGGTAGATCAGATCAACTCTCGAGTTTGAGTTATTTTTCAAAGTGAAACACTTTACACTCTACACACTTTGGTCCGCAATAAACTTTTAAGTCTACATCTTTCAGTGACTTAAAAATGTTTTTCAAACATTCGATATAGGGAGCAGAAAAATGTTACTGATAATTATGTACATGAGACAGGACCAAACGGAGTGTAGCAGTGTTAGGGACAAATGTATAATTTAGTACAGTACTTACAACAAAGCCGTAACCATTCTTGATGAGGACATCACGGAATCGACCGTAGCCTCTGAAAAATCTCTCAAGGTCTCTTTCCCTGGTGCCGTATGGAAGCCCACCGACATAGACCCTTGTCCCTACCATACTGTAAAAAAAACAATTGAACCACATTAGACTTACCACAAAGGCAAATCCATTCTTCATAGCGACCTCCTTGATTCTACCATATTTCCGGAAGAACTTCTCAAGGTCGCGCTCTCTCACCCGGTATGTTAATCCACCAACGAATACTCGGGTGCTCATTCTTAAAGGAAAATATAAAAACACCATACATAACAGGCTTCCTTAAGAACCTGCCATTTTTAGTCACATGACAACATAAGAACCGTTACGTTAATTTTCCTGATCATTCTGGCTGAGAATTGCAATGCAACTCGTGAAACTGACATTAGTGGGACTAATTCATGTTTTTCAAATAGACTTCAAGTGACAAAGCATCGAAAGACTCGAGATTCTAATAATAAAAGATGGTTCTTTACATTACAGTATACACTATATATAAATTGATCGAAACAAGTCACAAGTGCAATAAAGAAGTGCCTTTAAGAAAAAGAACTACAAGATTGTTGCTAAATCAAGTAATACACGTTTCTTTATCATACAACTTTCATTGATCATCGCATACAACACATTTAAATAGCAGGACCTTAAAAAACTATACGGGAACAATATACTAAGCATAAAATAAATTTTGTTTGCAATAATCGCAATGACAAGGGAGGATCAAACAACATGCTGTTTATTACAACAAAAAAATATGGATGTGTGAACAGTATTATTCGCCTTGAGAACATTTAGTGTTAATAAATACATACACATGATAAGAATGGAGGCAACCCATTTTAAGTAACAATGAACATTTTGAAAGATACACTAAAGGAATTAATATACTCTTGTTTCCCGATGAAGATGTAAACAAAAGGTAAAATAGTTTGTTAACCGAACAGTTTATTACTCCAAGTTTCTTTTGAAGCTCGAGAAAAAAATAACTTAGTGCAAAATATTAGATTAATATTAAGCACATCTCATGCACTTGTAACAAAAAGACTGTTATATCTATATACATTTGCAATAAAAGTGTGTTTCAACATTCGGTGCATCAACCAGGCATGAATCACTATAGCATATGCTTTTACATGTTTATGTCTTCATGCTTACTCAGCCAAAAACGTGTGTTTAGTCAAAGGTGAATGTTAAAGCATCAGCCGTATCCGGTACCCCCAGTAATTTAAACAAAAAAAAGAAAACTATTCACAGTTGATGGGAAAAAGCAATTAAGCGACACGAGAGGCAAATCTTTTGTTTTAACATACGTAAATGCCACAATAATTAGTGATAACTATTCGAACACTTTCCCGCCGTTACCCGTACAACCGTTTCTTCTCCACCAACTGTATAATTAGATGTACTTTATTTTGTGTGAACAGTACCGAATCCGTTTGATGGGACGAGCAAGAAAATAAAAAAACAAGCAAACACATGTAAATCACGATGAATGAACTTTTCAATCTGCAGTTGTAACATTAACCTTTAAAGCGTATACAACGATTTACCTATTTGTTTTCGTCTCGTTGGTCCGTGGTCCTGTTTAATCTGTTAACCGGGCGATTTGTTGGCCACGAACACTTGCGTAAGAACAATTAAAAATAAAAGAAAGTAATTTATACCGGCCGACCGATATCGAGGTAAAATTCGATCGACAAAAGATAAATAAAAATAACGAATTAAATGATCTTTCTCGGTTAACAGGTTAAAGTCCACGTCAATGTACCGTTAAGCATCGATTACTTTGGTTTAATTGTATACTTTTTTAAAGGTTAAAAGCCAACGGGGTATTTTGTTATTGAACGAGCACTTCGTTTGAAATGAACAATTTGTGCAACGGTTATTTGCATTTGAAAAAGGAAGAATTTGGTTGAAATATGTGGTACATATCACAAGCGAACAAGAACGCGTACACTTTTATCGGACGTTCGTTTCATAAAATGGCGGTCGTGTAATCGCTTAAAGAAATCCTAAGCTATGCGTGGTGATCACGGGGACGCGGAAACGAAACGCGACATGTTTAGAGATAGCGTGGATATACCGATTCGACGGAAAATTCTATTTATTCTACGATATTACGATCATTTAGAGAAAGTTCCTCAAGATCAACACATCGTGTTGCGTAAACAGTAGCAATTAATATCCAAAATGAAACTTGTGAATTATTTATTAACGATGGAAAGAATTGTAAAGAATAGCAAATTGCGTCGTATCTTTGATTACAGTACGTTTTTACAATCGAAGTCATGTGACGCAGAGTATTGAAAGTATCGCCACGTCATTAATGTACGCTACGGTAAATTTTCGGAACATAAGTTTCATTAAAAACGATGAGAAAAAAAAACGCATAGAAGACTTTGTTATCGATTTACCGTTAATACGTCGTAACAAGGGAAGCTAACAGTCGTCGCAGATCGTCGTACCTGCTTTTTATCCGCAAAATGAGATATTTCCAAACAATTTATATCATTCTGTGAATGGACGCGATATTAGAGATCAAAGAATATGTTTATAAACTTACCTGAATACACGTGAAACAACGTTGTTTCGTCCACTAAAACTTTATGTTGTTTCACGACACGATACCACTCAAATTACTAGAAGAAGTAATGATCGGCGTCTGGAGTAAGATGGCTCGCCGCAATAACGGAAACAAAACGGGGTTCACATGACGGAAAACAAAGTTGCTGCCACTGTGAATCTCGATGGCAGACGCCCAATTCGAAACATTTGTAATAATTTAATGAAAATTAAAGCAGTTACGCTTAAATAAATAAAATCAATGTACATGGAACTTATGTTAATTTTATTAGAAATGTAGTTTATGCAATAATAATCTATAAAATATTTTATTACAGTGTGTTATCCCTTCCCTCCAAATGGTTACATTACGATTAAATTACTTATGAAGTATGTTTAGAGTAATAAACTTTACGCATACTCGTTCTTTAATTAATCCTGCACTGTCGTAATTTTCTAATAATTGTTAATAACTTTTATAATATTACCAGGCAATTGTAAATGCTCGTAGAATGTAATTTGGGTTCGAGAGAAATTTACGCAGTCACATCGAGCGCGAAGTTTGAACGATAGAAAGCAACGTTAAGCTTTAATATCGTTACTGACAAATATTTAATTATTTAATTTGTTATTTACAGATGTTTTTAGAAAATACGTTCTAAATATTATAACGAAATATCTAAGTAGTCTTCAATACTGTATCGTGAATGTTTATTTGAAATCTGAAATATGTCATCTATTGTTTCTTATCGTTATTCAAAAATGTTTTATACATGAAATAAAAGTTAGAAAGATTTTTCTTCGATTCTAATTCAGATAGTCTAATTAATCGAAATGCTATGTTAGAAATTCGTTATTACAAAAATCAAGTTCTAAACATTCCTTTGCTTCTGTAATTTATGTTGAAATAAATTATTACAATAACAATTTGTGTCGTAGGATATTTCAGAAAGGTGAAATTTATTAGATAAAATAGGTGTGTGTAATATATTCTGTAAAATTGAAATTAACAATAAAATTCGTTAGTCGGCAATAAATGTTGGTAAAGCCGTCGATGGCTATAAGTTGGCTAGGCTGGCGCCACCTATTGAAAACAAAAATGGTGGCCAACAATATGCCCTATCCCTGCCCTGGTTTTATGGCACGCCAAATGTCTGCGTTCTCTAGGCTTCTTTCTACTATGTATTTCCCTTCGACTGATACACCCAATTTCGATGTGAACAAAGGGAATCATTTCCTCGCAGTCGACCCTATCTTACGTGCTAAATAAGTGGGGCTGCTTCTAACCAAACCGAAGGTGATCCAAAACTATCGAATATTTCGCGAAAATTATAACCGCACCAGCTCGATTTGTCGTGTCATTCACCTTATATAATGTAATTGGTTACACACGATTCGATTTGGCGATTATACGCCTTTAACATGTATTGCCCGTTACAGGAAACACGAAAAAACAATCTAGCATTGTGGCAATGCAGTAAGGAGCAAAATCTTGTATGCTTTATTAATTCAGAACGCAAGATAGACGTTTTTATTTCGCAACACGCTATGTACCAATTATGTAAAAAATTTCCTGTCGTCCGTGTCACATGCATCATCAGAGTCATTTAACATATTTAATGAAATGTCAAAATAATCACAGAATCACATTAGGTTTGTATGTATATTGCAGTAAAGTATTTGTTACCTTGACAACTGGCCTGTCAGTGTTATTATTTTCAATGAATTCTTTTGCTTCGTTCATTCGATAAAACATGTATTTTTAAGTAGTTTTTCTTATGTGTTAGAGACAATACAATACAATTTAAGGAGTATGATGAACGTTGCTTTTAACATTAATAAAGCTTTTGAAGGATTGTTCTTTATAGGATCTTTTTCTTATTATCGTAGGTTGTTGAATTTTATAGAGACTGGTAATGACAGATAGGGCACACACAATGAGGTTGGAAGCAGAAATGGCTGCTCCTTTGCATTTGCAAAGATTGGAGCGCAGCCTTAATGTACAGCCCTTCTTGAGACAAATCAATGAGTTGTTCCAAGATCCAGCTAGGTAGCTTTTTAATAGTAAAGGAAATTTTCACTGAAAGATGTACAGGAATGTTTCTTATTTTCATTAATTCTTCCAGCGAGGATGAGAAATCTGTGTCGTCAGAATCTTCTGAAGGATCAGACAATTATCTTGATAATGTATTGATCCGAAAAGAAGGTGTGCAAATCGTTTTAATATTTTGCAATTAAAGTCTTAGTTTGTACAATTGAGTAATAGTTATTAATTTTACAGAGGATAGAATTAATAAGTTAAGGCTGTACAATATGTCAAGTGTGGGAGAGGAACGTAGGTGGCTGCAGGACATACTTTTAAGCGATTCATCAGATAGTTCAGCATCAGGATCCGATACGGATAGCCCCATCACGGAAGAAGATTTTCAAGAAATGTTAAAATTCCATATACTGAGAAAAAAATATCAAGGCAGATTCTATCAGAAGCCAGAGGTAAAATCAAATTTTGAGTTAAGATTAGTGAAGCGACTAAAATTGATAGTAATATGAAATTTTTGTTTACAGAACATACAGTACCAGTACTACAGTGCTGGCTTATTGTCAAATTATGACAGATTTTTAGAACATCAAAAATTAATAGTGGGAAATAAAAAGAAGAAAGAGAAGAAACCCGAGAAGAAAGTTATGAAAATCAAGAAGGAGAAAGTCCCTCGACATAGACCATCTGATGATTATCCTGTATGCTTATAAATCAGAAGTTATTTCCGTGCTGTTCGCAATTAAAACATTGTTGTGTTTCGTTTTTAGGACGGAGAATATCCGGACGACGAATGGGATCGTACACTGCCTAGGGAAGAAGAATTAGATGAAGCTGAATTAGAAGCAATAATGCGCCATCAACCGCGACAGCGTGGGAGAAAGAAGCATAATAATAAAAGTCCAGAGGTAATGGCGATGAGGAGAAGAAAAATCTGGGTGATGATGTCTAAGAAAGAACTGGGAAAAGTACAAAGAGCGAAAACCAATAATCATAAGGAAATGTTAATTAGTTGTAAGAAAGTAGCACAGCACTGCATGAAGTATTGGAGACAAAAGGCTATGCAGGTAAGAATTTTTTGCATCAACGGTCGTCTGTAAGTATTTCTGGATATTTTCGGAGATTGCAATGTACATTTTTAATTATTCAGTCCCAAAAGAATATGAAAGAGACCATATGGAGGGCAAAACGTCTCACGAGAGAAATGCAATCGTACTGGAAACGTTATGATCGCGTTGAACGTGAAACTAGAAGAAGACTAGAAAAAGAGGCTGAGGAACAAAGGAAAATGGATGTCGAACTCATTGAGGCGAAACGTCAACAGAGAAAATTAAATTTTCTTATTACACAAACCGAATTGTATGCTCACTTTATGTCTCGAAAATTGGGCAAAGCTTCACCCGAAGAACAGTTGAGAATCTTAAATCAATTGGATGAAGAGAAAAATCCAAGACTCGTCGGAATTGATGATTATGATAGGTAAATATTTCTAACAAACGATTGCATATGGGCTAATATTTTTATTCGTATATATTATTTTTTTTTTTTTTTTAAATATAGTGAAGTCATGAAACAAAAAGCAAAAAGGAATGCTACTGAAGCGTTTGATAACGAGAAAGCTAGAGCAAAACAATTCGATACAACGGCAGCGTCTCAAGAATTACGACTCAGCGATACTCCTGAAACTTTA
Organism: Nomia melanderi; assembly: GCF_051020985.1. Taxonomy (NCBI): domain Eukaryota; kingdom Metazoa; phylum Arthropoda; class Insecta; order Hymenoptera; family Halictidae; genus Nomia; species Nomia melanderi. The sequence continues at coordinate 1,143,127 of NC_135002.1, read as the reverse complement.
GAACATCCACAGCCTTCGATTTTCAAAGGAAACTTAAAAGGTTATCAATTAAAAGGAATGAATTGGTTAGCAAATTTATACGATCAGGTTGGTTTACATGATACAATTGTATTACACGGAATACGAATTTATAAATAAAACGAACTTCTATTAATGTGTTTGATGTCCTTTCAGGGAATTAGTGGAATCTTGGCAGACGAAATGGGTTTGGGAAAAACCGTACAATCCATAGCGTTTTTATGCCATGTCGCTGAAAGATACTGTAAGTTATTCAACACAAAAGTCTTCGTACGTATAATGTAAGCACTTGTTCACTTTTTGCAGCTGTGTGGGGTCCATTTTTGATCATATCTCCGGCTTCGACATTGCATAATTGGCAACAAGAAATGGCACGATTTGTTCCAATGTTTAAAGTAGTTCCATATTGGGGCAATCCCCAGGAACGTAAGATACTGAGGCAGTTTTGGGATACTAAAGATTTGCATACGAAAGAGGCTTCATTTCACGTAGTTATTACCAGTTATCAGTTAGTTATTACCGATTACAAATACTTTAACAGAATAAAATGGCAGTACATGATCTTAGACGAAGCACAGGCTATAAAGAGCACCAGCAGGTTGGTCCTCAGTCCCTCCTTTGCGTCCTTGTCAAACATTTGGTATTATAACATCATCCCTTTGCAGTATGAGATGGAAGTTGTTGCTTGGGTTCAGTTGTCGAAATAGGTTGTTACTTAGTGGCACACCAATTCAAAATAGTATGGCAGAATTGTGGGCGCTGTTGCATTTCATAATGCCCACCTTGTTCGATTCCCATGACGAGTTCAACGAGTGGTTCTCTAAAGATATCGAAAGCCACGCTGAAAATAAAACGGGGATTGACGAAAGTGAGGCTCTTCATTCAGATATTTTGTTGCATCGGTAATCTTAAATACTATGAGTTTATATACTTTTTGTAGAACACTTATCAAGATTGCATATGATTTTGAAACCGTTTATGCTACGGAGGATAAAGAAGGATGTAGAGAATGAATTGTCCGATAAGATAGAAGTAATGGTGTATTGCCCTCTTACGACAAGACAAAAATTACTTTATTCAGGTGAATATTCGAATTATTATCGACTACTTAAGTATCATTACATTAATGATTTCCTTGTACAGCACTAAAGAAAAAGATTAGGATAGAAGATTTATTGCATTATACTGTGGGCGGTGGTGACACCGCGACCAATGACAAAAACTTTACATCAAATCTTATGAATCTAGTCATGCAATTCCGAAAGGTAGAGTATAACGTGCACAAATGCTTCATTCAGCTTTGACAAACAACAGCTTTTCCGATGTTCTACGAATGCTTTCTAGGTTTGCAATCATCCAGAACTTTTTGAGCGCCGAGACGCCAGATCTCCATTCTTTATGCATACAGAATTTTACGAAATGCCAGCGTTATTGTATACAGAGGGATTGTTGCACCTCTCGTTGCCATCCAAAGATCACTTGCTGTATAATAAGCTGTTTATATTTGCTACCGAATACATTCATCGAACTCTCAACGATGGCAGCGACGGCTTCTCTCAAAATTCTTTCTCATTTAGTCGATTCATTAATTTGTCTCCAATGGAAATGACTAAAATGTTCATCGTCGGTATTTTATTCAGGTATAAAACACTTTCGTATCACGTGTATTGTATTCGACTAATCCAAACACTCACTTCACCATGACTCCACAGATTATGTCTTGTGACTTTAACGGAGAGGAGACTAAGAATTGCACGTTACTGGGAAGATTGGAACGCCAACGAAAGAATAGATGTCCCTAAAAACCAAATGTTCCTCTTGCCCAGAAAGGTCGACGATTTATCACTGTCGTTGCAGGACTTAATTTTTACAAGGAAGATGCTCGAGGGAGAGTCTGTATATACGCATAGTACACATGTGATTCATTCAATGCCTGAAACGGTTGCTCATCGAATCTTGCGTAGCAGTAAGAAGTCTGCCAATCAATCTTTGAAGGTTGACAATCCTTGTTCCTGTGTTTTACGATGATACTTGAATAGTTAAGTTGTAGATAGACTGGAGCCCCATTTTCTTTTACAGAGAATACTTCCATCTAGCAAGGTCGAACAAGAAGACTCAAAGGTGACATTACTCCCGGAACATCCTCATCTTCCAAGACCACCGCTAATGAGATTCTGTCAACAGACTACCATTCCATCCTTTATCTGCGATACTTATCCTAAGGTTAGTTGTACGTTGCGTTGTAAGAGGGAACGATGGTTATGCTGACGTTATACATTGATATTAATTGCAGGTTCAAGCTAGTCCTCGAAAATTGTATGTTAGTAATAGCGGCGCAGCATGTGCGTGGAGGAGGCACGAGGAATGCGGTGGAAAATTCGGTCAACGACTTCTGTGGCTCGGCTGTGAGCGAGCCCTTTCTATTTCGTCGTCGCAAGAGGTTGCCAATTCGCGTATAATGCAAACAACTCCGACGTTCTCTGTTGAACCCCATGGTGGATTGTCAGCGTGTACACCTATTAACGGATGGTCGAACATTATAGTACCAGGCAAATATTTCTCGTAACATCCATATTCGACGAACACGATTCATTATTTTATACAATATACTAACTTGTCCACGTGCGATGCTCTTACAGATAAACAAACGTTGGTGACAGATGCCGGTAAACTTTCAGTATTGGACAGTCTTCTACGACGCCTTAAAGAACAAGGTCACCGTGTTCTTATTTATTCTCAGATGACCAAAATGATAGATTTACTAGAGGTACTGCTACTCAATTAACCAAAACGAAGAACGGAAAGTCCTAGACTGGATGATCAACCGTATTCTTGTTACAGGAATACATGTATCATAGAAAACATACTTTCATGAGATTGGACGGTTCTTCGAAGATCTCCGATCGACGGGACATGGTCGCAGATTTTCAGAAACGGTAATTATCCCGCCGCTTATAGAAAGTCGATCGATTCGTTGTGACTCGTATATATTTCACGTGCACTACATCATCCGATCTAAATGAGGGTCGCCTGCTCGTTTAATGATAGATTAGACATTAATAAACCGAATAAATTTGACTCTCTCCGTCGCTTAGAATATGTATCGGCTTCCCATCATGTTGCATGACCATAGAGCGCGGCCTCTCAGCATGTCGTTCCTTGAATCGCTGGCGCATAACTAACACGCGAATTAATTGGCGAATCGACCCTGCCCTGTAGACAGCTGTGTCTTTGGCGACCCGCCTCGAATATTTGATTCCAATAACAAGCGATTCTCATTTTTGCTTATTCATTGCTCAAAGTGTGTTGCTTCTAACTGTTCGGTTACAAAATTCCACTAAAAGAGGCAAACATTTCCTTCTGTAATTCGATTATCGAATTGCAGTTTTTATAAATTCACTATGAACTCGTTTCGACTGAATTTTAGAGTCTAAAATTTAACACGTTAAGCGCCAGGAAAGTCTTAAGCGTTTTCCCATAGAGTTTTAAAACAATTATTAATTATCTGGCGTTACAATGATTGCATTACACTATTATCAACTTAGTTATCAAACATTTTCATTTCACATGGGTTATCTTGTGTGTTGCGATTGATTTCTAGTCATTCACCAGTGACTGACGTAGCGCTTAACGTGTTAATCTCAGAGCAGAATAATTAATCGCAGTCAGTAGACGTTGAAGCTTATACGAATCACTGAAAAGGTAACCGAATCGTGAGACTCCCGAAATCTTCCAAGTGCCACCGCTGGAAACGAATTAATTTCCATACGAAAGAAATTGAGTTCAATGTTGCAGGAATTGTTTCATGTTTCAGGGCGGACATATTCGTTTTTCTGCTGAGCACAAGGGCCGGGGGCCTGGGAATAAACCTCACCGCCGCAGACACGGTCAGTAATCTAATCCTTGCCCCCCTTATCGGCCGTACCTTGTACGTATTCGCTTAGGAGTTCGCGAGTCGGATTGTCAGGGTTGTCTGCCTCTGATATTCGGGACAATCTTAATTCGCCTAAGGGATGGGGACGGCGGGGGGTGGCGAGCGAGTAGTCGAATATCGAGGAGTAAACGTAGGAAGGATAGCGTGTGCAGGAATCACGATCCTGTCTCGCTAGGAGACAACATTTAATCACGAAAGTGTCGTTCGACGTTCGGTCCCCGAGTCATCGATTTAACAAGTCTGGAACTTTGCCTGATCGAACGGTTATTCCACACGATACGTTTTATGAGGCAAAAAGAATTCTCCGTTAAAATATCGAGACTAGTCACAAACGAATTATGTTTCCTTAAATTTCCTTCCCTCCGTTCGCAATGATATACAGTAGGAATTTGTATGTTCCGTTCTTAGAACGCTGGAATCGATAACGGGAAGCTCTTTTAAATTGATTGATGGAGGGTTTAGTTATTGATTCCAGTTGGTAGTGCAAGGGCGCAGGTGGAACGAGCGGGGGAATTTATGGCAGAATCGATACGATTTTTTGGCCAGGGTCGTTCGCCCTGCATTGCCGAAACTGCATTCTGTTGTGCATTAGACTGCGCCGAGCTGGGCTGCAGGTATGCGTCGCCGAGTGCATTTGCATATGCCCTGGTTCGAATATCGAGTGGAACCGTTTCCTATTTAGAACGTCACGCAATAAATGCCTGAATTTGGGTCTCCTGTTATGCAGATCCAAAAGGAGAGCGACGTCGTTCTGAAGAAGCTGTCGTGCTTGAAGATGACTAGATGATTCTTCTGCTTTGCAGGTGATCTTTTACGACAGCGACTGGAATCCCACCGTGGACCAGCAGGCCATGGACCGAGCCCATCGGCTGGGACAAACGAAACAGGTCACGGTGTACCGATTGATCTGCAAGGGAACCATCGAGGAGAGAATACTGCAACGTGCTCGCGAAAAGAGCGAGGTTCGCGTTCACGTTATTTAAAGTCATTTAACATATCTAAATATCCAACAACGTTTCAATGGAATACTGTATATACCGACGCATGTAATTGAACATTTGATATCCTTAGATACAACGTATGGTCATAAGTGGTGGAAACTTCAAACCGGACACCCTGAAGCCCAAAGAAGTTGTCTCCCTTCTCTTGGACGACGAGGAGATCGAAGCAAAATGTGAGCGATTCTCCGAGCATCAATGATACTTTTCACAGTTCAACCGCGGATATTTAAAGTTAACGAAACATCGTTGCGCTATATCAACCTTTTCATTACAGTTTCAAATTATAACGAATAGTATGAACACGCTTACCAGCACAACTCTGTCCAGAAGTAGACAATTTTCCATGAAAAACCGAATCCAGTTATTCTGACGGTTTCGTGGCGACTGAAATAACGTGTCTCTGCTCAGCGGGTGCGGTGGCATTCCGCAATCTCGTTGAAAGAAAGTTTGAAATGCTAATACGGTGAAGAGCGCCGGGGTCTCACATTTTTGCTCGCTGAAGCGCGGTTTCGGTTGCACTCTCGCGCTGAAACGCGCTCAGTGAAAGAGCGGAGAGAAGTGGGACAGGCTATGTGCTGGTCTGCGCATGTGTGTGTGCGTATGTGCGTATGTGTGTGCGCGTGTACGTGGATGCAATTGCATTATGCTCGTTAGGTTATGCTAATGCCCTAATAACGAATAATAATAAGAAGAGAAGTAAGGAACGACCCCGTGTACAGGCCTGTGTTCGTATATTTCAGACAGCCAACGGAGCGAGGAGAGAAAGCAGCACGCGGAGGATGCTCGGCTCGAGTCGAACCTACACCACAAGGAGAGGGACCGGAAAAGGAAGTTAACCGCGCTTCCGGTCAAGGTGAGCCTGGTGCCCTTAATGCCGCTATCGGTCCCAATTCTTTTCTTCGTCCTCCTACTTTCACTGTTCGCCTAACAAGCCTCTTCCTTTCTCTTGTATCTCTTATATCTCATTATCCCGCTATCTTCACCATCGCCGCACACTACTACAGATTTTTTTGTTGGTCTGTTAAATGCGAGGACAATCTGTTTCCAGGGCGAAGCGAAGAAGCCGTGCCTATCCGACGCGAATGGCGATAAGATTGGAGATACCGCGCTGTCCAATTCGAATGACGGCAACCAGGTGACTAACATTCAAGCGCATCTCGTCAACAACAGCCAACAGTTGCTCGACACGGCGGATGACTACAGCGTACCTACCAGTCCTGCTAAATCCGAGGTTCGTTTTGCTTCAGGATTCAGGTTATCGTTTAACTCTAGAAAGACTCAGCTTCTCACGTTATTATCTACTCGCGCAGGACGAGACGAGCAACGATGGCCTAGTCGTCGACGTGGATGGCCCAGTTGGCGGCACATCCAGCGACTCGCGACAGTTCCGGGTCAGCCAGTTCAGTGAGCCGGCCAAGGTCAACCGTTTGGATCACCACATACCGTTCAGCAGTGGCACCGGTGTCCGAATGAGGCCCACGATCCGCGGGACCAGTAAACGAGGCAGGCCCAGGGGTTCTCGCAGAGGAGGCCCCGTCGGAGGGAAAGGAAGAGGGCTGCTGCTTCTTCATCCGCCGTCGAAGGGGGTTGGAAGCGATCCTCAGTCACCGGCGTCCATGTCTCCAACCGGTAGCAGCGCGACTAGCGAGCAGATTCTTCAGCATGGTGAGTACCTGACTTGTTGAACACTTTCACCTATATTACAGTCTTCCGACTGCAACCTGGTATTCTTGAACGAAGTTCAGTCAGGAAATTATTGACTCACTTTTTCTGACACCTCGCCAAGGGAGTGTGTTGCGTTTAGCAGAGCATAATACCCATGAAGGTTAATAGCAGCAGCGAACACGTTGCATTGCCTTTCTGCAAACACATCAAGCGCAAGCGGCACGTAACGTATTATCGAGTGCGGCACGATAGTAACGAAGACCTTGATCAGCGATTTCATTTTATCCTGTCAACCGCACGCGTGTAAAGACCCGATAATCAACCGCGATTCCTGTTAACCATAGTTCTCCGTGTCACGCCAAGCCTTCCGCAAGGACGTCGGCGTCTATCTCGAGCCGATCAGACCTGCCGTGCGAAATGGAGCAGCGTCCGTCGATAAATATTTCAATTCCAATGTCCGCGGCGCGCGTGACGCGGCAACCGTTGAGCGGTTCGATTTCATCTGGTCGTGGCGAGCTTCTATAAAACGGACACGATTTGTATACTGTCCATCGTCGATATGAATATTTAACAGCTCTATCTTCGTAGCGTATCGGGGTCCGATTAATCAGACTTTCCGAGCGCCGACGAGCACGCCGGCCGAAGAATGCGTTCCACCCTTCTCGTTTCCACGATGTCCTCTCTCTCGCCGAGGCTTCCATCTGCGCGGGATTCGAAAATTCTCACTCGAAGCGTTTTCAAAGATCGCAGGGGGGCCGGCCCGGGGGGAAGAGGATTAGCAGGAAATTTTCGACGAGGGGGGCGAGCCCGGAACGACGGTGAAAATGACTTTTCGTGACGCACCCTCGGGATCGATGCGCCGTTAATCCCTGCTGACTCTTTTCATCGACCTCCGGCGCCGCCCCCCAATTTCGCCGCGTTTGGCCCCGTTCTCATGGGACTCCCCGGGCGCAAGGACTCCCCCCGGATCCGCGGATGCGTCGAAATTCCCTCGCGGGTACATATGCGAGCAAGTGCAACGCCGGCGAACAGTTGGCGACGCTTCCGAGGGGATGCGGAGCGCGCTGTCCACCCCCCCTCCGCAATGATTCATTCTTATGTCGCGGTTCGCTCGCCCTTAAAGAGTGTGCGTCTTTTGGGACGGGGTCGTCTCGTGGCTGGCCGGCTAGCGTTGGCTACTTTCCTCGGTCGATACCGGGGAATTGATTAGGGAACGCTAATCCGTTAGGGGTTGACTGGCTTTTGTATATTTTACTGGATGTAGCAGTGCTTTCATGGGTGTTCGTGAATTTCGTTGAAGATTTTATACGTGGTTTCGTCGAGGGAGGAATATTTTAATGATTAATAATTGATAAGGGTAGGTTGCATTATTTCTTTTCACTGTGAACTGGGTGCTTTGTAGTTCAACGTAGACTCATTATGAACACAGATTTTCTCTCCGGCAATTTACCAACAATAAGCCTCAATCAACGCAGCTGCGAAAGAAATGATGTAGCAGGGGGTTAAACGAATTAGGCGTAGCCATCATCCTGCCTCTCCATTAACCTCTCGCCTTGTGATCCCCTCGCAACTGCGCTTGATGGAGCTACTTTTGCTTAAGTATTAATCACGTTAATAATACACGTTTACTCCGAAGCACGATAATTGCTGTTAGCAAAACAGTGTTTCATTCGGACTCGGCAGTCCGGTGATATTTATATCCGACCAGTTTTATCACTGGAACTACCAGATGGGTCGGCGTGATTCATCCCAGTGTCAATACTGGGTTCACGGACACCTCTATTTCTCATTCCTAGAAGAATAGATATTCGGACTCCTAATCAGAGGTTTAGAAACACAGTGTACTCGAGCAATTTAATAGAAACGTTCGCCAAGCAGTACTCGCAAAATAGAAACACAACCAGAGCACTCGAGCAATTCAATAGAAACATTCGCCAAGCAGTACTCGCAAAATCCAACGTTACTCAATGCCTAGAGCCTAACGTTCTAATCTACACGCTCGATTCCACCGCGTCCAATGTCTCGCTTCACCCTCGGCCAACCCCTGGAACACCATTATATTTCGCAATACTTCCCATCGTTGCATAACGCATTGTATCGCGTCGCGTAACGACGTGGAGGGGGAAGGGTGGCGCGTCGTTGACGAGGGGGAGCGAAAAAAGAAAAAAGCAGAAGAAGAAGAAGAAGAAGAGGAGAAATAAACGAGCCGGCCACGAGAAACGGGTAGGTGGCCCTCACGCAACGAGACACGTGGACCGAGAGTTTACGCGGGCAACGTGCACCTCGCGCGCGCCGTACGGATCTCCGTGCTACATATACGGAAAGGAGAGAAAAGGGGGTCGGTTCTCCCTCCATTTTTCTCTCTTCCTCGCTCCGGCCGGTTGTCGTCGACTGGAAGGCGAGCGGACAATAGCAGGTGCGGAGCGAACGCGACAGCTGCGATCGATGATGCTCTTCTTAGGTTTTTGGAACTCGCTCAACCCCCCCGCCCCTCGCCGCCTCGCGGCGAAACACGCTCGCCGCGATGCCTTTCGACTATCACTTCGTTATCCGGTTCGCTTTACCTGATTATCGCTTTGCCTCGCGTCGCACTCTGTAGGAGATCTCCTTTCTCCTCTGTTTTTGCGCGTGTTTTCAGGGGATGATCGTGGTTCTATTAGGTCGCAACATGTGAAATGTCCGATTTTGGTTTGTCAGTAGTTCAACCCGTTGCGGACCATGATTCGTTGGAATATACAGAACCTGCAGATGAAGTTATATCGGTTGGTTAATTAATAGGAAAAAATACGTGCTGGTTTCTTGCTGTCTGACTGATTAAATCAGTTGCTTGCGACTTAGTCTTCCAAATACATTTTATCTTGTTAAAATGTTGAGGGTTAAGTTCTGCTTTTAAGGAACATTAACTTTTTTGGTTTCGGCCTTCGCTTGTTTTAAATTATCCCTCATCCTTCGTATTCTTGAGGGATTAACGAATTAGAAATTTGTTGGGAAATGTATGTAGAACCCAATGGTTGTTAGTCTGATTGAAAATGTTGGTTACCAAAGGATTGGTGTTCGTAAAGTTATATTTTGTAACACTCTGTGGATTGTTTTTTGGCGAGGGAAGTCGAGGGATGAAGTTCAGAGGTTACTCGTCTCTTTTGTCAGAAGTTTTGGGGTTGGCGATCGTTAGGTTGAAATTACTCGGAATTCAGATGTTCAAAACGTTCCTTTTAACAGAAATTTCGAAGTTAAATCGAAGTTCCTCTGAACGGAAATTTTCGTGTCGGCTTTCAAAGGGGAACGAATTCTAGAAAACGTTTCTTCGTTTTACTGCAGGTTTCCAGAATTGGCAACGAAGTGAAATTACTTCGAATTTTCGTTCACGAATCCATTATGCAAATGGACGTTTAAAACACATATTCCGATGCGCGTTCCAGCATGTTTATATATTTTCATGGCACTCTCGTCGTGTACCCGATTTCATTATTTTGTCATTTTCATCTTCATACCTCCTCCTTTCACTCGTCGAGTCTTATTTCTCGGCGATCCTCGTTTTTGGTAAATAATAATAACACGCTTCCCCTCGGTCTCATTGGTCGTTATCGACGCAAACTGTCGCCGCAATTTTACCAGGAATTCATTAATTCGCGTTCCTCTGCATCGAAAGGCGCAGGAGTCACGCCGCGCGCGATGCGTTTCGCAAACAGCAGCGGGACATGTGGCGGACGCACTCGTGAAAGGTAATATGACGTCTTTCTTCTCGTAATTTTCCTTTTTTTCTTCACGACACTCGCATTTTGCCGATTCTCGTCTGGCGAACCCATCTATAAACTATCGCCAAAGGAAAGCAACAGAATTCGATGATCCATCGGTGAAGGATTGAACGAAAACCAAATGGAAAATCATTGACTTCGATAGACTACTTTCAGATTCGTTACTCATTCGAATATTTTCAAGAAAACAACCAAATGTCTCTTCATTTTCTCAAGTACTTGTTCTTGTCCAACTGCATTAGTCACGAATGCAACCTTAGTAACAATTAAATCAGCTATCGATGCATAGATAATGGAGCTTGAAATTTTAAGTTCCCCAGGACTTTTTTTTCTAATCGATCAACCGTTTATACTGAATTCGCAGACTTTAAGAGAGCAAATTGAAAAGGTGATTCCCCGGGGGATTAAACAGAAGTCCCGGCCGACTTATTTCACGTCATTACGCTTTATAAGGGAGCTTAACGCCGGGAATATCAAACGGGTGAAATTAACCTATTTCAGGTTGAACGTTTCGCAACCGTCGAGCCTGTAAAGGCGCTTCCGTGAGAAATTGTTACGCGGCTTCATTTCTTCGAGCGGGTATTACGATAATACCCGCGTGAAATCTGAATAAACCTCCCCGTAATTTCTACGTGATATTAAAAGCGAATTACTTTCACTGCCCGGTTAATTCTAGTGCCGACGCGGCGCGGGATATTCGTTTCCTTTCTCGTTTGCACGTTTAACCCTGAATTGTCGGAGCGGACCTCGATGGAAATCAATCTGTTCCCCGTGCACATCGGGATTTCAATGTTCCTCTGGCAAATGCAATCTTTCTCGTTAAAATTTCTTTCGATTCAAACTGAACAATTCGAAATGATCTATACAGTTCAGAAATATAATAAGAAGCATAGCAAGTAAATACTTATTATATTAACCGTATTTATTTACTGTGTTTCTATATCTAATGTTACTTATTATATTTATATTTATTATTTTAATCTTAACATTAAATATAATATAACAAGTATAATAAGAAACATAGTAAGTAAATTTAAGAATGTTGCTTCATTCTCGATTAAGATTCTAAAAAAGAAGAAATTACTTTTCGGAGAATGTTTATTTCGCGCGAAGGTTCGTTTAACAATATTATCATCATTTATCAAAGATGATCCGCGAAGTTTCCGAGTCCAGAGATCGGAGGATACGTTTTGTTCCAACGGGAAATGATTATTTGCTCGCGAATCGCGTCCGATATCTCTGGTTATGGGTTTCAGAGCGAGGGTGTGGCCGGGAGGGGGTTGTTTTTCGTGCCGTGCCCGATCGTACCGCACCGTGTCATCCCCCGGCGTGTTTTCGTGTCGCGGAACGAAAAGTAATTCCGTGCGGTTCGAGTGCTCGGGACGAATTTCTGGTCCCGCGACTCGCCTGACGTCGCGACTCGCCGATTACAGCCCTCCCTGAAATCGGATCGGACCGCGGAAATTGAAGTCCCGCTCCGCTCGTAAATCCCGGGACACGGAGCCTCGAGCATCGCTGGAACTATTACGCGTCGGTCTTTTTCTTCGCGGAATTTATTTGCTGTGTTCGATTATCGGACAATGGAGGGGCCCTCTGTAGCAACTATGCTGGATAAGTTATTAGTCTGTGGTATATTTACGGTGTTGCTTGCATGTGTTTGGTTCCATTGGTAGTTTTGTTTCGATGGAGTTCTACAGCAGGTTCTAGATAGGCTTTCAGAGGGTTCAATTAGGTTTCGACTGAGTTTCGCTTAATCTTAGCTAGGTTTCGACTAGTTTTCTAGGATTATGCTCACAAGTGGCATCTCGTTAATTCCAATTATCTCACTAAATCTTGCCAAATCCTAATTAACTAAGTTCCACATACTTTTCACTAGGTTTCAACTAGTTTTCAGCTAGGTTTATATTCATAGATGTCATCTCGCTAACTCCAATTATCTCTCTAATTCTTGCTAAATCCTGCTCAACTAAGTTCCACTTACTTTCCACTAGGTTCCAACTATCCTTCCATCAGGTTTACATTCAAGTGGCACCCCGTGAATTCCAATTATCCCGCTAAACCTTGAATAATTAAAAGCACAAAGCGTCGCTTCCAACGAACGCAACAACGATAACACATAGACACCGAGGAAAAAGGAGAAAGAGCCGCAAAGGGGAAGGGTCGAAAATATTTTCGCAGAGGGTCCTCTCGCGGTTCCCGCGGGACGCGCGCGTGGGTGAGATCCCCGGCGGGAGATAGAGGCGCTCGCGCTAAGTTGCCAGCACAAAGGGAAGAGGGTCCGCCGGAGAGTTTCGAGGTACATAGTCTGGAAGGGCGAATGGAACGCGAGGATCCGCGGAATGCCGACCGTCCGGCTGGCAATATCCTATCTTCCCGCATTATCCTGCCGTATCTCAGCCGGCCAACAGCCGAACTCTCTCTTATCCCCGTCGCCTCGTCCTCCGACGCCGCCTGAGAAAATTATTGCATTCTAAGGCGGGAACAATGAAATAGTTTCGGCCCCCTTGCCCAACCGGAATAACGAATCGCTTGATTTGCCATCGTAATAACGAGAGATCGAGGATCCTGGGATCCCGCGTTTCAAGCTTTTTCGTTGCGACGTAATCATTCGGAATCATCGCTGAGGATGCAACTTATAGAAACAGCAATCGGTGTACTCTGGGTTATTGGTTCCACCAGTGTTCACAGAATCTATCAGAGAATTGCGGTCGGATATCGACAACAGAATGCTTCGTTCCCCTTTGTCTCAACGAACAACCGAAAGCTACAAGGACCTTAAGGCCGAAGCAAAGAAACTGGAAAGCTCTCTAAAAGACGAGAATCAGCAATAACGATTTCCCACGTTTTCCCCGAATGATCTCGAAGTTGCCGTCGGTTCACCCTTCGATTCCACAAGTGGGGTCTCAGGATTCGGAGTTCCCGTCGGGACGTCCAGTTAGGTATCTGTAATTGCTCCCGGTCCGCCGAGTAGGCCTCCGAACGTCGTCGAACGGGACAACGAGGAGCAATCTCGTGGAGGGCCTCCCTTAGTCGCGGCAGTCTCTCGTCCGCGCCTCGAGCACCTCGGAATCCGGCGCCCTCGCGTAAATCCGCCGGCAGGGGATCGCGCGCAGAATTTCGAAAGCGCATAACGACGTGCTCTTCCCAGGAGAAGCTTTCCGTCCCTCCGCGTTGAGAGGCTCCTTCGCTGAGGTGTCTGAAGAGTGGCTCCTGAAAGGTTCGAGAACGTGCCAAGGAATGTCGAGGAATATTGGGGGAGGGGGGCAGAATAAACGAGAGGAAGGAAGGAAGGAAGGAAGGAAGAGGGTCAGACTAGTCTGAGGAACCGTCCTCCCGTAACATCCTTGCTCGGCTACTGACCTCCGACCCTGTCACTCCCTCTCGCTCCTCCTTTGTCGGTGATTTTTCTCCCTCGCTATCTCATTAAATTCTTCCCTCCTCCTCCTCTTCCGCTCTTCTCGCTGCGTGACCGTCTACGCTCGTCCCGCCCCGCGTTGCTGGAAAGTTGGCACTTGGGAGGAATACAGCCTCGAAGTCTAATTGGTTCGTGGACGTGGTAAAGGACGGTTCGCGCGGATTCGTACGTCGCTCGTGTCGCATTGGCTGACGGATCGAAGATTACTGGCTGACGCGAACACTGTTTATTTGCTTCTGTCTTCGGGAAAGCTCGATTTCTCGAAGAGAATCGCCTTCGCTCGCGAATCTTCCAGTAGCGGGAGATAACTCTTCCAGTAGAGTTCCATTAGGAACAGTTTATGGTTTAATAATTTTTATAGTATCGTGGCAATGAAGATTAGAACGAGCAATCAGCATTTCTCTATGGAAACTCCGAGATTGATCAGTGTTTCGATTGACTTGTAATTCAGTTTGGGTATCGGCGAATCGGTTTCTTCGGCGATCGCTCGGTAGAGCGTTGTCTTCTCGATGGTTTTAACAGGAGCACTCGGGAATAGGTTATTTCGATCCATCCAGTAGTTGCGGCGTTTATCAATGCCACAACGCGCTAAGAGAGGCCATCTCTCCAGCAGAGTACCTCGGGCTCCTGCGCCTGCGATCAGTCGAATAGATGCCGTGGCACGATCCTCGGGAGTTTGTCTTCTTCGTTCCCCGCCGCGGTGGTACCGGTGAATAACCGATTAACTGGTCAGACCACTCCACGTGAAACGGTGTGCCCCCTCCCGTACCCTGCATCTGCCATTATAATCGTGAAAAGTTGCTTGCCGGGGCACGTACGCCCCGAGTCTTCTCCCCTCCCTCCTCCGGCCCGCGTTTCTTTGCCGAATTTTGCTCGATGCGACGCGATTCCTTCCGCGTTATCCTTCCCTCGATCGGAGGGATACCTTTTCTTCGACGATAATCGGCGTTCGTCAATGGTAGACTCTGAATCTGTCGATACCTCGCTAATCGATCGCTGTACGGTGCTATCGGCGAGCGTATAGAGAAGCATTGCGCCTGAAAAGGGAAATTTTCGTTACAGTCTAGGTTTTCTGTGTAATTCAGAATACACGATGAATTGCAAGGATTATCGATGTACTGACCTAACGAAACAAAGATAAATAACGATCCTTTTGTACAGGAGGTCAAGGCATCTCAGGTCCAGCAGAGGGCGACGGGCCCAGCACGGTCGGTCCTCTGGGTCCCGTTGGCCCCCTAGGCTCGGTCGCTACCAGAGGAGGGCCGCCAACGATTCGACGGGGTCCGGGGAGACCCCGCCTCAGGCCGACGGGTCCAGGACACCAAGGATACCGCACTCCGGGTCACCATCACGGCAGAAAGGTCCAGCGACCTCTGCCAGTGCCGCTGAGGTCCCAGCAGACGATCGCCGCGATGAACCAACAGAAGTCGCCTGGCCAGCGCTCCTCGGGATCCGGGCCGTCGATGTCCTCCGCGTCCTTGAACGCGGCCTCCTCGTTCCCCTCGTCGACGGGCGAGTCCAGACCGTTCGGCTTCTACACGCAGCAGCAGCAGCAGCAGCCAAGGGGCTCGTCCTAGCTTCCGGAGGACGAATTTCTCCGAGTGATCCTCGAAGGAGACTCCTAAATCTCTTGCTCGACGCGGGAACCGGGCTTTCGTCGAGCCTCGAATGTCCTCGACCATCGTCGCGGCCGAGACCTCTCTTGGCGAATCCTCGAAGGACTTCCAAGGAGCCGCCGTCGGAATCTTCATGGTGGAACAAATAACGGAGACAGACTCTCTTCTCGCGGTCGTCCTTGAGCAGTTGTACCTTGGCGACTGCGGTAATTCGATGGTCGACGATCTCGAACAGTGCAATGTGGACCCCGCGGAAGACCTGTCCACCGACGGACGGACGAAACCGGAAAGTTGATCGCGTTTTACTAGGGACAGTGCGGCTCGGCTCGCGAACGCATCTCGAGACTCGAAAGGCCGGAGTCCTGGCGAAGACCTCCCGTCCTAGAGCGCCGTTCTAGCGACCGTCGGCGAGGGACATTGAACGGAGACCAACGCCCTTGGTTTCCTTAATTTTAATCAGCTCAAACGATTTCGGGAAGGACGCGCGGACGTGTAAACTATATTGTTGTATAAAAATTGTCGGAGATCGCGCGATTTAACCAGGCCCCCGGGGGATTCCGATCGTTTAGGCAATTTGTACAAATGGGAATGAACTTGACGCCGCTCGGTTAGGTACTTAAATCGACGCGCCGCGAAATCCAAAAAGAAAACTGGCCATTTCGGGGACGCGCGCTCGTTCGACGCTGGAACCGCCGTGTGTCTCGAATCGGTCTACTTGAGATTTTTTTCACGATTATTAAACGACTCTGACAAGTTACTGAAAAAACGGACTCAGTGATAACCTTACGGTTTCTATAGAGAAATTTCGAAAAATCGGCTGCTCGGTAGTTCTAGTTGCTAGAACTACTCGATCGACACGACCCGTTCACGAATAGTTCTTTCAATTCTCAAAAGATAACGAATGCTTCTCAGCAAAATTACGAAAGGAATTGATCGACTGTTACGCAGAAGCGTAAGTCGATCTATTTCAATAAACTCATTGTTTCCACGCGGGAACTTAATAAATCCAGCTCGACCGCTCGGTAGTTCCAGCGCGAAGGCGCGCGCGGACTCGTGCGTCACGCAACGGACTATTTTCCGTGGGGATTTTACGAACCGGGGATCGCGATGTGTGATCGAGAAGGGGACGGAAGCGGACAATGCGTGGCACGCCTTCGCGAGAACGGTTTTTAGTTTTAATTTCAACCGGTGGAATGCGTTAGTACAGGTGATCGAGCGATCATCGGTCGACGGGACACTTTAGCCAAGATATTCTCTCGGTGGATCGATGATCACTCGGGATTTAGAATTCTGCGATTCGTTCTACTTTCTCTGTCTGTCATTCACTCTTTCTTTGCCTCTCTCTCTCTCTCTTTCTTTCTTTCTTTCTCTCTGTCACTGTATTTCTCTTTCCCCGCGCACTTTCAAATCACGCGCCAGACGAAGTGTAGCGTTGTTCCGCCGCCAGGCTCGGTTAGACGATATTTTTTATGCGAGTTTACGGAGAACACCGTCACCACGGCCGACTCGATTTGTAAGAGAATGGTATTTATATTAGCAATAAACGATTCCAAATGTCCACCGTGACTCCTCGCCTCTGTCTCGTTCGTCCACTCGCGGCTCTCCTCCATTGATCCAGCCGTGATTTTGATTCCCGCGCGGATTATGGTAATCGGCACGGCGTCCCGTGATTTACGAACGATCCCGTACACCTGCCCCGAATTTATGGTCTCGCACGGGCCCCGATATATTTCGCGCGCTCGCTGCTTTTCCCCTTGCACTATGACTTGTTTCTTAACTATGATCGGTAGAACTACTTTATCGGTAACTTTTTATTAGAAAACGAGAAGAATTCGATGCTTGTTTTATCTATGATTATTCTATCGCAGTGTTTCCCAAGATTTTCTTGTGCCATGCCACATCTAAGCCTTTCTGAAATTCTTGTGCCCCTCTTTGTAACATATATGTAATTTTTAATATTATATTTTAATATTTATTATATTTTTGCTATTTTTTACGTGCGCGAATACTGTGAAATATATGAAGTGATATTTCAAATTTCAAATTACCCCCCTTAAAAATCAAATTGTCCTCCATGTTAGGAAACACTGCTCTAAAGGTTAACGATTGCTAAGAAAAAAATCATATTTACCTTCTCTTCTAAACAAATAAATAACACTTAGATGTCCTAGAATCACTGTAAAATCTTCCACGAGTCTGACACGATATTGTAGGTCACGGGGTTAACCAAACGAATTTTTGAAATTCCCGCCATTACGGTAACGCGCATCATTGCCGATTTCCGGAAGTAGCTTTCGTCTCTCTTTCTTCCATGGGAAAGCTACCGGTACTAGTGAAAACGAAGAGGATTGTGCACAAAAAGTTGCTGTGAGAGATTTTGAATTTATTTTTGCAATAAAGTGAAAGATTCGAAACGATTAGGCATTTGGGCGAAGACGAAGATTCTAAGAGTCAGTGGAAATCTAATGAATATATCTGGCTGGGTTAGAGTACTTCAGCAATGTTCGAACATTAAATTATGGTGCAACGTGGACACACACCGTCACAGGATAGGAAAATGCAAGAAATTACCTCGTATCCTTGGACAGGACTGCAGGACTTCCTCGAGGAACCAATGTAAGGTAAGTGTAACACGTCTCAATGTCTTCGACGATGCAACTTTTCATTGAACGTTGATCATTCGTCCTTATTTTATAACAATCACGTATATTAACTCACTAACGTGTGGATATGCGATGCACGCTAGCAGACATGTAAAAATTATGCATTAACAGGTTGAAAGATGTCATTTTAGGATACCATAACCTAATTTGTATCGACGCGATTACGGGGCTACGTTCCCGCGTCGGTCACGTGACTAGTTCACCAGCACAGCCGCCCCTAGCGGGAAGAATTAAAACCTCAAAATTTTAGAAATTTAAAATTTAAAATTTCAACATTTCGAGAGCTGAAATTTCAACACGTTTAACCCTTTGCACTTGAAAAATTTGTGTATAGAAATATTCAATTTATTTTTATGAGATACAGAGAGATACAGATATAGATCATATTACGCTATGATCTATTTACGTATGTTACTAAATATCTTTATTTAAGATCAACTTGTTTATTGTAATTGTTCTTCAGCAATTTCGAAGCTCCGGTCATCAGTGACCACAATTTTATGTATCGCTTATTCTTTGGCAACGAACAGAAAGAGAAAGTTACTTATTATTTAATATATAATGCTCACGTTACACTGTTATCTGGTAATTTACGCCATGAAATATTTCCACTCGACATTAGTTATCTGACAAACTATAATTACCGTCAATTTAGAAACTCCGGTTATCAGTGACTGATGCAGCAGGCAACGTGTTAACTTCTTGCGCTGGAAAGACGTGCTACGTCGAGATCTTTCTGTTCCAAAATGGTCAACGATGCCTTACACATTGATAATTTCGTTGCATCACGCATATTAGACTGTTTCAAAATATATCGCTCTATACAAAATGACTAACAAACCAAATTAATCTAGTAAAAAGAAAATTCATCGCGCGAGACTTTGCCAGTGTAAATTCGTCTCCAGCGCAAGTGGTTAACGAAAACCACCCCGAATTCGCTCCAAAAAACGAACTCATTCCAACCGGCCACTTCGGCAACATTGAGAGCTTCGAACGACGGCGAAAGCAGCGTTTACACGTGAATCGAATTGTTACGCAGGGGGCGAGAAGGGAGCGTCGCGCCGGCGGAAAGGCGCGTTTTCCCGCGACGCGACGTTCCATCGGCGGTTTTCATCGTGCTCGTTTTCTGGCACACATTCCTGGCATCGCTGCGCGGGCATTACAAGTGTCCGGTTGCCGGTTTTTGCCCGAAGTGAACGGGGTAAATGAAGTAAATGGAGGGAACGGGTGAATAATGGATGAACCAGCGCGCCCGCTTCTTGCGACGGCCGCCGACGCGTCTTATTATCGGGAACGACAACCATCGGCCGTGTACCGGGCGCACCGTCGCTAATTGTTAACTAGACCGCGGATGTTTATGCAAATAAACTGCCAGCGGACACCACGGTCGAACCGAGTTTCTTTGGTCGGGCGTAATCTATCGTCTCTATGGAGAGGAGCTTTACCTAGCGGATATTTTCGTTTCATTTTCTTATTTACCCCTTCGCAATCTTCCGTTTAAATTGAATCCTATTCTTTTGTTATTGATTATGTTTAGAGCAGAGGCGACCAAACTGCGCATACGCAAACGTGGCACATTTGAGGATTACATTATAATATTGCATTGCATCCTTGCGACGACTTATTCTTTTCAAGTGCTTCAATGAACGTGTGCCTCTTGAACTCACGTAAATTAATTCATTTAATTGCGAGATTGAGTTACTGCTTCTTCTCTAAGTGCATTACAATATTGCATCGCATCCTTGCATTTACATATTCTTTTCTAGTGCTTCAATGAACGTGTGTCTCTTGAACTCACGTAAATTAATTCATTTAATTTTGAGACTGAATTATTCCTTTTCCTCCTCTAAGTTACATTACAATAGGCTAGGCTGCTTGCGTCCTCAGTAGAGGATCTCGAGAGAAGGTCAGACGGTCCACTATTTCGCTAGTAGTTCTACTAAGGCTATATTCTACTTCGACCGATATTCCAGGGTAGAATACGTTTGACTTTATGGAACACTGTAATGTATTAAGCTAGACGAATAGCTGTTTCACTTTCTTGGATTCATTGGTTATCCTGTGATCAATGTGGAACCCTGTAAAATATTCGTTTATATAAACACTTAGAACGTTAAAGATAAAGTGCAATCGAAGGTAGAAAATCGATGATCAAAGGATCTACAGAAAATTGATCGAAAACTAATAAGGAAGCCTTATACTTTAACTTTCATCGAAAGTGTTATACACAGTAACTTTCGACTAAAAGCATTTATCTTTCATCGATTCCGTTTCACTCCAATTGGAATTGTCGCGGTAGAATAATTGTTCGTCGATACGGATCTCTGGAAATTCGTTCGGCCGGATTATAAATCGTAACGACGTTTGTCATCCACGAGAAAAGGGGAACGGCGACAACGATTAAGCGGCGATGCATCAACTTTTATCGACTCCATCGTGATTCGGGGCGAAGTAACGAAATTACAATGTTCGCCCGCTTTCTACGGTTGTCCGCGTGCAACCGAGGAAACGAGCACGCGACGCTGGGGCAGCAAGCCTATAATTCATTTGGAACAGTTATTACTGAATTATCAGTTTCGTCTGCGGTCGCCGTGGCCACCTTAAATCATGCCCTCGGCCCGTGTGCCGATAATAAAGTGAAACGGCGGCCATCGATGACACTGATTTCCGATGGATCATCACATAGCAGAAAATCAGGGTTCCCGCTCAATCGGTGAAATCGATCTGCATGTTCGCGCGTTCACGTTTAAGAATCCGTTAATCAAGATTTTATTTTGATTCATCTGGTAGTTCTAGTGTTAAGTTTGCAGGCAGAGGATCTAATCTGTCTTATCGCTTGAAGCGTTCTACGCTTCTTGCTTTGGAACTTGCATATCTACTTCAATATTATCCCAATATTCGAGGATAAGTATCAAGCTAAAATTAGCCCTCGAATCTTCGATATAGAACCACGAAAGGAACGAGTTTACATTAATCCAACTAGTACACGTTGCAACAAATGTTTACAAGTCTCTACGACATTCCTGCTTGCCGTTCCTCGCATCGCGAACCCAACAATTTCGAACGATCCACTAAAAATCAAAGACTCTCGCATAATATTCAGCGGCAATCAACGAACAAATTACCCATCGTCATTATCACGTCGTTCGGTAAACGGGCGGCTCATTACCAGCAATTTTTCCGCGCGTTAACCGCGATCGGCGCGGCGCGAGCCTGCGATCTTCCCATCGTAAATTCGATTTCGCAACGGAACGTCCACCCATTTACCTAATTCCCGTGCGCGGTCACTGCGATGGAATCCCTTCACCTAACGTCGCGCGGAAAAACGTCGTTACGGAATGCCCGGGGATCCGAGTTTCCATCGTTTCTCGGGCGCGTATTCCACGGAGTCGAGATTCCAGCGCGGCGGAGGACACGCGGCGCGCCTGAAACTCGAGGACGGCGACGATCATCGACGGGAACACGCAGCTGCCGGCCGGTAGCCGCGTCATCACCCGCGTGATTGGCCCCGGGGACCATCGGGAAAACAGTCTGCCGATTTGTTATTCGATATTCGACGCCCGCGCACCGTCATTCTCGGCGACGCTGGAACGCTTTGCTACCGATCGTGACTGGTTTCTTGATCCTTTGTTCTTGGGAATTTCGGTTCGAGGCGGACGGATACTTCGGTTGTCATCTGCTTAATCTAGTTAATCGAGAATCGCAGTGAAAAATTAGGGATATAGAATCTACACTGTAGATATCGATAGATATTCAGGCGTCTAATAGGTCTTCTCTTTCTCATGACTTTCATCGTTCCAATAGCAACATGAGAAAGGTAAGAGATTCCAGTGAAACCATTTGCCTCGAATTCAGTAGGGAGTATCTATATACAAAAGCAGGAAACATCAACCTCGCCGCGAGACATCAAACCAGAGTCTGCTGAGAAACCAACGCTGAGGTTAATGCAAATTACAGCAACCACCGCGAACATTCAGTGATAGCAATCCGCGCGTCGGCTGTACCTACATAAGTGTCTACATAGTAACCATTGTCAGGCTTCGAGGCACAGAACAGTGGCCATTTGCGCGGCGCGAGTCCACGCCCTTTCGAGCCTTTCGCGAGAAACTAAAAGCCGCCGAGTGGAACTAATCGCGGCGGCAGCTGGAGAAATAAATTGTTCCGTCGACGCGGAGGGAACCGAGCGACGCTGGTCTCGCGTTTAGAGGATTCACCTCCCTTTGCCCTGTAAGAAGAAACCCCGAGCTGGCTCCGATGAAACAAAGCCCGCGGGCACGCCTTGATTTTCGAGCGACAACACCGGCGAAAACAGACTAATTAGAATATCGAGCAGATGCCGGCGCCCAGCGCACCGGAGACCGAATATGCAAAAGTCCCGCGAGGTTTCGAGAAGCTTCCGAACCTTACGAAGCCAGCATCCTCGAGCGATCTTAAGAGCTCGCGTAATTATTGGCGGAAATGGGTCCGCGAATTCTGATCGACCGGCAATTAAACGCCTGCACATGTTCGCTCAAGGCCGTTTGCCGGGAGATACACACGGCAATTAGTTATGGATCATTTTCACGGACGACCGGTACCTCGGAGACGTGAAAAACAAATTAATTCAGCAGGAACGCGACACTCTTGGCGGCTATAATCGTCCGAGGAGACCACGTGACGATGGAGCGACAAGATGGCCGATGTTGATTCGCGCCGCTTCGAAAGTTTACAGCGATATCCCTTTGTTTCGCGCGGAGAGATTTGAATTGGAGTTTTTGGTATTGATTCAGTGGGTTGGAGGTTTGAATATTCATTACATATGTGAACAGTACGATTAATAGGTTAGTTATGCGATCAATAGTGATCTGGAAGTACGTGACAAGGCGAGGTCTACAAAGAATTCGCATTACAAGTTCATTGAACAAAGTATTTTATTCGCGAGATGTTACAAGGTTTACGTTCGAGTGAACCAATTGCGCTACAAATTAACCACGAGAACTGAATTAAACCAAGCACACGTAAACCAGAGCGAACAGCACGAACAAAAATATATGGAAACATAAACCAGATCTATTCAATCGATTTTAGTATCCGTACGATAATAAAGTAACTTTCAAACACTTTACCGCGATTCACAAAGACCGAACCCCCACGACGAAGGGACGGGTCCCAATTGAAGTCGGCTAGGGTCGAGGAAAGTTCAATTTTCCGTGCGACCGACCAGAGAAAAGGTAAAGGGAGGATGAAAGAAAGAGGAACGACGGAGTTAACCGGGCCCGATCAATTTTATGTCCCTCGGATCAACCGATTGTCCGTCGGTGGCACGGGAAAGAGCCGGGAGAAGTGGAGAGGACCGAGACCTTGCGGTGCACCTGCTCTCAGGTGTACGTCCGCACCTTCCATCCGCGCGTGCAATGCATCTCTTCGTCTTTCTCCCTCTGTCCCGCTCCTCTCCGGCTTCAAAAGTCCTTTCCCCTCTCTCTCTCTCTCTCTCTCTGCCTCTGTTTCTCTCTCTTTTTCCCTCTATCGTTCGGCGAGGGCCAATCTTGCTTCGTACATTGCGGGTAAATGTGCGAGCAGGTCGATGTTAATCCCTTGCGGGAGCAATCCCTGTTCCGAACTTCGATCGCGACGTCTCAGGGCCATCTTGCTGCGCCGTTCTTTAACACCGTAACCCTTGGACCACCGGGTTGAATTCGTTCCTATATAATTTACAGTAATTGGAATCTTTGTCTTCGTTGTATGAAAATTGATTTTGTTTAACCATTGTAGGTAATTCATTCTTGATAACTGTGAATAATTGTAGGTTAGGATGAAAGTAGCAACTGAAGATAATGGAGCTTTATAATGATTGCTAAGAGTTTTCTTTCAGAGTTCGTTTATAGTTTCACCGAAGGTAGCACGATACCAGTTAATTGTATCGCGATACGTTAAAAGTTAAAATTAGAAAATCTTAAAGGAAGCTAATGAAGATTTATATTTTATCGAATATTTCAGTCGCCGATCGTGAGAAGCATTACACGTAATTGGCAGTCGCAGGGTGACTCTATCAGGTCGCGGCGCGGACGCACGCGACCGAATCGGCGAGTTTATCAGCAGCGTTATTTTTGGCGTCGCGTCGCGCTGACTTTTCGAGATTGCCAGGTGCGCACCGTCTCGGCAATTCCGCGAGTTTATCGGCGTCCCGTTTCCGTCGGGGACGTTTGTTTATTTTCCAGTCCGCCCACGGTCGCCTCCATTTGTTCATTGGACAAGTTTTCCCTTCAGCCATTGTCCAGAAACGATAGGTTAATACAAAATCTCCGATCAAAGCGAAATATTTCACGTACCAAAAAGAACAAGGCCTACAAATGAATGTTAACGCTCTAAGGCCAATATCTACCGTAAGATTCCGCAAAGAACAAAGTTTAACAAGGAACTTGAACTTTTCAAGTGCAGGGATTTCCGCAGAAAGATATTAACCCACGATCCATTGTCCGTCGGAAACGGACTCGCAGTTGCTCGTACAACGCTTGACGGTATCCTGTGACATTCCGACGCAGCTTTTGATTGGTTAATTAACTCTCGGAGGTGTAATCGATGCACGATCGCCGGGAACGCGTCGCGACAACCTCGACTGACAGGTGTTCGGGACACGGTCGCCGAGGTATCGTTCCTCCCTTTTGCCCAAAAGCGTCGGTCGAAACGCCGGCGGAATTTCCGGAACCGATTCGTGTCCAGAATCGATCACAGTTTCCTTGGGAATCGATGCCGATCGAATCTACCGAGCCGACGCTGTTCCGATGATAAATTGGAGACGGTCGAACGTAACGAGGGTTAATACGCGGACAATGAAAAAACGGTACACTCGCGTAATTGAAATCCGGTGTGCGTCAAACTGACGCGTCCCGTAAACCCGGCGGTAAAACGCCGCATAATAATGAAAATGTTGTGCAATCGAGCGTGCAGGGTTCACGGGAGCCGTGCGAAAGTCCCGCCGCGAAAAAGGAACCGTTTAATCGCCTCGGTTTTAATGCCGGCCGACTTATTAAAAGGCCCGAGTTACAGTCATACATATTAATGAACCGGTTTCTATTCGTCACGGTGTTAATTTACAAGATCGTTACATTGTCCCGAGTGCTTTCTACCGTTTGACACAGATTTTTCACACACGCCGCCCGTTAGCGGCGTCTAACGCGACTGTTCACCCCGCGACGAGACGCGACAGACTTCCGTCGTTTCGGTTCTCTCTTTACGGAACCTCGTGGAAACGTCGAGACCGAGACTAATAACAATCGAACCCTTTCATCGAAGTGAACAGAGAAGGAATACGTTTCTCCAGTAAATAATACAAGAGAAATATTATTAATTCTCAATATAAAAATATCAATAACTTCCGAATATAATTCAAGAATCAGAATATCCACCAATGTTCCCAAAATTCAACTTCTCAAGGAAATCGACAAAATGGCGTGCGGTCAGTGCCAGCGATCGGTAAGACAGGTTTCTAATTTCCAGCTATTCCGAACCCAAGATGTCGGCCATCTTCCGTGGCCCAACCGCTCGAACTCACGCGGAAACTGTTATTCGTTGCAATATACGAACGCGAACGGTCGAATGGGGTAGCAAAACGATTCGCATTTGATCGAGACAAAAACTCGACGAAAATCTATAATTGGCTAGACATCTGCCTAGACTATTAGCG
The DNA here is from genome assembly GCF_051020985.1 of Nomia melanderi. Classification (NCBI taxonomy): domain Eukaryota; kingdom Metazoa; phylum Arthropoda; class Insecta; order Hymenoptera; family Halictidae; genus Nomia; species Nomia melanderi. Next base: position 1,117,397 of record NC_135002.1, on the reverse strand, counting down.
ATGTACCCTGCAGATTGCGGTCCCTCGTACTTAGATCCTGCGCCGTCTCGGAGATAAGCGGTTCCCCCCCGAGAAACAACGATAATAACACAGTAGGCTCCGTTGTCGTTTCAACGAATGTACGAACGTTGAACCTGGCGTGACGGGACAGTCGAGTCGCGTTCGGGACGACGTTAATTAAATTCTGACGAAACCCGGCGCAATTTTCATATCATTACGGGCTAGCGGGCGAATAAGGTCTAGCCGGGCGGCGGTCGCGCGTTTCGCTGAAAAACGCTCGTGTTCACGTGGACAGGCAGGAAGCGATCCACTAGAATCAACAGGTGAGCCGGCTCGTAGCCCAGGAACGTTCCAACTGAAATTCAGCCAATTAACAAGCCCGACGATCGGCCGGCCCGATTAACTTTTGGGCCAGTAGGAAGCTCTCCGCGGGCTAGCCGCGCTCGATTGCCGCGGATTATCGGCGAAGCAAGCCGGACACTCTTCGACGAATATACTTGTTAACGAGAAATGTTTATTTCCGATGCACGCGAGTCTGTCTTTAAGGGAGTCACCGCGTGGAACGGATGATTCCAGACTGTTCTGATACTGTGTCCAGACAGACTGGATATTCTCATCTTGGATCTCCTTGGAATATTGTATTCCTGCTGCTGATAACTTTCATAGTTTCTAGCTATCATTACTCCAATTCTTATAGGTTTCCATTACTCATCCAACTGTCATAGGTTCCAGCTGTCATTGATCTAATCCCTATATCCCTCGACTGCTGATACAATTCTCGTATTCTCCAAGTATCATTACTTCATTTCTCGCAGGACCTAAGCACTGATCCACTTTTCACTACCGATTCGATCTCCTCAGGATCCATACATTGCAACTCATACACCCAACTAGTAAAGTTCTAAGTTCTTCACATTGTTACAATACTTCAACTCTCCTAGAGCCTAGCAACCGCCAATTCGATTCTCCCATTATTAATCCAACTGCCACAAACCCCAAATGTTCCACCCCTAACCAAGGCCTGACCAGCGTGGCAGAGGCAAGACGCGCGATATGCAAATATCAGGAAAGGCTTCTAAACGCGCGCGATACGACTTCCTTCCTCGAATCGGCGTGTCCCGTCGGAATCGCCGTGGCTGCCGCGCCGGTTCAAGAGGTGTACCGTTTCGCTCGGCTAACTCCGAGGCTCCGCTCCGCTTCGGCTCGATCACGCTCCGCCACGGCCGGAGTCCGGGCTCGCACGCCGAAAACAACACGAGGCGGACTTCGATTCGGCCGCGGCTGCGTAATTGCCGGCGACAACGCGCCTGGAACCGGCCCCTAGCCCCTAGCGTCTGATGCGATCGACCGCGCAACCCCCTCCCCCAATTATAATTAGATCCGCCGGTGCGCGCGGACTGAATCCTAATGCGCCTCGCCCAATTTTCGATCGTGGATAATTCGAGAATTATCTTGCAACTGACTCCCGTGCTCGACGGTTAACCGTTGATCAACGGAACGCCGGAATGGGGGTGGCTTATTAGCTTTTCAAGGTTCAAGCCACGTTTTCGGTGGAACTGCTTTTGTAACGTAGATTCGTTGTGGTTTTCAGTGAACTATCGCGAGTGGATGATCGGGTATCGTGGAAATTAATGATACATTCATGGAACTCGTCAATTCGACGAATAGGGAATGTAAACGTTATCTGCTGACGTCTACGTCGATTTACCATGCGAATAGACTTTATAATGCTCTGTCCTTGAAACGCTAATTTCTGAGATGTACAGAAACAAACGTGTAGTCTCCTAGGAACGATGGAATACAGAGTAGAATAAGTATCAGTAGATCTAGTGTTAACCCTTTGCACTCGAAAGTTTTTCAATGGAAATATTCATAGATAAATTAAGCAGCGAAGTGTCTTAATGTTGTTTCTAGTTTTATCGAAGCATACAATCATACAACAGGTGAAAAGAAATAGATAGAAATATAGAAATATTTCCTGCTGCTCCAGTAAGTCTTCCTAAATTCTAGAAGTATAAAGTTAAACCGAATACTAACCGTGGAATAATTGAACTCGGGATGAAATGAAGTGTCTATGTCTATAAATAAGCGTAACGGAAGTCAGCCGAAAATCGGAGATCCCTGCGATCCACGAAATCGCAGAACGGCCGCGCGAGCGAGCGGCGAGCGCTGGGAGGAGCCGCGACGAAGTAAACGAGATAAAGGATCGCCAATTATAATTAATCTTTCGGTAATTACAGCCCTGCGGTATCGCGTGAGATTACTGATACGACAGATGCGAGATTTTAACGCGGCCAATTAGCGTCGAACGAGCGGAAAGCGTATCGTTCGATACACGATATATACTAGCACTTACTGCGCGTATCCGTGCTCGGCGACACGCATCCCGCACAGGGTGTCTCCGAGACGTATCAACGGAATCGAAAAGAGCGCAAAGAGGCTGCGAGAGAATTTTCACTACGAATTTCGTCTTATCGGCGGATATTACCGAAGTACGCGCGGCCTCGAGCACCGATAAATTCCGGTAATCGAGACGATACGCGCGATTCGCGACACTCGATCGCGCAATTAAGCGACAATCCTTTCCTCGTATTCCCCTTTAATCGCGGGCAATAAAGATTGCGAGCATTGTCGCGCCGGATGCGACGATCTTGTTTGCCGTGGAATTTTCGTGGATTTTAGATGCTCGAGAAACTCGCGTGAATTTCTTCTTCGAGATGTTTCTTCTGAGACGCGACCAAGGTTTTGAACAGTGTTTAGGAAGTGTAGATGCTGCTTAGAAATATTGGGAATACTTTCAGTTGAAATGAACCGTTTTTCTGTTGTTGATTGTTAATCTTCGTATGTAGACGCGAGTGTAGATTGAAGATAGTTCTTCGTGCACTTAGTTAATGAATTGGATGGTGTAATGGGTGTAGCGGGTGTTGCAGAAGAATCTTTGGATCAATATATTTATTTATACTGTGGATGGAATTTCTTGTTAAATTAATGCTCTGTCGTAAACGTAGTATTTCCCACCGAAATTTTTCAAATCGTTCCTTACTTTTCGAGAAATATTGGAATAAAACAGATTTGTTCCTCAATGCACATGTGATTTTTCTTCGAGTTAGTTTCACAAAATGTCGTCTTTACCTCGAGGAAAAACGGTTCACCGTTCAAGCGTCCGAACTCCGAGATTCCAATGATTCTTTCGTGATTGATCAACGTCGAACAACGGCTAGACAGTGTTAATTAGAAACCTCTGGTCTCTCTAGAAAGTGAACACACGGTCGCCCGAAGTGGAGCGGTTTTAGAGCGCACGCAAATCGGCGGATTCGTAATAAAAGGAGCGAGCGTGGCTCGTTGTTCCATTTCTTTCGGTGAAAACGCGCCCCTCCCCCTCTGTCGCTCTCTTTCGCTGATTACGAGCGAAGCGACGAGGGCTTAACGATGCCGTTAATTGACCCCGCCGCTGCGAACGGCCTCCCTTTTTTCCACGCGCCTCGCGTGATGCGTCTCGGGAAAAGTTCAGCTTGCGTCTCAGTTGTGATTTAGAAAGTGGAATGCTGCGGGTTGAACGGAATCGGAGAAATGGAAGAGAATAGGGGATGGAGCAGGAGAAATGGAAAGGAAATGGAGTAGACAAATAAAAGGAATAGAACAGGAAAATGGAAGAAATAGAATAAAGAAGAGCATAGTAAAGGAAATATAGGAAAGAATGAGGCAGCAGAATTTACAATGTTAGATCATGCAACTAAACTAGACAATTGCTGTGTAACAGCTAATTATTAGATCATTAGATTATTCACATATTCAGATTATTATTATATAGCTAAATAATAGCTAATAAGTAATTAGAATCGACGGTTCAACCAATCATAGTTGAACATCATTTCACTCGCGATCTAGACATACAAATTTTAACTAGTGTATAATTGAATTATAGAACCAGCTAAGTAATTAGATTTCTTTCCCTCGATATTCTATTAACCCTTTGTACTCGAAAGGTACAATAAGTCTTGGTTAACATTAAGTCTTGAGTGATCTATCGATACGTGAAATGTGGAAATAAAATAGCATTGTTCCCCTGATTTTGTGAATAGATTCCTCGTTAAGTTAGTTGAAAAAAATGTCATCTACATCTCATAAAAGTAAATTGAATATTTCTAGCGACAAATTTTTCGAGTGCAAAGGGTTAATCCAGAATGTCGCAGCACAATATTTGAAATAAGCAAACGCGAGAGACTTTCGTACAGTATTCTTCAAAGAGATTGTCGCGTAGATCGATAGTTCTGAGCCACGACTACTTCCGACAGCTCGGTGCCCCTGAGTGTTAATGACGCCGTCATTTGTCACCGTCGCGAGACAACGGGCCCCACCGGGAGCTTTGTCTCGACTCCACGGTCGCGTTAAACCTGTTCCACGACGTTCTGCCCCGGGTAACTGTACTCCGGCGCTAGAGGAAAAAGAGAATTGTATCGAATTAACGTCGAGTCCTCGGCCGCAGCCATTTTGGCTGTCCTTGCTTCCGTGAGTCCAACGAAATTTCATTGCTGACTCGCTAATAGCGAAACCAGTGGCGACAGTGATTCGAGATCATCGGAAATCAACAAATTCTATCGTTTCGTTGGTCCATGTCTTGGAAGTTGAAGAAACTTACATTCAATTTTCGCTGTGAATTAACCCCTTAACGCACAGTTTCTTTGAAAAAACCGGCAAAAAAATCAATTTTGATATACTGCGCTTTTCCATGCAAAAAGGCTATATTTTATTCTTGAATAAATAAGTGTTATAGCTTACAATCCCATGTAAACGATAAATATCAATAAAACGATTTTTTTTTTGCTTTCGCATTGTTATCTTCACAGTTTGGCCTGTTTAGCGCGCTCGAATTAACTCGAGCGTGCAAGTTAAGAGGTTAAAATGCAACCGAGGTTCAATCAGAATTCGCCATGGGCAAATACAATTAGTTTCACTGTGTTACATTGAAGTTTTCATCGTATCGAGTATCGAGCGACCGTACGCATTATGAATACCAAAAGCCCGCAGTTCGATTGAATAATATTTAACAATAATTTCTCCTGAAGCCGGCGATCTGATAGCGCGAGTCGCAAGGAAAGGAGAGGGCTGTTGAATAATGCATAAACATTCAAGAGCACAATGGCATCGTAAAATGATATTATTTCCATGTAAAGGACGCTAGGGACTCGAGGCGCGGTTTAATATATCATGGGTTTCGATTGAAAATTAGAGTGCAGAGGTAAATAGGCTGTGAACGTTTACGCGGACGCGGAACGTGGAAATATGCAGAACGTATGGCGGTGATCGATCATTTCCATCGTTGATTCATTAAAATTTACGCCGCGACATGGCTCGGCGAGCTTTTCCATTTATCTTTCGTAACGCGATCGTTGTCGCCGGTAATTTAACCCCCGAACAACATCATTTTACACCGGACAGCGGAGGAGCATGTCCTTTAATCTCTCAACACGTTCCCGAACTACAATTAACGTTGCTTCGGAAATTCTACTCATCGTTGTGTCAACCTTTCCGTCGTTTCCAACTTATTTTCCGATAATCTGATCCTTGTTCTCCGCGAAATCGCCAATGGCTTGTGCACACCGATAATCGCGTCGCATTAGACCTACCGGATTGTCGCCACACCTCCCGATGAGTTTCCAGGGTTCCCTTTGCGGACGAATATCGACGCTTTATCGAGATCAAATGTCATGTTTGCGATACTAAGTCGCGAACAAATGATCTGGATACTCGACCAGCGAGCAATCGGTACAGTTTCCTTATCCTCCGTTATTTAACACGTTGACTGCCCAGGTCCCAGAAGCCAATTTCATTAAATCGTATTATAATATTCTTACAGTTTCTAAGATAACTCGTAGTACTGGGCAAGACCGCCAACTGCGAGTTATCTAGTCGGATGTCAACGTGTTAACACTGTCTCTTGATACCTTCGGAATTTTCAGATTAAAATTATTTTCCGAGTTTAGTCGTATATTCTACAATCATAAAATTAATTATAAGAAATGTTCAAAATTCAATCGAGGATAAATGATTTAACCGAGAAAGTAATTTTAAGTGAAGATTTTAGTCTTTCGACACCTTCGGTAGAAATATTAAGCACTCGTGCAATTCGGCAGGGTCTAGACTTCGCGTATCCCAAAGAACCTTCCTGCTTGAAGGGTTAAAGGCTGAAAGGCTGAACGTTGATTCACCTAGATAGCAGACACATCGTCGTACACTCGCTCCACCCACGAAAAACGCGTCGCGCACGGTCGCAGAGAGGAACAGCGGCGGAGGAGGAAGGGCGAGGGAGGAAAAGCGACGAAAAGGGACGCAGGGAAAGCACCCGTGAGCGCACGGGGCGGTCCGGGAGCGTAGCGTGACCTTGGAAGAAGGTTCCTCGAGCGAGGAAAGAGGGAACGAGAGAAGGAGGGAGGGAGAAAGAGGAGAGGAGCGGCCCCGGCGAAGGGCCCGCGCACGAGAAACTGGGTAGCGAGACGGTGTAGATACGCGTAAGGAAGCGTAACGCCTACGTAGAGCCGAGCCTCTGACTCGCGACTTCCGGTCAAGCGGCAGGAAGCACGCTCGGTGCCTCGCCTCGCCGCCACCGACGCCGATTCTCGCGCGCGCGCGCTCACCGCCTTCGAGTTCAACACATTCGAGCCGGATTCTCCTTTTGATTCGAGCGGATTCGCCGATGGCAACGTTTCAGACGGTTTTCGTGGGTGCCACGATGACTGTACAAGATGGCTGCCACTGATTTCGAATGAGAGGGGAAGACTTGTCATTTTTTGGTTGAGGAACAGAATGGGAATGGAAGTTTGCGTGGATGCATTGGACGAGATGGAATGCTTCTTTTTAATTCTAATGTCTCGACTGTTTCTTTTTCATGGTAGTAGTCTTGTTTCATGGTGTTTCTTTTGGTTCCCTGGAATGTGAAGTGTTTGCAGCTTCTATACTGTGGAATGTTAACTCTTAGCACTACAGATGATTTTGTAATCTATCGGCAACTAATTTTTATTGTATCCCTAGTGGAAATGAAAAATGATATAACATTTCTTAGATCATTTCCCTTCTTAGTGCAACATTTTCGTGTGTGAAAAATCTAATAATTGTAGGATAGTTTCTTTAAGATTCATTAGAATGTCTAATATTATTCCTGGTGCAATATTGGATACAGAGTTCAAAGGGTTAATATTAGAACTGCTGAGCATTGATTCGTGGCTTCTATAAATGTGTGACGATAGATTACTTTCGGTTTGCTTAGGTATTTGTTAAGATATTCTTGAATTCATCTTAGAATTATTTCGGATATTCATTGCTTTTATCAATCATTGCGGAACAAGAGAATCGAAGTCATCGTGACGGTGATTCTAGTGTTAACAGGAAACGAAGCATCTTGTTTTGCGATGTTAGTCGAGATTTTTACGCTTTCATTTGGAAATGAAACTGAAACTACTAACTACTAACTAAAACGTATTATATAATATTACTCTGAGATAAATCAACATTAAAATACACATAAAATTTAACACTAGATTCACCCCCGTTTATTCTACACTTTATTCTATCGTTCCTCGAAGACTTTTGTCGAAGACGTTCGTTCGTACAGATCGCGGAAATTAGTGTCGATCAAAATCGACTGGATTCGTTACGAAATGATGTTTAATGCTTCCCGTGAATCCAGTGTCGATCGTTAGAAACGCAACGAGCATGTCTCTTCATCCAAGTATCCTTGAAAGGATGTTGCTCGCCGGCCGATCCTGGCGAATCCCGTGCTCGATTCCACGAAACAGGAAGAATCGATCCCGCACGGTATCACGCTCGTGGAACCTGCCGGCGCGCCGCCTAATGAAACTCTCTCGATCGCCCGGCGATCCCCACGCCCGATAAAACGCGAATTAAACGTTAATTAATCGGCCGCGGACGTGTACGCGTTCAAGCCGTTGCCGATTCCGCTGGGAATTCCGGACCGGACGGGGCGTCGCTCGAGTAATCAATCGGGAGATTCTTTTTCCCTCGTGAGACCCGCGACGAGACTTGTTTCTCCATTTCGACGCTGCGAACTATCGCGATGAGAGGACAACTTCACTTAGGGGAAGATCGTTTCTCGGTGTTTTTAGGTTGTGCAGTTGTCTGGTTTAACTGTCGATTGGTACTTCGATTCGATTCGCCATTAGGACTTTAGTTATTGGCTGATGAACGATTGAGAAGGAAAGAGCAAGCAGGAGTGAGGAAAGTAAGAGAAAAAGCGGTGAAAGGAAGATTTGAAAGAAACCATCGACATTTGTTGGTGTTTTTAGATTGTTGGAGTTGTTTGGTTTAGATGTCGATTGGTACTTCGATTCGATTCTCAATTAGGACTTTAGTTATTGCTTGATGAACGATTGAGAAAGAAAGAGCAAGCAGGAGTGAGGAAAGTAAGAGAAAAAACGTTGAAAGGAACATTTGAAAGAAACTATTGAAATTTCTTGCTGTTTTTAGATTGTTGGAGTTGTCTAGTTTAGATGTCGATGGGTACTTCGATTCGATTCTCAATTAGGACTTGAGTTATTGGCTGACGAACGATTGAGAAGGAAAGAGCAAGAGGAAGTAAGGAAAAAAGGGAAAAAGCGACGAAAAGAAGATTTGACGGAAACAATCGGGAAAAAAAAGAGAAACGTCCAAAGGGAAGAGGAAGGGAGACAGAGGGAAAAGTGATAAAAAAACCATTCGGACCAGATCCACGTCCGGGTTCCCCTTGATTTTCCCCGTCTTGATGGCGGCTCGTTAACGTTAACTCGTTACTTTACAACAGGCATGAATATAGAACGAAGGGGAATGCCACGAAGGTGGCTTCAACCGTACATCCGGACGATATAAATGAGAACTTGAACTTCCTCGGTAACCGCTATTAAAGTTCATCCAGCATCGATGCTGCCTTAACCCTTTCGCTCGCGTGCGCGATCGTTAAATTTTGTCGCAGTTCGATACTACACGTACGCCACTGCCAGCGAAAATCATTTCGACGATCGAAAGTTATCGATTCATCGAATTGCCGTAACTTCGCGAACGAAAATTCAAAAAATCAATTATATTTTCGCAAAGATGCCGCGCGTAGAAAATGAAAAATTACAGGTACCGTTTTCGAGAAAATCTGTTCGATTCGTAGATCCGTGGAAACTCGTGAAAATTTTGTTGTCGATTGTACTCGGTGTAGTATTGTAGACCGAGGTATTCTCTTCTCGACGACGATTTTTACGTCGTACGATTTTTTTCTGTTGAGACGATGGTCCGATTATAGGTGAATTAATTGCGAATCGAAATCGAATCGATCGAACCACCGTGGATTAACGTATTACAATAAAGCTGTCATTATTGAAATTATTTAATCATAATTGAGCCACGTCCGACGTGGAGTTATTAAAGGAATCATTCGGATTCCTTTCGATTTCCCGAACGCTTACAGAGGAGACTTTAGAATTTAATTAACCCGCCAGAGTATGAGCGACGGAGCAATTATTTGTTATTGAAAAATGTGCACACGTAGAATCGCGAGGTGAGAAGAAGTAACGAGGACAAAATTATTAAATGTATCCTTCAACTCGATTCTTAACCTGAAAACGAAAAGGAACTCGAGCGAAATGGTACTAATTACCTGTTAGTCCTTGATAGGATAATAATTGATGATAATCAATAGAATAATAATTAGACTGCACATTTTTATTCATTTATAGGAAACTTGGAACTGCAAAATAAGACAAAGTACCTTTCGAAAAACCATTTCTCATCCTAATTCCATTCCAATATTCTCAACAATTCTATCCAGCTCGAAGATCTACAATCTTCTCTCAATTACTATTAGATCACGCATCTCTGAGAAAGGTATCGAGTTCTTTTAAACTATCTCAGACTGCAGACCATCGTGAAAGACATCTAATTTCCTTCAATCATCGATAGATTGTCAATCTTCCCGAAGGCTATCCAGCTTCCCTCAATTTTGATCAAATCGCGAACCTTCCCGAGCGCCATCCACCTTTCTTCGATTCTTATTAGATATCCTCCTCGTTTCGAGGATAATCCCCGGGAAATCCTCGAAACGAACGAACTTTCTCCACTGCTGGTCGCATCGCCGCGAGACAAAGGAGGATTCCGAGCAGTTAATGCGATCTGCGAGGGATCGATCATCCGTATCCCGGATCGGGGCACGAAGTTCCCTCCGAGCTCCTCGGAAATCCTTTCGGAGAGTTTCCAATGGAGGATCGATGGGGTTGAAAGGAAGCGGAAATGGGTCGGCCGGGTTCGCGAACGAGGAAACTTTCTCTATCCGTTTCGGTAACGGGGAAACTCCCCGGCCGGGAAAATGGCTGGAACGGACGACGCGATAAGGAAAAGAGCGAGACTCCTCGGGGCCGGGCGCGTTCGGAATCGAATTATCTTTCGGTCCGTGCACTCGGCAGGAAACCTAATTTCAGTCTTCCTGTCATGGGAATGCGCGCACCCTGCGAGTATCAACTACCGATGGGCTGGATACCGCCGTTTCTCATGAGTCTCGAGCGATTCGATGCTCCACCGCCTCTCGGACATCGGCAACTTCTCTAACGTAACTATTCTGATCGCGAAACTCGAATTTCAAGCTTAGGTGACTCGTTGTAAACTGTTACTGAAACTTCGGACGCGTTGATTTTGCGAGAAATGCTTTGAAATTGAGAGATATCGAGTTCTTAGACCAAGGCAGAGTCGAGATAGAGATCGCAAAGCGAAAATAATTCAACTTCAATGAGTTTTGATGAGAGTATACAATAAGTTATATAAGTTTGTATCTAAGATTGCATTTAAATTTAAATTCAGACAATTGGCAATAACGAAATATCAGATTCGATGGATTCATCGAGAATAGAAAATCTCGGAATGGTCGAAGCTTAAATTCAAAGTAGATTCTTTTTCATTGAAGTGACATGCAATGATACTGAATTCATTTGTACACCTAACTAGCTAGGTAACAAGACTTCACCAGTGTTTTTTCCATTAGTATTATCAACGTTTTATAAGAGCCACGAATCGAGCTCGTTCCACTGTCCCTCGGGCCGGTTCCGTTCGATCTGGATCGCCGGCACTGTCGTAAAACAGTCCGCAGGTATAAAGTGCCTCCTCACGTTCGGGAGGAAATAAACCTCGCTTAATTACGTCAGCGTTAACGACCGATCAATTAATTCCGAAGAGAAGATCCGTCGACGATGCGCCTAGCTCGAATCAGGCGAGTCCCTCGTTCGATCGGTTAATTAATTTTTAGTTTATGCACGAGACGTAACAGCTCGTTTTTCTGTTGCCGTGAAGAAGCTGTGGCAGGGCTGGTTTTGTAATTAGACAGGGATATCACTGTACTTATACAGTTCGAAGTAAAGCAGCTCCTTCGCGCGATAATGTTTCATTTCGAAAGAGCGGAAGGTTGGAGTAATTTTCAACTTCCCAGAATAAGCCTCGTTGGCGGTGCAACAGTGTTCACGGGGTGTAATTTTCATATAAAATTTCGTGTCTTTCCGGGAATATCAGATTCAATTATCAGCCGTTTTAAAATGATCTTAACGACACCCCTCCGGTCGGTAATTGTTCGGTAATTCCGTGATATCTTGTTTCAAACGAAAGTAAAACGGGGAAGCTTCGAACCCGTATATTGTGCAATCCAAGATGGCCGTTAGTATGACGGTCCTACTGACAGGTTTTCCCGTGAGAAACGTAACTAATGAAATATTCCGAAAACATTCATGCAATTTAACACTAGAGTAAAGCTAAATATACTCTAAAACCTCTGAGAATTTAATAAAATCCAAGTTTATATTAAAAAATTACAGATGAAATTACCTAACCTCAATATCTGCAAAATCTCTAGATCCAATATGGCGTCTCGCAAGCAACCGCGAGAGCAAGGCTATAAATACACCTCGAAACATTGCCAAATTCAACGAATCTCCCAAATCACACCCGAAATGATCAAGAAACTTGTCTAATCTCGACATCCTCGAGATCCCTGAAATCCAACATGGCGTCTAATAGAAGAAGAGCTCGTTGCCGAGGAAAGCCAACCTTGACGAGTAGATAAAGCGATGAAATTTATTACGAGCCGTGAATCCTGACGGGCAGAGACGAAAACGTGCGAGAGATATACGAATTCGTACGATTAATTTCCTGAATCAACCGCGATAGGGATCGTCTTAATGATCTGGTTTAATGACTTTCCCCGGGACTCGGGCCGCATGTGCAGAATTCGCTTCGCGGAATCGGTCCCGGGAGCACTTTCGAGCGGGCCGGCCGTTTTCGGGCAACGCACTCGCACGATTTTATCGTCGCATCCTTCTTCTTCTTCTTCTTCTTCTTCGGCTTCCTGCTTCCAGGGTGTGCGCGAGCCACCGATCGTGCCTTCGCTCGCTCGGACTCTCGCGGTTCTTTACAGGAATCGAGGATTCGCGGGTCGGAACGCTTCGAACGGGTGACTCGCGTAGAATTTGCTGCCTTTTATGTAGGGACTTTTGGTGAATCGCTTCACTCTTTTTGCTTGTAACACGAAGGTTTTTAAGCTCTTTGATAATTTTCTTTACTGATATTCAAGCTGTGTGTCTGTTGATAAGAAATCTATGAAAAAATTTTCATTCTGAATTTAACACTAGAACTACCGAGCATTTGATACCATTGGAATTGGAATCGGATATTACTCACTTTTCACATTTTTTCAGTCTTTCTACTTGTAACGCGAAGGTTTTGAGGTTTTTTAATAATTTTCTTTACTGATATTCAAGCTGTATGTCTGTTGATAAGAAATCTATGAAAAAATTTTCATTCTGAACTTAACACTAGAAATACCGAGCATTTGATGCCATTGGAATGTAATCGCTATGAATATTGTAGCAATAGATTATTTTCGGTTTCTTCAGACATTATAGTATTCAAGTGAAACTATTTATTTTCAAAATCATTTCGAATATTCAATGCTTCGAAGGTATCAATAATTGAAACAGAAAAACTGAAACCAGTCATTTTGACTGGTAGTTCTAGTGTTAATCTATTATGCTATCATAGTACAATACCAAAAGGTGTTCACTTTATCATTCGAGGTGTACGAGGCATGAATATCATGGGGAAAGATGGTTTATGGGAAACGAAGGTAGAAGTTTCACGGTTTATAGTGAGGTTAGTTAGGATGTCGTGGGATTTTTTTATTGGAAGATATTAAAGATTCAGATGGTGATCTCTCGATTGCAGTGCACCGATTTTTTCACTTTACGGAGCGGTGTGTGTTTACTGTTGTTTTATAAACGAAGTTTTGTTATTGATATATAAAGGGTACGCAAAAGGAAAATACAAAAATGACCCCTGGTTGAATAAATGAGGCCCGTTTCTGAGAGACAAGGCACTTAAAGTGGTAATTGTTTCGAAGGGTGCCAATTCGCGGCTGCATACTCGTTGCTACCAGCGTTATTATGGGTGTTTCTTGGGAGAAATTACGCCGCCGAGTATCCGCTTAATGTTTTCAAAGTGGTCTCGCCATTATGCACACGTGTAACTCTAACGTGGTCTCTGTTCATTTTAATCATGGCTCCTTTCGGTTATCGGAAATGCTCTGCGGTATTTCGATGTTCTTTTTCAGCCGAGATGGATATTAATAAGGCAAAGTTCGTTCGATGTTCTCTTATATTAACGCTGCACTGGCATTTCCGCCGCGTTCAATTTATCATAAATCCAATGAGTTGCGAGTGGCACATTTTGAATTCATTATTCCTTCAATTCCAAGTTCATTACCAAAAGAAACATCATATCCATCCTAAAAATCTTCTAAAAAGACTTTTTTGCGTACTTTCGATCCCAGACGCATCGCCAAAAGCAACATTACCATCCAACTTTCCCTTTTTAAACCACCATTCCCAAAATTCCCGAAGATCCTCTTTAGCAACATCCACCACCAACATCACGCGAGCCTAGAAATACCGAAGAACCCAACATCCTCCGCTCGAATCGAATTTCAGAAGACTTCTCCGCGTCCCTTCGATCCCAGACGGATCGCCAAAAGCAACATTACCATCCAACTTTCCCTTTCTAAACTTTTATTCCCAAAATTCTCGAAGATCCTCTTCAACAATAATTACCACCAACATTACGCGAGCCCAGAAATCCCGAAGAATCCGACATCCTCCGCTTGAATCGAATTTAACAGAACTTTTCTGCGTCCCTTCGATCCCAAACGCATCGCCAAAAGCAACATTCCAACTTCCAGCAGCAAGAACCAGCAGCAATACCTCTTTTGGCCAGAAATCCCGAGGAACCCGACATCCTCCGCTTTAATCGAATTTAAGGAAACGATCGGCCACGCAAGGGGCATTGTTCGCCGCGGCGAAAAAGGGAAGAGGCCGAGCTCTCGGCGATTGTTACGTTCGAATTGTCCGACGAGGCCGGAAGCCGTGGCTCGAGTCTGCCCGGGGGAAGGAGAAAGAAAGTCGGGCGAGCGGCGCGGAGCGCGGTCGGCCGTCTCGGAGCGGGTCGGGGGCGGAAAAGCCGCGGAAATAGGAAGAGGAAGCGAGAGGAACGCGAAGAAAGGGAAAAGGAGGGGCGGGGAAGTGGAAGCGGCGCGTGGCACCGCCGAATAAGTATCGGATGCCGCCAGATGTTGCGGTGAGAAGCCAGCTGCCGCGCCTCCGCCGCGGCCTGCCCTCCTTTGCCTTGCTTTTCCTCGCGGTTTTTCGAGAGCGGCAGGCAGGTACCGCGTCACCGGCCGACCCACTGCCTGCCGGTACCTTGCGTCCACTGGTGGTACCGGAGTTCGCCGAAAGGTGATCCGATTCGACGTTACCGAGGACGCGCGGCGCGTGTGGACAAAACCCGAGGATTCGACTGTTCGAGCAACGAAACCTGAAAGTTGCCAACGCGTTGCTGAGTAGCATCTGTACGAAACGATTTTCAGTCGGGAAATAACTTTCGGAGAAATCTCGTTTCTCTGTTTACATCACGATGGAATCGGAGCGAAAATATCCGCTGTTTTTTAAATAACCCTTTGAACTCTGTAGGCTCCAATATTGCACCAGTTATATTAAATATTTTAATGAATCAAAGAAACTACCCTAAAATTAGATTTTCCACACATCCAAATTTTGTACTAAGGAAAATAAAAGACCGAAGAAATGTTACAGCATTTCTAATTTTCGATAGGGGTATTATAAAAATTAGTTGCACTGAAGCACGTTTGCGTCGTACTTTCGCGTAGAAAGAAGCATTGGTTTCGTACGGCGGAATCCCCAATGACGCGCTGTTATGTAGAGTTATTGAGAAGTCATCGTGAGAGTGAGATTCTTCGTGAGAAAGCGACACAGGCGGAGAAAGAAGTTGGATCGATATGAAAGAAGGGAATTTAAGATTCGTGAACGTGGAACCTACGAGCTGTAATACGAACTGTTTTTATGGTATCTTACGGGGTTTTGCTGTCGGTGACTTATTAAAGATAAACGGACATTCAGCGTGATGTGCTTAAAGAGTGTTTATATAATTTCACGATAAATACTTGACATTTGTGCGCTGACATTCGGTATTTACTAAAAGCGTCGAGTAAATACTGCTGTAATTTAAGTATACGTTAAGTATCTTCGATTGAATAACCGAGACAAGTATAATTACATCGCGTGACAGCGTCAACGAGACTTTCTGCGTTTCTCAAACGTTGACATCGATTAGAAGCAAAGAAAGAATGTTAATACGATGGAAACTATTCGCGAGCAACCGGAAATTGCCATGAACTATGGTCTTTTCTTCTTGACGTTAGTTCCATCTCAAACTAGCAGAATAACGTTGAAGACGGGAATTCTTAATAGGCTTCTAATTATCAGCTAATGGAGAATCGATAACGTTGAAAACGATTTATAGAAAAACTGTTCGAAATCGACAATGAAAAGCAGTCTTTGTAAAAAGTATTGTAACCTCGAGTCGCAAAGCATTCGAGACATATACGAGTATTATTCAGATCGTTTGGAATATTCGAAAATATTCTTGAATCGATACACTCGCGAAACCTGTCCTCCAGTAACCCCGGTATTACCTGACAAAAAAATCCTCACACATGAAAACTCTGCATAAAGACACCTCATCCTCGGCCAGCCGCGAAGAGACCGGAAGGAAGGGGATGCACCGATTTCCGGCGGCAACCTTGCTCCCCCGGCCTGCCTCCCGACACCTGACGACTGTAATCCACTCGTGAAAACCTGAAAAGAAGAAATCAGAGCCTAACGAGCCAGCACACACCGCTTTTCCCCTATTCGACCGACGGAAACCGGAAAACTGGCTCGTGAAATAGGAAACTGCCAACGGAAAAATCGAACGCGACTAGAATTTGGGGAATTGTGAGGATGAAAACTTGAAAATTACTGGAATAATGTTTCTTGTATAATCGATATTAAGTTATAATATTGCTAAAGTGAATTCCGAGGTCTCGCGTTGATCGAAGAAGAAATGATTGGTGGAAGGTTATACTAATTGTTACGTACACATAGTGTATCACGTTCTTTAAAGAAATAACGGTCACTGTATACTTTCTATAGCTTCCGAATATACTGTACAATCATTTCGAAAACCGAAACATTAATTTTCTCAATTTTTCTTTTCTGAACTCAACAGCAGCAGTAAATTCCCTTTTCGATGCTGGTTCGACTTCTTCCTCTACTTGCATCGCTTTCTCATGTACTACTTTTTCATCTTACTACTACTGCCTTACTACTACTTTTTCAATAATTCTTCAATCGCGTTTTTCGGCTTCCACCTCACGAAAGCAACAATAAGAGGAGCAACAACGGAAAGAAGAGATATAGAGGTGGTCGCGCGCGTCGAGAGACAAACATGGATTATTCTAGCAGTTTTATCTTCTTCTCAATAAATGATCAATGACAAAGTAGTTTTATCGATCATAGTCGAGAAAGAGATCGCAAGGCAGCGGGTTAACCGCGTTTTTGGATGTTCCACCGTCCGAACATGGATTGTTTCTAGAATTTTTGTCTTCTTCTCAATAAATGATCAATAACAAAGTAGATACATCGATCATAGTCGAGAAAGAGATCGCAAGGCAGCGGGTTAACCGCGTTTTTCGGGGTTCCGCCGTACGAAAGCAACAATAAGAGGAGCAACAACGGAAAAAGGAGGGACAGAGGTGGTCGCGCGCGCGTCGAGAGAACCGGTGATGGGAAGGAAGTGGCAGTAGCGGAGGGGGTCGAAAGCGAATATCCTTCCTGCCGGGGCAACGAGCGACGAGGCAGCTGCTCGGATTTGAGCACGTGCTACCACCGTGCAGCCAGGATGAGCCGCGTCTTAGATACCGGCTAGGTTGCTGGGTTACCCGGCTAAGATAGGTATAGGTGTTGCACACCGATCCTCTATGCGCGCTGAATACGATCCCAGGTACCCGCCGGGGGGACGCCGCGCGTTTTTCGTGAGTGTTCCTTGCACGTGCAACCATCGGCACACTAGTTCTTTTTCCTCCATTCAAATGCCTCGCCGACATCTTTCTCCGGCGTCTTCCTGGGCTCCGAGCTCTAACGGTAATGGCCGCCCCGGGACCGGTGGTTATTCTAATTTCCTGGCATCTGCTTTTCGCGGCTACCGGATACTTCTGGGAAATCTGTCGGGCTGCCTTTTGCGAGGATTGATACTTCTCGCTTTCGATCTTCGATTGGTATTTTTGGCTCTGGCGTGGTGTGTGGTATGTAGATTCGACAAGATTGCAGGGATCGGAGCTGGGAGGTTATTCTAGAGTTCGGGGAAGCTTGTGATCGTGTGATTGAGGAACTTAGATTTTATGTAACGATGTCGCTTCGGAGACTTTGTCAGGTTGTTATATGGAATTTATATTAACACTAAAACTACCAGAGGGGTCACATGACCCATGCCTGATGTCTTCTTTCTGCAATTATTAGAAAGGTAGCAAATGTTTCTCTGATTATTAAAGAAATTGAATTGTAAATCAAAGTCTGAACAGATGCACTCTTGGAGTTTCTATAGCGAAATTTTCAACAGTCAAGAAGTGCTCGGTAGTTTTAGTGTTAAACCAATTACCAATGTCTGAGGAATCAGTTTCCTTACGAATAGAAGCTGTGTAGATATCTAAACCTAGTGACACGATTCGAGAAACCACCTACCAAAACTGAAATCCAATTCTCATCCAGAAGCTTAGAAATAAGAACAGAAATCTAAAATCGAGAAAAAGTGAAACCCGAAACGTACGATCGGTATATATGTAAAGCTACACATCTCCGCAAAAAGTGAAGGTGCAAAGTAAAAACCGAGTAAGACGCGTAACTCTCTATTTGTATACAAAAAGCGAAGAAGAGAGCGATGATACAGGGAAAAACAATTGTCAGATGCGTATCGGCGCGCTTGGCATTATGATGCCGTCACGAATAGCACCGGCCGTAATGGAAATCCTTCGTATGAAAAGGGGTGCAGACGGTGGAACCGTTCAGGGTACGCGTCGAGCACGTGCTACAGAATTCACGGAAAACCGTGGCGAAAGGTTCGTGGTAGGTTGCCGGGTTGAAGGTGCAGCGCACCGACCCACCGGACATCGGTCGAATAGCGCACGAGGTGCGTAGACGGGAGCCCATGGCCTATGGGGCCCGCGGAAGGGGTACGTTCCTCCGTGCATGCATGCGTGTCTCCCTTCGTGCCACTATCCGGAGTTTTCCTTTTCAGGCTGTTAATTCCCTCTCAAGGTGATCCGTGATTTTGCAATTTTACACCGGCTGCGTTTCGCGGAGCCTCCTCCTCCTCCTCCTTTTCTTCTTCTTCTTCTTCTTCGTCATCACGCACGCGACATTAACCGTTTGAGTCCCACGGGTTTTTGCGAGAACGGTCGAAAAATGCCGAGTGGCGTCGCGCTTCTCTCGTTTCAGTTCGGGAACTGAAGTACGCTACTCATTTTAAATGGATCGTTACGTTTTTCTGGTGTTAGGCGAGTAATAAGAATACAAATAAATAACTAGGAAAAGAAAGAAATCTTCATTTGATTGTACGAGCCGATAGACGCGCTTTTAGACAGTGTAACGGAGAAGCGCCATCGCGCCGCTTGGGACTGGAACGGTTAAATAACCGAACCCCAGTTGATGAACGAACGATCGAACGCAGTCGGCGTGGGCATCGAAATGGTTTAATATTTATATTTTTGGATTTTATATAATATTCGGCAATTCTAAACGTTGTGTGGGTTTTGATAGGCCTTCGTTAGGTTAAAAGGCAAAATCACGGATCTTGAGAGGGAATTTATTTATTTGTCATACAAAGGAAATATTAAGTATACGATGAATTTGTTTATTAGTTGCTGCGAATGAATTTAACGTAACCTCTTGCGCTGGGAAGACGTATCACACCTTCGAGCTACTTTTGCTTGAAAATTACCAATGATTTTATAAACATCGACAGTCTAGTTGCATTAGGTATACTAGGTTGTTTTTAATCAAATACCAACGACATTCTTTCAAACCGACTTAACGAGAAATCGCACGTAAATTAAAGAAAGAGACTGTTTTATCGTACAAAGTTTAATATTAAATGTCAAACTCTATAATTTTGCTGTGTCGAATCAATTGGCGACCGAGAGGCTGCGGAGAGCAGAGGGTTAATAAATAAAATTAGCGTCCACATCCGCGCGAAGCGGATAAAGGCAAAATTCCTCGTACGAAACATCGTCGACTCTCTAAATTGAATTCCAGCGCTAGAGGTTGGAGGTTAAAGGGTAAATCCACGCCCATACTCGAAAGTCAATCAAAGAGAACACGAAACCCGTTCCTCGCTTCATCAATCCAGCGTGCCTCTAACCGGTAGCAAAACCGTGCGCCGTCCGATTTGCCGAATGATTAAGTCTCCCCTAATAGCCCGGTTAATTTTTCAACTGTCCGTCCGATAATTAAATCCTCGTCGAATCAGAACAGCCAATCTCACGATCACGTGGCCCAGCCCGTTCGGGCTTATTAATTTAATAGAAATCCGCAGGTGCTCTCGCCGATCGGCCGCGTTTTAGGCGCGCCGGGAATTCGTTAATTGATTCCACTAGATCGGCCCGCGAGATTTTGCTTCCGCGCGGTCTCGTCCGGGGCATTGTAATCATACGACGTTTAATTGGTTATTCCACCGGAAGGAAGATTAATAGACCCCGATTTCTCGCTGCACCCCGCCGTCCAACATGGCGGCGCTCGGCGCTCGGCGCTCGGCCGTTTCGCGAGCCGTGCTGATCGTTTTTCGAAAGGTGCTCCTACCAATTGGAAGATTAATGTCCATTGTTTTCAGAAATTAACGGTTGCGTTCGCACGTGATGAATCGCGAGGTTTATTTTGTTTGAACGACGACTTTTAGTGGTAATAAGGACGACCGTACGAGAGGACGAAAGGAACGTACGCTGTGGAACAAGGAAAGAGATGAGGAAGTTTACGAATAACTCGTGAATTAAATAGATCATCGACGAGTACCAATGGAGGTGAAGTCTCCGATGCAAGAAGTTTCTAATGAAAGTAGCTAATATCCTTTTATCAGATGCAAATGACAGTGTTCGAGACTAAGCCGAGTTCTGCACTCGACCTCGAAGTCATCGGATCACCTGTACGTATCAAGATTATAACATTGAACATTCAATTCTCTGACGCATTTAGGTAATTAAATACGAAACATTGAAATGAAACAAGTAGTTCTATCCAACGGGATCGACGATTCAATCGATATAAAAATCGACGAATACACATAGAACGTTCAAACGCAAAGGGTCAACGGTCGACTCCGACGCCATTTACCATAATCTCCATCAACTTTCGCTCCCATTTTCGCGTCTCATCGACATAATCCTTCCCTCCGAAGACCACCGATCCCCGTAACGACCATAAAATTTGCATTTCTGCGATTTCAGCCGACTGAAATGAGTGCCTACGACGGGCCGACCGAGCCGGCGACGTCCTTTAAAAAAGAAATCGTGAGATCGGCGCGCTGTCGTTCACGTAACCGGGCGACTCGCGGCCGATCGACCGATCGATTAATCGAACGATTGCGTCACGGGGCCGGGCGAAATCACTGGTGAATCTGAGTCCTGCAATCAGTGCCGGGCGCACTTTCGTTTCGCGCGAAATCCTGGTCAAGGATCCTCGAGGCGGCGCGCGCGCGCGCGCGCGCTGTGCGCCCGGCTCGGCACGAGGAACAGGTGCTCGCCAGGGATGTCGCGGGCAAAGAAGAATTTCAGGGGAACCGCCGTGATTGGCTCGCCGTGTGGGCAGCTGTTCGTAGCCTCCAATTAAGTAAGTGTTGTGTCGTAACAGGTGTCGCGTGATTATCGGGTGTACCGGGGAGATCGGCCAATAAATATCGCGAACGATATTCTAGGCCGACGCGACCCTGTTTTCACCGTCTCTAAGAACCTCTAATTGCCACCTCTTTGCTCGTTCCCGAGCGTCGAGGACGATTCTCGCGTGTCCGTTCGGCCGCCGCTCGACCGACGGATGATATACGATGAGTCGAGTGTCATTTCGGTCGAGCTGCTCTCTTGAATAGACAGTCGGTTTACAGATATTTATCATAGCTCTTGATTGGACGGTTAATTGACACTGAAACTGAACCTTCATTAACTCCTTGTTCTGTAATATTGTGTCAGACTCGCGGTGAAGATTTTAACAGGATTTAATAACCATAAATATTACTCGATTCTCTTGAATTTCAATGAAATTCTTCTGTCATTAACCCTTTGGACTCGAGAGGCGACTCACAGTCGCCATTTGGTTTGATACAGCAAAATTACAAAGGTTGATGCATTGTATAATATTAAAGTTCATCTAACGTGATTATCCACGAAAGGTTGAAATAGAATAGTTCTATCCCTTGATTTCTGTATTATTTATATTAATGTTAGTCGTAAAACCTACCATTGATATTTCATTAGAAAATGAAGAGTGTATCTAGCGAAACAATACTCGAGTGCGAAGGGTTAATCATTATACTTTGCAGACATGAACGTGGGATATGCCGAGAATTTCTGTTTCCTGAATGAATTATTGACAAAGTGTATCGATCACAGAAAGTCGCAAAGCAAGGGGTTAAGGAATCGATGGAAAATGGATTCCAAGTTCTTGTTAAATCTAATCTGATTCGCCACGGTCTACTCGAGAGAGGATGATCGTTCATTTAGCTCGACGCGTGTACCATAAAAATTGAAACATCGACCGGCTAAATCACACTCACCTGCCATCCAATCAAGCTCGAAACTCATCCAAGATCGACGCTCCGAGATCCAAGGGCCAAAAGCTCAACGAGCAAATCCCAGCCCCGATTCCCGACTGGCAAATCGATTTCCATCGCGATTTCTTAATTACAATATAACGAAACGAGCGAATCGGACGACCGTGACCAAGAGCAGCGGCGCTTCCTTCAAAGGGGAAGGATCCGCCGCTGTCCCGTTCCCGATCGTTATCCGCCGTTCGAGCGACTCGTATTCGTTATCTGGTTCATTCAGCTCGATACTTCGCAGCTGGCCGCGTTATCTACACGCTTTCACGGCCGATACCGCCGCCGGAGAACGGCGAGAGGCAGCGCAGCGCTAAACAGCTTCGCGGCGCGATGCTGCACGCACGCCGCGCGCGCAGCTGTCGGCTTCTCGAATGTCCACGGAGGCCGTGCATCCCGCTCGGATGTATGTATTTGGACCGGGGCCGAGTTTTCGCGGGGTTACTTCATCGGTTAACGACGCGTAAACAGGCTCGTCGCGCGTATTACACCTGTCAGGCAGGGCACCTTTGCCAGAAATTGCCCGAAGAATGTCATCCGCGGCGCGCGGGACGCTACCAGGACCACCGACCAGCTGGTCCACCGGCTACCCAAGACGTTTCGAAATTGTCCGGCGGACAATGTCCATCGGCCGAATTCGCCGATCTTTCAACGCGATTCCGTTGATCCAGTTTGCCGTGTTGCGATCTTATCGGAGACGTTTCGAATTTCTCGGCTGGTTAACCCTTTGAGGACGAGGGTTCTTAGTATTCAAAACCATTTGCGGAAGGGGCAAATTGCGGAAAAAGAGAACTGATCTTTTGTTATTCGAACAGTTCAATCGTTTCTTTGCAACTTCCTATTCTCAGTGCAAAATCTTGATATCACCGAAATTACGACATTCGTCTTCAAAAGGTTAACTCAGCGGTGGATTGTCTTTGTCGTATATAGTAGAGGTGAAGAGAAGGATAGATAGATGTATAGACAAGTTGTTAGTGTGATTCAGAAACGTCAATTCAGAAACTGAGCTACACTATTCTGTTTTTACAGAAACAAATTTTAAATAGCGCGATCGTTACATTTTCCCAGTTCCAAGCGTAATAACAAAAGTAAGAATGAATAATTAGAAGGAAAAGAGAGAAATAAGCTTCATCTGATTCTACGAGCCGATAGACTGCCACTTTTAGACAGTGTAACTGCGATGAATCGCGATCGCGCCGCTTGGGGCTGAAACGGTTATATTCCGAGGAACATGGCGTTTTACATTATTCTGAAATGCAACACGACCCGCGGTGTAATTATTACACGCCGAGCGGATAATGGCGTGAATGGACACCGGGACGAAGGAGGCGTTCCCGATCCCGATCGCACGGACGCGCCAGAAAACCGCAATCCTCTATCGATCGCGGGTAATCGAAAACTGCTCGCGACTCCGACACCGCCGGGTCATTATCGCTCGGTCACTCGACTCGTCCGCAGCTCCCTCGAATTAAGATCGATCGATCTTCGTCTCGTTTCCCGTATAATTTCACAGTCCCGCCCGTTTCGCGGCCGATTTACAACCGTTCCTCCATTTGCGCGTATTCTCTTATGAATACTGGGAACGTGGCACTGAATGTCATTTACTTTCGTTTCCTGGAACGTTGTTGTTGGTTTTTATAATGGAATAATCAATTAGTCTTTTACCTAATTAAGGTAATACGTAAACACGTCTGTTTGGTATAATTAAACACGTAAAGAACAACTACATTAACTTGTCTCACAAAGATCGTCATGGAGATGAGATGCGATTTTCTTTTTAATTATCAGTTTATCCAGTCGAAAATGGATGACTCGTCAATTCTATTTATAATTGTTACGGTTATGTTCTGTTAAGCTACTCGACGAACACGTATTTTTAACGCTTGCAGTCAATGGCGAAGACGATCGCTGGAACATTAAACCGAACGGAACACCGATCGATCGTTGCGCGGGGAAATTGGAGATCTTAAACGCGGCGGCGGTTATTATTCAATTTGTGATCGATCGCGAGCCGATAAACGCGACACGATGGACGCGGATCGTCTTTTGTTTCGTCTTATCGCGTGAATCGTGAATCGAGTAATTGATCGTGTATTGGGTTCGGGTAAAGGTCATCCTTCATTCTACTGTAATCTTTGGAATTTGAGAACTGCCGCCGGAAGAAGACATTTTGGCAGAAGATATCGATTGTCTATCGGGAAATAATGAATATATATAACGAGGAGAATTAGTTTCGTCATCTTATCGAATATTGCAACGGAAGCTTGCAACAATGTTAACACTCGTGTCAGTAATTAAACCTTTTTACGTTCGGTGGAACGACGCGAATGCAAGAAGGGTAATAAATAAGCTCGAAGCCTCCGAGCATGAAATTTTCAGCGGGCGCATGGGAAACTTGTAAACAAAGGTTGAAAGTGATTACCCGGTTATTAATACGAGAGTTAATTGCCGATTATTAAGCCAAGCACGCTGGCTGGCCAGCCAGCATCCATAATATTCTCTCAAAATTCATGCAACGCGTTTGAAAAAAGAAACACCTGGAAAACCGACGATTCATCGCGGCAATTACTCTTCCAATCTTCGTGCACTCCGTCGATCTCAAGGTTTAATTCACTCTCGAGACTGCTGCAGATCTACCATAAAATGATCCGACACCTTTTCACGAAGGAAACACTTTCGATTGAAAATCGGTGTAGTTCCTCTGTACAAGCTTCCTTCAGCTGTTATCGCTAGAAATTAAATCCCAACGATTTCACGTTCCAAACCAGTTGGGAACAGAACGAACTGTTCAATCGAAGCTTGCGAACAACGCTGTTTATCGAGGAAATTCGCTAATTTAGAGGTGAAACCATATTCCTGAATTCTTCGCGACCCTCGTTTTGGTAACTTCTAGATCGGAACTGTCCCCTATCGTACATCTTCCAAAGTTAACACGTTGAATGCCATGGGGGTCACCGGTGACCCCCAACCAAATCGAATTACTATAGTTCATTCAATTAAACGATGATTATTTGAAACTATTTCTATATTATAAATAATACTGCCTAATGCGGTGACATTCAGCCAGATGAACGTGCAATGATAACAATGCAATTCAATCTAATAATTTAATATTATATTTTTTCATTTTGTGTATTTCGTTCTATGAAATCGTGCGGTATTCAAAGTGTTAACCCGAAAATCTCGCGTCTCGAAGCTCTTCTCGCCCAAGCATACGAGCACCGCAGCGACGTTGAACATTCGGACGGCCTCCGCGCGTTTTCCATTCATAAAACTCGGTCCCAGCGTCGCTGGATCCGTTCTCCGGATGCTGCGACATAAGGTTGGTCCCAGTTGGCTGATCCGCGGTAGAACAGACCGTAATTACATTCGGACTCGGATTCGACAGAAGGTGGAGCGGATGCAAACGGAGCGGAGCAGGTATAGGAAGGACTTTTCCTTCGGCGGCGCGCAGATGTCGGCCGGCTTTTTTTCCTTTTCGGGCCCGCCGGGAAATCTTTTGAACCGGTGGCGAGACGAAGGAAAGCCGAGACGTGATCCGGCTTAAAATCGCCGTCCGATACGGCCGCGTGGCACGTGCCACAAAGAAAAACGCGGGACGCGCAGCATCCGCAGCCGCCATCTGTTGCTCCACGGGAACGTCGCTTTGAATTTCGTTTGAATCTTGAACCGTGAATCGACTGTTTTCGTTTCAATCTGGTGTGCCACTCGGAGAGAGGTTTTTTCAGAAGGCGAGCATCTTTGGAATCTGTTCTTGAAACGCTAGACGTCTCGCTTGAAGGATATTGGGAGTACTGCTTCGGCAAATGGACGAGTGCTTTTCGAATAGGAAGCTCCCATATTGCTATTGGCGCTTTGAATTATCGAAAGAAAAATATTTTATTTCCTGAAATAGTTATTCTGTTCTTAGAATGTTGCACTCCAGTTCATATTCCAGAAATTAGGCAGATTGTAGATATTATTCGTTTCGTTCCATACTTTGGAATCTAAAGTTCATATCAGCGAGACGAAACTATTCTACCTAACTTCCATTTTCCGTTTATAATATTGCCGTATTTTATAATATCAGCTTTCGATGCTGCGGATAAAATTGAGAATGATATATCTGTTCTCCGAATTCCATCGATCTCCGCTGCATCGCGTTACGTGGCCTGGAAACCAAGTCGCCTGGCCCAGTTCGAATTCTTTTCCGGTATCCTGTTCGACGCGTTTCTCGGACGTCGCGTGCCTCCGCCCTCGGAGCAGGGTTTAACGTTACCGACGAATTATTTCGAGAATGCCGCGAGCCGCTGGCAAAGACGACGACGGAGACGGCGACGACCGTGCAGCCCTCCGCAGTGTCCAACAGCTGTTGCGCGCCTGCGGTTTGACACTTCGAAATCGCACGTGCCGAGGCCCTCTTTCTTCCCTTCCCTTTCCCCGTTGTTCTGCTCGCCGATTCATAAGGCCAAGCCGGGGAAAACTGGAGCTCGCGACGCGGCTTTCTACGGTGTAGCTCACTTATCGAGTTCCCTGGAAGATCCACGGTGAAACTTCGCATTCTTCACTTTGAAGTTGAACTTTGGACTTGAATCTGATTTTTAGCCCTCGACGAAAATTATTCGAAATGTACAGAACCTTGATAATTGATAGAGTAAAGAGAAACTACGCGCTGATCTCTCGCTTGAGTGATTAAATCATCTGTTCGCGACTTAGTCTTCGAGATATGAAAATTTCATGTCGCAGAAGTGTCGACATTCGTCCGCAAGGTTTAAGTATGGAGGTTTGAAAATTACTGATCAATGCTAACTAATGATTTTAATTGTAAATTTACTAATTGTATAACATTTCGCTAGTTTCAAAATTCATGATATTTTATACAGTCTCTAATGATGATTCGTGGCATGGCTTGTCACGACACTTGCGAAGTCAGTTTTCTGGGTCACAGTGGCGGCGAGCAGCGACAGTTTTTGGAATTTCAGGTGCCACCCCTTCACCCCGTGACCGCAGATGTGTGAGCCCGAACAATGGCTAGATTGCGACACAGGAAGCGACACTGGAGTGTCCTTGACCTCGAACAATCACCTTCTGCGTGAAGCACCGTGCGAGGAGGATTCGGTCAGGTGTTCGCTGCGAGTTCCCTCCATTCTTATCCCCGAATTCAATATCAATCCCCTTCTTTCCGTTTCTCTGAACGTGAATCTATCTTTTCT
This sequence comes from Nomia melanderi, assembly GCF_051020985.1. NCBI lineage: Eukaryota > Metazoa > Arthropoda > Insecta > Hymenoptera > Halictidae > Nomia > Nomia melanderi. The sequence continues at coordinate 1,089,954 of NC_135002.1, read as the reverse complement.
TCTTTTCATAATTCAACTTCAGAATTCAATTCCCGCTTGCTTCGTTGTACTTCGAAATGATTGAAAATTCACTGCAAAGATCCAAAAGAAAAAGCCTAACACCTCGTCAGTTACGAGCTTCTGTCCGATATTTTTCCACTGAACGCGTCAAACAACGATAAACAAACAAGCGCGATCCGCGTTAAAGAAAGTTGACGCGGCTAGTAGATTCTAGAAGCCGAAACCGCAGCAATTAATACCGCAAAGCGCAGCATCCGTGAATTCGAGCGTGTAGCCAGCCATCTGCCGCCATTTTGTCACGGTCTAGTCGCTTCGTGCGCATCGCCGGTTCACTTTCCGCGTTTTTTCCCCCGTTTTCTTTGTCGAAGGAGGCGAGCACGCGCGCCCCGGTCTCGCGGGCCGCGTTTTGTTCTCGGATTTCCGCGACAGGCGTTTAACCTGGCCGCGTCAGGTTGCGGCCAGGTTGTCGCTCCTCATCTCGCGTTCCTGCGTCGATCACGCGCGCACGCGGCACAAATTGCTGGGATGCCGGCCACTCAATCAACGACCGGCGACATTTGCCGCTTCGATGTCTCCCTTGATGAATCTATCAGGATTCTCTTACGAAAGATTAAGCCGAGATCGTAGATTAGACCTCCACGCGTCGAGTACTCAGCGTTAAGCGTCTACTTAAAATTCTCTTATGAACATCACACTTCTTCGGTCGTTGCGTTCAACGGTAATTACCAAGAACCTACGGGCAACGCCAGACGCGGGGACATTCTCACTTTCATCTTGATTATTTGACGAAAACAAGCCTGCCAGCCGCGTCACCAGTTTCCAAGCGCCGAACGCGATAAGCCCGGAGCAAACTTCGTGTAATCTCGGACACTTTCCAGCTCCCGCAAACACAAGGCCCGTGGCCATCTAGCCGTGGAGGCCAGATTGTAGACATTGCCAAGGTGTTCGGTTCGGGAGCAAACAGCGAGGGTCGCGTGCCCTTATCGTCCTATCGTTCTCCGGCTACTATCTCCACGGTGTCGAAGGACGAAGAGAAGCGGCAGAAGGAGAGGGAGGCGGGGGATCGACCAGTTATCTGGAAGAACAGATAGAGTGTGCACAGTGTCCGTATCAGTGCAGCCGCGTGGTGGCGCGTGCACGGGCCCACGGGACGGCGGCGGTGAGGTCGAAGGGGAAGACGAAGAAGGGGCAGATGGTAGCGTCTTCTTCGCAGCCAAGTGGCAGCGGGCACGCGCCAACCGGGTCCCGAAACATCTGCCGCCACTTCCCGGGAGTACAAGAGAACCACCGACTCGCGGCAGGCCGGCCAACGCCGGGCCATCCTCTAACGCAGCGGTTCTTAACCTATGGGTCGCGACCCAGAATTGGGTCGCTCTGTTGTCTTTAGCACGCTGATCGCGCCGATCGACGTTCAGCGAAGTACTCGTGCAATTGAATTTTCTAACCGAACGGAAACTCGAAAAAGATCTTTCAGAGCGATTGTTCTTTCAATCTTCTTGTCTCATATATCTAATGAATTTGATCTTCTTGGTATGCCACTGAGATTAATTTAAATCTATGTTCCTCAATTTACTGATGATTTCTCTTCGAATTAGTCTCAAAGAACTTCGTCCTCGTAAAGAAATGGTAAATATTTCTAGTAAGAAACATCCGAGTGCAAAGGGTTAATAACGTGATGAAGTTGATAATAGTGCACCGGAAGGATTGTAAGGCTAGATGATTAATCACTGTTCCTGCTTTCTTTTGCTACAAAGTGCGTTAAGAACCACTGCTTCAGCAGGCAGTCACACTCGGTCCCGAGCTCCTTCGTTCTTGAACCTTTCTTCCCTGCAACCACCTACTTCACGGCCACGCGTTTCTATTTCCTCGGCCCCTCGTCCTCCCCTGGCCCCCGACCCACGCAGGTTTTTTCCTTCATTTCCCTGATCAGCTCGGAGCCTGCCACCCTCTTCTGCTTCCTTTTCCGTGATCGTCAACAGATGCTGCGCGATCTTAGAGCTGCGTCAAGAATAGGGGACGCCTGTCAGGCATAGAGGACGATGTTCGACAGGCTGGAAGATCTTCGGGATGAATCGGTAGCTGATTTTTTCGATTACATCGGGGGATTCCTCGGAGAGAAAAGGTGCGCCACGTGCTTCCCGCCATTTTTGGCCACGTGCGCTGCCTGCTGTTGGACTCCGGTTAGGTGTCTTGATGAATGATGCTGCTCGACCATTTTGCGTTCGAAGGAAACACTATTCCTCTGTAATTAATTATGTCCTGAAGTAAAAGTGGGTATAGATGGATTGGGAATTTTTCTTGGTTTTCTGATCAATTATTGAGGACAAAGCTATCCTGAGCACTGTTATTAACCCCTTGACCTATGATATATTTCTCGACTCTGATCGATACGGCTGCTTTGTCATTAATAATTTATCGGAAAAAGAGAAAAATGTTATGCCTATATTTCCTTTAGTAGAATAGTTGATTACAGAGGAATAATATTTTTTGATTTCGAATGAACTGAGTAATACTATAATTAAATATAATATTACTTAGTAATTACTAAATTAAAAATATGGGGCAAGGGGTTAAGTTAACTTTAAGAAATATTGACTGTATTTCATGAGAAAGAATGTTGGGTATTTTGGTAAATGAAGTGCAAAGGGTTAAACTGCATTACGTCATTGATATGACAATGCGACCCCAGCAGTGGAAATGATCAGCGATTTTATATCATAATTTAATCAAATAAGTTGACAATAATATTAATCAAAAGATTTACATGAAAATTCTTCTTATGCAATCAAACTATAAAATTCAACGTCTTGTAAGAACAACACTGTCTTCATGGTTCAAGCAACTTTCAAATTCAAATGGGTTCGCGGGCAAATTTTGTGAAGTTTTGTTAACGACTTCACGTCACGTGACCAGTAAGCCAACATGGCTGCAGTGGCTGGAGGGAAGACGTCTGGCGTTCCTGAGTTCAACGAAGAAATTCCGTTGTTCTTGTGCATTAGAGGCGTGCAAACCATTACAAACAGTCGATGTCAGTCCGATAATTCATTTGTTATGAAAAAAAGAGAGAAACAACCGAATGTGCGAGTGTGTGTGTGCAAGAGGTAAAAATCCCGAGGCATCGCGTGTATCGGTCGTATGAGTGGAGCGTGTTCGTGCCTGAGTATCGATGCATGTTTGGCAAAAGTATGCTGGGATCGGTGTAAAAGCTGCATGAGCGAAGAGAGAGTGTTCCTGTGAACCAGTTCACGGTATGCCCCGACATTTTTCAACTAATTTCGTTGCACAAAACATTTAGCTTGTCCCTCGCTTGTACTGCCAAATTGAGTTCCAATGGTTCCCCCTCTTACGTAATAGTCGTCTGACATTGTGGCGCCAGTTTTTTCTCGAATTCTTCCCGACTTGCCGCTTTGTAGCGTTCAATCACATGTCACATCGCTTCTTTCTACTTTTTCACGTGTAATTTGCTGTTTTCTATTATCAAACGCTCTGCTGCAGGTACGGAACTTCTTAACACGTTGAATGCCGGGTCACCGGTGACCCCCAATCGAATTACTATAGTTCGATTAAACGATTATTTGAAAACATTTCTATATAATAATGCTGGTTAATACAGTGATTCGACTAGATGAACTCGCAGTAACAATGCAATTCAATCGAATGATTTATTGCTACATTTCTTTCATTTCGAGTATTTTGCTTTATGAAATGCAGTGTTCGACGTGTTAATTTTTGACATGAACACTCATACACGAAACAATTAATAAATAAACGACGTTCTATTGTACTCTGAATTACTGTCGATTGTACGTTGTACTGTATTGCCACTTAACGAAGTACTAAATATCCGTGAAGTATACGAGACTTCAGCTGCCAGTTGAACATAACCTCAACCGACAATGACGTTTTACTGCGTCGTTTCTCGTTCATTAGGTGCAACCGTTCAGTCCTGTTGTATTGTCGACGGTGTACGTGTGTATTGTATTTTCTGGTTTGTTTTCTTTTCTTTGTTTCCTGTACCCGAGGTAATAGAGGCGTGAATCGAATGTCCATATAATAGGCTGTTATTATGATTGCGCGAGGCAGGCGCCACAACCGCAGCCATATTGTGTGTTTATGTTTACGTTTACGGTCCGGCAACTCCGTGGCGCGAGGATCTCGCGTTCTATTGTTATTTCCACTGTTGTACTCGCGTAATCATCGAAACAGAAATTGCATCGGAGATTTTCCTATTGTGCTGGGAACACGTTACCACATACAGGAAGCGCAACACGCAACATTTTATGATAACGTGCTTTTATTTCGATAATGTAAAACGTGACACGAGTATTGCACCCAATAATCCACCAACGACGCATTCATAGTTAAATCGATAATAATAATAATAATTGAAAGCATACAAATGCTTCTTTCAGAAATGATTGAAATAGTTGATTTGTTACATTGAATGCCACGGGGTCACCTTCAACCAAATCGGGTTGCTGTAGTGCATTCAATTAAACGATGATTATTTGACAACGTTTCTATATTATAAATAATGCTGCCTAATGTGACATTCAGCTAGATGAACATGCAATGATAATTCTTAGACCTTTAATTCCCTTCTCAGTACAAACTTCGTATACCTGGAAGATCTAATAATCTTAAGGTAGTCTTCTTAAAATCCATTAAAATATTTAATATTACAACTGGTGCAATATTGGAGCCTACAGAGTTCAAAGGGTTAAATCATTCGTTTGCAACTCAGTATTCGAAGTACGAAAGTTTGTTCTCGTCAAAACGTCGACATTCGTCCCAAAGGGTTAAACCATCATCATCATCATCATCATCAGGATCACCTAAACCGTGATCCGAGAATTTCCGCTCGACGATCGAACCACCGAAAAGCCAATACTTACGCACGTATCGGAAACGCGGCGAGTTTCGGGGCACGGCCGGCAGATGCTCGACGCGAGCCTCCGCGTTTCGCGTGATCCTTCTTAAAGGCAGCCGCGTATATTCCTTTTCTCCGTCGATTTTTCCTTTCTTCCCCGTTTTCCTCCTTCGCAGATGCATCTTTTTCCATTATACTCCGTCGGGTCTCGTGCCAGCAGTCACCGCCCCCCTCCCCGCTTGCCCCTTCCCAATCCCACCGCCATCGGTTCGGGCAACTTTCAATTTTTCGATCGTCGCAGATGCCACGTGCTCGTGCCACCGACTCTCCTCCCCCCTTCCGCCGTTCCCTCCCTCCCCGTACCCGGGTTTCTCTTCTTCCTCCTCGATGCTCCTTTGTAACCCGGCAAGAAGGAAATCCATCGCGATCTTAAGCTCGTCATGCACGACGTGACCCCATTGTGCCCGTGCCGCACAATGATCCGCGCGGACGGTGCAACCTGGCCGGCGGCCGCCATCTTGGGGCCCCGAAGTGTGAATCCGTCCGCGGAGAATATAAATTCCCGGCGTCCCCCTTTCCGCCGTGGCTCTGTTATGTCATAGGCGAACGATGCCTCCCATTTTTACGGAATTTACGACCGCGACACGTGTTACGCTCACCTGAGGGAAGCTTCTAGCCCGGCGTCACCCGGAGGGGTCGCCATCTTTACGGGTCGTCGGATTCTCGAGATGTTCCGCCGATCTCCGTTCTTTTCTTACTTTATTTTTGGTATTCTAGTTGTTTTTATTCGACTAACTTGACACTGGAGCGTTAGTTTTACGGGGCAAAGTGTTTAGAGATAGAAGATTCGATTGGAAGGGATTTTAGTTGTGATTTTAACACTAGAACTACCGAGCATTTAATAGGATGCAATTCCTATAAAAATTCTAATAGATTATTTTCAGTTCCTTCAGGCATTCATTATAGTACTCACATGAAACTATTTATTTTCAAAATCATTTCGAATGTTCAATGCTTTGAAGATATCAATAATTGCTAAACAAAAGAAACCAGTCATTTTGACTGGTACGGTAGTTCTAGTGTTAATGTAAGGTTCCGAGTAAGATGAGAGATTTGTGTAATTTACTGTAAACCGATTCATCTTCCCGTTCGAATGGATGCAACGTAATTCTACGTAAGAGTGTAAACTGTATTTTGCAACGTTGCGGAAGCATTGCCTTAAGAAGAAAATATCCCGAAAGCGCGGACTCGAACGGTGCCTCGCTCGTACGCTCCCATGAAAGGATAATTTATTCTTCTTCAATTTTTGTAATTGCTCGTTCAGAGAGAGGAGTTACAAAGAGGCAGCCTCGCGTAAAAGTTCCGCCGTTTTAATGGAAGCGTCTGGTTGCCTGAAGGTTTTCGCTGTTTCGCCGGGAACCCTTACGAGAGGGAGACGCCTCGAAGGGAATAGGGTCTTCCCCGCGATCGTGCCAGATGTAAAGTGAAGGTAACCGAGGGGGAACACGGATTTCCGATCGAAGGTTCCTCCCTTGATGTGGCCTCCCTATCCTGCCCTGATTGCCTCGGAAGATTTGATTACCGTTATAAAATCAGGCTACCGCAAATCGCGCCCATAAGGGACCACCCCTGTCTGCGCCGGGGCTCCAATAACTCCGTAATCGCCGGAAAAAGAGGATCGCGACGTTTCCCGTTTTATCGAGCCGAATTATTCGTTCGCGAAATCCTCTGGGAAAGGATCTGCTCGAATGTTGTCTATTTAACACTAGAGCTACCGTACCGGTCAAAATGACCGGTCTTAGTTGTCTTATTTTGCAATTGTTGATACCTTCGAAGTACTCAATATTCGAAATGATTTTGAAAATAAGCAGTATCACTTAAGTATTACGAAAAATATCTGAAGGAACCGAAAAATAAATGTTATAATCTTCTGTAGAAAATGCACGGTGGTTGCAGTGTGAACACTAGATTCACGTTTATTAGTTTATTCTACTGTCTCTAGAAAAACTGACGTTCGTTCGTTTAAATCTCGGAAATCAGCTTCAGCTTTCGATTCTACTTCATCATCTTTGACCTCAGTTATCCCTAATAGAGAAATCAATTAAAAAATCAGACCCGAGCTTCGAATCTCACGAGTCGAACCTGAAGCTCGGAACTTGCGGATCGCCTGAAAGACAAAGACAAAGGTGAACAAAAGCAAAGGTCCCGGAGGATCGTAGGGTTCGCTAATCCCGAGACGGTGAAAGCTGCGCAAAGTCAGAAACGGATCCCTCCCTCCTTCTCCCTCTTTCTTTCTCCGCTCGTCGCCTTTCTCCGGCGCACACAGTGCATCTGGCGCACCGGCAGTCCAAACAAGCTTTTGTCGCGGATACCTATCCTACTGTGCCAGTGAACGCCGCGTAAGTACCTGCCGATGGACCAGCGCCGGCTGCTGCGCCCCGCGCGCACCCCGAGCCCCCCTGGCTTTTGGGTCACAGCGAAGATGGGAATTAAATACGAATCGAATGAACCCGTCTCACAACGAAGGGACCTGAATTCCCTCTGTTATCCCCGGATCCCCACGAGCCGTGCTTCCGCTAAAGGTTCGGCACTCGTCGACTCCGAATAATGTTTCTGTTCGATCCAACTGGAGCGGGCTCTTACCTTTCGAACGCAATTCAATTAGTACCTTCGACACTAAAACTGGACGGGTCGAATTGACCGACATAAGGATTCTCGGTTCGCGTGCAATTAAACGAAGGCGTTCCTGCGAAAGATTCTCAATTCAACTTGTTTATCCGCACAGACGCAAGGCTAGATCTTTCGAATCTCGGAACCTGTTCTAATTTTTACGAATAATTGGAAATACGTCGCTCTACTTGCTCGGTAGTTTTAATGTAGATTATTTAACACGAACTACCGAGCATTTAATACGATTAATACGCAATTCCCATAAAAATTCTAATAGATTTTCAGTTTCTTCAGACATTTATTATAGCACTCAAATGAAACTATTTTCAAAATCATTTCGAATATTCAATGCTTCGAAGATATCAGTAATTGCTGAACAAACAAATCGAAACCAGCCATTTTGACTGCCAGTTCTAGTGTTAAAGGAAGGATCCATACGCGATCTATTTTCTAGCATTCAAACTCTAGTAGTCGGTCTCTCTTACCTAATTCTTCGTTTCCACCTTTCCAATCGACGCATTCTTCGCGAGATGCGAACACTGTGACACTGCATACACAATAATAATAATAACTATAACTCCGATGACAAAGAACGAAGTTCTCCGGTCGAGAACAAGTCGAAAGCATGACTCCGTAAGAAAGAGCGACGCCGCGTCGGCGGGAAGGTCAGTGAACCAAGGCCGAAAGAAACTCGCGGAAGGTTGCCGGAGGTGGGGGTGGTCCGGCGGTTCTGGAAAATGTTCTCGATTCGTTAGAAGGGAACCTGTCGCGTTAACGAGGCCAATAACGGTGCCGGCAGGTGGCACGTGCCCGGCACCACTGTCGCTTCGCCGAGTCGTGTGTACGTGCCCGCTTGCTTTCTTGCCGCGCATCTTGAATGAAACACGGCGATCATCCGCGATGGACCGCTGCGGGCACGGGCACACGAGAAAGCGGCCTGTTCCGGGACCAATAAGCGAGACTAATTAAGAGGCTTTCCGCGGCGGCGCGCGCGGCCCGTCGCGGGACGCTCGATTAACCCTTTGTCTTAGAATAACGCGAGACCCGTGGTGAAGATTTTGAACAGACTTTAACGAATGTAAATATCACTCAGTTCTTGTGAATTCCAATGAAATGTTATTTTTCTGTTATGAATTATTATATAGAGCAAATTTCGACATAGAATGTACATAGAATTTTTCTCCTTTTTCAATGAATTATTAACGGTAGAGTTGTTACGTTGATCATAGTTGAGAAATAATTCATAGGGCAAGGGGTTAACTCTTCGCGATGTATCTTCGATTTTTCTGATTTAGCTAGGCGCTTGTTAAAACAAACCTCAGGTCTAGTTTCCAGCAGCATTAACTTCGTAAGGGTGGTTAATCGCGTTATTTACGACCCTCTCCCCGACCACCGCAACCAAATCACAGCTTCCTTTTAATTTTTTCCTTCGTCATCCCATTCCTCGATTTCACGTGCCCTTTTTCTCGCCCCAGACATTCACCCTAAGTATCCACACACCTTCCCTCCCCTCCGCCGTAACCGAATCGCAGATATTTCTCCCGCTTCGACTTTTCACTCCAATTTCTCGATTTCACGTGCCCTTTTTTGCTGCTCTCCCCTAAACTATCCACGCAGCTTGCTCGCCATCCCGTAACCAAATCACAGCTTTTATTTTTTCTCTGGTTGCCCCAATTTCTCGATTTCACGCATCCCTTTTTCCAACGCCGCGTTGCCACCCCTAAGTGTCCACGAAACTCTCTCCCTTCGCCGACGGCCGAATCACAGATTTTAAACATTTTTTCTCCCCGATTTCTCGATTTCACGAGTCCCTTTCCTCGCACCATTTTTTCACCCCCGAGGTATCCGTGCGTCTTTTTCCCCCGTCGTTTCCTCCGCGGCCGAGGGAAACCCTCGGGGACAGCCGGCAGCTGTTGCGGGCCCGCGGAAGTGAGCCCTGGCTATCGGCTTCTCTGCCGATGGAAAAAACGGAAGGGAGGCCCCGACGAGCGCCGAGACACACGGACGGAGCAAGGAGAAAGAGGAATTGATTCATTGGGGCGGGGGGTGCGCAGAAAATCCGAGCGAGCCCCGCTTCCTTAAACCGATTAACGGATCGCCGAGGCGATCCATCCTTCGCGCTCGACTTTTCCTCTTCAGTGGCGACCTGCAGGAGTCTGCGAATCGGATTTAGGCTCCTTGGAAGCTTCCGCTTTAATTCTTAGGGTTGGCCGGGTTGAAAACTGTCCCACCCTCTGCTTAGCTTTCTGTGTTTAGTGATGTATATTTTAAACCACCTCGAAAAATTGAAGTTACTCATGATCGTGCAGTTTGATATTTTATTTAAAGTTTTTTCATCTAGTTGGCAACGCTGTGGACTAACGATAAATGCGTAGATAAGTGAAAATAAATATTTATGCAAGTCAGAACCCAGTGGTAAGTTGAGACTGTTGCGATTAAGATTGGAGAATTGTGGTGTCGCGAATTCTGAGCAGCGAAGGTTGCTTCCTTTAAAATCGTGTGCCTCGAAGAGTTAACGGTAAACGTGCTATAACACACGATCGGTTTGGAAATTTCATTTGAAACTCTGCCGCTTATTTCGTCCGTTTTCACTGTTCGTCTACGAATCTCGAGTATTATTCCAAGAAAAGCAGCAGACAACGTAAAATTTATATTCGAAGCAACGACGCGAGATTCTGGGACGTCGCCGTTGGTAAATGTCGTAGATACTTTACGATAATCGAATTTCCGTTCGCAGGTAATTTGATTCGTACGATTGTATTGAAAAATACGCGACATTACGTAAATCGAACGCTTTCTCTCGCATCGAGTACAATAAAGCGGAGAATTTACGATTGTCCGAGGAGAAATTCCGGGTGACGATATTAATTAATATAGCATAAAGAAAGAGCCATTTGAATGCGAATAAGGCACGCTAATTAGTACAGTGCAGTTATGATTAAACCGATTAAGATGAGCAACGCGTTTTTTTACGAGTGCGCGGTGCAACCGGGGCGCGCCAGTTCTTTCGGGTAATGGTTCCGTTTGTGTGTGACACAATATTGCTCGCCCGGCGACGGCAATTACAATTTAATAACGCGTCAATTTTTACGTTAATTGCGGCGAGGACGACGTGTGGCCGCAGGTGAATACGCGTGCGCTATCCTTCGACGTTCTGCGCTCCTCGGATCGCCGACTCTCGGTGGCCAGGCGGCTTTAACGACCCCGTAGATTCCGTTTCGCGATTATCTAACTCGGCGAGATCTTAATCTATCCGTAGATCGACGATTCCTCTGCGAACTCGTGTCTTCGCTGTGTACAGATAACATAGATGCACTGATTAGATCGCGAACTCTCATGTTTATAGCGAGATTGCGAATGAAACGAAGCAAAACCGAGAACTCATAAATATACGATTCACATCGCGATTTTGGCGAATCGGACGCTTCACTTCTCAGTTTTTTACAACACGAGGTTTCTAAGTTTTTTAATCATTTATTTCACTGATGTCGACGAATGTCTATTAATAAGAAATAGTAGAAACGAAACGTTAATTCCAAGTTTCAACCATTATTTCTCTGTTAAATCTATCGATTTGCTCGGTCTACCATTCCAACTAAACAAACAGTAAACGAACAACGCTAACATTCATCTACTCTCTACCAAAATCTCCACAGCGCCCCTAACTCCATATTACCTTGCAACACGAGCCACCAAATCTTCCACCAAACTCTCGGCATCATTCCCAAAACAAACGTTAGGTTACTCTCGGAAAACCCGACAGGTTTTTCACTCGGTGTTCAGACACGTTCTCATAAGTGACGATCATCGATCCGCCGAAGTTTACAACGTGCCGATCGCGAGGCCGCAAAAAGTTAGCCGCAAAATCTAATCGAGCCGAGTGACAAATTATACAGAAAGAAACAGGCGACACAGCACGTTTGCGATCGGATTCGGCTTGCTACGCGCAATTATTCATCAACTCGACCGACCGGCGTCGAATTCGGCAGGCAGCTGGCTGCAGGGTAGCAAGAAAGTCAGCGCGAGACCGCTCATTAAACCGAGGCTGGCTAATTGTCCGCTGATCACGCGGCCCTCTTTCCCGGAGTTTCACTCGATGATGATTATTATTTAAATTTACACAATGTTGCGCGTGCGAGACGACTTTCCTGGCGCGGCGCGTGTCCATCGTGAAAGGCCTGCCCGCTGGGACTACCGCCTGTAAGCGTTTAATGATCATAACGATTCGTCACATTAGGGGTAATGAGTGGTGATGCCGATCGGTTTTAATGGCCTTTCTTGCGGGGAAATATTGCCGCTAGGTGGCTGAGTTCTTCTTTTAGCACGCTGTTACTTCTCATCTTGGGCCTGGTGAGTTTTTTCATATATTTCTTGCTGGTCCTCATTGTTGTCGTCTGGTCTGCAAATTTCGTTGGTTATTTTGCTTTCATTCTTTCCGGGTATGGGAATTTTGTTAACTCTATGGGCCCATGTAACTTTGAAGTCACATATCAGTATATTAGCATCTTGATTTATTTCATTTTGCACTCAAAGTGGCGAATAAAATGAACTAATCGGTTAACTGCGACTTTTATACGCTCAGGCGTGAAAGTTTAACGTCATTGTAACTTGAAAGTTACGAAATATATACGTTCGATGAAATTATGGAAACTATTGGATACATTGTTCGTTCGTATTCATATGTGGATAATTATTAATTTTCCACTGCATAGATTTTCTTATACTCGCGAACAAAAATTCGGTCCATAGAGGGTTAATTATTTTAATTTCTGATCGATTAGGTTGGTTCATTAATTGAGTGTTTGTGGACAGTGCTCGTTAATAAGTGAGTTTGGATAAGGTTAGTGGGATTTGAGAAGGTAAATTATTCGAAGAATAATCGGCAAGTTGAATGCTCTGGAACTTCGCCGGTCCAATTGGTCCATTTAAGAGACACGAACGCCCGGGTAAGAGATGACGATTGACGCAATTGCATCGCTGACAGTCTTCTCCGCACACTGACGCCGGCATACCCTCGAGAGACTGCGATGGTATTGTCTCGCAGTCGAGAAAATCCATTAAAGTAAAGGACGGAGGTACCAGACGGAATTAACCGGCGATCACTTTCCTCGATCAAGTGAAAGCCTCGCATTACTCGGTAATAAACGAGGCGTCGTAATAACACAATCTTGTGCCCATAAGTTTTCGACGGAACCATGTATTCATAAGAGAATCCAATTTACATATCACGTGAACTTCTCCTTTACGATTTCCGCGGCACTTCGGTCCTTCAGCCTAAAGTTGGCGAACAACTTAATGAGCAGCCAAGTGACACAGATGCGAAAGGCGTCTTGCGCTGTGTTTCGTAACACTTGTACTTTGTAAAATATACAATGTCAAGAACTGTGAAATTTTAAACATCGTAGAATACAAAATATTTTATATTTCTTATATCATACTTTTCATTTACGATTCGCAGTACTTGCAACCGTATTGAATAGCGAATTGACAAAGCTGAGGTGGCAACAAATGAAAACTAATGAGATTTAGCCTAGCATTCCTCAGCCTAGCCATCGAATGATCTGTTAAACGTCTTTAGATGATGTTTTCCTACATAACATCTCAACGTCCGTTCGATCACAGTCGAAAATCCGAGCTACGGTCCCCGTGAGGCGATTAATTACTCGAAGGGACAAGCGATGTCCGTTGAGGAGTCCCAGCTCCATTGTATCTCGGACGTTCATTCTTCTCGCGCATAAACATCCCCAACAGTTGCGCTACCCTCGGGATCGTCCTCGTTGCGCAAACGATTCCCGACGGAGTCGCAACGGTCGTCGCGACGGAGAAAGGACTGGGTCAATGGAGGCAACCGAGAGTCCAGGTATGGGCAGGTGACTTGCGTTGGCTTTTAGCAAAATATCATTCACTCTCGGAGAGCTTTGAGCTGGCAAGACGCGAAGTTAATTATTCTAACTTACTCCTCGAATTTGATTCACTTGTTTAGGGTAACGTTGACGAAAGTTATTAGGAAACATTGTGGTTTTTAAATTTCAATGTTTCAAATTGCCTAGAATTACGAAGTGCCAAGAACACTGTAAAATTGAAAATTCAATATTAAATTTTCTATAATCTACCAACACATGGAACATCGAAATAAAATAGTTTCGTAACTTAATTTATCCGAGGCATTGTTTTATATTAATTGTAAAAAATAACATTGATATTTCATGAGAAAATAAGGAATGTTTGTGGCGAAAAATATTCTCGAGTGCAAAGGGTTCTGATAATAACGGTTGTCAGTCCCATTCGTGAAGGGCTGGTGTAAATATGTTGACTTCCGAGTTACATGACGCGACAGAGGGCCAACGAGTTTATTACAGTGGGAAACGATGGGAAAACGATTACGAAGCTAGACGATTGACTCGCCAGAGGCTCGAGGTAGATAAGGGAGGATCCGTTGACGCTGGAAATTACAGATATTAGAAGGGGTACAAATTGGATTGGCTAGAATAATGGGAAACATTGCTCGGCAGCTGGCCTGCGCGAGAGTTCGACGAAATTATTAATGCCTCCGGCACGCTCGGTAATTATGCCGATTATTGCCTTCATTTATTTGAATCTCACTCGCTGCGTCGAACCACGAAGATATCGAGTCAACGTTGTTCACTCCAAACAACATCATTCATTGCTAAATGGTGAAAACTGGCATCAGTCTTAAGAATCTGCAGTATCAAATTAAGTAAAAATAGAAAGCAAACTTCTAAGATAATAGATTAAACAGAAATAACTCGAGAACAAATGAAAGAATGAAGAAGAGGAAAAAATCAGTGAACATTACGGTGTTCGAGAAGAGTCCCCGTTAGTTCCCATCGCGTCGACATTAATTTCCAGCGCGAATAATCCCGAAAAATAAACAGACTTGCTATGTTTGCATTTGCACGGGACACGGTTCCCAGACGCCGAGATCCTTCGACCCCAGGTTGATCCTGATCGATTCGAAACAGGCCGCGCGCCGTTGGCTTCGTCCTTCTGGGCCGGCCTGCCGGGGAACGACCGTTGCCGGTCGCTGTCAGCGGCGATGACGAAGAAGAAGATCGGAGGAAGACAAGAGGTACGGGGCCCTGGGCCGTGATTCAAAAGATTCCCCGTGCTTTTCGGGGTGTCTCGCAGCTGTTCCTCGCCCCCTACCTCCCCGACCGACTCTCGGCTGCGCCTCCGAGCGCGTCTTCTTTCCGATCCGCGAGCCGTGCACAGCCGTTTCTCGTCATCTAATTGTGAAAATAGCCGGTGCACTCCGTTACGCAAGGGAGAACGATTTAACCTCGCCAACCCTTTCGGCTGGATCCCTTTCAGACGAGAGGATCTCTCTCTTCTTTGGAACGAATGTTACTCGAGGCGGTGATGTATTCTTCACCGCTGTTTCGTAGATTCTAGATGCTTCGAGTGGATTAAATTGTGGAGATCGAGTCTACGTCAGTTTGTCCGATAGGTTGAAGTATTAGGAAACGATACGGTCCTTCAGATTTTGTTGAATTATTCATGTTTCATCTTAACCTAAGTTCAGCAAATTACTCAAAACCGGCGTCCAAAATCGCAAAGCTGCAGAATTCCTGAAGCAAACCAAAGATGCATCAACGATAAAGCTAAAACCAAAGATTCCAAGATCCAGCGAAATAAACAAGAGCAGCTCTACTTCAGGAAAAAAAAGGCGCAAGGATAATGAAATCCATATGACGTTCTCCAGATCCTCCGAGGAATCCTGAATAGCCCCCGCACATTGTACCCGTGCAGTTACGGCAACAATAATTCCCCTGCATAATTACGAAGCTCTCGGTTGCGTCTACGCGTATCGACAGAAGGATTTATTCAAAGCGGGCAAGGGGTGGACGTCGGGAGGACGGCGGGGCCGGGCGGAGAGGGAGGAGTTGAAGGCCTTCTGTCGGCCCAGAAGGTCCTGCGGGGCCGGAGAAATCCTCGCAGGGAGAAGAGGAGTCAGTCGTGTAGCGGCGTGAAACGAAAGGCCAGCGAAACGAAAGAAACGGGCCGGCCGGCTGGCAAACCCTCTCTCTGTCTCACGATCGAAGCCGGCAATCTGTCGTCTTTGCGCCCTCCTCGATCCTCCGGGATCGAATCCTTCGCCGAGTCCTCGACGTTCCAGCCATTTCTCCCTTTATCGCGCCCTCTCCTCGACCTCCTCCTTCCATTCCGCTCCAACCCTCTCCCGGTCTTATGTAATCCTCGCGAGGGAAGATCGCAGATACGCCAGAAATCCTGGCGTTCGCAGGAATCCTTCGGAAGGGGTGTCCGCCGAGAAACTACCAACCGGGGAAACTGTATCTTGATCGGAGACGCTGCTTGGGACCTTCTGCGAGCTCCTTTTTTAAGGGTGCGTCAGAATATTTGGGATTTTCGGAGACGGAAATCTCGCGCGCGGTTGTTTTACGTTTCGGCGAATTTGTTAGGAGTCTCGTTAACGAGCAGCTTGGCAAGTAATACCCGTGGAAAGCCTCCACGGTGGACCTGTGGGAACTTTGAATCTGTAAATAGATTTATTTGGGGATGCTCTTCCGCTTCCCGACCCCTGACCGGAAGGCAGGGCGCAGGTGGTGTCCCGGGAATTCTGTGACTGCCAAACGAGGAAAAGTCTGAGAAAAATTGGGAAATCTCGGTTCCGTGCCTCTGTATTCCATCCGAATACCAAAGTGACTAAATACTTCGTATATTTGAACTGGAAGTTTCCATGTTTCGAACACTCAGTTCCAAACGAATGATTTAACTACTTCAACCCTTAGCAGAAATATCCAAGCAAACCAATAGAATCCGCGTTTAACCCATTCGAGACCGATTGCACGTGTGTGCAATAATAATAATAAAGCAATAAGAAGATTGAGTTTCTATGACCATCGTCTAGAGATTTTAACCCCTTGCACTCGAAAGTTTTTCACTTGAAATATTCCACACCTAATTAGATGTGGACAAGATTCTTTAAAATGAATTTACCAAGAAATCACACATAAATTAGGGAACGAAGCTATTTTCCTTCGATATTTCACGTATTGATGCAGTATACGAAGGTTAGTGATAAATACCAAAGTTTCTAATTTTCCTGTATCGAGCCATCTGGCGACTGGGAGTCGCCTCTCGAGTGCAAAGGGTTAAAAAACCTAATCGGAAGACCCCGTGACAGAACTTCGCTCCTGGTGTTCGAAAAAAATCGCCGTCTCGAATGGGTTGAAGGGATGGCGACGAGAAGAAACCCTTAGGCGTTGCCCAGGGCGAGGCCCGGCCGACGCTCGCATTGATTTCAATCCATTTACCGAGCAATTCCGGGACTTCGATCGGCTCGCGAATTCCTTGGAAGCGTTCCCGCGCCGTTACGAGTCCCCGGCCGCATTACGGGAGGGACGCGGAGGCAGGAAAACGAAAGTGGAAAGGTCGTAAACCACGCGGGAACTGCCTTCTTCCTACGGAAAGGGTTGCCAGGACCTCCCCCCCTGCTGCACGCCGTCTGGCACCGAGAATAAGTCTCCGGAGCTTAATAAAGAAGCTACGCGAGGGTTGTTCAACCCTCAGCTCCTGGCATCGCGGCAGATTTCTGTAGTCTCTTCTTCCTCCCACTTTTTTTCACCCCGTTTCCCTTTCTTCCCCCTTTTTTCCATCGGCTTCTCGCATCGGCTGCCGCTTCCTGCGGTATTTTCCTGGAAGGGTTGATCGATACTCCGGAAAGGGGCGACAGCCGGGCTTTTTGCTCCATTTTTTTAGCGCATCCTCGTGTTTTGGGTCGAATTAAGCGGAGCAGTGAGTTAAGTAGGAAATATTAAACTGCTCCTCGTATAATCGGGGGATTAGCCTTGGTACTTTTCGTGAATCAACCTTTTATACGATGTTCAGGGAGAGGGATTGATGAGTGTTTGAAAGTAGGTTTAATCGTGTTTATGGTTACATCATTGGATCGGTACTTTATTTTATATCGAATCTGTGGCATTAATATTTACTTCGAAGTATCTAAGGAATTGAATGAATCACTCCATAATCTGTGCAACGTTAACTTTTCTATAACATTAACACTAGAACTACCGGGGATTTAATACGACTAATATGTAATCCCTATAAAAATTGTAAGAATAGATTATTTTCAGTTTCTTCAGACATTCATTATAGTATTCAAGTGAAACTATTTATTTTCAAGATCATTTCGAATATTCAATGCTTCGAAGATATCAATAATTGCTAAGCAAAAAAATCGATACCAGTCATTTTGTACGGTAGTTCTAGTGTTAATCTTCCTGAAACATAAACGAGAAAAACATACTTCAAGTAGTCATAGTCCCCGCGTATTACGAATTAATTATCATCAGGCGACCACGAAATAGAAATACTCAGAGGGAACTTGAGTTCTCGGCGGAGGATATGACACAGTGTGAATAGTCGCTGTGATATCTCTCGGCAAGAACGCGTCCTCTCCGGCCATTCATTCCGTCACGGGCGTCGTGTACAGATTGCCGGGGTGAATCTTCATGAAAGTCATGAGGGGCGGGCTCGTCCACTCGACACGTTTCTCCGATTGGAAGCTGGAACCGGATCAGAGTGACGAACCTAATCAGCGACCATTGCTTCCCGCTCGTTCATTGAATGAACCGTAATCCCGGCGAGGCTGGGTTAGGTCTGGGTCAGCGTTCGTGTTCGCACGTTCCTCACGAGGATTCTAATCTTCACCAATGAAATTATTTTTGCGCCTGAATGTTTATGGGCGTGTAGCTTGTCCTGGAGTAATCTGAGATCTGGGCAGCCTTTCGTATCCGTCATCATCATCGATATTTTTTAACATTTAAATTATACATTGAACTCCAAAATATCGAAGGAAAAGAGATCTGTGCGTTGATCCTGTGCTATTTGATATAACAATTTCACGTTACTAAAATGACACTCTTCAAAGGGTTAATTAACCTTGCGATAGATGACTTAAGTCTTTAGGATTCTTTAAGAGAACCTAAACAAGTGAGTCTAAATTTATAGCACTAGAGATTCGAAGATAACTACATAGAAATGATCAATGATCTTCCAACAGAAATTAATTCTAGAATTAAAAACAACACTAGAACCACCGAGCACTTAACTATCTTTCCAAAATTCCTTTGCAAAATCTGAAAGCGTGGATTTATCGAGACTTCAGTTAGTTCGTATTTCAGTTTAAGTATTACTAAATCAGGTCACTAATCCTTTCTCAAACAACTGTCTTAGTTTTAATAATTGCAAAGACATTAGGCACTGTCATTTTGACCTGGTAGTTCCAGCGTTAACTCTTTCTACAAGACTTACACTTTCAGTGCTTATCCTCTCCAACCAAGAAACTCCCAAAGAAACAAAAAGGGGGTGAAACAATCTCCACCACTCCCATCCCCAGATAGCTCATGAATCCTAAACAGGTAGCTCAGTCCGTTATCCCGGAAACGCGAGCGATAATCCACGAAGATGATTTCCGGGGGTTGCGGGAGTGGCGCGGTGAAAAGGCTCGGCATCGAGAACGAAGAAAAAGGGGGACCTGTAGTTGGTCCACATATGGGGGACACCGTGTTCCCCCGGCGTAGCATCCGCGAACGACGGCACATGCACCGAAAGAGAGGAGCATCTGTTGCATCGTGCATCGACACCACCACCACCACCACCACCACCGCCGCCGCCATCACCGGTCGCAACCACCAGAAGGCACCATCACTACCACCGGCCCTGACGACCACCAGGTGCTACCCACCTTCCGTGTCTCCCCATCGTCGTCTTCGAAAAAACCTTCTTCGTGTCTCTCCCCTGCCCTCTCTCGCTCTGGTGGCTCTTTCTATCTCTCGCGTTCTGCTCTCGCCTTTATTCTCCGAGATTTCCACCATCTGCGTCTTGGCTCCTTCTTGCTCGCTCCTCGCCACGGTGCACCCCTGCTGTCGTCCTCCTTTAACGTTCGATCGCGTTCGGAGGGAGAGCGCGGTTCCTCGGCGCGGATGGATCCTCGGGGACTTCTGGCGAGCTTCTGCTGGCACGCGGCTAATTTCGGCCGATCGTTAGTGGAATCGGTTAATCCTACGTTCGCCGGCTTTTAAAAGATTTTATTGGTTGACACGTCGCACCGCGGACGGACGATCGTTAAAACTTCTATGTAGCTGTTGAGGAGGTTTTTGTGGCCGAGGGAAACTGGCGAGTTAACACTAGAACTACGTAACAGTCGAAATGACTGGTTTCGATTTGTTTGTTTCGAGAGATGACCCTCACCACATGATTTCATGCAGTAAGACTATAATATTTGATATTTAATATTATACTTCGTATAGTGCATCAATTTGAGAAATATCGAAATAAAACAGCTTTGTTTCTCAATGTACGTGTGATTTTTCGTCGAGTTAGTTTCACAAAATATTGTGTTTATCTCGTCAGAAAATATTCAAATATTTTTAGTGGAGAAACTTCCGAGTGCAAAAGGCTAATACAAAAAGGAAATAAGTAGTATCATACCAGAGAAACTGAAAATAATCTATTGTTACAATTTTTATAGAGATTACATATCAATCGTATTAAATGCTCGGTAGTTCGTAGCGATTCGTATGGTGTTCTTGAGTGTTGCGTAATGGAACTTGATTTGTTCGATGGCGAAGAAAATTAATGTTTATGGTTATTGATTGAGATTGGGAGGTGAATGTGTAGCTGTTGGAATGCATGTTTACAGTTGGAGGTGTAGAACTGGAAAGATCTTCGCGATAGTCGAGGATAGATCGATCGGCGTCTTCTAAACCGAACGTTCTAAAATAAGATGGAGTTTTATTGTAGAGATTTATGAAGTATTTAACGTCGGAGTCGTCTCACTTTCCCAGCTAATCGCGAAATCTGCTCGATCTTTTTGTTGCCCGGCCGAATTGGGCAGGACGTAATCCGATTAAAGATTGAAGGTTCCAGTTAACGTGGAGTCGTGATTACTAAGTAATTTGGTAACTGTGATGGATGAATAAGGGATGCAATTAAAGCAAATACAATCAACCGGCGTGATTAACTTAACGACCATTAGTCACGAAACGATTGGACTCGGATGGATTTCTTGCGTTCTGCGAGTGCCTCATCCTTGGAAACTCCCGACAAAAAATTAATTGTTCCTCCATTAAACGAACGCAAATTACTATCGACAGTTTATCTCGGTAAACGTTGATCACTTATTATTACTATTATAATTTAATATAATTACTGTGATTGTCACCAATAATCATAGTAATCACAATAATAATGTAATTACCATCATTCTTACCGACAACGATAAAAATTAATCGCCATATAATCTATTGTCATTCAACTTTGCCATTACGTTTTCAACCCCCATCGTTTCTCTTCATAAGCACCCATTTCATTCGTGAAATTAACGTTTTTTCAAATTATTTCACGGTTTCTAATTCACGTATTTCGATCGTTAAAGCGATATAAATTATTTCACTCCCCCCCTTAGCAGTAGAACTACCGGTTCAGTCGAAATGACTGGAGTTTGTTCGTTTTTCTATTGTCGATGCGTTCGAAGCATTGAATATTCGAAATGGTTTAGAAAATGAATAGTTCTACTTCGATGCTGTAATGAATGATCGAGGAAACAGGAAATAATCTATTGTCACGGGTTTTATGGGGATTGCATCCGCTTATTCTTGCAGGATCGTTACGCGGAAGGCGAACCCCCCGCAGGAGGGTGAAAAGTTGCCGTTTCCCTGTTTTCAACGGACGCCGCCGACCGGTTCGTTCTGTACGGTGTCGTTAATGGGACAGACGGTTGCGCGTCTGGAAGAAAAGGCGACAAGGGTAGATCACCGGCTGAGAAAAGGGGGAGGGTGCGCCGCTGGTATTCTTCGCAGCAGGGGTACAGGTATGTGGTCCCATTGTGATTATCACGGAGACACCGGTTCCTTGTATTCTTATGACATTCGTTAATTTGTCAACTGCTAGGAATCTTACGTTCTTGTGGCAGATATTAGCGATATTTATATTTTGGTATTTAGTGATATTCGTATTTCGGTATCTAGTGATCTTTATGTTTTGGTAGTTAGTGATATTTGTATTTTGATATTTAGTAATTTGTATATTTTGGTATTTAGTGATCTTTATATTTTGATATATAGTGATCTTTATATTTTGATATTTAGTGATATTTGTATTTTGGTCTATAGTGATACTTATATTTTGGTCTCAGAAAAATGTTTATTGTTATTGTGAATTTTGGTCTCAGAAATTATATCATTTATCGTCATTAGAGATTTTGGCCTTAGAAAACCAAATTTATTTTGGAATAATATTAGTCTGTTATTGTTGTCACGAATGGATCCATTATGGAGTCCAAAGTTTTCCATAAATTCTTGGAACGATTTACCGATTCTCACGATATCCCTCTGAAACAAATCACGCGACGAGAAGTTGAGTAGCAATTTACCGAAAACAATTTCATCGTGGTCGAAATGAAATCACCTGGCTACGAGAGATCGCAATTAACGTGATCCTTTTGTTCCCTCTCTCTTGATCACTTTAATTCAACGATGAACAGCGATTGAGTTTACTCAATGATCAAAATATAAAGCTTTGTATCCACTTGTACATCGTATAACAAAACGATACACAGCGCAACAAGTAATACGACAGTTACTCTTAAATATTCAAATTCCTCCAATGCATTAACAAATACCTACAATTCCCAATCCTCTTTCCCCAACATCCCTTAATTCCAACTAAAAATTTCAAATTCAAACGCTCGATCCACCGACCAAAAATTCTCAAATATCCCAAATGAATCTGAAATCGAAAGAAAAATCTATCAATGAATACTAATCATTCAAACATCGAATATTCCTTTTTTCTAATAGTCCTTCAGTGTACACCTACATAATTCAATTTTCTACGAAATGACCTTTCGGTAATTCGACAAATTCTCGTGTCGAATCGAGCGCAGAGCAGTGGATACTCGGCTTAAACGCGAGGTATCGGTCGTCGCGCCGCGTTTAATGCTTCGCGATGATCCCGAGGAGATACTGGGCCGGACGGTAAACGCTGTTAAGTGGGCATGCGTGGCCGCGGGATGGGGGCCCGGTAATTACAGTTATAGAATCGGGCCGAGACGGTTCATCGGTTCAATGGGAACGATTATCATCGTTAAAGCGAGCTCCCGGCCCGGCCGATTCGTTTCTAATATATTTGCCGAACGGTATAACATAATCGCCGCGCGGCTCGAGATCTGTAGGTAATTACCGCGGACGGCACTCGGCGCGCAATCACTTCGCGTGATACCTGTCGGCTGTGGAAACAGGTTGCTCGGGGGAATTCGATGCCACTCGGCTTTTTGCGGTCGACTTTTTTGGAATAAGCACGTTTTTGCTTTCGATTTCGATCTCGGCGCGCCTCGCGCCCTTGGAATGTTCGTTTACTGGAAGATGTGTATCTTTGTACTCTCCTTTTCGTTTATTTGTCAGGTGGAGCTTGCATCGGTTACCTTACTTCCGTTCGATTTCAACTAGTTTTATTGCTTTTGATTTGTTCAGCGTTTTCGACTTCGATCTCGATCCCGGCGCGCGTCGCGCTCTTGGAATGTTCGTTTACTGGAGGATGTGCATCTTTGTATTCTCCTCTTCGTTTATTTGTCAGGTGAGCTTGCATCTGTTGAGTTACTTGCATTTTTTTATTGCGAAGGTTTCGGGAATCTGGGTTTCTTCTTGAAAAGGACACGTTTGAGAATCGAATACTCTCGAAAGCGGAAACTAGGAAGTATTGAGAATCTTTTAGAAACTTAAAGCTTCACTTTCGAAGCAAGAATATTCGCAGCTTTCGAAAATCTACGAAGTTCGACGATTTGGCTAGCTTAGAGTCCCAGGAGAAAATTGTGAATCTTCGAAGATCGAATACTTTGTTTTAGAAAGTAGGCGCTCTAAACTTTTGAAAAGCTTCTGAAAATTCAAAGCTATATTTCTCGAAGCAAGAATATTCACAGCTTTCGAAAATCTACAAAGTTCGACGAGTTGCCCAGCTCAGAGTCCCAGGAGAAAATTCTGAACGCTTGAAAGTCGAATGCTTCCTTTCGGAGCTTTCTTTTCGAAGCGGGAACATTCGAAAGCTTGGGGAACCTAATAGATCTCTATCAACGGAACACCCAGCACGACAATCACGCGTCCGTGACAACGGCAGTTGAGGTTCGCGCCGCAAGCCTCCCTCGAAACGACGCGAAGAGGCGAGTTAAAAAGTTTCTGCTTTCACAGCTGCTCTTCCCCGGTCCCATTGGAAAGTTGTTTATACTTTCGCGCGCGGGCACGCGTATTTTCGAGAAGAGTCACGAAGAGGATGGACGGAGGCTCGCGAGGAAACTCGAATGCTTTCGTAACAGTAACCGTGTATCGGCTCAAGTTTGCGCAGGTGATGCAACCGGCGGGCATTTCGCCGGTTGGGCTTAGTTTCGCGGAAAACGACGAGATTGCTCGGGCCGCGCGCACACCGGTGTCCCCTGTTGCGATTATCAGCATCGTACACCCTCCGTCGCTGCCATTTTTTGTTGGGACTTCAGCTTTTGATAGTCGGATCCTGACATCTGCGCGTCGCGATTCGTTGAACAGGAATTTTTTGCTAACGTTATTACTGGAGTTTCTTGAAATACTCTCGCCAGACGGTTTCAAGAGCGCCGGCGAGTGATTTTAATCGTGGGTACAATTGCTTTAATTTGCACTTGATTAATAGCAAAGTAATTGTAGCAGTCGTTGACGCGAAAGGTACAAAGAGTTGAGAGTAGCGTCAGAATTACCTAAACTTTTTGCTGAAACTTCTGCTTCATTAATTTCCCTTTGGAATATTTTGATAATTTTTTAACAATCAGTTGTGCGAATGTAGGATTTGAAACGAAGATTGAGAGTTGCGGTGGAACCTAGCAAAAATTTCGCAAGTTTACTCGGAAAATTCGATTTGGATCGAATTTCGCAGTGGACGGAAAGCAAGGACCATCGAATTATCCGCGTCGAATAACGAGCCGGTTTGATGGGCCTCGCGGAAACGAAAGTTCGGGTTCTAAGCAACATCGCGGTATAGAAAGCACCGACATTCCGCCGCGCCGGCTGCCCGGAGCAATCGATTTCTCGATGCTCGCAACGGAGGCATTTCGCGCTTCGCGATTAATTAGCCACGAGGCAGTTTCGCCTGAGCAGCTCCTCGCCGCCGTTTCACCTACCACTCTGTCGCCCCGTTTAATTTTTGCTCGACAGTTTCGCGAATCTCTCCATCTCTTCTGGGCCAGGTCTCCTAGACATCTTAAATGCAATACTCTTTCTTTGCCATCGACAATTAACACTATTTCTACCGTAGGTGTCAAAAGACACTTTCTGAAATTTTAACTTACAATCCTCTTCTCAGTTTAATAATTCTTCCCCGATTGAATTTTGGACAGTCCCCGTAGCTAACGTTATAATCGTTATTGGTAAAGTCGAAGGTCAGTTCAGAATATACGACTAAGTTTGGAAAATAGTTTTAATAGTTAATTAAAAATTGATTGATTATTAAGGTATTAATAGTTAATACCTTCCTTCATCGTCATACAGAAAAATTCAATGCCCACATTAGAATTACGGAGCAGTCAACTAAAGTTCCCAAATTCTCCTATAAAGACTCTAAGAACGCACCTACCGAGATTTCAATTAACTCACGACTCAATCTGCGTATTACTAAATCAGTTTCTCTAGTAATTTCGCAGAGAAGCATCTTTTTAATAATCTGGAAAGAAGAATTTAGGGATAAGTCAATTTGACTCATTTGGTACTATCAAGCATCTAAGATCTTAATTTTTTCTAGTCACTTGCAGTCTACTTCTATGTCGAACCCTCTAGAAATGTTTAAACGCTATCAATTTTATCGTTGGCAGTTAATATCTCCAGACGAATCTCATTTTCTACATGTTAGACTAATTCCTTAATTACTAAGCACTTTCGACATATGATCATCCGCCTCCAGTCTCCCGTCCCTAGAAACGATGCAACAATCTGTTCTCTCTCGCTGAAAACAATGTTTAGAAACGTAGGCGTTCCGCAGGACTGATTTCTCTGGACTGCAGGCAGGCAAGAAACCTCGAAAAACGCGGTGGGAATTAATCAGTTGCAAATTAAACATAACCGCGCGGCCACGGTGGATCTAGCAGTCGCGCTGCGTCGTATGCTTCACTTCTCTCTCCCTTCATGCTCCAATTCGTCCGAGCGCTCGCTCGTTCCGCGAACAACGGAGCGCTCGCCGGAATTTAATAGTCGGCGATCGACACGGCTCGCCGTGAAAACTATTCGAATCGTGAAATTCACCTGGGAGGAACGAAAGGATTCGTCATTTACATAATCTTTCCTCCGTTTCTTCCCTTGCCATTTTTCTCGCGCCTTCTTGCGCAGCGTTACATTCAAGATTTATTTGTATTCGATCGTTTCCGCGGTGATGTTGCGTAATAGTTCCGGTGTGAACACTGTCGCTTTCGATATTATTAACCACTTGCGCTGGAAAGACGTTGCTGTTGCAAAACTCTCAATTGATGCCTCGTTGATGAATATACGATTCTTACATTTTTCGTCTTAACCCTTTGCCCTACAATCTCGTGTCGCGTTGAAGACTTCAAATAAAATTTAATAGATATAAATATCAATCAATCCTTCCAAGTCCGAATAGAATATTATTTTCCTATTATTAAATTTAATGCTTCCAAACGTAGACATAGAATTTCCTTTCTCTACCGAATTATCAGCGCTGAAATATCTCTGTCGAGCGCAGCTCAGAAATCACAAGGCAAAGGGTTAACAGCGACACAGCGACGATTTCTTATTTAGAGTTCGTGGTGCAACCTCTTAGCACCTAGGTTGTCAATCAGCAGCAAGAACAGGGTGAATAAAGCGAGAAGCGTGTAAACGGGCACGCGACGAATTCGCAGACAAACGAGCACGCTCGATTCATCTTAATCCAATTACGATAACCCAGTAGCACTGTTTCTAATTAGCGCCGCTTTCGCGATAGAGATCGCGTTACACTTTCGCTTATTCGCGAGCCGCCGAACCGTCGACCGGTCGATTCGTCTTGCGCAGTTTCGATTTCTGTTGCCGAACCTTGCGTTCTCTGCCAGCAGTGGTATCATACTCGACGCGTTAATTGTGATTATTACAGCAACAGATTCGAGAAGATTCTAGTCTCTTGGGACTTCGAACTGTAGCTCTCGTTTGACACTTTGTAGACGAATTCCAACGAGGCTTAAGGTATTCCACTAGAACTACCGTACCAGTCAAAATGACTGGTTTCGATTTTTTTGCTTAGCAATTATTGATATTCGGACATTCGAAATGATTTTGAAAATAAATAGTTTCATGTGAGTACTACAATGAGTGCCTGAAGAAACTGAGAATAATCTATTGTCACAGTTTTTATAGGAATTGCGTATTAATCGTATTAAATGCTCAAATGGTCACCTTGCAAGACTCTTTAAACATTGACCAATGATAAACCGACCGCCTCCGAAAATTTGAAAAATCCAAACGAACCAATCCACCCTCATCACTACTTCAGAAATTGAAGCGTTCTCCCCAAAAGAATAGAGCCGCTCAAAAATTCCAAAACTTATTCATCGAACAACCTGAAAAACAGTGTCACCAACAAACAAAAAGTAACGTGTCCTCCCAAGTGAAATCCACAATCCCCAAGCCCCGTTGTACTCGAAATCCCGAACGACCGTGGATCGAGGCGACAGCACAGGTCCCGACGCGGATTCAACAGGCGTCAGCTGTACGCGCCGCGCAGCGCGCTTCTGCTAGCGGCCACGAGGAAGAGAAAGAAAGGAAGGAAGGGGGCGAGGAGTAAAAGGAAAAAGCAGAGAGGAACGAAAGGAAAGGTGCAGGCTGCGGATCGCGGGTCCAGGCTGCGCCAGTGCAGCGCGCCGCGGCGGGCGCCCAGAAACGTCCCACGGTTTTCGGGGTTCACCGGGGTTAAAAGGAATTACATTATCGTGAAGCGTTCGGCCGTGGGAGCACCGGGTCCCGAGGATCCGGCTGATGCACCCGTTGCACCCGTTGCACCCGCGACCTACCTTCCGCACTTCCTCCTCCACCCACGGCCGGTCTTTAACGCGGAGCCTCCCCTTTATCTTTTCATCCACCTACCGTCCCTCGGGGAACCCCTTTTGTGCCGGGGATGCACAGGTGGGGAAGACTCCTCGGCCGGAGGAAAAACAAAAGTGTTTTAAGTCGCGGACGGGGGTGTGTCCGCCTCGTTCACACGGGGATCCCTTCGGAGATCTGGGCCGATGTTTGCGGGAAAATTGATACTTTAATTGGGCAACCCTGTTTTTGCCCGGTTTTT
Organism: Nomia melanderi; assembly: GCF_051020985.1. Taxonomy (NCBI): domain Eukaryota; kingdom Metazoa; phylum Arthropoda; class Insecta; order Hymenoptera; family Halictidae; genus Nomia; species Nomia melanderi. The sequence continues at coordinate 1,062,086 of NC_135002.1, read as the reverse complement.
TACGCAGGTTTTTGTTTTCAGCCTTTAACCCTTGTTTTCTGTTATCGCGGATTACGGTGTTACGTGCGCGATACGGAGCGAATGTCCCAGCGTTTCACTATGGAACTAGTGAGAAGTTTCTGGAAACTTAAAGCTTCGCTTTCGAAGAATATTCGCAGCTTTCGAAAATCTACGAAGTTCGACGAGTTGGCTAGCTTGAAGTCCCAAGAGAAAAGTGTGAATCTTCGGAGATTGAATGCTTTGTTTTAAAAAGTGGGCGCTCTAAACTTTTGAAAAGCTTCTAAAAATTCTAAGTACTAGTGAGCAGCGAGACTGAGCGAATAAGAGGGCTAAATTAAAATGGAGTCCGGACAAATCTTGCTTAACGGATTATCATCTCAGTTCCAAATTCTTCGAAGCAACTACACATTTACCAATTGCTTTAATAAAGTCATCTTCGAATGATCGAGAAAGATCTCTCAAACCAGGACACACATGATGAAGACAAAATGAATCCTCAGTTCCCAAGAAACACGGTATCATATCAAATATCCTTGAGAACCTTATCGAATCGATGCTGATAGCGAACAAGGGAACCGGAAGTGCTCGAGGGAAGGAATAAAGAAAAGTAAACGGTCACCTGTCCTCGGAGGAAGTGGAAAATGATGGAAATGACACGGTGCGCCGTTCCGCATCGAAATTCCAGTGTTTCCACGGTCGCGCCAGCTTCCAGGGGAAGCAGACTGCGTGCTGGACCACTGACAGGTAGCCGGTGCGCGAGGCCGTGCGTGTATGCGTGCGCAGCAGGTGAACAGTAGGTCAACCCAGCTCGCGTGTACATTTATATATGCGTGCGTACGTGATGCCTGACGCGGGAGAGTTCTTTGTTTCGATCGAGGGACCACTCGATCGTCGTTAAATTAGCGAACGAGTTCGGGCGAGCCAAAAAGTTCCCTCCGTGTAATTTTCTTCGTTGGTGCTATAGCGTTTTTCTTTGTGAGAGGGAGACTGTCAAGGTCGAACCGATATTTATCAGCCTTTGTGCGTATCTTCGAAAGAGAATGCTTCCTGAAACCTTCGCGGGCGAAAAGGTACACAAAACTTGCAACATACGCAGCTGAATTGTACATCGATTCCTTAAACAATAGAAAAAGAGTCAATTTTGCCATGTCGCTCGAATTCGGGTGACAGCAGTTTCTCCAACTTGAAAATTCATTCTCTTGGTGACGTATCGAACTGCATTTTGTTAGATATTAAATATAGAAAGAACAGGGCAATCGTGAAGAATTTTGACCTAAATTTCTGTTTTATTGAACATTGTTTTGATCGAGCGGAGCTTTTGGTGAGCGTTTATTTGGCAGTCAACGTGTTAATTACAGCCACTGCTGCGACTACTTATTCATCCGTCAGAGCTGCCACATTAGCAGCCTGTCACTAATCCCGCTTACTCTCAAAGATTCCAAGCAAAATGCAACGAGCGTAACAATTCCTCAGAATTCAAGTGATCATTCCTCTCTTCCCAATCATTATACACCCAATATACACTATCATCAACGATTCCACGTTCGATACCATTAGCCCCAGAGGAAACGCGACCGAAAGCAATCGGAGAAATGAAGATGCTCCAGTTCCTCCGATCGCAACACACCGCATCTCAGCAAATTGCCGAAAGATGTTCGACGATCCCCAATCAGCAACCCAATTACTCGGGGCCGGTCCAGCAACGGTCCGGACGCGGTTAATACGCGTTAATGCGCGTTAGGTTAATAACGGTGTACCCGAAGCGCGAATAATCCGAGTTTCACGCGCAGCCGGTAGGAGAAGAGGGCCGCGCGCGGCAACGAAACGAATCACTCGCACACAGACAGAGAGCACCGGAGTCCCGGGAGTCAGGTAGTAAGGTGGGTAGGTGGTTGGACGTTAGGTAGGTAGGTAGGTAGGTAGGTTACCTGGTAGGTAGGTAGGTAGGTAGGTAGGTGCATACGCGTAGCGTGGGAAGGTCCGGCAGCTGAGAGCTGAAGGGGCCCCAAAAAGCGGCTGCAGCTTCTTCTTCTTCTTGCCCGTTCGCTGCCGCTGGCTGCCTCTCTGCCTCCTCGCCTCTCGGCCCTTCCTCGTCCGTGGGACCTGCCCACTCCTCCTCGGATATACGAGCCCCCTGGCCCCGACCATTCAGACGGGCCCCCGGACCCCGCGACTTTTCCGTTTTCCTTCTGCTCGCCCGCGACTCGACGCCTCTTCAGCTGCTGTCTTCGGAGCACTTAGGGGATGGGCTGGCCAAATCGTCGCGCATGCGCCAAACTTCGCGCATTGGACGATTGCATTGCAATATTGCATCGCGTCCTTAAGTCTACTTGTTCTTTTTGAGTGCCCTAATAAACGTGTGCCTCTTGAACTCACGTAAATTAGTTCATTTAATCATGAAATTGAGTTACTCCTTTTCCTCATCTAAGCGAAGCAGATCTTGCTCCTATCCCTATTTTCCTAGCACAACCGTGAATGGAAGGAAGTCGAAGATGTGCTTGAATTGTATGGTGCATCTGAACTAGTCTGTGAACAAAATTGACGTATGGTTTGCAAAGGTTGAACAGCTTTGACTTAGCAGATGGGATCGGAGGAAAGTGATGGAGTACTGCAGCCTGTTTAGGTGATGATTGAGACTCTTTCGGGTGGGACGTGTTGGGTAGTATGTGGGAATTGAGTTACAATTTACACCCTGTAAAACTATAAGCTTTGATATTTAATATTCTACCTTATATAACGCATCAATTTAAAAAATATTGAAATAAAATATGATTTCTCTGCGAGTTCCATAAAACATCGTCTGTATACAATCAGGAAATGCCCAAATATTTCTAGTAAAGCTTCCGAGTGCAAAGGGCTAATATTGAGCGAAAATATTTGCGTTATTAATGAGACGAAAGCACTCGACCCTCTTCAGAGATTCGTTGCTTACCCAGAATTCACTTCGAATTCGCCTTAATTCCTGTGCACCTTAAACGATCGTCCGCTTCCTTACACTCTAACTTTCAACGTGAAACTCTCCGATTGCTCCGTTCGGCGTCTCCGAATCGAAAACAAAAGGAACCGCAGATCGACGACGCGAATTCCTCTAACTGGCACCAATCCTACATTCATCTTCTCTTTCTTCCGTTCCGTTTGTCTTTGAAACGTGTCCAATAGCTTCTCATCGCGGCGAGGTAAGTTTCCACGGTGATTCCCGATCGCGGATGCGAGACGTCGCTGGACGACAAGAACAACGACGACCACGACGACATCCTGTCCCTTGAATTGAAAGAACGATGGGGCCAGGGGGAGGCATTCGGTGAAGGTCTCATTATTAATTGTTCGAGTTCCTGCTCTCTGAAACGCTGAGATTAAATCCGGGAGGAACTAATCCGGCACGTAGTGGCCTCTTTATTCCGCCTGTCCCACGTAGGGAGGGATCGGCCGCGTTCCCGCGCACGTTCTCGCGGGCTGCGCGCCGCGTTCCTCGAGCGGAGCCCGTTTTCAAACGAAAACAAAGGAAAAAATCATTCGAAAAAACTCTGTTTCTGTAAATCACAGAAGAAACGCGAGTTTGTCTCCTTCGAGGCTCGCTGGCTCGATGATACTTATCGTTTACTGTTCAAGGTAAAGGCACCGGTAATTGATCATTTTCTCTGTATTTAATCCTTTGCACTCCGATTTTTAATATAACCTTTCAGCAACTCCGAATCAGTTTTAATATGAATCAGCTACGAGCGTGTCTCTGTAAAAGACTTAAGACCCTGCTTTGTCATTAAAAAAGCGCGTGTACATTTTAAAGTTACGTTTGACTAAAAGCGAAGTTATAAACTTGTCCTACAATGTCGCCGTTACGGCGACAAAGTGCAAAGGGTTAAAGGAGCAAGCGTTTGCTATTCAGGCTGAAAATTGTCAACTGGTGAACCACTGCTTTTACCTTAATTAAGAAAACTGTGCATCGCAAAGTTACGGAATGCGGTTGGAAGGAATAATTCCAGACGTTATGCGGTTCCTCTTATTATAATATAAATGGTATTAATGTAACTGTCATCCGTCCGACGTCGGTCTGTCAAGCTAAAGTCCAAGAAAAAAGAGTATAAAGACCTCCTCGGTTCCACGACACGAATTTATCGCGTGATTTTGAATGATCGTTTCACCTTGGAGCACGTGAAACGTGGATCCCCGTATAATCGCATGATCGTGGGTACACACACGCTTAACCGGCTCGTTCGCTGTGAGGGTAAATACTCGGCGGTCCGGTCCGTGTAATCGTAGAAATTTCATGAATGAAATTTCAACCCTCGGCGCTCTCGAGTCCCGTACCCGGCGCGATTGTACCTTCTCCCCTGTCTTTTTTCCTCTCCCTGATTTTTTGTTTCTCGTTTCGTCCATTCCATTCCGACTGGACGATTGAAAATACCGCGAGCCAGTGAATCAAAGCGAGCCTGCGAAACATTCCGGCGGTGGGGGTAGGAATTATGGATTAGGTTACTCGGCTCGCGGGACGCGCCTCGAAATTGTAATTCGAGACATCGTTCGGGGACCATTAACCCTTTGCCCTGTGATCCTTTCTCGGCTATGATCGATATCGCGTTTTTATTAATAACTCGAACGACAAAATTCCGGGCGCATTCCGTGTCCGCGTTTGCTCTGAACCAGAAGAATTGACAGTAGAATAAAGTTTCGTTTAGATTCGAAGAATTTTTGAATGTGCAGTCTTCAAAGGAACTCATTGATACGTTTAAAATCTGTTGGAAAAGATCGCCACTCGCATCTAGATCCTGGATCAATCTCAATTCTGCATATTTCTGATTTATATTATTAAGCCCCCCTCGTCATCATTCGACCGACGAAAATACGTTCACACGAGACAAAAGTTCCCGGTATAAATTAGTAACAGCCACACGGACGCACTGTGCATTTAAAAAGAAATCAGGAGACAAACAAGCAGCGATCACGAGCCCGCATCCGAGGTCCATTAAACGGCCCGGATCAACTTCTACGGCCGCTATTGCGGAAGAGAAGAAACTGAGAAACGGAGAGGAGAAAAATACAAACAACAGCCTAGTCGAAAACCAGCGAGAGATCCAGTTTTAAAAACACGGCCGTGTTTACACGCGGATCCGCAAGCCGGCTCGAATTCGTGAATTCGAATGCGGGACAGGAAGCGCCGGGCTCCCTCGTTCTCAGCCCTCGCACGTACCCACAGGAACAACCTTCTGCAGCCTCTTCTTCCTCTCTTCCTCTTCCTTTCTTCCTTTTTACTTCTTTCGCTGCCTTCCTCCTTCGTTTCTCCGTTTTCATCGCCTCTTCCCTGTTCCACGTTTTCTCTCTTTCACCCCCTGTACTCTTCCTCTTAACTCTGTTTCTCCTTTCTTCCTTTCACTTTCTACTTCCCTCTTTTCCCCTTCGCTTTCCCTTCATTATCTCACTCTGTCGCTCCTCCAACTTCCTTTTCTTCGTCTACTTTCCCTCTTTCCCTTCACCACTTCTCTACATTTGCCCTTGATTACCTCACCCTCTCACTTTACCGCTCCTCCAACTTCCTTTTCTTCGTCTACTTTCCCTCTTTTCCCTTCACCACTTCTCTGCATTCGCTTCATTACCTCACCCTCTCGCTCTGCCGCTGCAACTTCCTCTTCTTCGTTTACTCCTTTCTCACCGTGCCCGTTTCCCTCCGGTCTCTTCCATCATCGGCGTCCCTCCGCCCAGTTTCTCGCTGCGTTCCCGATGGCCCGCAAAAAGGCGGCGCGGCAACAAAACGCAACAAAAAGCGCTTCCTTCCGTTCGGTCTGCGGATACTGCATCTGGCCGTCCGATTGACCGGCCACTCTCTCGTCGCCTCTCGATACCCTCCTCACCCCTTTCCCTTCGTTTCGCGTCCACGTACGCGTTCCTCCCTCTCTCTCCCTCTCTTTCTCTCTCTGTCTCGATAGACCTACCAAGGCCCTTTCCTCTTCTTCCTCTTCTTCTTCGACGCGACGCTCGAAGTACGAGCGCGGTGCCGCGTCCCTTTTTCCCACCGAGGGCCACGGTAGTAGTGCCTTCTGGCGCGCGAAAACGCCGGCTGTCGGCGGACCTCCCCCTCGCCCTCCTCTTGCCCTCCGACCCTCCGGCCAGCCCTTATCTTCGGAGAACGAGGCGCAGCATCCTTATGGCACAATCTGTTGCCAGGATCTCCGGGACCTTGTTTCGGAACTCTCGACGCGTCTTCATCCCTTTCGCCGGCCGTAGCCTCGAACAGTCTCCCCGGAGAGTGTAGAGCGCGTAAATATTGTGTTCGTTCGATTAAGGTCGTATTGGATTTTTCAAGGTCACACCGAGGTCGCCAGGTGAATATGTTATGGAACAACGGTTAGATTAATCGGTCAGTAGCTGGCAAGTTCAAGGTCGTTGGGTAGCAGGTTAATTGGTAGTAGTCATAAAGCGATTAATTTTAAAACTATTAATTTTCAGCGTCGTATCAATGGTAGATACTTTCGAGATATCGGTAATTGCGAAATAAGAAGATTAAAACCTGTTTTGCCGGGTACGGCTCCAGCGTTAATTAATTAATATTAATTTAACCTCTTTCGTGTTCAGGGTCATCCCAAGTTCACAGAGCGAGCTAAGAGCGATAAAAATCCTTAAATTGCCCTGGTAATGAAACGTTCAGGTGACCTTGATGGAACATAAATTGGGTGCCTTTGAATCGAACTACGAACTTCATCGAGTTTATAATCGAACTTCAAGCTTCATCACGAATATCGTGCAGGAGATTTAGTACCCCGCTCCGGATTATAATTAGTTGGGACTGGCCTCAGTTCTAAACTTCACAGTCAGCAGCTTTTAGGCAGGCTCGGGAACCAGTCCCGGCCGAGCTCGGAGCTACACGGGAGGGCAGAAATCAGGGCCTCCTATCAAAATCTACTATCATCTTCGCTTGAACGGTTCTCCACCCCCCGGGGTGGGCGTGGAGCCGGCCACCCATCCGACGATCAATCTACGTCTTGGTTACTGGCTGCCTAAACTGCTCGCTCCTGCGGGTCAGGCTGCGCGGATTCTGGGTACCCTTTGGCTGGATGAAGATTGCTCGAGCAACGGAGATCTGAGGAAGCGAACGCGCATGAGAGGAACAGTTAGTCTTAACCAGCTAACTGTGGAATTTAGAAAAACCTCTGGTTCTGCGCGCGATAAAATCGAAAAATAGAGTGTATTGTAGAGTGTATTTTAATCCCTTGGCGTACTATTTACTTTCGTTACTAAGTTCGACAATTTGCGAGAAATGTAACAAAATTGTCTGTTCTACTTTAACACTGACTGGCAATAATCAAAACTCCCGTGCAATCGATTCTCTTAACCCTTAGTACTCTGTAGGCTCCAATATTGCGCCAGTTATAATATTAAATATTTTAATGAACCTTAAAGAAACTACCCTACAATTATTCGATTTTTCACACATCCAAATTTTAAGAAATGTTATAGCATTGTTCATTTTCGCTAGGGGTACTATAAAAATTAGTTGCTGATAGATTACAAAACCATCTGGAGTGCTAAGGGTTAAAGGTAGCATTCCAATGACTCCCAAATATTCTTGAATAAACAAATAGAGCGTCATACTAAGCTGTAATTAAATGAACTAACGTCGACGTGAACCTCAAACTGAGAAACCAAGAGCACTTCGGACGGCAAGAGGTTAAGCATAGCAATCGCCAACGGAATAATCTTCACTTAAAAATAGCCGAGTAAGATCTGCGCTGTAAATATTCAATTAAAATCTCCACGAGCCTGCACGCCATCGTAGCGCCAGGGGTTGAAGCGCGCAACAGCCGAGTACACCCGCGAACAAGCTACCCGGAGGAGCGAGTAAAAAGGAAAACCGGACAAAAACGAGAGGAGAATGTATAAACGGAGGAAGGCGGAAGAGCGCGAGGAGGGATCCGCGATCGTGCGAGTGCCGAGCCCCGGGGCAGGGCGTGTGCGGGAAAGAAAACAAGGAAGGAAACGGGAACGGCCGCCGGAGGACCGAGAGGACCACTTATTTTAGGCCTCCTCTTCGCAGAAGTAAGTGGGATACACTCTCCAGGACCCTCCTTCGTACGTAACACGTGTGACAAGAGAGAGACGGATGAAAAACACAAGGTGGTTGTGTGTACATCGCAGGCCCCTCAATATAGCGGAAGCCAAGGTGGTTGCAGCCTCCCCGAGCGGCTCACTTCCGCCCACTACATCCCTCCCCGCTCTCCCCGCTGCTCCTCCGCGAACGTATTCCCACCGAGCTCTCCTGTAGGCATCCTTCGGATCTTTTCTCCATCCCTCGTTCCTCGTCCCTCTCCTCCCGTTTCTTTCTCTTGGTCTTCTCTTTATCTTGGCGTCGTCTCAGGGACGTCTTCAACCCTCTGCACTCGACTATTTTTCACTGGGAATGTTCAATGTTCTCTTAACTTAGCTTTGTTGCTTAATTTATCCGTGAATTATCGTTATTTTATTGAAATACTTCACGTAGTAATACAAAGTTTCATTTAAAGTTCTAAATATTCAACTGCATAGTGACTGAGAGTCTCCTCTCGAGTGCAAAGGGTTAATCTTTGGAATCAAAATCGTTTTGTATTGCTAGCAGATATTCTTATCGATGTTTGTACTTGTTTCGTCTGAACGCTGGAATGAATAGATTCCTTGATGTATCAGATTTTTATTTGAGGAGGTGATAAATGTATCTAACAGAGGAAAATGTGTTTATGAAAGGAAGTTGTACGAAGAATCTATGCTAACCGGAAATTTTTGTAGATTTTAGTGGAATAATGTTGTGTAGTTACAGGAGTCACTCGTTTCTTCGTCTTTTCTTGGTCAGAAATATGTTGTATAATCATTTTAGAAGCCAGAACATCAATTTTCTCAATGTTTCTTCTCTCGACTTAATTGCGTTGGCTTCTGAGCGACTCGAATGTTGAAATGTTTCGAAAGTTTATAGGCATTTTATGTATGTGTTTATGTTTTTGCCAGGAAAATATTGAAGAGATTTTATTTTGTTTATTCTTTTGTTTTTTATTGAAATATTGGGATATCGTAGTCAGTCGTTACAATAGTCATCGATGAACCGAGGCTCAAACCGTGGCACTTCGAAATTGAAAGCACGCGATTTAGGGGGCTCCGTCTCGTAACTGCGGATATTGACTTTCGAAAACCTGCTGTTGCCATTTGGCCGCGTACCAATTGTTCGTTTTATTGTTCCGGTTGTCTCGTTACAAGTCAGTGAAAGTAACATGTGTTTCGGGAATTTTTCGAACAGTTGCGGCACGATTTACAAGTTCAAGGTTCATAAACCTCTCTCTCTCTCTCCGATAAAAAGATGCATGGGCCCCCTTAAATTCAGTCTCCTGCGACACTTTATCGCATAAATTAACGATCCCGGGTCTCATTACGACGGTGCCGTGTTCCCAAACTTTCGAAAACGAAGCGAGCGACGCCGATGATACATTTGTTCGCGCAGTGACAGGTTTCACCTGTCGATTGAGTAACGCGTAATGATAATTAACACTTTGCAGCTTCTGAATGCTTATCGCGTCCCCGGATCACTGTGCTTGCAGCAGAGATTTCTTATTAAGAGGATCGATTCGTTGCGCCAGCCATTTATTGGTGAAATCGGTTACCTTCGGTTCTCGATTTTCTTTCGATCGCGTTATCGCAGCGTTTGATCGACTCTTTATTGAAAATAAGTTTCCTTATCACTCGATTTAGCACTAGGGAATAATAAACATTCTCTTAGCCATGCAAACATTGCAATAATGAAGATTAAGTACACACTATTTCACGCTTTTTACATTTTATTAGATCAACGCTACAGTAATAATAAAGCAACGCACGTCCTATAATGTTTATTTCATTCTCCGGTTAAACGGGAATTTTAGAAAGCAGTACCGCATCATGTTTCTCCTTTTTGTTTCGCGAAGTCAACCGATTCGGCCAACGGCGGCTGATATATACCGTAAGAGAATGTATTTACCCTGTTTTATAAAAAGGAAACCTTAAAACGCGGAGAATCGTGCGAAGAATGTCCGAATTTGTCAAAGATCACGGTGTTGCTTGATCGAAAATAGAAACTCGCTTCTCTCCGGCAACATCTGCCCTTCCTTTCACACTTCTCCCCTTTCTTCCTCTTGTCCGGCGACCGCAAAGGGTTGACCGTGACTTTCAGTACAGATCGAACAATAAGAGAAACGAATCTCCTCGTCTTCGGGGGAATTTCGTTCTATACTTCTTCTTCATCATCGATTTTTTCAATGTTCTACGTGATATCCGCCGACCCACCCTCCGTCGTGCCGTTCCCAGCCGTTTTTTTTCTCTCCTCCTTCTTGATGGGCCATTCAGGAGAAGTCTTGCGAGCCGGCCGAAGCACAAAGAGCCATTGTTGCGTTCACGTTCCAGTGCAACAAATTTTCCAAAGTGAATTGCGCGGCTCGACGCATCGAATTGAGAACATTACTCCCTCGACTTAACGATAATGTTGCTAATTAAATTCCATTCTAACCCTTCGTCTCGAAGTCGTGTCTATTGTATCGAGCTTTCTATACATCGACATGCGAAACGTTCAAATAAAATAGTTCTGTTCCTGAATTTTTATATGCTTATCAATTAGTTTCAAAAAATTACTATTACTGTTACTAATATTCAACGTTCACATTGAAGAGTAACAATTCTAACGAATAAAATCACTAAAGAAAGCGAGAGACGAAAGCTCATCGGACAAGGAGCCATTTTTTCACCCTTTGCACTCGAGAGGTGCCTCTCAGTCACTCGATTGGTGCATCAATATTGTAAAATTCCGTATTTAACATTGTCTTAAGTAATCTGTCGATACGTGAAATGGGGAAATAAAATACCACTGTCCCCCTTATTTTGTGAATAGATTGCTCGTTAAGTTAGTTGAACAAAATGTCATCTATATCTCATAAAAATAAATTCAATATTTCTAGTGACCAATTTTTTGAGTGCAAAGGGTTAAATGGTACAATTGTGGTACTACAAATAAATATAGAAAAAATTGTTGAAACAGATAGAGGTTGCAATAAAATAGAATGTCGAGTCTGACTAGACATAGGACTGCTAAGGGTTAACGTCCAGTCCCCTCGTCAAGCTGTGGATCGCTATTCTAGTGGATTTCCTGGGGAATTAGTATCGTCCGACGCCCACGTCGCCGCGACACAGGGCGCGAAGCGAAATTGATTAAGCTGCGAACAGAGTTAATTAAAATTCGGCCCGGTTAGGGGTTGGGGCGGGGGTGGACGACGCCCGGGGTCATTCCGCAGCTGACAAGATAATCGTCGGGCCACGTCAGTTGGTCAATTTCGGTAAATGGATGAACGCGGCCTAATGAACCGGGAAGACGGATCGCTTGCACGCCTTCGTTGCTCGAATATTTCCAGCGTTGCTCATCTGAAAGTCGACCTTTATCGCGTTCGCTGCCGTTGACGTTGATCCGCGTCATTTTAGAACCCATTGCCCCGACGTTACTGGATATTTCAATGGAAATTTAATCTAGACGTTTATTTCAAACCTCGGAGGAATACAAATCGTTCCATTAATATGGAACAATCGTATTTTATTCTATGAATTAATGGTATTTGTTAATTGGTGGACTGTACTAATTGGAAACTGTAAGAAACAGTACGATTTTTGTGCTACTTACTTTTATGCTCAGAAATTAAGATAAATTTCTCAATTTTTATAATCTAGTGAACCTTTTTCTATTTCTATGATCTAGTAAACTATTTCTGATTTAATTACAATGCATAGAAGGATAGCCTATAGATATAATAAAGTTCTTAGTCGAAAGTAACGGGGGAAAGGTTTCTTTTGAATGGAACGAGGAATGATTTTTAAATTGCAAGATGTTTCGTCTACAGAGGATATAATTATTCGGTTATCTTTATAGATGGATTAATGTTACCGGCGCGGGTACGCTTCCTGGTTTATTTATTAAAAAAGAACGGATCCCGCCTTTACTTTCGTTGCGAGCCAACCGTCCCGTGAAATTCCGGGACAGATTAATTAAACGTTTAACGCCGACAGATTCCGCGATCGCCGGTCCCGCGATCGTGATTCATTGTTAATTAGTGGACTGCGGATGTTTGCGCGCAAGCGCGCGGAAAATATGCAGGATTCCCGGTTTTGTATGCAAAATAAAACTCTCGCGCCATTAAAATTCTTCGGGCACGTTTTTCGACTTTGTAGCTACACAGTTGTTAACAAGTTGCTAATATTTTATCAATCGCGCCGCCCATACTTCAAAGAAAACGAAGAATCCGAAGATAGCATCACTCATTTATAATTATCGTATTATTCTATTAGTTTCCTCGCTTGATAATTCATTTATTTTTCCAACGACAACCAGGTTCATTAGTCATCGAACCAATGAGAATTATTTCCCGACGATGCAGATTGCTTAATAGTATGCACGAATACCCACACAAATTAACATCATCGCAAAAACAAGGAAAAAGATTCTTCCCGTCAATTTTCCCCGGGCAACCCTAGGAAACGGAAATCAGCGCGCAGACCCCGGAAGTTGAATACTTAACGAATTCATTCCGTGCGTCGGTCGATTACCATTTCCCATAAGTTAATCACCTGTCGGTGGAGCAGCTTTATGAATTCATAACGGCATGGTTTGTGGTCAAAGATTCAATTAATACGTCGCCGATTAGTATCTGGCCTGTTAATTAGCAATTGGGAGAAGGGAGCGTGGGTACCAGCGTCTCCTCTCGTCTGTGATTCACCGTGGCCGAGGCCTCCTCCGCCAATTAGCATTTAGTGGATACACCAAGACAATGCCGAACAGGCGTACGAGCTGAAGGGGGCTGACGGGGAGGGGGGGACGAAGGTGAGGACGGTAATAGGGAGGCCGTTTACCTCGAAAGACCCGTACTTTCGGAAAGCCGACGCCGGCCATACCAAATGAATACGCGTGTAACTCCGATCATCGGACGCCATTCCTGGTATTTACGTGAGACGCGTCGGTATAGCGGCGGCTAATTGCGCGACAGCTTCCATCTCTGCGTTCACGGCTTGAACGAACCGGGATGAGGACGAGATGAAACGATCGAAGTTACCTTGGAATCTTATTGTATTTCGTCGTTGCGTTTTCCTTGAAGATAATTTGTTTCTCGAGGGTTTAGGTCGGTTGCAAGTGAAATTCGTTAACCAGGATTCGGAAATATCTGAAATTCAAGCGAAACAATCTCATTTCTCACTTGATTTCGTGGTAGTCGAGGGTTCAAGCATCCTCAGTCTTAGATGATCTAGTCAAAGGATGGGTCCCAGTCCTAATTCTTTCAAAAACAATCGTTTTTCCCCGATTTTCGATAGATTCCAACCTAAACTCATTAACCTGTAACTCTAACAAATCTCAAATTCAAGCACAACGACGTCATTTTCCTCTTGATTTCGTGGTAGTGGAGGGTTCAAGCATCCTCAGTCTTAAATGATCCAGTCGATGGATAGGTCCCAGTCCTAGTTTTTTCAAAAACAATCATTTTCCCCCAATTCTGGATACATTCCAACTTAAACTCATTCACCTCTAACTCTAACAAATCTGAAATTCAAGCGCAACAGCGTCATTTTCCTCTTGATTCGAAGCTAACCGATACTTCGAGAATGCCGATACCATATGATCGAGTCGATCGATGGATCCCAGGCCGCGTCGCCGATAAATCACGACTCCGCGCGACTCCGCGCGCGTACTTACTTACGCACTCCCATTAGCGCGACGGATTCGCGTCACGTAGGAGCCGCGTGTGGGAAACCGTGGAGACAATACGCGCGCTCACGGCTATGACGAACCACACCGTGGCCATTGTCATGGTAAAAATGGCCGGCGACCGCTCGTCTTCGCCGGGTAATCGGCGCCGCGATCGACATGTAACGCGCGTCGCTGCTACCTTTCTCCTTCTACCCCGGGTTCCGTGATTTTCGAAATTATTCGACGGACACACCTGCCCTCCACCTTTCCTTGCCTCCCCCTTCTCGCTCGCCAACCTCTGTGCCGCTCGAGTAATTATTCGCTCGAACTTCAACTCGCTGGAAATAGAATTTCGCGTTTATTCGGCAAAACTGCATCGATTAGACCGACGATTAATAGAGGATAATAGATTTTCTATTGTATTTTCCAGATGAAAGAGGATTCTAAAGGTGACTCGCAAATAGTTGTTTGGATTTGGAAAGGTTTTTTTATTTTTACAAAGTTGTTCCATTTAACCCTTTGCGCTCGAGAGGTGACTCACTCACCACTTGATTTCATACAGTAAAACTATAAAATTTGATATTTAATATTATATTTTCTATAATGCATCAGGTTGATTTCTCGTCGACTTAGTTTCAGAAATATCGATTTTATCTCATCAGAAAATGGAAAAATATTTCTAGTGAAAAATTTCGGAGTGCAAAGGGTTAATATTTGCCGAGGAAGACTCGACAGCGTTGAAAATCAACTTCCCTTTGCATCTGCAGCACTGTTATTCGAATAGTTCTAGCTGTTTCGTAAGAATTATATTCTTAATTATTTCCTAAGAGTAGCTGATTCGTTCAATAATTAAAAATTAGAATCTATACCTATCAAATTGATGTTAATCGAGTCAGATTGTATTGCCTATATACATAGCTGCAGAGTAATCACGTCGATTACAGGCAGTTTCTCTCCGCAAAGTAAGATCGCAAGAAGGTTCACTTTCTTGCAAGAAGAACGGCTTCAACCCCGTCTTTCTCTAAAGGGGTCACCGAATAGCCGAAGGTGAGAAACCGTGCAAATAAGCCAGAAAAAGCGAGTAACAAGACAGCGGACTTTCGAGCAAGAATCGGCCGGCGATTGAGTCGTCGTCCGCCAAGTTTTTCCCGGCGTTCCCTGTCCTTTTACTCGCGCGCCGCTCGCGGGGAATGTATTCCAAAAACACCGAAGAATTCGTTGATATTCGGGGGAAGCGTCCGGCTCGGTCGCACGGTGAACAAAAACCGGCGATTTCCATTTACCTACGCGTCGCGAGGAGCCGCCACCCGGACATCACGAGTCGATGGGACGCGTGGATTTCGGAATGAACCTGGTATTATTCGAGGGAACCAGTCGACGGGTCATTGTCGGTGTCACAATGCCTTCTTCATCCTGTTTTTCTGAAAAAAACCACAGGAAAACAAGACACCGAGAGACCTTTATATTCCACTTGCATTTTTTCCTTCGCGCGCTGGTCGCACCGAATCGTTCGACTTCTGGAAGCGCGGTATCAACGCCGGCCAATGAATTACAAGGAACATTTAACCCCTTGTACGATAACGAGTGAGACTCGCGATGAACATTTCTAGACTAATTTAATAACAATCGATGCTCGTTTATTTAGATTGTGGAAACTGGAGATTTGATAGTAGGTAATTGGGGTACATGTCAGTGTGATCGCATCAATCGAAATCGGCGTAAACATTTACAAAATAATATTTCTAAAATCCAATATGCGCCAATTTGACGCGTTCCGTAAACCTAGTGTTAAAGAGTTCATCCGAACCGATACTTGAACGCTGCTAAAAATACATAGCAAAACCGAGGACCGCTTAAGAAACCATCGCAAGATGTCCGAAAGTCTCGCGACATTCGAGCGACAGCTTCTCAAAGAGCTCGATATCGAAAAATTCCGCAGAGTCGACTCCACTCGGGGCAGAAACTTAAAATTCCTGAGAAGCATAGCCTCCGGAGCGGTGGCGATCCGAAATCCGACTAACGAGAGATCGGCCGGCCTATCCGAAAAAAGACGAGGGTCGAGGAAAAAACGAGCGGAGCAGCCCGACCCCGTTGACACCGGAGAAAGGGGTGGCGGGTCCAGCCAGAGAACTGTCTCCTTTGGTTTCTGCCGGGTGTCGCTGGATGCGAGCATTCTGCCGAGCCGCCGGCCCAGAAGGAGCATCTCCGGGGCATATCGGTTCAACCCGTTACGCCTCCCTTCTGTGCGGTCACTCCGAGAGGCCTATTAATTTCCAATGATCTTCGGGGTAACCAGCTGCCCCGGCGAACGAAACTAAAAAGACCGTCAGGAGCGCACCACCGAAAAAAGAAAGGGAACCACCGGCGAGGGGGGCACGGGGAAAAAATCGTTCCGAAGGTCGGGAGTATCGATACTCTTCTCTCTGCTCCTCTGTCGGGCCACTGCTTCTTTTGCGCGTTCGGCGAATGTTCGGAACGAGGAATAAATTTTGGGGAATTGTTATTTACGAGTGGAGGATATGTTATTTACCTGTTATTGGGAGGTAGTGAATCGAACGTATTCGTTTTTGTTTCGTTATTTAAGTTTTAGATGGTCCTCGTCTGAGCTGCGGAGAAGTTGCTTTGGTATTGGAATTGGGAGTAATAGATTTTCCTCGCGAATTAATAGAGTCAATGGGTGAACAATTGGAAATATCATGTTTCGGCTTCTGAAGTGATTATACATATTCAGAAAAAGGAGTAAATCTTTGAGTAATTAAGAAGAATATTATTTATTGAAGCTTCACGAAAGTCAGAAAATTCCAATCGACAACCACATTAGCTTCTCGACTCAACTGTTTCTAGACTCAACTGTTCAGCTAGATGAACACGCAACAATCATAATGCAATTCACTCGAATGATTCAATATTATAATTCTTCTACCTAAAATTATTACGTACGTATTATAGTTCTTCAATCTGTATCTCGACGAAATCGCGCATAATTGTTCGTTACTTCCGAACAAGGTGCTCTCCAATTTTCGTTGATTGCAACGAACAATTTCTGGCTGAGCGGAACATTGGTTCTCGCGCGCGAGGCTCCTTTGAGCGTCGTTCTACCTGTCTCTGTCTACCTGCCCCGGGTATACGCTACACGTTGCCTCATCCCGGCGAAGAGAAAAGCGAGGGAACAGATGCTGGCTGGCTGCCTCCTCGGCCAGCCGCACGAACGGGCGCCTCCTTGCTCCCTCCTTCGAGCGTTTCCACGTCGCGCGCAGGTAAACGCGCCAGTCAGATGCAAATCGACGCTTTTCCTGTGGAGGTAGGTCCTCCGCGACTCGAGTGGCCGGGGCTATTGTCGCTGCCACTTCTGCCGCTTTTTTCCCCTCCGGGCCTTTTTTTCCCTGTCTCCGTTGTGTCTTGGCGCTCGGAGGACCGAACAAGAGGAGTCCGGGGAAACTGGCGAGGAGTTTGTGGAAATCCTCTTTGTTGGGACGGCCTTTTGTCTTCTCGGCTTGCGGCTGAGGGGATTCGTTGCGCTACCGATGTGGATCCGCTGGTGTCTTTAATGATGGCTACTGGAGCTGGTCCCTCCGTTTTTGTTTTCTTTGTTGTGGCGTTCAGCCACTTGTTTTGTTGGGGATAAGTGAGATTTATTGTGGGATTAACTGTCAGTATTATTCGGGTTCAGTCGGAAGCTGGGATGTACTCTTGGAACCGACTTAATTGCTCGATAACATTCCCTTGCTTCTAACTGAAGACAGCGTTATCTAAGATTCAGGGTTGAATTCAAAGCTGAACTTCAGAATGTAGAAGTATCATTTTACACGAGAATCCGAAGCTTTCCAGAATTCACTGCGGAAACCAGAACGCTGAATCAATACTTCGAGCGAAAACAGCAAACTCTAGCTTTCAAAACATAGCTGTCCAAGCGAAATCTCCTCGAAGAGGCTCACGCACGGCGCTCGGTAGTTATTTGTTTAGGAAGCTGAGGGGCCTGAGAAAGAAATCAGGCCGCGCGAGCCTCGGATAGGTCGTCCAAGGAAGCGAGGAAGGAAGGAAGGAAGGAAGGAAAGGGAACGGAACGGAAGAAGGAAAGAAAGAAGGTCCGCCTGGGCCCCGCGACGGGAGAAACAGCAGCTGCAACACCCGATACGTATCGTGTGTTGGGTCCGGGGCGTGGTGGGGAATATGCCCGGCAGGGTCACTCCGCGGAGAGAGAAGGAGAGAGAGAGAGAGAGAGAGAGATTATTATCATTTGTATCGGGCCCAGGTTCGTGGGTTCTCGTGCATCGTCGGCGCAGATCGGGCGCGTGGCACGCGTGCCGCCGTCTACCCCCACCACGTTCACGCCACAGGCCGACAGAAGAGGGCCCATTCCGGCCGACCGGCCGGCCGGCTCCTCTCTGTGGTCCCCGACAGGGTGTCCCGGGGATATTGCGCCGGAGACCGAACAGAGGAGCCGGTCGGCCGCTCGTAAACGAGGATATTGTGCCCCGAATGAATGCGGAAGAGCTCTGGGCCCGCGGACACCGCCTATGCTTTCTATATCCGGTATCACCGATGACATTATTAGTGGTGCACAGGGGGTGGATGATTGCAGACGATTCGTAGGATTTAGGTATAGTTTCAGAGTTTTCAGGAGTTTGGGAGTTTGGACATTTGGGTCTTGGAACTTTGGGATTTTGGGGTTGGAGACTTTGGGGTGTTGGGAGTTTGGGACTTCAGGATTTTGGAATTTGGATTTTGTGCTGTGGAACTTTTGGTTGGAGACTTCAGGATTTTGGGAGTTTGGGACTATAGGACTTTGGGAGTTTGGGACTTCAGGACTTTGGTAGCTTGGGATTTTGGAACGTGGATTTTGTGCTGTGCAACTTTGGGGCTTAGAAATTTTGGGATTTTGGGAGTTTGGGACTTTGGTAGCTCGGGATTTTGGAATTTGGATTTTATGCTGTGGAACTTTTGGTTGGAGACTTCAGGATGTTGGGGGTTTGGGACTACAGGACTTAGATAGATTGAAACCTTAGAATTTTAGAACTTCCAGATCCCCATAAATACTAATTAATTCGATAGACCTTTTGATACAATACCCAAGTTCATCCTTAGAATATTCCCATAGCATTCTACCATTGAAGCCGAAATGACGATGCTCGAGTCACATTCCCCCATCTATCCCCTAAACTCTACACTCCTCAGACCTACTTGAGAGCCATTAGAGGGTGAAGAAAGGTGTCCCACAGCTATCCGGGCATCCACGCAAGATCCTTCTCAAAGAACGTCGAGCGCACGTCCTATAACTCAGCCGGCGTCGGCTCGAGAGAGTCATTAAAAGCTATAAAGCATGGTCCAATCGACATCCAAAGAATAGCACTCCTCGGAGGATCGATTCACTGGACATCGTGGCAGCTGTAAAGAGACTTTAATTCGTCGCGGCGTGACGGAGCCGGCCGGGCCAGGCTTTCGGGCCCCCCCGCCCCCGCCAAGGTAGCAATCTACCCTCGATAAATCTCTGGCAATCGGCTGGATACGTCGCTCGGGCATTAAGGGGATTCTACGGAGGATTACGAGTCATTACATGAATCACCGGGCGAATCCTAACGCGGCCGGATACCTAATAAACGAGTCCGGAACAGGCTAAACGCGATCCCGTATTTCGCGTCACGAACTTCTATCCGGCTCGATTTCCATCCCCCGCTCTAATTGCGGCGTCGGAGGGGTGGCTGCTGGGATAATCCTCGGCTGCGAGATCGTTTCATTAAGATATCGTTCCCGGGCCAAGCGTTTTTCGGTTGCAACGCGATCGAAATATACGAGTTTAGAGTGTTCCGTAATCGCGCGACCCTTGGGAACTACCCTCTTCATGCAGGTCTGGGGTGGAAGGCTCGCGATAGGGATTGGCAGATATACGGCAGAGGATTAGCAGTGCGTGGGAGTTGAGGAGAGAAGTTTAGAGATGCTTTTTTTAGCTCTGCAGAGTGGGAGGGCTGAAAAATCGGAGGCTAACTGGTATCTTCGCTGATGAATGCCCTTTTGTTTGGGATAATGGATGCACCTGTTGTGGCAAGTTGTTATTGTTTATACTTTCATCTTGTTTCTATTATTTTTACTATATTGTAACGTTTATGTACAACTAGTTTTTAATGCGCTCCAGTTTTCTTTGTTATTCTTTTCAAATTATTGCCATCGTCTGTCAGCTAAGACTACGTGAACTATTAAGCGTTCACGTTATTTTGAAGTATAGTATAAATTCAATCAATAAAATTTGCATTTCACGATCGTTCTGTTGGAAGAAAGATAGATCAGAATATTCGGATAAAATAAAGTGACACGGGTTACTTTAGATCCGAAAGAGATACCGCAACCAACATGGCGGCCGGCCCAATTCGAATAATGCCGGTCGTCGCGCGTCCAACTCCGCAAAAAGGGTTCATTCGGCGCGCGGTCGATTCCTCCGCGTTTCTAATTAGGATGATACCAATGCAAACTGTTCCACGTGCCACGCTGTCGCTGATAAGAATTATTTAGGATAACGCGAACACGAAACCCGCATTTCCGTGACTAAGCCGATAATGTCCGCTTTCCTCCGAACCGTTGCGACATCCACCGCTGTTCGTTACTCGAATGAAGCGATCGTGAAAGCAAAACCATTTCTCTAATTAGACGTAAATAAAGTTGTCGCATTTCTTCGGCTGATTACGATTCGAACGTTCACGTTGAACTTTACAACCGAAAAAGACATTTGTCGTCAAAGCATCTTGATAGTAGAACCGACAGAAATAAATTAAGAAGTGTATCAGTTTATTCTTACATTTAATTTTTTTAAATAGTTCAGTTGACATAGATAGTGTCTTTTCGAACGATAGTGTTATCTATAATTTCTTATAAAAATCAGAAAGACATTCGAAATCTGCATCTCACCGTCAAGAATATCCTATTATGAACTCAAAATTAACTCGAATGCTTCATAGATAAATAAACAAATCGTTCATAAATATAAAGATTCTCTCAACAGAAAGTTTCTTTTTCCAAAAAATCGAGAACAATGCATCGCATTCCCACGGAGCAGCTCTTCAAAATTGTTGTGAATTTATTTTACTTTCGATAGAAGCTTTGGAATTCCAGTAATCCTACAATATTTCCAACCGAACGATTCCGACTCGTCTGTGAATTTTACCGTGAATAAAACAACTGCCCCATGTCAACGTCCCCATAGCGTCGAGTCAGGTTCACGATGGACGAGATCGAGTTTCGCGAAATCTGTACGGAGGCTGTATTCGGCGTATCAACTGTTCGACGCGATCATCACGGGTCCCCGATCAGGGGCAGAATGTCGAGCAATTTTCGGTTTCACCTGCGCGATCGTGGACCCCGAGAGAAACTCGAGCCGTGCGCATACCGCACACGCGCGCGTCGCCCACGTAAACGCGCAATTAATCGAATTAACGGCGGCGTGTCGGCCGGCTTGTACGCGGCCGCGTACACGACCGCTCCGCCGTGAACGGAGTGCATGCCACCGACGGAATCCTCTCTCGCCATCTTGCAACGAGGGAACCGATGTAACTGGACCCCCGTCGAAGTGGCTCGCTAATGAAATTACGGCGAAAGGTGCGGGCGACCATGTAAATAGCCAATTTCCAGAAATTCCAGCGCACTGGGCTCGACCTCTTTCGGCTTTGGACATCTGGACACGTGGCAAATTTCGTTCTGTTGGAATGCGTACGGTAAACCGACGCGAATCGGATCGGTACGGATTTCACGGAGAAAATAACAGTTGAAACAATTAACGCACGTTTTAGCAGGTTTCTTGTCAGTAGATATTCAGCCTCGGTATTAACACATTGCGTACCGGGTAATTTTCAGAAAACTGAATTGTGCGGATGGCAATTTTCACTGAGGTCAACTTATATCATAGAAAAACTCAGATATCATATTGTTATGTAATATATTTTAAATAGATAATCAATTCAAATTAAATTTTATATTTTTTTCAATAAGTGTCTTTATATAAAAACGAGATTTCTCGTTACCAGTGCGCAATGTGTTAACACTTTGACTGCTAAGTAAATAACCATTAGAAGTCTCGTGCAATCGAAACAGTTCTCTTAATAAAGCAAAAACTAGAGTCAAGATTCTTCGTAACAATTATTTCACTACTCTTCGTATATGTTATACATTCAATAAGAAGTTCGGTCGATTCAGCAAGAAATTGAAGAACTTAGAAACCATTTTCCTGTGAGATTTCTCATTTTCCATGTTTCCGCTTACCAACTTTTGTCTTTTGATGCAGCTAGTACGTCTCAGGTTTTGTAATGTACAATTCCATTTGTTCGATTTCCATCGAGAGTCCATCTAATGAAGTTTCAAAACGTCAAACTTCAAAGTCCAAATCCGCAACCCCACTTTCCCCCTGACCCAATTTCCGTCAATCGGAACTCGAGCCACGAAACCCGAATAACCAACAGTCCACGTTTGAAAAAGAAATCATCCTCGGAGCACCGACGACTCAACTACCAGTCACAAGCCCAAGATATCAATCAGCCTTTCACATACCTGAACAAGTCCCGAAGACATCGGTACGATAAACAAACTCCCATGATTCGCAACCCTCAATGATCCCGGGCCTCTCCGTTGCTCGTTCGGTCGGTGCTCGGCGCCGATCGAGTCAGCAGATGTCGCGATCGAACAGAAATTGAACCGTCGGGCCGTGGGACGCGGAATAAACAAGCAGATGGACAAGATGATCGTAATAAAAGGGTGGCGAGGGGGGCGTAGAGAAAAAGGAAAAGGCGGCTGGACGGGAATTAAGGAAATCACCGGTTATTCGCGCGGCCCGCTCGATCGACGGGGGATTAACGAACCGATAAAGCGTACGGGAGCGCGCAAATCGCCGGTCTCTCGCGGGGAACCGTGGCGGACGACCGCAAACTACCAATCATAGCGTGCGAGAAACCCTTTTTCGCTTCCGCGCGTAACACGTACACCGCCGCGCGGAGCCGTTCGGACACTTTCGCGTTCGCTAGGCGCGCGTGAAAGTGAAGCGACTCGATCCAACGATTTAACGCGGCACCGATGATGACATTAACCCTCTGTAGGCCCGTGTAACTTTGAAGTCACGCGTCAGTGTATCGGCATCTCGTTCGTCTATTTGATTTTGCACTCAAAGTGGTGAATAAAATTAACACTAGGTTTACGGAACGCGTGAAATTGACGCATATCGGATTTTAGAAATATTATTTTGTAAATGTTTACGCCGATTTTGATTGATGCGATCACATTGGCATGTACCTCAATTACCTACTATCGAATCTCCAGTTTCCACAATCTAAATAAACGAGCATCGCTTCTTTTAGGGATAATAGAATCAAGTGTACAATAAATGCCCGTAAACCTAGTGTTAATAGTTCTGTCTAATAGTTAGAAATGCCACTGAGTTTCTTCGCATTCAAATTAAGTATTATCTCTGTTATCTGCCAATCCGTATTATAAAATATCGTCTTCATCTCATCGGAAAATGTTGAAATATTTCTAGTGAAAAACTTCGGAGTGCAAAGAGTTAATTTGAATGCGGAGAAATTCAGTGGCATTTCTAACTATTACATAGAACTATTAAGTATCATCTCTATTATCTGTCAATCCGTACACCGAAGATACAGAAATCCTATCTTCAACGATAAATTCTGAAACGACCCTGAGACATCGCAGCCGTTACCGTACAGAATGCACGTGTTGCACAGAGGATTCGAGCAGCTTCGCAACGGAGAGAATGCGACGCGCAGCACGGTGCATCGAGCTAGAC
The DNA here is from genome assembly GCF_051020985.1 of Nomia melanderi. Taxonomy (NCBI): domain Eukaryota; kingdom Metazoa; phylum Arthropoda; class Insecta; order Hymenoptera; family Halictidae; genus Nomia; species Nomia melanderi. The sequence continues at coordinate 1,038,612 of NC_135002.1, read as the reverse complement.
TCTCTCCCGCACTTGTGCTACCTGAACCAGTCGGCAGTTCATTGAGTCGCGGCTCCTAAGTGCGCCGTAACCAGCGCAACGAGCGCATGTGCCGGCGCGCACGTTACGGTCTCTCGGCCCTGGTCCGCGTATACACGCGTAACCGGCGCGTTGCGGTGGCTCGTCCTCTACACAGGCCGCGGTGCTACGTATGAATGAAACACCGACGAACGAAGAAAGGAACGAAGGGAGGTCGCGTGACGGATTCACGTGTTCGTTCCTGCTACCCGCGACCGGCGAGTCGACGCGCTCGCCCCCGGGAACTGCCGCGAGAAACGGTCTGCGACCGATTTCGGATCGTGCGTCCGCTGGATCTGTTGGCTGCGTGATTTTTTGGACGGTAGCGAGCCGCGTATGTGCCGAAAGGATCAGTTGTTCAACCCCTTAACCTAATGTTGACCCTTAGCACTCGGAAATATTTCGTTAGAGATACTTAACATTTTCTAACTAGACACAGACGATATTTTTTGAAATTAACTCGAAGAGAAATGGCAAGTGAAGGGAGAAACGAAGCTTTTTTATCTGAATATTTCACCGATGCATTGTACAGAGTTCAATGTTGAATATCAAATCTTGTGTCAGACTCGTGACGAAAATTTTCAACTGAATTTGACAAATCTAAGTGTTTACCAGATGAGGCAGAATGAACCCAATTTTTTCCTTTAGTATTATTGGAAAGAGATACCTGTTTTAGAAATTATTGCGGAAGATTTAGTAATACCTAAATTGATAAGACAATTGAAATCTCTGGAAAAAGGTCTGCTCTTTATTTTCTATATCCTTTGAACTGTTGCAGAGCAAGGTCAGCATACAGCGAACCTGAAAGATCGAACATTCGTAAAACTTCGAGAGGTTGCCACTCGAACAACGCCACTGGCAACTGAACAGCAGTTATTTTGATGCGTGGTGTTTGAATGGGAAGAATGGAAAGCGTACCATCGATCATTCACGGACACCCAGTACAAGTGCGATCGGGGGATCGAGACGCGGCGAGTGCGTGAAGCGGGTAAAAGGAGGAAAAGGATGAAAAAGGAGGAACTAGCGGCAGCGCGCGGCGGTAGAAGCGGGGCCGGAAGTGGTTCCATCTGGCTCCCCCGTTGGTCTGACCTGTTGAACCACCTCGTGACCGGAAGTATACCATACACCTACGGGCACCGTGCGCTCGTCGTCCCCCGGCCCTGCGGTGCACGCCACCAAAACAACAAAGGCTTCTTTCTGCCCCGTGACACCTTATCATGGCTCCTTGTCGGCCTGTTTACTTGATTACGTGGCCATGATTTGCCTCCCTCCTCCGCCCTTGGACCCTTCTTCCTTCCCTCGACCGCAATATCCTTGGAAATTGCATCGGTTTTACTGCAATCGTTATTACTGCAACGAACAGGTTGGAGATACGCCTTTTCGAAAGTTTCTTCGCGGAAGTACGATTCCATTGTTGAAAACTACGTTTGATTTCTAGCGTGCGACGCTGTTTCACAGGACATTGGTTACGCGAACTCGAGAACGTACTTCAAGGTCAACGAATATGGTTCACGCGGAATACTTTCACGAAGCTTCAAGAAAATTGCATTGGCGCACCCTGTATGTAGATGAGCTACAAGTAAACAACGAACTGTCCTACAGAAACTGCAAGCTGCATGAAATCAGAGTCAAGACATCACCGAGGGAACCTCGAATATCTACGAGGTGTACTTAAAAAACAATTTTCTGGCCGAGACGACGCCGAGTTAGCGTTGGTTAATAGTCGAGCAACGGGGTCGTAACGCTGGATTTACGAGCGCCATTGGCTTCGACACTTTGCGGGACAGGCTGCGAAAGCAAAATAAAGGGTAGGGAAAAATGCGATTCGCGCCGGGGAACAATGGCGCTGGAAGAGATGGGGACGCGGATGCGTGGCCGAGACAGGTCCAGGGCATTATGTTTCGAGCACAATGGCTCGCGAGGAGCAGTATGCGCTCCGCGGTAATCCGTCGCCCCGTGTGTACTTACGCGTCCTCGTTGCGAGCAGGGGTCGGGCCTGGGGGATGGGGTGCAGCGACGTGTTTTCGCAGCGAGTGACGTAAGGGAACGGCCCCGGAGACTTTCGCGCGTTGCGCGCTCGTTGAAAGGGACCGGATAGGGTGGGTAGAGCTCTGGTTGCTGGGGGTCGCACGTAGGAACCTCGCGGACCGATCGTTTCTCGCGATGGACGAGGAGTTCCGGCGAGATGCGTCGCGCAGGGTAAATGAATCATATTTCTTTCGTGTTCCAAGTTTTGTATTTATTGTATACTTCTATAATTTCATAATTCTATGGTTCCAGAGTTCTGTAGTCTGATAGGACAGCTCGAATCCTGCATCTACCCTAAATCAGTCGGTCCATCAGCTCTATCAAGATACTCGTCGCCTCGCCGAAAAGGTGCGCACGTAGCACTTTCACGGAGAAATCTCATTTCTCCGCGAGAGAGCGACTGTCAGGGCCGTGCGAAGGTTCTCGCGAGCCCTACAGGCCCGCATGTTCGACGCAATAGTCCCTTTTCGTGCGCAGAGCACAAGACTATCTCTCGCTCCTCGACTCCCGGCTCGAATAACCTGCAGCATCCAGGATAATCGGGGTCTAACCAACTGCGGCGTGACAGTAATCAAATGATCAGAGGAGAGGCAGCGGCGGGACGGAGGAAACTCGAGCGAGCCGGGCCGGGCCGGGCCGGGCCGGGCCGGTCCGAGGCAGCAGTTCACCCGTTCAGCGAACGGGTGGCGGCGGTGTATCGCGGCCCGTAAGAAGCGTAATACGCTTAAAAAGAAGGGTATGACGTCACGAAGAGGTGGCACGCCGCGGCGCGTGCCGTCGGATGGGGTACGCGGGTTTATCGTGGCCCCGTGGGGAACAGAGACAACAGACCAGAACAGGGGAGTGTAACCGGTGCAACCTGGCCTCTGTGGCAGCGCAGGGGCCCGGCGGCGGGAGGGGGCAGAAAAGCTTCGGCGGAGGGACGAGGACCGACGAAGAAGTTCGGCGAGCGAGGAAGACGGACGGCAAGATAGAGAGAAGAGAGAAAGGAAGAAGACAGGCGCCCCGAGGAGTCTACGACAGGCGAGCAGGCAGGCAAGAAGTCCGCACGAGTGGCTGGGGTGTCGTACAGGGGCTACGGTGGTGGGGGTGGGCGCGTGCAGCCGGCCTGCAGCTGCCTCGTTCCCCGTCCCGTGCCCCTCCCTCGGCGATCACGTCGCGAGCCACCGGCGCAGCCGCTACCCACCACCCCTCTCGGTCGGCAACCCCTCTCGCCGGGGGCCCGGCGGGACCACAATTATAAGTAGGGGTGCTCCCGGCTTACTACCTCCAGTCGAGGGTTGCACGCCGTGGTGTAGACGCTCGGACACAGACGCGTCCCATCCAAACGTTCTAGCGCACGCGTGTAGCCGAATCGTAACACAGTTTTTCAAACGTTCCTTTTCTCTCCTGTCGTATCAGTAGACGGAGGATTCGAGGTTGGACGCACCGGTGCGCGACAGAGCTCCGTCGTGGTCCAGAGCAGGATAGAAAGCATCAGGACAACATAGCCGGGGATACGTCTCGGTCGGAACTGTTGGAAGGTTCGCAGGATAACCGACGTTTCGAAGTTCGTTCCAATCGGAGGACTCGCCATCTGTCGATCTAGTGCCTCGTGACCGGTCGACGTTGCCCAGTGGTTCCGGGAGTAATCGCGGTGTGGCGCTAGTGTCGGCTCCGTTAGTGGCGCGCGCGGTAACGAGGACCCTCCGTGAGCGAGAGAGGACTGCCCGAGGAGTAGAGGATAGAGAGGATCGAGAGAGAGAGGGAGTGCGTCGAGGGAGGAATCTGACGGAGAGAAGAGCACCGACCGACAAGCTGTTGTACCGTGGATACACGTATACGCACGGACAGCCGGGCACTTTCACAAGGAAAAGCCGTCGTACCAGCACGCCTGGCAAGGGGCGCATCTCTGGATCCAGTAGTAGCTCAGCTGCGGAGTGGTGCCATTCGTGCCGGTCCTCTCTTGGCGTGTTACTTCTTCGTCTTCTTCTTCTCCCCCTCCTCCCACCTATTCATCCCGGCCCCTAACGAAAAACTTCCCCTTGCTTCGCGGCCGAAGCACATTGACTCTCTCCCCCGTTCTCTTTGACTCCTCGTCGCACACGAAGAGGGTATCGCTCCACCTCCACTTGGTCCACCACCACCACCACCACCACCACCACCACCAGCACCAACCACCACCACACCACCAGCAGCAGCAGCAGCAGCAGCACCACCACCACCGTCGCCGCCGCCGCTACCCTTCCATCGCTTCTTCCTCCCACTCCGTTCACCTCCACCAGTGCTACCACCACTCCTCTGCCGACAGTCTTGCCGGTCGCCGAGGGAATTATTCCTCACGGTTCGTCGACGGCCAGTCAGTGCGCGACTCGTCGTTGTTGCGACGGTTGGCGAGGCGAGAGTGGTGTTTTTTTTCTCCGTACGTGCCCGTTTTTTCTTGGTCTCTCTCTGGGATCCGACTCCCGGCGGAAAGGGAATTATGCTCGTGGCGAATCGTCGCGACCATCGTCGACGACGTGCTGGCTTGTGCTACGCGGACGAACGCTCCGCGAGAGCGTAGACATAGAATAGAAATACACACACGAACACACAGGCGCGCAAACGACGCGAAGAGCCGACGGGATTTTCTTTTTCTCTCTCTTCACGTCGGAAACGAGCCCAAGAGGAGCGCCGACAAGTACGACCGAAAGGATCATAGGTACCCGGTGTGTTCCGCTGATTGTCCTACGCTCGACAGCACTCTCTGCCATCCGATATACCCTGGACGAAGGCTGTTCGACGACTCTCGGCGTCCCACGGATAAATGGAATAAAGTGTGTCACAGCAGTGTTCAGTGATCGCGCGTGATTTATATATATATATCTCTGTATATCTATATAATTCGCTCGCGGGAAAATCTACGGGTGTAACGTACCCGGCGACCAGTGTATGTATTCAGTGCGACAGACAGACCAGTGAACACGCGAGTTTAACACCCTCGTTTTTCTTGCCCCCTATTATTTTTGTTGATCTCCTCCTGGTTTCCGTTGCTTTTCTCAACCCCCGTCGCGTTCCGATATATCGCACACACGTGAAACCGAATTGCCTGGTTCTACGACTTCTTCTCTCTCTCTCTCTCTCTCCGACGCCAAGGATTACGCATAATAATTCGACACGCACACGTACCTCGGCCGGCACACGCACACACGCACACCGGGCAGCCGTGTCCGAGGATCGGGAGAGTATAAAGGGTGCGACGGTGCGTGTGTTACGTGGTTCACAGTGGGCTATGCAGCCTCGCGAAATCAACGCGAGGAGGTAACGCCGACGAGCGCACACACACCAGGGCACCACGGTCCACACACACGCAGATCCGCCGTCGACAACGCACCGGCGGCGCGTAAACATCGGGAACCGAACCAACCACCAAATATGTGGACCACGATGCTCGTGTGGACGGTCGCCGTCGTGCTCCTGCCGGCACCCCGAACGGTAAGTGTCGTCGCCTTCTTTTTTATTCCCCATGATCTCGTTCTCTCTCCCTCCTCCCCCGTCTGTCTCGCTCGCGGGACCAAAGTTACCGAAGGTTACCGTTTATTTAGGAGAACGACAATTTCCGAGAGCCGGGAATCTTTCCATTTATTTTTAGTGTGCTCCGTGGGATGCGCGAAACCGCCTTTTTCCCTTCCCGTCCGGGGTCCTCCGGACGCGCACCCTCCCCCGAGGCTGGAGTCCTTAATTCACCCGTAACCTTGAAACGCGTTCGAATATCTGATGGAGATGGTTAGGTTCGTTTTATGGTTTCTTAGTTTCCCACTCGTGGTAGCTTAAGTGTCCTATCATCTCGTGGTCCCATGGTCGTCCCGCAGTGCCGATACTTTCCCACGTTTTTAGCACTGCGGTTAACACTGCAACTACCGACCACTTAAACCGACTTTGCAAAATTTCTTTATAAAAGCTACCGCCGTGAATCTATTCGGATCTCAGTCGATTTACGTTTCAGCTTAGGCGTTAGCTTCGTAATTTCTTAGAGATATTCGTACCTTCTTCGCGAAAGAAAAGGTCAAGGAATGGGTACATTTTTGCCCATCTGGCAGTTCTAGCGTTGACCTATCAACGGTCCTCGAACCAGCGATTCCGGTGAACCCGAGAAATCGAAACGTTCGAGGTGGTCCACGCCGAACCGCGGACACACCGGAAGGATTATTTTGCGAACGGATCCACGGTGCCGCGAGAGTGATGTTGTCAAACCCGACGGATACGTTTGTCAACTCCAGGGCAGGCCCCGACCTTCGTCGGCTGTCGATGAATGGCGGCGATGTTTTGGTTCGAATTCCAAGACGTTCCCATCTGTCAAACCGGTCGCCTCGCCGTAAGCCCTGTTGGTATTCGCGGATAAAAACGACGACACGTCGATGGGTTCCCGTTCAGAATAGAATCCCTCGGTCTATATATTTACCGTCCGTCTTCCTCTCGCTCTCTCTCCGTTGCGCGTACGCCTTTGCGTCCCCTCCCTCCCCGCCCGCGCGCCGCGTCTAATTAAGCACTTGCGTAAGTGCGATCGCGGCTTATATTTATCCAACCTATATCGGTGTCAGCCTCGCGTAGAATATCCTTCTAGACGCCGCGCGTGCTTTCCAATCTACCCAACGAATCCGGGATACGCATCTTCTCTCGGATTTCGCCGGTGAGACCGTACAGTCGTCGTTCAGGTTAAATAGCCGCGGACTGAGAGTGATTCAGATCTAGCCAACTTCGATCAATCTCGTACAAACTTGATCCAGTTCCAATCGTGACTCAAACCCTTCGCGCAGGATTCTTCAGAATATAGAAAACCTACGAAGCTTATACTTCGATTGCTTAGGTAATTAGAAAAGAAACGACGTGATCTGCCGTTAGTAATTAACCCCTCGTACTACGACGAGTGAGACTAATAAAGATTTCTAAACTAATTTAACTATCTTGTTCATTACCCACGGATCAAAGCAAACTGTTTTGCTATTATCAATGTATCATCTTCAAATGAAATTTCCACCTGAAGTAGAAAATTTTGTTGTACTTACAAATTGTCGATAGTAAAATACTCCAAGGGGTTAAATCATTCCTTCGACTCAGCAAACACGATTCGTTCGTCCGCAAAGGGTTGATCGCGAACCGAACCTACCCAAAACTCGAATGCCTCGAGAGTACTCGCGACTTCTGGACTTTCGTACAATGTATCGCCGCGGCAGGGACCGTCCGCGTCCGCGGAACTCCGCAGCATTGTAAACGCGGCAGCAACTCGGCTCGAGTTTCAGCCTCGCGAGACAGCCAAGAAATAGAGGCTACCGAATCCTGCATTCCGCGTTTGCTCGAAACGCGTCGGACAATACGTCGGAGAGGATCGTCGTCGAGTCTTCGAGATTTCGATTCTCGAGAGCGAGTGCCCGGCCACCAGGGGCCAATGGTTCCTCCAGCAGGAGCAGTGGAAGACGACGACGAGGTTGCGTGTCCCGCTAGTTTCGTTTCAGTTTCGTTTTTTCCCCCGCGCAGCCACCCCGCGGCTATCCAAGTGTATTCTTCCTGGGAGAGATGTTTTTTTCCCCTCCCGTGGTTCTCTTTCTTTCTTCCCTTCCTTCTCGGTCCTCGCCGTGCGCTCGCCTCGCTCCTCCTGCCGCGGAGTCACGCGCGGACACACAGATCGGGCCCAGACCCGAGCCATCCGGGCGAAAGAGGAGAAAAGGCAACAGTATTTCGCCGGGTACAACAACTCTAAATCTGGAGCCACTCTTTTAGACGTGTCTAGCGCGGTGATGGCTAACCTTTCTAGTCGGGCTAAAATTGGAAGAATATTCTATGACACCGCGATGCTACTTTGCAACTCGACGCTCGAGGCGTTGTATCGGCTGATGGGGTGTCTTCGATTTCCACTCTTTTTCTTTCTTCTCCTGTCTCATTTCGAGAGATAATTATACCGCATAAATGTATCTACTTTGCAATCGGAAATTTTTCACTATTCAGTGTTTAGATATAGACGCTCTATAAATGAAGAAAAGTTATTTTACAGAAATATTTCATATATACATTATACATTATATTATATACGACCTTATAATTTTCTATCGAATCAAGTGACCGAACCTCTCGAGTGCAAAGGGTTAATGGAGAAGTTTGAATGAATATGTTGAAGGTAGAATTTTCTATTGCTCAACTGTCGCCGGTCGGCGATCTACCGGGTGTCTTCTTCGTCCTCGGTTTTCAGCAGCGGCCGCCTCTCTCTTTCCCGTCGCGTCTCGGTCCGCACGGTGCTCGACCTTCACGGGACACCCTCGGAAATCGCCGGATCGGACTCTTTGTTTCCTCGTCGGGTCTCGGATAGTTTCTCGATTTATCGAGAAAGCGGCGAAGAGAGTGCTCGGAAGAGACGGCGTCTCAAAGGGTGCCTCTGAAAATTGTTTTGTGACGAAATAACGTCGGTTGTTGTATCCGTAAATAGTCGGCGGCGGCCATTCCCGTTCCGAGAATAGCGCTCCAGCGCGCCAAAAATGAGAATTCCTCATCGAGCGGCGGGAACAGCGCGCACCGAGCCGCTTTTACGCTTGTACACACGCATAGGTACATCACCGTCCATAATTGTTGGTGCGTTCCAGTCGGTCGCGGGAAATGAAAATGAAAATGCCGATATATTCGGTTCGTTAATGCATTATTCCTTTGCAGACCCCTCAGACTTCTCGTTCGCTTTGATTTATAATTAAGTATCCGTCTTTCTGCTATAATTAATCGTATTCAAACATTCCTGAATCAGCTATTAACGTCACTTTAATTGAAACGACTTATAATCGAATCAAATGACGACGCAACCTTCGAAGTGGACTTTCTGCACCATAAAGACTCTGTATCACAATAATAGTATATATTCTACGGTAAACGACAGTATGTACAAGAAAAATTAGCATGTCAATGACAGGAATTAGCACGTGACAGACGTGGCATTCGCGTGTAGAATAATTAGCCTTAATAGCTACCGGTTATCGGCTAGATATTTAATCAATGGTTACAGTATCGTTTAATCGAGTAGGTAATAGTTAACCCTTTGCACTCGACAATATTTTTCATTGGAAATATTCATTACTTTCTGGCCAAACATTAACGGTATTTCTCGCAACTGATACAATTGATTATCCTCTATAAATTAAGAGACAGAGCTATTTTACTTCGATGTTTTATGTGTTGATACGTTACGCAAAGTTTAATATTGAAAATTTTATAAGTTTGCTGGGTCGAATTCGCTAATTACCACAGTATTGAAAAAATATAAAATTTAATTCGAATCGATTATCTATTTAAAATATATTACATAGCAATATGATATTTGAGTTTTTCTACGTATAGTGATGTAAGTTGACCTCAGTGAAAATTGCCATCCGCACAATTCAGTTTTCTGGAACATAGCCACGCGAAAAAATGGGATATCGGTATCGTTCGGATAATTATGGCCGGTAGTGTACCGTGTGTTTCAGCGATACGTAACGAGAATAATCCTCCGTTGAATTCGCGGACGAGCCCTCTCCCCCGTGCACTGTATATTTTTCCAGCTCGCGTCCTTACGACTCATAAAGGCCCGCCATGTTTCTCTTACCTCTCGGCGGACGATCATTCATCGGTGCCCTCGGCGAAATGAAAAACGTCGCCCCGATCATGGGAAGCGGTTTCTTTTTCTAATTCCGAACCCGTAACTCGAGAACGACGCGCCGCGGAAAAATGTTATTCGCGCCGCTGACTTTAACTGTGAACCGTTAATCATCGATAGGTTATGTGACTGATGAGATAGGCCGGCGGTACGGTATTTTTAGATGCAGTTGAATTCCATTTGCGGCGTAACCGCGTCGACGTATACGGAGATCCTTCGTTAACTTCGATTCCGAGCGGAATTTTTCCGATTCGGTTCCGTTTCCTCCCAACTTTACGGCGCACGCGTCGTGGACTATTTTTCGACGCGATGCGAATTCATTTACAAAAGTAAATAGCGAATAGCCTCTCGCTGTACTCTTTCCCTTTCCTGCCGGCGCGTCGATCCAACAAACACTCGAAAACCAAAACCTCCGCCATCTTGCCACAAATACCTTCAGTCGGTATCCCAACGTTCACGCCGCATATAATTGCAACTCACACGTAACACATGCAACAACCCCTTCATTTCCCTCGAACCTTTCCGTCGAAACGTCTGAAATAATTTCCACCTCACGTTTCAATTTCGCTTGAACGAAATTCGAGACAAACGTCTTCCAAGACGTTTCCACTCGAACTTGTCGGGACGCCAAAAAATGGCTAGATGGAAATTCCATTGACAACGCTAGATCTACCGGGTGGATCGGACTGAGCTATTCCTGGTTGCTTCGAATTCTAAAACACAATTCTCTGTTTATTAAGATTTCAATTGGTTTATATTTCTGAGTAGGTATTACGAAATCAGCTTCTTTGACGATTTCTCAGAGAATCTGTACCTTCTCTGACATCTGGCAGTTCTAGTGCTAAAGAAGTTGCTTTAGTAATAATATACTGAAATATAAGCCAATTGATATCTTTTATTGAGATCTTTTAATAAAAATCTAATAATTAATAATAGAAAATCTAGTAATTTCAGGGTAGTTTCTCTAATTCATTAAAATATTTAATATTATAACTGGAGCGATATTGGAGCCTACAGAGTTCAAAGGGTTAAAGTGCTTGGTAGTTCTAGTGTTAAACTCATTCCTTCCGTCGACAAAAGTCTCACGAATTCAAAAATCTTAGACAAATATATTCCAAATCGTTTCTACACACTGAAACTTGCCCAAACACTATGAAATGGCCAGCTAGAAATTCCATCGACCCAAAAGAAAAATGTCGGCGCTTCTCACCCTGGATACCACATGTTCTTTCTTTTCGTCGAAAAAAGAATCGCGAATTCAGTACGGGGGTGTAATGGACGGTAGGGCCGAGGTGACCGGCGAGATCGTAAAACGATCCGCAGTCTCGATAGTAAGGTTAGTGCGCTCCTCTCGTTCACGTGAGACGATATATGTATAGTTTTGCTCGGCTATACAATGTCTCGTGGGAAGGCTCGCTTGTCTGCTGCCGGCTGCGCGCCTCTCTCTCTCTCTCTCTCTGTCTCTCTTCTCCTCTCTTCGTCCGTGAATACGTGCGCTCGCTCGCTCGCTCGCGCGCGCGCGTCCGTACACGCAGGCCATTGTCCAACAGTGGTCAAGAACTGTTGGCCGTAGCGCTAGCGAGACGAGAGGGTAGGAACGGGAGAAATATTGACGCAACGGCTCTGTTTACACTGGATACTGTCGCACAAGAAAAACGGGGGTCCCCCTGGATCACTCGAGGAGACGAGGCTAGAAATCTTCGTCGCGACCGTAACGCGAGTGCCAATCGATTTTATTAGTAACCTCTTGCCCCATGATTTGTTTTCTAACTGATCGATACAGTAACCTTTAAAAAAAGAGAAAAATTCTGTGTAGATTTTATATCTACATTTGCAATATGATCATTGATAACAGAAGAATATCTAATTAGAGTTCAAAGTAATTGAGCGGTATTTATGTTCGTTAAATTCTATTTGAAATTCACCTTCATTACAAGGTTAACCCTTTGCACTCGAAAGAAATATTCAACAGTTTCTGGTGAGATGGACACTTTTGAAAGTTCGATTGTTACGAGATCATTCAACGAAGAAACGAAGCTACTTTGTGTCGATGTTTCATATACTGATGATGCGTTATGAGCTTCATATCAGGCAGCAAACTTATAAGTTTTTTGTGTCACATCATGTGGCGACTGGGAGTCGCCTCTCGACTGCGAAGGGTTAACCGTCCGCACGCCAGAAGTTTTTCACTGGAAATATTCGACATCGAATATTGCCGAGAAATCGCGTGTACATCGAGGAACAGAGTCGTTTTGATCGAACGAAGTTCGATGTTTAATATTAAACTTCGCAAGGTCACTGTGTCGAGTAGATCATCGACTGAAACGCCTCTGGAGTACGGAGGGTTAGTAAACTGTTCGTATTTCATTATTTGAGAATACGAAGAGACAGAGTCGCGATAGATATCTTTCTTGCGGCGAATGTTGTACAAAACGCTTTGTATATTTAGCTTTCTACGTCTTGCACGGTCTGTGAAATTCCGTGTTTCGCACAAACGAGAAGTTCACGGTGTAATTATTAGGTTGCCTGAAAAGTTAATGGGCCTGCCGTGTTTCGCTTGTGTCAACTATTTTCACTGATTCCGGAGTCAGATGTTTAGTGCTCGCGTTTCGAGGCTCCGTGTTCAGGTTGTAACAAGTAGCTCCGGGGTTAATTGAGTGATTAGGTTCTTGGGAAACGTTGGTATATTGTACCTCTTTTTATTTGCCTTTCTTTATTGTGCCATTGTCTTCCCTTTTCCGATCGTAATCTGTTCATCTGATGCATCGCGCGGTCTGTTTCGCGCTGTAAAGTTCTCTGTGGTTTCTTTGTACCTCGGCGAGTCCTATTAGCTAGATTAGGGTGTGTCTTTGCGTAGCACTTTCATACTATCTTACAGGACTCGTCTTGTAAATGCTACAAAATTAATGGCACAGCGGTTTCTGCCCATTTTTCACATGCTTTCCACAGTAATTGCACTTTCCACCCCGCGCCATCTCCATCAGCTGATAATATAGTTCCACTCGCTTCTGAATTTGATAAAAATTCCTACGATATCTACCCTCCTACCCTTCAACCTTTCGCACTATTCTTTAGCCGGGCGAATTCCGAGCCGTGATAGCCGCTGGTATCTCACTCGTGATATTTACGCCTGAGAGACTCGTCAAAGGGGTGCAACGGGTTAAACACCTCGGAGGAACGAGATCTCGTCGTCGCGAACTCTACCATTCCACTGCTCGAAACAACCCTCCGTCGTATCCCTCGCGTCAACCCTTCGCACTCGACCGCCTTTTTCAAAAAAACTATTCTATTTCAACAATCCGCATATCAATGCGCTACACAAAGCTTAATATTACATACAATTATACAATTCAAATGGCAATCCTTAAGTGTTCTCCAGACGTTCTCGAGGATTTCCCACCTAAACCATCCCTTATTTTTTCAACCAACTCTTAACGCAGCTGAAACATTTCAAATCAACCAAACTGTGAATAGTTTCCATTCCAACAACATCGACAAAACCGATAAAACTTCACCATACACACCATTACTCCCATCAAAATCCCATGCCCTTACATAAGACTGCTCCCTCAACAATCAAACTCCACCTCGATAACTTATCTCAAGACAAGTCGAGCGTCTCGAAAACCGGCATTCTCCCGACAGGGTTGACTTGGTTCCGTGAATCGGTCGCGAGAGCGAAGGGGTTAGAAGCGACGCGGAGCGGTTCGGTGTCGCCCGCTAATACGTTTACGAGCGGCTCGGTTTTTCACGCCTCGGGAGACGCCCCTCGCGTTCCACATGATCCGCGCGTGGCGAGATGTCCATCTGCGCCGGATCCCCCCGGCTCGCCCCCTGAGCTCTCCTCCGTTCCGCGTCTCGAAAGAGCCAGCCGAAAAACCGTGGCCGGGGAAGAGAGCCTTTTTGCCGCGGGGTCACTCGGCGCGCGGATATCTCTCCTCCTGGGAGAGGCGCACGCCTGCGCAAAAAGCCGGTCGCACACGTGCTGCTGCTGCCGGTGGCGGCGGCGGCGGCGGGCGCGCGCCCGACGGGCACGAGGCGCGGAGACCGACCCCCGGACGCCCGCATCCTGATTCTCTCGCGGAGAGGAGTCGCCGGGCCTCTCCAGAGAGGGTTTGCTTCGGGGAAACAAGTAAACAAAGCGGCGAGGCGAGGCGAGAGCAGCCATGTGTCTGCTGGAACGTGCCAACCGTCTAGACGGTTAAGCCTTTGGCTGCGGGGGTGGCTCTCTCGCCCGCCTTTGGTCGGCAAGGATTGAACGCTGCTTTGTCCGCGGAGCTGTCCGACGACGCTTTTGTTCCCGGGGTTTCGCGAATTAGGCGACTCGCGGCCGAATGGGTGCTAGATGCGCCGAAATGTTCGCGTGCGGACTAGTCGCGAGTGATTCAATTAGAGCGAGATAACGCGTGGTTTCCTATCTTTGTTAGCTTCGTGTGTTGAGTTGCACGTTTCGAAGAACTTTCGTTCGCAGGATGTGCCTGTAAAGTTGGGGGCTTCGAGAAGTTGGGAAATTTGGATGTTTCAACCCCTATGATTCAGTGTGTTGAGGTTTTGTACGTTTTGAAGAACCTTCGTTCGCAGGGTGTGCCTGTAAAGTTGAGAAGTTTTAACCCTTATGATTCAGTTCCGGGAGAAACTGGGGTTCAATGGGAATAGTTCTGATATGAAACTACGATGAATACCTTCAGTCTCTCCGAATTCTCCGAAATATTCCTTCATGAACCTTCAACCCTTAAGATACGGAGATCCAGTCGAATCCTCTTCCTCCTACGAAACTGTCGGTGATAAGCCACGCTAATTGATCGCGAGGCGCGAGGTTAGAGGTTAGATTTTCCGCGAGACCGTGAGAAATATCGCAGGTTTCCAGCAGGTTTCGCGGCGAGAACGATCCTGCGTCGATTGGTCCCCGTTTACGAGCGTTGATGCAAACTCCTCGGTTTCCAGGTAAACGCCTCGGGGGTGTTCGAGCTGAGGCTGAAGTCGTTCGTGAACGAGTACGGGAAGGACAGTCTGGGTAAGTGCTGCTCGGGCAGCACGTCCAAGACCGGCGAGTGCTCGGGCGTCTGCAAGACCAGGTTCAGGGTGTGCCTGAAGCAGTATCAGGTGAAGATCGACACGACGACGCCGTGCACGTACGGCGACGTCGTCACACCCGTCCTCGGCGAGAACATCGTTAACCTGAGCCCGAACGTCGCCATGCCGAGCTTCACCAACCCCATCAGGTTCCCGTTCGAGTTCACGTGGCCGGTAAGTCTCTTCTGTTTTCCTTTCGAACTTTTCTTGTTAACACGTTGACATCCCCGTGTACCACCGGTGGCTCACGTTCGAGCGTGGGCATCATTGAACATCAGATGTGTCTGTCGTGAAATATGACTCGTTTAGCGCGTTGAACGCGATTTCGCAGAGGAAAATACACAGAATGGAAAATATGATATTAAATCATTCGATTGAATTGCATTACTATTCCACGTATTATGTAGCATCATTTACAATATAGAAATGTTTTCATATAATTGTTTCATTGAGTGTATAATTCGATTTGGTCGGGGGTCACCGGTGACCCCCAGCATTCAACGTGTTAATCGATTCGCTGGAAAAAGTTGTCGCGTGAAATACGAGATTCGTCGAATCGATTCGCTAGAAAGAATTGCCGTGTAGTTGAAAATTTGAATAAGTTAAGAGCTGTAGGGATTTGAACGTGTTAACAAGCTTGTAGCGTTTTACAAGTTCCGTGACTTCAGCGATTTACGCGAGTAGTAGACTGAAATAATTGTCGGATTAGAATACTATAGTCCGAGATGTAGTTCTTAGATGTTGCTTTGAGTACTGTATTGCGTAAGTGTCTGTTCGGTTGCCATTCCGGAATTCGTGGATCGACGAGTAACGAGGGGATTCGTTTATCGAAGTCCCTTCCTCCGGTGCGAACGTATCGAGTTACGATCTGCATTTATCTTCGCGATTCCATAAAACACTACTCGATCGCGGTAATTACTCTCGATGGGTGCTCGAACGACCGGAGATAATTCCGCGTCGTAAAAACCCGGAGACAATAACAGTCGCTCGAAAGGCACGCCGAGAAAAATTGGAAAACAGTTGTAACGGTGTTTTTATTGGTGATTTTCGCGTGGTAAATCAATGAGCGGAGTCGGGATTACGTGTTCCGGCACGCCCTGTGCAATCGCGATCCGAGATAAGCGAAAAGCCGCGATTCCGCGACATTTCCGTGCCTCTTACTCCGCTTTTTTTCCCTCTTGTTTTCGCGATCCCCGGTCGATTTGCATATTATCGCGTGCGGCGGCGTGGGACGCGAAAAACGGCTCGCAACGGCGAGCCGCGCGAACGGAACTCTTATCGCGGGTACGCGTAATGAATCGCGGAAAAACATCGAATCGTTACATGCGACGGCCAGCTCGCGATTCGCTTCTCACGTTCATTTGCGAAACATCGATGGCGCTGGCGCCGCGCAAGGGACTGCTCCTTTTAACGGCGACGACGATCCTGCGATTAGATTCCAGCGCGAAAAAACATAGGGACAATTAGATCCGACTACCGATCGCGACGATCTCGATGCTCTGCTTTTAATAGGCGCTACTTATTCCATGAAAGTAGATAGAAATGAAGAATTTAGTCGATTCTTCACAATTTTCTACCGAGATGGATTCTTCGATTTTCCAGCGACTTTCGAAATTTCAATGAAATAAATGCGTCGTTAAAATGAAGTGTTATTATAGAACTATTTTCTGCTGAACAATTTGCCAATAGTAAAAGGACACTCCCACTATAAAGCGAAATTTACGCCGACCATCGAGCATTAAATTAATTACAGAAAAATATCGCGATAGTCGTAAAGGATTGCTTCCAGAAAAATCGTTTATCGTCGTTTGCGTCCTCGAGATCGCCATCGAAGGATCGTTTAAGGACACTTCGTCGAGGATTTGATTTCTAACATGCCTAGCTGCGAGTCTCGTTTCCAGATTAATTTATTAAATATCTTGCGCTGTTGGTAATCGACCGCAGGGGGTTGAAGGGTTTAAGTTCCTCGTTCGAGTCGCGTCTTAACTGCGAGACGGGGTAAATCGCGGTTACGGTGACCGATCCTCCGGAGGGAGAGCCTAGCGTGCGACCGGCCGTTAACTTTTATCTGCCGGTGGTTCGCCGACGCGCGTTTCACAGCCTCGTAAAACGATCCCCCGGATCGCGGCGTTGCGCTTCCCGGTTTCCGTTGCAATCGATAACGAACAATTGAAAAGTAAATTGGCTGATTAGGGAAGCGTCCCTTTTAACGGCCGCCACGCTTTCGTTTTAACTGCTATCTGTGCTCGAGATACGTGCCAGAGGAAATTGTTACTTTTCACGATAGTTTGTTAGGGATATTGCACTTTGAAAGCTTCGGTGGTTTCCCGTATCTCAATGATGATTTGTATTTTATAATAGAGATGGTCTTGGTCGACGATTTGGAAATTTGAATATTTAAAAGTTTGAAAATTTCCAAGTTTGAAGGTTCGAAAGCTTGGATATTTAGAAATTCGAAACTTTCCAAGTTTGAAGATTCGAAGCTTGGATATTTAAAAATTTGAAAATTTCCAAGCTTAAAAATTCGAAAGCTTGGATATTTAAAAGTTCGAAAATTTCCAAGCTTGAAGATTCGAAAGCTTGGATATTTAAAAGTTCGAAAATTTCCAAGCTTGAAGATTCGAAAGCTTGGATATTTAAAAGTTCGAAAATTTCCAAGCTTGAAGATTCAAAAGCTTGGATATTTAAAAACTCGCAGACTTTCCAGTTAGAAAATTCGAAAATCCAGTAACTGAAATAGCCTAAAATAGAATTCTCACAGCGCGGACGCTACACAAGAGCAATCCCCAAAAGTTAGCACTGAAAGACACCTCCCCTAGAAGAAAGCCTGGCGCACTCTAGAGCCGAGAAGTTCCGCAGCTCGAGGGATCGATGAAAAAATAAGCGCAAGAGATACAGGGTTTGGATGAGAAAAAAAAGGGAAATCGCGCAAACGAAACGCGGTCTTCCTACTTTCTCGTGGTGGCCAAAGAAAGGCAGAACACGAAAGCGGCGGGCAGGTCGATCGCATTAAAAACGAGCATTTCGTGGCACGCTGCACGCGTGCATGCGCTTCCCGGGTGCGACGAGGATCGCGCGACCGAATGGCAGATGGTGCCAGAGGCCCGCCGCCGGAGAGAGACGGGAACTTCGGTGAAAAAGAGAGAGACAGAGAGAGAGAGAGAGAGAGAGAGAGAGAGAGAGAGAGAGAGAGAGAGAGAGAGAGAGAGAGAGAGAGAGAGAGAGAGAGAGAGAGAGAAACGATGGCACTTGTCTCTCCCTCCCGCTGTTCGCCGCTATCGTTCGCCGGTCGTTGTTTCGATCATTCCTCTCGCAACGGCGAGATCGGTGAACTCCTTTAACACGAATTACAGCTCGCTCTAACCTACATTGCCCCGAAACTCCCGCCATTTTCCGAGATGAAACGCCGCGAAAAACCGTTGATTTGAAATCTCTTCGCGGTTCTCTTAAGAAACGTTACAATCGCTTGAATAAACTTAAGGTCTACTCGATGACGATTTAAATACATCGTGTTCCATTAGAAATCACATTTTACTATCTCTCGTTACATTCAGTCGCAATGAACACGTGTTGCAGAGTTAAGTTACAAATCGCGGCGAGTATTTCAAATTCTCTATTTTCAGTTACTTATGAATCTTGAATAGAAGTTCAACTATTCCTACGTGTTTGCTTCCGCAAACATCTTTTTAATAAAATATTGACTCACTATCAGATATCTGGATAAAGTAACGATTAGATAGAAAGATCGACGGACGAGTAAACGCGAAATTGTATCGGTCGCTGAGCGTTGCGACTCGAGAGAAGGCTCGCGCCTACGCCAATGCTCGCACGCCGTCCCTGGCGTACGTCAGCTCTCTCGTCGCCGTTCGCGCACTTCTGCCTATGAGACGCACTGCAGGGCCACTGGCAGATGGCTAGGCCTTTTGTGCTTCTATACTTCCCTCGTAATCTCTCTAATTCCCTCTTTCTCTGGTCCGCGGGCGCGGCCTCGCTCGTCTTCGGGGCTCTCTCGCGGGCAGAGTTAAATTTACTAACCCATATGGCGCCCCTCGCGCCACCTCTGCGACCGGTTCCCCTCGTCCCTCCTCGGGAACGTCTCTTCCTTCTGGTCGGCCGCCTTTCGTCGCGTTTCCAGCGCGCGCCGACCGTTCATCCCTTTCTGTTTCCGATCAGATTCCGTTTATCGTTGCGTTCGGGGATCTTCGAGCTGGACGATTGATCGGAGAGACGCGTTTCGGAGTCCTCGTACAATGGTTACTGAAAAACGCGTGTTCTCTGGAAGCTGTCGGGCGAATGGGGTGTTCACCCTTTGAATTTAGCGTAGCAACGTTGCGGTGTAGAATAAACTTTGCGTCATACGTCGATGCAGGAAGCATCGAAGTGAGTTTCCCTCGTTCGACGCGTGAAGTGTTAAATGGCTATTTCGTTAACGCTCCTCCGAGAAACACGCGTCACCAGCGCGCACAGACGCGGTTCGCGGGAGAAGTCTTCCAACAATAACCCTCTGAATCTCTTGAAACGTTCTCCTATCTCCTCTTGTTGCGTTCGGCCATATTGGTATCGGGCAGATATTAGCGTCTATATCAGTCGGGCCGGTTTTCGGACGCGGGAACACGTTCCGGCGAAGGGAGACGGAGGAGGGGCAAAAAGAGACGGCGAAAAAAATGGAAGAAAGAAAGGAACGAAGGAAAAAGAAGTTGCGTTCTCGGAAGAGAGGCTGCGCGCGAGAGGAATCCTGCGAGAGAGAGGCAATCTTTCAGATCCGGCACGGTAGTCTGTCTACGCCAGTGATGAGCAACCCGCGGCCCGCCGTACGCGCACCTCGAAATTACGAACTTCAATTACAATTTCGTATAATTCGTTGTTCCATTAATAACGCGTCGCAGTATTTAATCCGTCGAGTATGAACGTGTCGCCGAACTGTCACAACTCGCGGACGAATGACTCAATTATTCGGAACAAGTCGAAACCAGTCATTTCGACTGGTACAGACGTTCCAGTGTTAATGTTAACCCTTTGAACTACGTAGGCTCATATTAGGTATTTTAATGAATCTTAAAGAAACTACCCTACAATTCGATTTTTCACACACCCAAATTTTGCACTAATGAAAATGAAAGATCTAAGAAATGTAGCATTGTTCATTTTCGCTAGGGATACTATAAAAATTAGTTGCTGATAGATTACAAAACCATCTGTAGTGCTAAGGTTAATAAACAGCAAGTTGTCAGTGTTCTATGTTAACTTATAGGCTCCCGTAAAGCGTTAACAATAATTGAATTCTAATTCAACAATTCCACTTTCCATTACTCATACATTATATAAACGTGACTATTTCAGATTCGTTTCATTCAGTTCAATTCACTGTTTCGATAGTCTCAATGCACTTGTTTAAAAACACGCGTTGACGCATTCCGCATCAAAGGGTTAAACACACCCTATTTAGTTTAATTTCCCGGATAAAAAATCCTTGAATATTCGAGAGAACTCCGTTCCGAATCGAGTTAACGTCGCGTTGGATAGAATATTGTTCCGAGTTCGCAACCAGAAGAAAACAAAGGTTGCTCGTCACTGGCGCGCGACGCGCCGCGCCGGGGAAAAGGAATATAGCCGGCGATGGCGGCGGCTGCGGCGGCGGCGTCGTAACGTGTAATCGCTATTCGGAGTGCCGGATTTATTTTCGTTGCGCCGGTGCGTGAGAATGAGCTTCCGCCGGGCGAAAAACCCGCGCCGCGCCGCTCCGGACCCAATAACACGCGCTCCGCGCCGCGCGCCCGTCGCCCCCGCGGCCGCCGCATAATAATCGCGGCCCCCACGACTCGCCGGGTACACGGAAACGCGTTCCACATCGCGCGATTCGCTCGGGCATGCCTGTTTTTGCGACGGTTCGCGAGGATTCTCCGGGTACTCGTTTGGATAAATGTTGCGCGGAGATTTTCGGCGATTCGGAAGGACTCGAGGATCAGACCGGACGAATGTCGACATTCTAGCGAGATGAAATTGTTGCATTCGGAAAACCAGGTCGCGAACAAATGATTGAATTAGTCAAACAAGAGATCAGCACGTAGTTTCCTTCTTCTTCTGTTAATTAAGCAATTGGTGTATTTAGCTTAAACTCCTGAAGGTTTCGTATATTTCAAAGAATTCTTGAGATCCTCCAAGTTTATGAGATCTATTTTCCAGTTTAGGATTTCAACTTTGAAAATTGCAATTCGCGCACGAAACTTTGCGAATCGGCGTGCATGGGATTGTCCAATGTAGAATCTATCGAACTCCGCAAACTGGACTTCGCAGTTCACGTTCCTCGAGCACGATTTTCCAAGCGCTGCGCTTCGAATTTGCTTTCCAAGCAGGATTCCGTGGAACTCACTGAACCCCGCGAAGAGCAAACATCCGTAATCCGCCTCCCGACCCCGCGGCAACCCGGGAAACATCGTTAATTGCAAGATTACGGATGTTTATTTATGAGCCTCCGTCGAAAGGTGCGCGTGCAGCGTTCCCCCGCGAGAGCGCGTAATTGAAAATAGCAGGGAACGGGGTGACGCGTTACGCGCGAGGGTGCGGGGGTTGCTATTGACGCGTTCTCCTCGTTTTCACGCCCGCGGACGATCCCGCGCGGAGGCCGTCCGACGTCGGAGCGCGGTGTTTCGCGGTTCGACGTAACCGGAAACGCGTTAATTACTGGAATTATCGCGATGCACGCAGAACCGGGAGCAACAATGTGCCATTAATAACAGTTAGGCGATCGGCCTCGGCTCGGCCGGGAGAGCGAGATTCTTTCATTCGACGCTGCGAAAAAAATAGAAGCGTAATTGCCGGGCATTGTCCGGCGAATTTCCACGCGGAATCTCTTCCTTGCCTCTCGCGCCGCGCCGCCGTGTCACGGGACAATGGGATTCTTCGTGTTCCTGGTACAACTTTGTTAACTAAAGTGTCGTCCGTGCGTTCCCCATTGTCGAAGAATATAGATCACCGGTGACACTGCGAAAATTGGAGTTTCTTAATTTAGATTTTTGATTTACGATTCGGTTTGCGTATTTCTGACCAACTTTAGTAACATCTCAATAGTTGTGTTTCAAGTAGCGCGACAGAAGAGTTAACAAACTACCGAGCATTTGATACGATTGAAATGTAATCGCTACGAATATTGTAGTAATAGATTATTCTCAGTTTCTTCAGACATTCATTAGAGTATTCAACTGAAACTATTTTCAAAATCATTTCGAATATTCACTGCTTCGAAGACATCAATCGCGAAACAGAAAAACTGAAAGCAGTCATTTTGTCACGGCAGTTCCAGCGTTAAACATCTTCCACTTTCCAATAGCGACGTCGAGATACGAAGGAAAACGGGGAAACAAAGGCGGTTGCCAAACTTTCTATGCGTCAACCGCAGACTCTCTGGAACGGTGTATCAACCGTTCCTTTGAGCAGGCTTTTACAATATTTCTCAGCGCATCCTTTCATCCAATTATCAGGCGGCCGGCAGTCAGCCGTTAATTACCTCCTGCTTTCCGATCGCGGGGCAGATAAGTCCGAAGAAAACGGGACGAAAAACGCGGGGAGGAGTTACCGAAACTGCTCTCGCCGGAGTAATAGACGAGGGAGAAGAAGCACGACGACGACGACGGTGGCTCCGGTTGCGCAAAGGCGCGTCGGTTTCGCGAGCGGAGAGGGGAAACGCGCGTGTCTGCCGTTAATTAAGAGGCTGGAAAAGACAGAGGAGCCGTGCTTGATACGTAATCGTAACCTTCGTCTCGTTGGATCAAGATCGGTGTCTCGGCTCTCCTCTCCGGCAGTTAATTGCTTCACGTAACCGCTGCCATGCTGCTCGACTTATTAAAACAGCACGACCCGCGACAGTGCGGCCACTGTGCGCCGCATCGCGCTGCATTTTCCGCGTGCCTTTCGCCGGACATCCCCCAAACTTCTGCGGATCGTTCGTTTACCTGTTCCTCGACTTTCTTTCTGCTCGTTTGTCGCTGAACTATGCGAGGTTCAGCGTTCCTTGGAAAGTTAACCGTTTTCTGGCGAACGTCGATATTTCGGCGAGACAACTTTCATGTTTTAAATGCTCGAACAGCAAGAGAGCACTCGGTTTCCTCTTATTTCGTTAATTATGCAATTGGTGTATCATTTAGCTTCATCTGCCGAAGGTTTTGTACACTCCAAGTATTTTTTGTGGCGTTCAGATGCGTTTACCGAACTTGCAAATACAGTTGCAATTTTAATTAGGAATTTACTTGAATTTATGATGCAATTAATTATCGAAGCACTCGAATATTTGGACGTTCAAGAATTTGGCGCTCGGTGGGATGCCAACAGAAATGGTAACTTCCGTGGGAAGTACCATCGGGACGCGAAACAAAAGATATTCTTCGGGAACGTCGTGAGAAGATCGATTCGAAATCGGAGAACGGAACGAGAAACGGCGGCGTAGCGTTGACGAGCCCGGGAATAGAGGAAGTAAGCGACGAGGTGCTGAAAAGAGGTCGATCGCGGGTGGTTCTAAAGATACTCGGCCCGAAATCTGTAACATCTGGCCCCGGCCGTGCAATAAGTTCCGCGCGCCACCGAACCAGAACCGTTTGATCTCGCGACATTGTAGAAAAACGGAGCGCGCCGACGACGCGCGTAGAAAACCGCGAACGATTCGATTATTCCCGCCGCGACGCATATTCGGTGACAATACCACCGCATTACTCGGCCTCTGCTGCAAATGATTGCACAAATCCGTTCGAAGTTCTCTTCAAAGAGCGCCGAAAATATCATTTACCTCATCGTCGTTCGATTCGATCATCGAATCGATTTCCGAAATATCTTCGATACTCGAAGCGTCCATTAATTCCGCCGAACAAAAGAAAACATGAGCTCGCGCCAAGGAGCGCGCAACCCGCGCAGAAATAATTACAAGTAGATTGGCAATAACGTACAATAAATAATTACCGTGCAATTACCGGCGAGGTAACCATTAGAAGCTTAACGAAACGAATAATAATGAAATTCCGTCTGTCCGACTAGCCGCGCCCGGCAAATCCGCTAATTCCCAAGGCGGCCGGCCGGCTCCCAAATCAAATTTCCATCTCATTTCCTTTAATCCCCGAATCCCACAGTATTCCCATCGAAATTAACGATTCGAGCGGAGAAGTATCCGATTCCCCCGCGCCGCGGTACTTTCCCCTAATCTGCGCCCGCTAACTCGGCGAGAGGGCCAAAAAAAGGGAAGCAATTAAACGCGCGGAGGATCAAGAGTCCGGGGCCGGATCCTCTATCTAAGACGTAATTTATGCTAAACGCTTCGCGTCGTGGAAGCCGCGCGCATCGCCGAGTACACCGAGTCGGCCATTCATCGGACGCCCTTCGTCCGCTAGTTCCTTCGTCTGGGACGCGAATCACGCAGCCTTTTCGGCCGTGGGACCACGATCCTCCGTCCTCCTTTCAGGCCCACCTTCTCTCTCTCTCTCTCTCTCTCTCTCTCTCTCTCTCTCTCTCTCTCCGTCCCTCTCTCTCCCTGTCGTTCCACCTTCGAGCTGGTGTGCGCTACCTTTATGCGCCCCTTCTTTCTCCGTCTGTCTCGCCGTCTTCTTTTCTTTCGCCGCGGTTCCATCTTTTTCTCTCTTTCCATCGTCGTCCCGGGTTCGAGCGTGTGTGCATTACCTTTATGTGCCCTTTCTTTCTCCTCTCGTCTTTTTCTCCTTCGGTCTTAACGTCCTCTTTTCTTCTGCGCCGCTTCCATCCTTCTCGCTCGTTCCGTCGTCACCCCGTCTTTAAGCCTGTGCGAATTACCTTTACGCGATCCTCCTCTCTCTCTCGCTCTGTCTGTCCGTCCGTCTCCTTTTATTTCATTGCGTCTCCTTTCATCCAGCCGAACCGAATTACCTTCGCGTACTCTGGCTTTCTCCTTCTACCTTCCACCTTCTCTCGGCGTGTTTCCATCTTCTTATCTTCCCCATCGCCACGCCACCTTGAAGCTCGTGTGCGTTACCCTCGCGTAGCCCTTGCGCCTTTTCCTCCTCCCCTCTTCCGTTTCTCTCGCGCCGTCCTCCTTCCTTCCGCGCGCCTCCATCTTCCTTCGTCCCTGTTTCCCGTGGCACCGTCCTTGCTTCGGTGCCCACGATACGATCCACGGGGTACACGCGCGTTATCCGCCGCTCCGCGGACCGGTACACGCCGGAGACAGGATAACGACGAACGGAATTTTTTAATGATCCTCCGGGACCCGGCCTCTGCGACCCGATGACCGTCCGCGGCGCTGGATTCTTCGGCCGAGGAGGATCGGGTTACCGGCGTTCGGATAAACGATCGAGGGATTCGCCAAGGAAATACGCGGTGCCGCGATGGAGGAGAAAGTCTTACGAGTAGCTTGCTTTCTATCGAACAGCTTCGCGTCTTAACACCGCACCGTAATCAGGAATCTTTTGTCCTCGCGGTAGCAAGGATCATTTCTCGGGAGATCATCGGACGTCAGTTTCACTAATCTCAATAGCTCTCGATCCTGTCCCTCCATTTTCACAAAATTTCGAGGATACCTGTGAATAAATGTAAGATCTCTTTGCATTTGTTCGATAGCTTCGCGTCGAAACTTCGCAAACTCGATGATTCTCCCGTGAAAGGAAAAAGCGACGCGGCCGAAACTCGAGCCTCTCCGAGGCGCGAGCCCGCGTTCCCATAAACGAATCCGAAAGCGTGGATTATTGCGTTACCTAACCCAGACACGAGGAATTCCATCGCTCGGATCGGTATCCGCGCGAGCATCCCGGCAACGATTATTATCGTTGCGTTGCTCGCTTCCACGCCGTCGCCGCCCGTAAAAAGCCGGCGCGATGATACCGTTCCGATCGCTCGTCCGGGCACCGAGGGAGTCGTCGAAGGAAAACACGCGAGCCGGGTGGCGCCTCTCGTCGGGTTTATATTGTTCCGAATCGTGGGAAAGCCGGCTAATTAACCGTCAAAATCTAATTAGCGGTATAACCAATTAGAGCGTTCCGCGGCCGCGGGCGTATAATCATTACAAACTCGACGGGAACTTATCTACAAATAGCTACTAAGAGTCATCGGTAGCCTACGGGTACCGGTTTTACTCTCCGAGGGTTGCTCGGGTGTCGTTAAAGGATCGCCAGAGGGGGCAGAGGAGGGAAAGTAGTCCTTCTACAGGGTGATCGGAAAGAAGGGTGTCCTGCTCGAAGAACTCACCATAATCCTTGAGAAAATCGGAAAGATCGATGCAGGTTCCAAAGCGATTCCTATTTATTTATCCATCTATCTTTATTCGTGTATCAGTGTTAAATCTCGCAACACGCGCTCAAAGCTCGCTCGAAGTAATGACAACTGAGATTTCAAGATACGTTACTCGAAGGTGTCAGCCTCGATTTTTGTAACACTGTATATAATGCCACTGCTCCCTTACGCGCGTCCGGAGGGAACGAAAGAAGAGGGCCGCGTAATAATGGCAGAGAGTGGCTCCGTGGCCGCCGGTTCCCGCCGGGCATCTTTTTGCGTTTGACCGCCGCGGATAATGCCACCGGGGCTGAAAGAGAGACGGAGAGGAGTCGACGGACCTGTCTCTAACGTCGTTCGCGACGAGATGCGCGTAAAACGGTCCTCGGGTGACTGGCCCACCTGGGACCGACACGTGGTCGTCGTCAGCTGATGGTGTTGACGTTGCGGCTTGTTAAGCCTCCGCCGGTGGCTGGGTCTAATTTGACCTGGTGTTATCACGGCTCAGTTTGCGGAATTACTTAGCTTCCTTGTATCCCGCGTAGACGAAGAGGTCGAAGGGATCATCTATCGACCAGTCGTCAGCTCGAATTCCGTGGTTTCTTTACGCCGATTCTCGTCGCGAGAAAATTAATTCGAAGCCATCTCGGACGTTTCCCCGGAGCGTTTATCCGTTTCGAACGTCGGCAGCAGCACCCTCGTCACAATCGAAAGACCATCAGCGTCAATTACGTCGAGCATTCCTCCCCGAGGGTCGGACAGGTGTCGAAGTAAAAGGCGTTTCGAAAGAGCCGCTCGCCGTCGAAGTAAAAGTTCTGTTTACAGATACAACAGTGCGCGCTCGTTTTTTCCCCCTTTTCCCTCTATTTATTTTTTCGTGCCGAGAGCCGCTCGTTTTTCCAACCGACGTTTCCATTAGAGGCCCCGGCGTATTATGGATCGCTGGATCCGCGATCGGTATCTCGGTTTCTGTTCCAGCACGTTTCACTTTTTGCGCCCAGGGACTCCTCCCGGCGACGCGCCGCTGCTCCTCTTCGCGTCCGCCGGACCAACCTCGCGGGGAACCTCGCGGGGAACCCCGCGAGAACGATCGGCCGGGATCGAGCCGGCGAGGGGGCTAGAAACTCTAGACGGAGGGAAGAGTGAAGCGATAAATCGAGGTCCGCGGAATATATATCCATTAACGAGGGAACCTGCGCGAGTCAAGAGGGCTTATGAAAGCGTGACTTTTGTTCGCATTACTCGAAACGAGGAAAGGAACGAATAAAATTATTCGGTTGGCGTAATAATCCGGTGTAACGAGTCGCGATTGAAACGCGCGCGCTCGCTCGCTCGCGCGGATTCGAAGAAACGCGTTTCCAATTCGCGCCGATCGAATTTCTCATCTTCTTGCGACATCTCCGCGAGATTCTCGAACCGCCGATCGTGCTCCGGAGATACGTTCCTTTCGAAGACACGGTGACGGGCGATTCCGATCGTTCGCGTCGCTCGAGGACCGCCATTTTGTCGCACGGGCGGCGACGTTCGAATTCCGTCGAACTCCCGACGAGTTTCCGACGCGAATTCCGCGGACGCGGACGAGACTGTCGCCGCTCGTTATCCTCGGTTTCCTCTTCCTCCTTTCGACGCCGAATGGAGGCCACGAAAATTTCTCCATGCGGAAATGCCACGCTCCTCGAGCGCCGAGCCGAGACCCCGGCCGCGTCTACGCGCGAGAGACATTAAAGCGTGAATGGATAAAAATAGCACCGCTAGGACGACCGTGTTTCCGCGGTGCCTCGTCGAATATCGTCCTCTCCTCCTTTTTTCCCCTCTCGCCGTTCGGCGACCGTTATCTCGTTTGCAGACGAACCTGACAATCGGTCGCTCCCCCCGATCATCTTGGGAAATCGGATTTATCGGACGGAAACTCGCTCGACGTCCGACGCTTCTCTCCATGAACCGTTCGAGTGCCACGGGCCTTCGCAAAATTTACATCGAAAAGCGCCGCGATCGAGCTCCGTTCTTTTCAGTGCAGAAACTGAATCACTTTTCTGTGTTCGCACAAAAAGATCGTGAATAGCGCGATCGTAGTTTCTCCCATTTCTAAGTAGGCACTAAGCATGAATAATTCGAAGGAAAACGAATAGATAAACTCGATTCGATGCGGCGAGCCGATAGCGCCGGTTACTACTGAAACGGTTAAAGCAACGAATCCTAATGAAACCTAATGAAGTCTAATGAAATCTTTTCATAAAATAGCCTATCAAAGAAACAATGATCCCCTCCCGCCTCCGCGTTACACCGTTCCGTTAGCTCTGATACCCGATTCGACAGCCATGTTGGAAAAGCCGACGGCCAGAAGAAAACCGGCGACCTCTCGTTCCCCGTCGGCGAATTTTTCTCGATCCACCCCGGCACGACAATAATTTCTATTTAACGACACGGTCACGTGTGCGACACGGTAACCGGTTCGAGGCCTCGATCGTCACCGTTTTCCCATGCGGAGCGTCTCGAAGTCGCCTCGACGTCCGGCTCCCGTCCCCACCGCGCGCCGATCCCCGATGAATCACCGTCTCTAAATCATAACGAATGATCCGCGAGAGAGTCGGTCGGCTACCTGTTCCCTCGCCGTCCCCCTCCCCCGCAGCCTCTCGTTACCCGCGACCGTTTTCCACGATGATTAATACCCTCGCGGGGATGCATATACCTACGCGGCGGCCGCCTCGGCGAGCGGACTGCTCTTTGCCGGTACCAAAGAAGAGATTAGCTTGCGGTGGAGGACCGATGTACCGTGTGGCGGCGAAGTCCCGCCACTCTCGGCGCACGCGTTTCACCGAGGAAACTCGGATAACGCTCGGATAAAGCCTCTGTCCTTTCTTTTCCCATGAACGCGACAGCAAAGTTCGAATCGCGATTCACCTGTAAACCGAGTCGCTTCGACCTCGACTGAAACTATTCCGTAGAGAAACCTCGGAAATCTCGTCACCTCGGCTTCTAAAACGATCTCCGAATCGGTTCCCGAGGAAAAGCCAGCACGCGAGCGGCAGAGTCCGGTGTTGCATACCCTTGGCAGGAGGCCCGAGAGAGCGCGAAGCGCGGAAAGAATCGGCGTAGTTAGATAGTCACTCGATAGACGCTCGGCGAGCCCGCTGGAAGAAGAAACTCGCGGGACGAGAGAGTCGGATAGAGAGAGAATCCGGCCGGCCCGGTGAACCACCGGGCGTGCGGGCGGACAGAGACGGCCGAAACGTGGATCCCGCTCGCCGGAGAAAGACGCCGCGACCAGCTATGCCGCTCGCCGGAAAGAGAGAAAATCCGGCGGCGGGAGAAAGAGAGAGGCGAGAGAAGGTGGAGGTATGCTGCGCAGCCGTGGGAACCGACTCCCGAGTGAACGAGCCTTGTTCCCTTCTCGCTCGCTCCGATAAGCGCCTCGTCTGTATCACCGGCCGCTCGCTCCGTCGGTCGGCCGATCGCGGCGATCGCTCCGTCCTGCTCCCTCTCTCTTTCCCTCGAACCGTGGCCGGTTCTCCTCTTCCTTTTCATCATCCAGGTTCCTCCTCCAGCTCTCCGTTGTTCTCTCTCTCTCTCTCTCTCTCGGTCCCTCTCCCGGTCGGAGAAACCGCTTCTCACTCCGTCCTCCTCCGACGCGTTCTCTCGTTACCCTTATCGCTGGCATTTTTTCCTTTATCCCCTTTCGTTCGTCTCTGTTCGCCAGCGTTCACCTTCCTCCTTTTCCCGGCGCGCACCGGTCGCGCTCTTTCTTCTTCATTCAAACCGTTCCTCCTACTCCGTTCTCCGTCCCTCTTCTTTCTCGCTCGGCCCTCTTTGTCTGCCGACCGGGAGGGGAAACGTTCCGCCGAACACACCCAACACATTGTTCCGCGGGATGCCTGCGCGGAGCTTTTTCAGCTTTTTGTCGGCTTAATTCCGATCCCCGTAATAAATTAGCGGACGATCACGGTGGCATTTGTCTCCTCGACGATTTATTTCCGTCTCCGATGCCCCCTCCCCCTCCTGCGCGCCTCCTCTTCTTGTTCCTCTTCTTTCGAGGTCCTCTCGAGGGTCCTACCCTTCCGTGGCCTCTCCTTCTTTCTCTCGCTCCCTGGAAGGCTTCGTCCTTGCCGCGAGAGAAAAGGGCGGTCAACGATTCTCCGCTCCGGGGCCCTCTCCCCTTTCGGCCTTTTACACCTTGCTGCCGACCCGTTCCTCCATCTTGTTTCGTTCCCCACCCCTTTTTCGCCTTTTTGCTTCGCCGTGTTCCCGGCCTTTCCTCCAAACCGTCTGCCCGCGGAATCTCGCTGGGACTTTCTAGCGCGGTGACATACCTGCCGACGGGCCCTATCCTCTTGCCGGGAGACAAATTGCCGTGCGGCAAATTTGTCCTTTTTTCGAACCACCCCTCCCTCCCCTCCTCCGCCCCCTCGCCCGGCCATGAGAACCACTGGGATAAGGAGGCGAGCATCGGGTACACGCTACCGCTGAGAAATGTTTGATCAGCGATCTCGAGATAAAAAGAGGACGGGGAAGGGATGGACGGTTTGTTCTCGGCGCTGGCTAAGCTCCGCGTTTAGGGGATTCGGCGTGACGCTGGAATTGGCTCGATCGCTCGTTTAGAAAGGTGCTTCGAGCCTCGGTTCGGACGCGATTCACGGCGAACGAGTAACTCTCGATTAAGGAAACGCTTCGACTCGGCGGCGAAGCTTCGTTTCTACGGTTCCGACGGAATCATCGGCGGAATGTATCGCAAATATTGAAGTACTCGTTGAACTACGGAAAACATCGAACTCGATCTTGCCCGAACCTCGACAGAACTTCGCGATAAGTCCCGAGCGATAAGCTCCTGGGAAACGCGAGCAGCAGCGCAAACACTCGAACGCGACCGAGTCGCGCGCTACGGAAACAGACTCTGAACGATGGAAGCTAATCAACCAGCCCCAGAAGCATTCCATCCCTTAACCATATCGCTGATCACGCGATCCATTAGCAATCATTTCCCCATCGACGCGTGCACACGATCACCGGCGCAGCCCATGAATCCTAGCTGGCAACTGGGTTAAGCAGCGCATCGATAAGCGAGGAGACAAAGATTGACCGTCGGCCGCGCGAAAACCGATTTCACACGCGATCCTCCGCGGCGTGCGGGTCACGTATTTTTTTAATGATGGAGTCGTTCCCAGTGGCGGTCGTTTACGCGAACAGGAACGGGCGACGATGACAGGGAGGCCGGATATAAACATTTATTATTCACGGTGCGGCAACGACTAACGAGGTCGTGTGTAATACCAGCCGCTCCTCTCCTCTCTCTCTCTCACTCTCTCACTCTCTCTC
This sequence comes from Nomia melanderi, assembly GCF_051020985.1. NCBI lineage: Eukaryota > Metazoa > Arthropoda > Insecta > Hymenoptera > Halictidae > Nomia > Nomia melanderi. The sequence goes on along the minus strand of NC_135002.1, from coordinate 1,007,297 downwards.
CCTCTCTCTACCCCTCTTTCTCTCCCGCTGGCCGCGAGTCAGGTACACACGGCTTGTCTCCGTGTCTGGGTGCGTGTGACGTTAATAATTAAACGTCGCATTATCGCGGCGTGCACACGTACCGCGTGTACGGCACGTACTTATTACACAATAATACGAGCGTGCGTTGTCGCCGGGCCCCGGAGCGTGGGCCGCGCCGATGTTTGTCCATAGGGAGGTATCGCGGCTGGATTTATGGTCGCGCGAGCGATTCGACGCCCACCGCGGGCCCCCGCCGCGCCCGCCGGACCCGCGGGCAGCCTTTCCCGCCGATTTCCACGCAGACGCGCGCGCGGACCGATCGGATCGGTTTCCTTTTCCGCGGACGCGCGACGTCGTAGGTGGCCGGGAATCGATTGCGGGGACGATGTGTGGCCCATTGTTGGGTAATCCGTTGCTCGCTGCTCGCCACGGAACGGGGTTTCTAATGAAATTCGATGGGAAACCGGGGGAACGCGTCGCGACGCGACGCCCCGGAGATCGTAAATCGCGAGATTTCGCGGATTTTCGATCGGATCTTTCGGTGATCCTTTAGCTACCGCTGGGAACAATGTACGAAGCTGAACACACCGAAGCTGACGATTAAATTGACTCGGGAAGTCGAGAATAATGGACCGGTCGTGTTGGTTCGGTAAACAAAGATTCTCCAGTTTCGTCGTACCGAGCGTTCGCCGCCTCGAACGAATCTCCGTCGCGAAGACAATGATACTGCTAGAGAATTCCGATCAGATTCGAGATCAGCGAAGTCAACACGTGTTGCTCCGATTTCCTGTCGCGAGCGTCGGCGTCCGGTAACAGGTTTCCCTGTTCCGGGGAGCGCGCATTCCGTGTAAACCTTCAACCGGTGTCTATCGATTATTTATTTTCGCGTGGCGATTAACCGTCACGAGCGGCGGGGCACGTGGCGTCCGCTCGTTATATAAAACCGATCCGCAACCCCCGTGAACGAGGAGGGTTGCGTCGGACACGAGTCGACTCGTGTATCTGTCCGCTCGTGACTCTCGCTTCCTCTTTCTTTCCGCCCCCACCAATTTTCCACGGTAATTCCGGACGGGGGCTGACTGCGGCGCAGCGGTTCTCAACCGTTTCTTTCGTCCTCTTCGAACGGACGCGAGCGAATCGGCTTCGGATTGAAATCATTCCTTGAAAGAGTGCGAGCTATGCGATGCAACGAGAATCAAATATCACTCCACGATAGTCTATCCAAATCACTCAATTAAAATTCATCGAGAATCAAATAATCTTATACGACACTCTATCCACAAATTAATTAACGAAAGTCGCGAAAGAATTGGTTGAGAACCACCGCGACGGAGGGTTGCCACCGACACGCTTTATCTATCCCGCGACCACGTGACCGGGTCGCGCGCCTACCGGCTTTTTAGGCAGGCGCTCGCCGGCCACGGCACCCTTCTAATGCGCGGCAGGTGCGCGCGTGACGCGCCACGCCGCCTCGGGACGCTTAATTTATTGTTAATTGCGATATACGCGACGGCCGGCGCGCGCAGCTGCCGCGTTTTTCGCGCCGAAACCGGGACATGTTTGCCTTCCTCGCGTTCTGTTCCGCCTCGTGTTCCCTCTCTTTGTTCCGTGAGTACCTGTCGTTCGATCGCGCTGCTGTCTCGAAGAGGACGGGCTGTGCTCTTCGACGTGTCACCTGGGCCGGGAGAGTCGTAAACAGAGGAGGGTGTGTTAACCTTTTCAAGGATACGAGGACGTTTAATTCTCGGTTGATCGTCGGGGTGAATGGTCGTCGTTTCTGCCGAGTCCCAGTCCTTCGACCGGGGCACCCTTGATTGGCCGAGGGGGTGGCGAGGGACGCGAAGGAAGCTAACGAACAATTCATTATTCTCGCGTCGCATTCTTGATTTCTTCCTTTCGCAATGATTGGAGGGATAACGCGATTCTCCGAGAAATCAGTTAGCTCAGCGATGATCGGACGTCACTGTAAATTAACCCTTTGAACTCTAGGCTCCAATATTACCAGTTATGATATTAAATACTTTAATGAATCTTAAACTACCCTAAAATTATTAGATTTTCTACATCCGAATTTTGTACTAAGGAAAATAAAAGGTCGAGGAAATGTTATAGCATTTCTCATTTTCGCTAGGAATACTATGAAAATTAGTTGCCAAGGGTTAATAGAAATCCGAAACTTTTCGAAAGTCAATTAGGTAGTTTTACCATTGATGTTGAATCTAGTAGAGCAACCGAACAGATCAGAGCTAAGAAAGCTACACAAGAGTGAAGCTAATCAATTCAACTATCTACATCATCCACGTGAACGTAGTGTACCATAAACTTTACCAGCAACTACCGATCTAGCAGTCTACCTTCGAGACAAGCTAGACGGAAAGGGGCTGGATGCCCAGGCCACGTGATCGATACGCTAACTCTGGTCCTTTCTGTTCCCAGGGCACCTTCTCGTTAATAGTGGAGGCTTATCACGACGCAGACAACACGACACACCACTCATCCGGTAAGTAACCTTCCTATTAAGCGTTATCTGCCAGTGCGTACACGAGCGGCGGTGGCGGCGGTGGCGGCGGTATCAGCCGCAACGGGACCAGTGCTTCCGCACGCGCCCACCGGCTAAAAAAACGAGAGAGGGAACCAGCCGCCCGGCCGCTCGCGCTCGCGCTCGCGCGTCGTTGAAAGAACAGAGAAACGGCTGAGGAAAAAACCGGCGAGCGGGAAAAAGAAAGGAGACGACGACGGAGCCTCGGAGGATGATCTTAAAATTAGTCCCCGGTAACGTTCTCTCCGTCTTCTGCCTCTGTATGGCTCTAAATACGGGGAAGAAGGTTTTAAATGGTTCCCGGGCATGTGCAGTCCAGCTGGGCCGGCCCGATACGCCAGGCATCAGGTCCGAACCAGTCGAGAAGCCACTTCCGGCCGCGCGACACTCACCAGACGACGTAACCTCCGCGCGACCTACTCCTTTTTCCCTTCTTATGGTTTCGATACGGTTTAAAACCTTGCTCCCTTCCGTTCGGCCTCTCCCCCCCTCTCTCTCTCGCTTTCGTGCCGGCTTCCTGTGCCGCTGACTGACTTTTCTGCGGACAAATATTTTCCCTTTTTTCGAGAGCTCTGGTTAACTTCCTCTTGTACTCGTCTTTCTTCCGCGTCCTCGGGGGCTGCGTAAAAACCGGATGAAGCTTCGCCTTTTTTCTGGTCCGTCGATTCCTCGAGTCAACGAGCGGACTGTTTTCGTTCTTCGACAGACGATAGGTTTTCCTGGGGATGATATCGAGTTTAGGTAAACTCCGACTCGTTTCTCCTTCGTGTAACTCGTGTCGGAACGCTCGCACGCTGGCGCCTGATAGCAGTTCGCCACTCGATCGCGCAAAAATTCGAAGATCTCGTCGAGCTTGTTCCTCCACTCGTCGATTTTCCGAAACAAGCTGCTCTCGCTCGCATCCTTCGGATCGCGCAGCGATACGCGGCGCTTCCATTTGCCATTCCGCCGGCGCGTTCGGCTTTCCCATCGAGACCGGCGGCGGCGGCGGCGAGTTGCCCGCATTCTGCCGATCGGTTCCAGCTGCCTCTCCCGGTCGCTGGCTCCTCTTCCACGCCGACCAGTTTTCACTCGTGCCCGACTCGCTCATTACCGCAATACGTGCTCCACGTGCACAAAGTGGCGGCGGCGGCGGCTCCGTTGTGTCACCGCTTTGCGCTGGCGAACGGAGAACAACGCTCCGCGACGGACACATGCGCGCCGGGAGAGAAACAGGGACGGAGAACCGGGCGGAGGCACTAGTGTTTCCTTCCTGTGTAACCGTAGCACCTAGCTTCCACCGGTAACACGAAACCTTCTGTACAACGGGGATACGGATGGATCCTATACGCGCGTATCCCGAATCCACCTAACCACTTCGATCATCCTTCCGTGGAATCTAGACTCCGCCAGCTTTGCGTTTTCCCCCCTTTCATTCATGAACGACCATCGCACGGAGACGGAGTCTTTTCAGACTTTTTTGGGGTTCTTCGGGATTCTTTCGGCGGAACGGTTTCAATCTCTCGCGAATACTCGGCATTCCGTTTCATTTCGAAGAGAGCTACCCACCTAGATCACTAGTTCTTGTTACGATTAGCCGCGGCATGGTACTCGTATCGCGTGTCCGTGGTCGTGTTACGCGGTTCGCGTGTGGTAAAGGCTATTTCTCACCGAGATATTGAATCTCGGTAATCGATGAACGAGACGAATGATCGAACTTCGAAAGCCTCGTGACAGCTCGTCTCGGAGACGTTCTCTCAACACCACGAATCAACCGCGTAATCTCAACCCTTTGCACTCGAGAGGTGACCCTCAGTCGCCACTTGATTTGATACAGCGAAACTATAAAATTGAATATTTAGTATTTTAAATGAAACTTTGTATCGCTATAGGAAATGTTTAAATAAAATGACTTGGTCGCTTGATTTATCTGTTAATTATCGTTGAATCAGTTTCAAACAGTGTCGTCTATCTCGTCAGAAAATGTTGAATATTTCCAATGAAAAACTTTCGAGCGCAAAGGGTTAACATTCGAGACGTAGAATCAGATGAAGCTTATTCATTTTTCTTTTCCTTCTAACTATTCATTCTTATTTTTCTTATTGCCCGCCTAAAACTGGAAAAACCTAACGATCGCGTTACTTAAAATTTGTTTTCGTAAAAATAGAGAAGCGTCATTCAGTTTCTAAATCGAATGGAAACAAGCGCGATCGCTTCGCTTGGCATTTCTCGACCGGGTTTCTGCGAGAACCCGTGGGACTCAAACGGTTAATGCTCATCGCGTCCGAAGTTCGACGGGTACATTAGCAACAGTAGCTATCGCCTTATCTCGTGCCTCCCGGAGACCGGGTTGCCTCTAAGAAGACCGAGCGACCGCTTAGTTTCTTTCCCCGAGGTCCTGCGTCTGCCTGGCAATTAGAGTGAACCGGAGACCGGAAGCTACGCTCGTCCGTGCCGGCGCTCTCATGCGTATCGCTCGTCGGCGCTCTCGGAGAGTCTCCTCTCTCCCGTCGCTAGCTAACTCGCTCGCTCGCTCGGCAGCAAATTGAATTTCGTTATTTCGGCCGCGCCGCTTGCGATCGACGGTTTTAATTCGGCGTTATCTCGCCCGTGATCTGCCCCCGGCGAGCTTTCCCCGGATGCGGAAGCAATAAACATCCTCGCCCGATGGAGTCATTTGCATGCACGGTTTCCCGGAGCCGTCGTTCGTCAGTGGGCAACCCTGTCCGAATCATTCCTGCCGTTCGACAGACGTTCGTTCGCGGAACGCGCCATTTGTCGGGATTCTTGGAGTTATTGGGTGAACGATTCTCGCTGATTTTCGGGTATGTATGGCGCTCGCGGGGAAAATTAGCTGCTGTCTTCGGGTCTAGAATGATGGAACGCTTGGAGTATCTTGGGAGACTCGACGCAGAACTGTGTCTTTCAAAGTTGAAACGAGATATCTTCCATTGTTGACACGCTGACGCTCACTTTGAAATCTGTGATGGACAAGCAATTTTGTTGATTGATCCTTGGTTAACTGATTATTTATAGTACAGTACTTAGAATATAGGAGAAACATCGCCGCCATTTGCACCTACATTCATAGACAACATTCATCAACGTGTCAATGGGAAGCTCCGTTTCAACACTTTGCCAAGTAAACTCATCGAAGCTCCTATGCAGTCGAGAATTTCTCAATAAAGCAAAAACTGAGTCAAGATTCTACTGTTTTATATCTCATCAAAAAAATTTCGGCTCATTCGATGCTTCAAGTTTCTAAAGAATAGTGTCACTCAAATTCAAGTGACAGTCAAAGTGTTAACTCTTTGCACTCGGTTGTTTCTTACCAGATACATCTAACATTCCTTTACGAGGCGAACAAGTATCGGGGCATTATACAAAGTTTAATATTAAATATCACATTCTATATTTTTACTGTGTCAAATCAAGTGGCGAGAGTCACCTCTCGAGTGCAAAGGGTTAAATTACTCATTCCCCAACCAATCGATCTACACGAACAGATCACAGCCACTACCAATAGCCCTATCCTCCACTTAACTTTGACCGAAAATCCTGCAGGTTCTTATCCCATGGCTCATCGGAAGCCACTAATTACCAAGTGAATCGAGGAACATAAAGAGCAGGGTCCGGTGCTTCCTCTTTTGTCTCGGGGCCACCTCGAGAACGGAATTCCTACCGTTATCCCACAGCCGCCGAGAGGAGACGAGACGAGACGAGACGCGACGTTCTACCTGGCGCGGGGCGAGAAACGGCTCCCATTAATATCCGCGGCCGGTCGGACGTTGTTTGGACACGTTCCTGGCCTTTATCGCCGAAACACCGGCTCGCATTGTGCACACGGGCTCTATCGCGCCGCGCGCCGCTCGGCCACAATATAATGCCCCCAACGGCCCGCTGAAACGAGCCCTTTATTGCCGTTCGCTGCTCGGATGCTGCTTCCTTTCTCAGGCTCTCGTACCCTGCTCTTTCTCTCTCTCTCCTCCCGTCGGCGCGCTAGCGTCCTCCTTTCCCGAGGCCCTCGCCACCCCCGCGCGCTCCCCTTTTCTCTTGCCGGTGGCTCGGCGTTTGCCGCCCACCTCGCGATATTGTTGACGATACACCTGTGAGACGGTTTTCGCTCTTCCCCGGTCGGACGTTGATCTTTCCGAATTTTTCGGACGCCAGACCTGGGAACTCGGGAAAGTAGACTGCTCCGATTGGCTAGGATTCGCGTTGATCGCTTTGCTTTTGGATAGGAGGGACGCCTTTAGTCGCTCGAGGTCGCTCGATTAACACTAGAACTACCAATTCCTATAAAAATTGTAACAGATTATTTTCAATTTCTTCAGGCATTCATTATAGTACTGAAATGAAACTATTTTCAAAATCATTTCGAAGATATCAATGATTGCTAAATAAAAATATCGAAACCAGTCATTTCGACTGGTAGTTCTACTGTTAATTGCCTCAGTCTATCTCTCCGCGCATATTTCTGGAGTATCTTCAACCTCCGAGTTTTCTAAGGTGTAAACGACGCGGATATCCCTAGGATGTCTCGAAAGATTCCGAAGATACCTGCGAAGTCTCCAAATTTAGCTTAGCTCTATATCTAGACCATCTCAAAGATCCCTGATATATCTTGGAGCCATTACTTAATGGCAACCATCTCTTAGCGCGTCTCTATCCACATTCTCGTCGTCATTCCCGAAGAACCAAGGACAACGACTGAACTGGAACCCCGAAAGACCGTAGACCGTTTCACCGTTCGATCCTGAATCCACGTTCGCGCCGTCTCGTTCGCACAAACTCGGTTCCAGTAACGCGATCCTCGTCGCTTTTCCTTTCGTTCGCATCTCTCGGCCTCGAGGTCTCGTTTGCGGTGACGTTCGTTTAAATGAATCGCGGCGGCGGCGGCGGTTCGTAAGGATTTACGAGACGCGGTGCCAGCTCTCTGTTGCGGTGTGGGCGCTTGCGAGCGCGAGCGCGACCGGCAACGGGAATCCGGGCTTCGAGCCAGTGACACGGCTTACGTCATCGTCGATTGTCAACCTCTCTCTTTCTCTCTCTCGCTATCTTTCTCTCTCTCTGTCTCTCTCTCTCTTTGTGTTCGCTTTTCTCTCGGATCGGTGCAGTTGCAGCGCGCTCGCTCGCTCGCCTCTCACTCGCGCGGCGCACCTGCCTCTTCCTCGCGCGATGGTAATGACCACGGGTGGCAATTGGTCCGGTTACCGCGTTCGCGAGACGATAAGCGGCCGGAAACCTTGGGAATTCGGGGAAGAGATCGTGTCCGAGGCCGCTCCTCTTTATTCCACTGTTGCCTGACGATCTGACTCGGAACTCGTAGCGATCGTTATTGTGTTTTTATGGAATCGCGATTGAGAGCGGACGTGTTTTGTGGACGGTTCGTTGCATATCAACGTAGGTGACATTTTTTGTGTAGTATTTATTTTAACTGATTTTGAATTTTGAACTCTATTCAACTTTCAACGTCTAAACGAACAAATCGATAGCATCTGATACCCAAAGCAACTTTTATGAGTCGTATTTATAAAGGGTCAACAATTTCGCGTGCAACTTCACAGTGAAAAACTCACAGTCACCCTTCGTTAACACAGCAAAACCACGAAATTCATCATATTTACTACGATCCAATGGAACAAACTATAAATTAATTCTACCCGTAGATTCACGTATTATCTCAAACACTATAACCACCCAACATTCACTACGATTAACACGTAATCCCTCTAAAAGCTCTAACAATAGATTACTCCCAGTTTCATTAAAAATTCATTACAGTATTCAAAACAATTTATTCTACACGTCACTTCAAATATTCAATCCTCGCAACACAGTCAACAATCACAAAAGAAACTCGAAAGCAGTCACTTCCAGTCATTCCAGTGTTCGCAGAATCAACGATTTAATCGGTACGTTATTAAACAAACTAATGGATGCACGCACACAGGGGAAGAAGCTCGGAGCGCGAGGGGTTCGAACGAGCGAAGCGTCGTCGCGAGGGATGGGAAACGGGGTTAACCGTCCGAGACAACACTAGCGATCGGGGTTACGAAACGGCTCGTCGTTTTTTTTTTCCCCTCCGGTCCGCCGATAGGAGAAGGCGGGGAGGAAACGGCGTGTAAGTAATGCATCTGGCTACCTGCCAGCTCGGGGCTATCCTTCGCAGCCCGCTCGTTTCTGAATGAACAATAGAAAATGTCTGGCTACTTCGCGGCGCGGCGCGGAGCGGAGCGCAGCGCGCGTCCGTTAATGAATACCTTGAATCGGCGCTGGCCTCGAGTTCACCGGGCGTTTACAGGTGCGCTGCGTACACGCGGGCGCCCCGAACAGCCAGAGACCGGCGGCCGGGCCTGGAAACGCCGCTGAAATTGCACTCCGCGGGGATAATGCGTCGAAACCGCCGACGCCGACGGCGGGAACGAGGGGTTTTCGACTGGCCGCGTTAAACCTGGAACTGGGGCGACGAGTTTCTCGGCTCGGTCCAGTTTTAGGACCCTTCGACTAGCAATTTCTCCTCGTCTCGGCACTCCGGGGCTGAAACTTTCGATTTCGCAGCCCGTCCAAGGGATACGGAAGTCGAAACACGGAACGATCTTCCGAGGTTTCTGGAGAATCGAAGGAAAGCTCGAAGTTTTTGTTACTCTGCAGTTTTCTCTCGATTTTCTGCTCTTCAATTCTCTATTACTCCACAATTCTCTATTACTCTTCAATTCTCTGTTAATCTTCGAATTCGCAGCCCGTCGAAGGTATACGGAAGTCGAAGCACGAAACGATCTTCCGAGGTTTCTAGAGAATCGAAGGAAACTTCGAAGTTTTTGGATTTTCGAGCAGCAGAGGGATCTTGTTAATTGGGAATTGCGGAATTTTTGGTTCTCGAGGACTCGATAGTCGAGAATTGCAGGTTTCATTGGGACTAGAGGTTAAAGGGGAATGAAGATCGATTTCGGATCAGCTAAAGACTCGTCGGTGGTATCTTCCCGACGATTTGTCAAGGTTTCTAGGGCAACCCGGTGAATCGAAGGTTTCAATAACTCAATGTCAGATGCTCCTCCGAAGATTAAACTGGAAAGTTTCGCGAAGCAATTAACGGAGTTGCCGGATGATAAATCGATCCAGACACCTGATTCGTGTTACTCGTTTCACTGGCACTCGGCCTGTACAGTTACTGATTTGAATCTCCGCTCATTTTCGCCTAATTCCTACGTCGCCGCGGTTGCTATCCAGACGCGCTCTTTAAACAATTCACACGCGCCGAATTATGAATAATTCCGTCTTAATGCAATTATGTTTCATACGTCGGTGAATATTCATCGTCGGCGTTAGCGATTTCTCGTTAACGAGTCCTCCGGGGAAGTTCGAGGCCGAGGAATCCAGAAAATTTCAATCCCCCCTCTCTCCGCCCCCGCCCCGCGCGGGTCGTCGAAGAAAGAAACGCCGGCAATTTGTCGTAAAAGGAAAAAGCGCGGATTAAAAGCATCGCGCGGTCATTAGAATTACTAATTGGTACGGTGCGGCGTTTTATTCGGCCTTAAAGTGTGCTTTAACGGCCCTCGAAGGAACACTAAACCGGCGAATAACACAATAATCCACGGAATCCCCGTACACTCTCATTTTTTATTTCGAATTCGTTTCACACACGCTCATTTGCATATTCGTATACGCTACAACTTCCTCCTCGCGCACAAAAGATCGTTTTCCCGCACAATGGCGCATTAACCCATTCGCCCTGCCGTTTCTGTTTCGAGTTTTCGTTGTCTCCTCGCGAATATACGTATACCCACTTTCGTAATGAATCTTGTTTCCACCGTTTCTCCAGTGTCTCTTGCAAGCTCTGCCCCATAATCTTCTCTCGTTCGAATAAATTACAAATGTATCCAACCGTTAACCGATTAATCGACAACCGTTAACCAAGGATCATCCTCGAAGAGCGAGAACCCGAAGAAACGAGTCCTGCTCCGATCCCCCAGAATCCTACGACGAAACCGGTGGGCGAAAGGGTGAAGGTCGCGGCAAGGAGAAGAAAAAGGAGAGAAAACGTGGAAAGAAATCACGAAATCACGGAGGATAGGACGGGCCGCTGTGTGTGCCAGGTCCGGGCCGAAGGATGAACGGAGTCGATGGCGCGTACACGATCCATCTGCAGTGGCGTGCGAACATCGGCGTTTTCAGAACTCGTAACAGCATCACCTGGGAAGATAGCCCAGCCGCGCGAAAGGCGGAGAGAGAGAGAGAGAGAGAGAGAGGAGAGAGGGAGAGAGAAGGATTCCCGTTTCGCCGACAGCGGGACGTTACTTCCCTTCTGGGAAGAAGCTATCCTATTTAAGTATCCCCGGGCACGCCATCGGCGAATCCCGCCGCGCGCTGCAGGTCCTTTTGTTTTTTCCTAATTTTCTTTTCCAATTTGTCCCTCTCTCTTTTTTCTCTTAATTCCCCGAGACGTTTCTTTTTTCCCCCGGTCGGCTGTTTGCGTTCTCCGAAGGAGGCCCGCTCCGTTCTCTCCTGCCGAGTGGAACGAAAGGACCATTTTCTGGCCAGCCGGCGTGTACGCGCGCACGTGAGCGCAACGTTCAAAGGAGGAATCGATCCCCACGGGAATCGTAAACGTCAATTTCGCGTTTCGCGGGCTACCAACCCCGATGGAATCCCCTCGCTTTCGTCTCGAATCGTAAAGTGCGGCCAATCTGCGGCGCATTGGTGCCGGGGATGATTTCAGCGACCTGCGACCGTGGACGCCGAGGATCGCTCGATCCTCTCTTGCCCGCTGAGATTCCCGAGTGTACTTGCCGATCTGGAAATTACAGTTTCGTTTCTAGTTTTGGAAGCCTTCGATGTCGATCGCTTCGAGCGTTTCTCGCTGACGCCTTTATTCATCGGTTTTCGCGTTGAACTTTAACACCAGCAACTTATCAATTCGAGAACTCGACAGCTTAGAAGCTCGAGAAGCACGGCACGGCTGAATTTTTTTTTATTCTTAATTTACCTCTAACAGTTTAGAATAATAATTAGTAATACAATTGGGCATAATATATGACACATTGGTAGCGACGGAGCCACCATAGTGGCGCGTCGTGGCCAAGAGGTTAAAGCTTCGAGAAGAAACTCCCATGAGCCGCGGGAACAACGATGCATCGCCGCAGAAGAGACCCAAACAATCCTGCGGGACTGAACCGTTCGAAAACGTTGGCACCGCCGTTGGAAGCATAGATCACGGGTCCGCGGGCCGGGCCCATGCTGCGGGGAACTGGGTTTCGGTGGCCCGGGGCCGTCTCCGTCGCGCACGCACGCACGGACCGTAAAACTGGTCCGGCCGGGTGCCGGCCGTAGATCCGCAGCCCGCGGCTGCATCGTGAGACGCGCCGTTTTTCGGTAGGGCACCTGATCCGCGGCCGAAACCTGCCAGCGAGGAGGGAAAGGGAGAGACAGAGGAAGAAGAGGAGAATAGGCAGCCTAACAGCGATCCTAATTCCCCGAGCGGGGCGCCCATTACGATAATGCGTTTAGTAGGAAGCCTTCGGCCCTCGATCCTCTTCCTCTGCGCGAAAACAGGTAGTGCGGAGTAGCTGAACCGAAGACGCGCACCGGCCGCGTTCGGGGTGCACCGGAGGAAGATGATGATCAACGGAGGGAAAAGGGATGTTCGGGTGGTTAGGACGGGCAACGGAGAGGCAGAGGGATATATGGGTGGAGAGAAGAAAAGAAGAACGCCTCTTTCCCAGAGCCGCAACGCGCGCGCTCTGTGTATACGCTGCTTACTCTCTTTGTGCCGGATGCGTGCCGCCGGCGGAGTAGCAATAGCGGACGAACGTCCGGTCTGCCCTCCCTCCGATCTATCTCTTTCCCTCTTTACTCGCTGCCTCCTACTCTCCGTGTTTACCTCTCTGTTGATTCCCTTGCTGTCTTCTGCTTGCACTTTATTCCTGTCTTTCGAATTTTCTGGCTTCTACTCTTTCATTTGCCTTCGTCTTCGTCCTCTCGATTTTCTATACTTCAATTCTCTTTTACTTTCTAGTCCTTCTTTGCTACTCTTTTGTTCTCTGATCTTCTCTGCTTTTTACTGTTGCCTTTGCCTCTTTTACATTCTGGAATTCTCTGCTTTCATTTACCTTTCCTTCAGTTTCATTTTCCAATTCTCTTTGACTTCCTAGTTCTCCATTTTTTACTATCTATTGTCTCTCTGTTTTCTGTTCTGGAATTCTCTGCTTTCCTTCGCCTTTCCTTCAGTTTCATTTCCCAATTCTCTCTGTCCGTTCCTTGTACTTCAATTCTCTTTGACTTCCTAGTTCTCCGTTTTCTACTATCTATCGTCTCTATCCCTTTTCTGTTTTGGAATTCTCTACTTCCATTTACCGTTCCCTCTCAGTTTCATTTCCCAATCCTCTCCGTCCGTCCATATTCTTCTCCGTCGATCTCTCCCTGGTCGTCTCCGTCCCTCTCGGTGGACGCATCCATCCCGGTCCCTCGGCCGAGGCCGATGCACTTCGATCGCATCATCGGGCGCACCTCCTGCCCCACCGATCGACACGCTTAATTACTCTCGCGTTTCGGTTCGTGCCTCTTTCGACCGGGCCCGATTATCGGCGGCGGCCGCTGCGCTACGTGCATTGCTACGTGGATACATAAATGCATCGAGAAAGGGAGTCGGTTGTTGCCGGTGATGTAGCGGTGATGCGCGAACGGTGTTCGTGTTTGAAAACTGGACCACCGTCGATCGCGAGGAGGCTGGCTTTTCGGTTGGTTCCGCCGATCGTTCGTGGAACGAGGCTCCGTTCGAAGGGGAATCAGGTGTGGAGAGTTAATCGCTGGTAAATTGAAAGCGAGTGTCGGTGGTCACCGGGAAATCGCTGGGATTGCCGGCTGTTGGACTTTTGGGGGGGGAGTGATGTTATTATATACCAATTGAAACGGTTGTTGCTCCTTTTGGAGTACTGTTCGTCGAATTGTACGTTTCTTCTTCATTTCGATATGGCGTTCGCGTTGAAAATTGAGAATCTAATGATCCTAAAGGAGACTTTATCCTTACAGTTCCCTCGAAACGATCGTTTCGAAGATTTTCAACGTAAACCCCCTGCGGAATAATTATCGACAGCGTTATCGTTAAGGGAATTTATATCTAATAAGACTCATCGATAACGTCGACGAGCTCCGCTCGAATTCTCTCGGTAAACGAGCGAACAAAGCGTTCGTAGGATCATCCCACGGATCTCTCTCATTATTAGAAGCTCCGCGATGAACCGCATCGATAAGGCGATCGATAACAATGTATCTAACCGATCCCCTTTCTCCCGGTTGCAGAGAAGGTGCTGATAACGAGGCTGACCACCCAGAAGTGGCTGGACGTCGGTCCGAACTGGACCGAGGACGAGTACAGGAGCGCCCACTCGAAGATGGTGTACGAGTACCGGGTGACCTGCGTGGCCCACTATTACGGGAAGGGCTGCGAGAACCTCTGCAGGCCGAGGGACGACAATTTCGGCCATTACAGCTGCAGCCCGACCGGCGAGAGGGTTTGTCTCTCCGGATGGAAGGGCGACTACTGCAATACCCGTGAGTAGACTTCTATAATTCCCTCTCTTCCTATACTCTCTCTCTGCGTTTCATTCTCTTTCACTCTTCTGTTTTCTCTTGATTTTATACTCTCCAATTCTCGCTCTTCTTTGCTTTGGAATTCTTTGTCTTTGTCTTTCTGTTGCCCTTCAATTTTCTCTGTTACTCTTCAATTCTCTGTTACTCTTCAATTCTCTATTACTCTTCAATTTTCTGTTACTGTTTAATTCTTTATTACTCTTCAATTCTCCCTGTTACTCTTCAATTCTCTATTCTCCTCAATTCTCTGTTACTCTTCAATTCTCTGTTACTTTTAAATTCTCTGCTACTCTTCAGTTCTCTGTTACTTTCGAATTCTCCCAGTTACTCTCCAACTCCCTGTCGCTTTTTAATTGCAATTCGCTTTATTTCTCTCCGCGACGTCTCTCGTCCGCCGTTCGCGCGCTCTATTATCGTGGCAGCGCGGCGTGCACACGTACACGATGCGCGCACGACACTCCCACGCTTCCCATCGCGACTGCAACCCGCGTGACATCCCTCCTTTTGTCGGAATTCCGTGTATGAAATTACAGAGACGATCTCTCGCTGCTCTCCCCCGCTTTTTTTACGTTCGACGCCCGTTGTCTTTCTTTCGCCGGCTCCCGTTTTCCACGAGGTAACCGGAGACCAGAATTTCGCCGTTTTTTGGGGGTTGATCCCCGAAGGGGTGGACCGTGGGCGTTGGATTACGCGGGAATTCCAGCGCGGTGAGAAAGGTGACGAATCGCTCGGACTGCGCGGGGAATTTCGACCAAATTCGTCTGGGATTCGTTCATTTCGTATTAAAGTCTGTTCGATGTTATGTTCCACAGATATTCTGTTCGCTTCTCAAGTTCTTGATAGTTGCATTGTAACAATCGAAAATGTCCAGCGAAGAATCACGCGTTGCGAAACTTAAAACTCAGTTTCTTCGAGTGCATGAAACGGGATAGAGTAATATTATTAATAACGTATCTCACCGATCGAAACGAGTAACCTAAATCAATACTCTCACGCGATCCCGCAAAAAGTCCGTGGTTCGCCCATTAACGTTCGATATCTAATAATCAGTGATTAAGCGCGAGCCCGATACTTCTTTACCAATTCCTCAGCATCGATTACTCTCGTGAAGCAACGAGTCCTCTCGAAACAACCCGGCCGAGCCGATCCTTCCGAGAAATATCGCTAAAAGAAGCCCAATGAAACTTGTCTCTGATAGACCGCGGGTGCGTTAACCAATCTATTAATAAGCTTCCGGTAACCGAGCCATGGGACTTTCGCAGGAAACCGTCGCCGTGTATCTGGCGCGCATAAAACCCCAATAAAATGTACCCGAACCCGGGGGACCTACTTGAACAACCGATTCATCGATGAACGCCTCGATAACCCGACCTGTCGCGATCCCCTGTCCCAGGGATTCTCAAAGCGATCGACAATCGACGTTGATTTTCCATCGAGGAAACATTCGAAAATACGGTCTATATATACGGTCTATAATTCTGAAACCCTTCAACCTTCTACGCTGCAGATCAATTCCGAGATTTGTCGAAGTCTCGCGCGAAGAAATTTCTATTCACTTATCTTACGCAGATACGTACCCTAATTTCGTTTATTAGACACATTACAAAATAATGCAAAACCCCTTGGCGTACAATTTACTTTAGCCACTAAGCTCACGTACCATTTTACTATCGACAATTTGGAAGAAATGCAACAAAACTGTCCATTCTACTTCAAGTGGAAATTCTATTTGAAGATAATACGACGGTAATATCAAAATAGTTTGCTTCGATCCGTAACGAATACCATCGATCGTTAAATTAGTCTAGAAATCATCACTCGTCGTTGTACAAGGGGTGAATACGTTGAACTCGAAGGTTCCTTATTCAAAGGCATTCCAAAGCATCAATTTCCACCGACCCAATCCCTCCTCAACTACCACTCATCCTAGAAAAGCAGCTGCTCCAGCCCATTAACAGAAAACGGAATAATCACCGTATCCTGCCACATCGATCAAAGTATCAATAAACCGAATCGCGGCGACGCGTAGAAGCGAACGAGTCCCAACGGAGATGATCGTGGCCTAATCTCCGGCGGCAATCCCCGAAAAGCCCGAAGTCCTCCAGCGAAGCCAACAGCACACCGGCGTATCCTCTCTCCAGGTCGTTATATAACTCGTCCGTGTTTTATAAAGCGGCGGGTGAAACGAAACTCGGCTCGGCCGCGAGAAGGAGAGGCCCGGTGCAGCGCGCGGAGAGGCAGCGTGTCGGTGCAGCAGTCGGGTCCGAGCGTGCAGCAGCTTCCCACGCTTGGCTCGCGCGTGTGCGAGCCCTCCGCTCCCCCTCCGGCCCCCGCTCGCCCCGCGGGCCTCTCTCTCTCTCCCTCTGGTCCGCTGTCTGGGACACCGTCGCCTCTCCCTTCCTCCCGGCTGGTCTCTGTTCAGCGGTCGCCTTCCATCTTCATCGCGCCCGCCGCGTATATCGGCGCGTTCGTCTGCATCCGAGAGGCAGCAGGCGGCTCCTTGTCGCTCGGCCGCGTACCTGAGCCGCGTCGGCCGAAGGATTAATCCGTGTGTACGTGCACCGGGCCCCGCTCCTCGCCCCGCCGCCCCGGCTTTCCGCGTGCACACGTTTTCTGCGCGGCTATATAAGCAGCCTCGGCCTGCGGAGTCCTCCTTCGTGTGTGGCTCCTTTCAGTCTCATCGCGGATCCCGGTATCTCGGCCGAGCGGCTCGAGATAGCGGATTGATTCGGATGGGATCGTCCGCGGTTCGATCCGGCCTCGGAGATTTGGGACGCGGATGCTCGATAAGGGGACCATGGGAAAGTAATTGGGGATGAAGGGATCTGCTGCTCGAGGTGTTCGCGCTTGTATTAGTCAACTGGAGCGGGATGCAGTCTCTGTGGCTTTCCAACGAGCGCCGTATCGGGGAAGAGATAGTTCGAAGCATCCTTCGAATCGACGCTTTAGATACATTAAATCCAAATTTTCGAGCATTTGTGAATCGAAGGTGTAGTCTCTGTAGCTTTCCAACGAGCGCCGTATCTGAGAAGAGATATTTCGAAGTTTCCTCTTCGAGTCGACACTTTAAGTACATCAAATCCGAATTTTCGAGCGTTTGAGAATCGACACGCGTAGGACACTTCGTGTTTGAGTTTCCGAATATTCGAGAATCGAAATCTTTAGGATATTTCGTATCAGAAGTTCGAAACGCGAGAAAGACGGAACGGCGAGCCATTGAATACCCGACGCACAAAGCAAAAGCGACTCGTTCGACAACTAGCGCCGAAACCCGTGAGCACTTTAAAAATGCCCGCACCCAGCTGACGATCCGCAGGTTCCTCGCACCTGGCGCATCCCCCGCACAAAGCGCTCTTTTTCCCGGGGCGAGAAGGGAAAGCCGTCGTCCGCGACGGCGAGCAACGCGGCACCGGCGGCCGTCGTCTTTCAGGAATTCCGTTTCGCCTTTGTCGCGCGGAATTCTTCGGTATAAGAGGTATACACGCGGGGAGGAACGGTTTCGCAAGGCAACGGGCGAGCGAGCGAGCGAAGCGGTTAGGCCCGACGATGGCATCCGAGATTTAGAGTCTCTTTTGCTTCCCTCGCCGGCGTGCCAAGTCCCGGCATTCCGCGTCCGAGGGAGAAACGGCATTCACGAGCGGTGACGGTCCTCTCCCAGGAC
Organism: Nomia melanderi; assembly: GCF_051020985.1. Classification (NCBI taxonomy): domain Eukaryota; kingdom Metazoa; phylum Arthropoda; class Insecta; order Hymenoptera; family Halictidae; genus Nomia; species Nomia melanderi. Next base: position 989,508 of record NC_135002.1, on the reverse strand, counting down.
GCGTCTCGTTCCTCCGTTTCGACTTTTCGATGGAAAACGGCTGGAATCCGCGCCTCCGACGTTTACGATCGCGTTATGAATCAGCGGCGCACGGGATATATTCTCCGTTGCCCCTTAATCCTCCCTTTGCCCGATCGGGGCGGCGAGAGATCGAGGATTTGCGCGCGACCGCTTTATTAACCCCTTCACAGGCCCGATGAATGCCTCCGACGGTATCCGGCGAATATTAATTCGCTTCTTTAAGATCAAATTAACCCCTCGCTCTCGAACCTCTCTCGCTAGAAGTATTCGAGATCCTCCGATGAAATATGAACGGCGCTTTTGAAGGCTAGTTTATGGAGGAATTACACTTAAGCCGGCGAACAAAGCTATTTCACTTCACTCAGAAGCCAATGCTTTCGATCTTTCGATGTTCCTTGATTTTCTTCAATTTTCATGGAACAATATCCTTAATTATTCAAAGATTTACTCGTGTCTATACAACCTTCTTTTCGCGTCTTCCGAATATGTAATATGAAACATCTCAAATTTTCTTCCCCAAATTTCGCAATTCACTTCCGAACGACTCGTTTCATGCATTTACAACTTGCATATTCGAATATCGCATACCCAAAGGTTCACATAATCAGTATTTACGAGTTTAGCCTATAATTCCGCTTTCTCCGTTGAACGTATCGACGATTTCGAAAAATCCTCGTCAAGAAACGAACTCGAAACATCCGTCTATCCAAGGAAAAACGTCGAAGATCGTAGATTCCCGAGTTTCGCGGGTCTCTCCCGGTTTCCTCGGGCATCCTCGCGATTCGTCGAGTCGACCTTCCGCGGTCGTCCTTCCCGAGAGCCCACGGGCTCGCGTCGTTCGTGTCCTCAGCCGGCGAGACCTCTCTCTCCCTCTCTCTCGTGCTCGTCCTCTCCTCGTGGAGGCGATCGGTCGTTGCACTCCTCCTCGGGCCGCCGCTCGACAAAGTTTCTCCGCGCATTGATTACTAATAGACTGCTTACTCCTCATTTCGTGACATTCCCGGACTTTCGTGGAATCGGCGGCACCGCGCGCGCGGAATTTCGCGGACGGCCGCGCGTGTCCTTCCTCCTGCGCGCCGTCGGCTCCGTTCCCCGACGGTCTTTTATCACGTGTCGCTCGCGAACAGGAATCTCTTAATCCGTTTCCAGCCGAGTTCATCCCTATGAATGAGGCGGACTGGCCGATTGAATTGCTCGGCGGCTTTGTGCCCAAGGAGTTTTTCGTCTAGACAAGTTGGACGGAAGATTTGCGAGCGTTCGGTGACGCAGCAGTCGATTGGCGTTCGATTTTACTAGTAAAAGGGTTGGTATCTCGTTCAGATCTTATCAAAAGATCTACAGATAGCCTAGCAGCAACATAATCTCACGGCAATCGCGATGAAAAGCAGAAACTACAGCCTCGTCGTTTCTCTCGACTTTCCATTTCGAGTTCTAATTTACAGACTCACCCTATAGTTCCGTGGTCGTTTCGCGCAGTCTACACACGATTTTCCACAATCCCGCATCCACGGTTCCGACGATAGCTGGAAAGTTACGATGTTCCGATCCATCCGCCCCGAGACACCGCCCGGCTCTCGTAACCGATCTCCGTCGGTCGCCATCAACTCGGGCTGTTAATTGCAGCTGGGAATAGAGCCACGGCGGACGGGTTATTTTGAAATTGAACTTGCCCCGGGGACGGGTTCCGTGAGAACGGGATTTCGTTGGTAAAAATGGAAGTCGGAAACGCGGAGCACGCGTGATACCTCCGTCTCTCTCTCTCCTCCTCTTCCTTCGCCGGCCCCTTTCTGCCCGCCGGACCTCGTGTCTACACCGAACGTTTGCTCGGCCGACCCGGTGTGTGTACGTGTGCCCCGTTTTCACGCGGCGCGGCCGGGGAAAGCCCGTGGAACCGTCTGGGAAATGGGTTACTCCGGATTTCGCGTGTCGGTCCGTGAAAGGTCGAGCTTCCGCGAGAATTCGGAGTTCTCCGATGGCGTTTCTATCGAGGATCGTTGAATTATAGTTAGAGAAACGAACGAGCATCGAAGCGTTCGGTGATTCTACCGTGGATCCGAGTAAACGACGCGTCAACGATACGATCTCTCGACACCTCCGTCCCCGGAGGAACTTTCCCCGAGTCGCTGACGGATCGAGCGACAAACGGTGAAAAGTTCACCCCTGGAATCGATCGCCACGCGCTGGGCTAATGGGTTAAGCGTCGAAACACGCCAGCGAGCCCGTTGCGAACGGTTAATCACCCCCTTTCGGCCTGGAAAGCTTCCGCAGGGGTGAGCGAGAAGTCGGGGCCAGTCCCCGACGGCGATAACACTTTGTCCCGTCCACCGTCGATCTCTCGCAAAGGGGTTAACGAGGCCGGCGCGGCTGGTAGGGGTTGCGGCGACGTTATTTTCGGGGGTGCCGCGGTGCGACAGGGGTTGCTCTCGAGAGGCAGCTGCAACGCGAGCCGAAACGGGCCCCCGACAGCTGCGCGGCACCTCGGCGCTTTAACCCAGCGTTTCCCAACCGGACGAAATCGATCTCCGGGGGAACAACAATTTCTTTTCAATGTACAAACCATTCTAAACAAATCGTAACGCGAAGAAATCGTAATACCGAGTTCCACGAATAGTTCCATGCTGACTGTAGTCTTCAACTTTATTTATTCATTTATGCGACTTAAAATCTGTTGAAACTTCGACTTACACTTTCATCGCTGTTTCGCTCTGAACACTGAACGATAAACTCCTCGTTCTTCGAAAGAACGGTGTTCGCTTCGAATTCCATTCGTCCAGCATGAAAGCTCGTTTATTTTTGTAGAATATCGTCTGTTATTCGTCGCTATTAAAAAATCGCGCGTCCGCGGACGAGAACGGTTGAGAGCCGCTGTTCGAACCAACAGCTGCACCGGCCCCGTGTTCACAATCCGCTTCCATTTCAACCCCACCGCCCCCCTCCCCTCCGGAACCGTGCACACGCGTTTTTCCAGCTCCTTCCAGGTCTTTATTAGCCTCTCTCGCGGTACCTGCCGAACTCTCGCCGTCTTCTTTCACGCGCTTTCTGGTTGGGCAACAATGCGCCTGGGACAGGTAGACCGCTTGGGGGTAGGTTAGGAGACGGAAGGAATCTTCGGGGGGTGGCGCGCTGTTGGGACACCGCCGTGGGGAGCGAAAGGTCAGGAACATCGGGAGTGTCTAGGAAAAATCGATAGGTACGTTGGACGGCGGAGGTTCCGCTTTGGGGGTGAGTTTGTCTGGGACTGCTCTTTGTGGGCAAGCAGAGTGTAGTTTTGTTTCGGCGATTCGTTCGGATGAGAGAGTTTGGAACGCGAGGAACTGGGGAAAGTTGGTTCGCGTTGACTAGGAAGTAGGAAAAGTCCGTTGGTAGGATTCTGGTATCCAGAATCAGAACTTCTTCCTTGTAAGATCCTCGACATTTACTCCACAAATCACACACTCCCATTTGACTTTACTTTGAAAGTGGCTTCAGTCCGCCAAATACAGAACTATCAAAGAATAGAACCATTATGTAGAGTCGTAACAATTACAACAATTAATCTGATTGAACGCTAGAATTAGGGTCAGAATGACCAATTCCTAGTTTCCTCTGTTACAATGATTACAAAGGTCCAAACGCTTCAAGAGATAATTAAAGAATTTAATTTAGTAACGCCTAATCTAAAATATACCAATTGAAATCTCAATAAGTCCACGCTGTCAGTATTTATAAAGAAACTTTCAAATGTCTAAACGCTCGGTAATTCTAGCGTCAAAAACTGGACTCGATTCGCTCGGAATAAACGTCTCATTTATCGAATTCCTCGATACCCTCGACGATAGCCAGCCAAAGCTGCGCCCTCGGCTGAATTCCTCGCAGCGTCGGCTGCTCGGGGCCTCTCTCTCGTGAAAATTCCGGTTGATCACCTGACGAATCGATCCCGAAGTCCCGCGAGCAGCTGGAAAGCCTGTATCCCCGGAATCCACGGTTACACCGGCGTATTACCTCGCAGACGCTCGGCGTCCAAGTATAACTCGTCGATCGTAATCCGGGCTGTTTAATTCAGGAACACCGTTCCTCCCGCGGCGTCTTTTTACCGTGTCCAGGAATCCCTGGGATTCGAGGGTTCCCTGGACGATCGCCGAATCGAGCGGATCCTCCGTCTCCCTCTCTTTCTGTCTCCTCCGGCTCTCCGCTCTATAAATACCGAGCTCCTTAGCGCTGGTCCTCTCCTCTCTCTCTCTCCTCGGATAGCCGCTGCATCGATAGGCCGTTGCGCTCGGTGCCAAGGTCACGCGGAGCCGCCGGCCCATCTCCTGTCCTCGCCCCCGCCGAGTCCGTGGGCTCACCTTCCATCCGGCCGAACCACCTTCAACCCCTTCATTCAGGAAGACACGCGGGTCAGCCGCGTTCCTGTGGACCCTTAGGCTCGGTCCACAATTACCGGCTCGGCCAGTCCTTCGTTGCTTAAGACTGAGCTACGCGTCTAGGGTCAACCCTTTATAGTTCCTTTGGACTTTCAGACTGGCTCTGTAATCTGCCACACTTGCATCTGTAGTTTCACCCTTGCGGAATGTCGACGTTTCGACATGAAACGTTCATATTTGGAAGGTCAAGTTGCAAATGATCTGATTACTCGGACAGCAGATCAGTGGTTCCTTCTATTGACACGTTCGCGACAGTAGAAATTCTAACGAGCAAAATGGGAAAAACGCGGATGCTATACTCCGAGGGTTAAAGTGCTTAATTTCGAAAAATTCAGGCTATAGAATTGAATTCCTGACAATCTGTCTTGTGAATTTCAGTGTCATAGTTATGTGATTTAGCTTCATCTGTCGGTTTCGTTTCAAAGAATCTTCCTCCGTAATGGATTAACGTTAAGAGTCATTAAGATGCGGATCAGCAGTGCAACGACCGAGTCTTCCTCGACCTCGGAAGGGTTAAGGTTGCAACGCAACGTCGCGACAGTGGTCGTTTTGGAATCATAGGGAAGGTTCTCCTATTTCAAGAGAAGGATAAGGATGTTGATCTCGTATCGTAGTCAGTCGATCGTGTACGATCGGACCGAGAGCCGATCGATACTGTGGATCGACCCTTACCCTCGGCGGCCGGACCTTCGGGGCCTCCTTCCGAGATCCTCTCTTTTCTTGCCGGCCTGTTCTGTCTCCGTCTGTTTAGGAGGCTGTTTGTATCCTTCGGAATGAATGACTGGTTTCGCTGGCCGGATGACGCGGTCCTCTGGAGACTCTGGACTCTCTAGGAGCTTACCTTTGGGGATGCTCGCCAAAAATAATATTTGCGCCAAACAAGATCGTCCCGCGGAGAAAATACTTAACCGTTTAAAACTAAACATTACGGGAACGCAGAACACTGACACACATGCAGACAAAGCTTTCATTTACATAAATCTCGCGGGGATCCACTAAATCAACTCACACGCGTTGGCGTCGGGCCAAAGATACGCTCCTATATTCTCGTCCCTCGGGCAACATCCTACTCGTAATTTCGTTACGTGGCCCACCCCTTTCTTCGGAAACCTTCCCGCGTTGCACGAGGAGCACCGGGGGACACCTGATTCGTCTTCATCGCGCCGGAATTTGCCAATTGGCCCGCTCGTTCGAGCGAATCAACGATCGCGTCGAACGAGAAGCAGAAAATTTACTTAAATTCGTCGACTGTGAACTGTTATATTACCATTTACATAGTACTGTACCATGTTCACCTGAATAAAAATTTCCAAAATTACCTACATAGAACGAATCGAACGATTTACAACCCTTTTCGCACGATTCTTTGAAATCTACGAAACCTTCGGCAGACGAAGCTAACTTATACATCGATCTTGAGTAATAAACAAAAGGAATCTACGCACTGATCTCTTGCTGCTCGAGTAATCAAATTCTCTGCTGTTTAGCGTTTCAAATCTGAACGTTTCATCTCGCCGAAGCGCGTTCTTTCTTTCGCAGCTGTGCTTAATACAAGTACTTCGTTAATTTATTCCCTGTCTACGTTTACTCTAAGGAAACATTGCTAACAAAAATTTCACTTTCATAAAATAAATAATCAGATTTCTCGAACTCAGACAAAAATTCCCATCGCGAGTCCAACTCGATATTACAAGAGAAGGGGTGAACGCTCGAAACTAGGAGCCGGGAGAGTCTATCGAGCCACTTTGACCCGTGAACGGCTCAATTAGCAGGGCGTTAGGGGCGAGCACCCGCGCCGATAAGATACGGATCTTCACACGTGACACAATTTTATCAGCCTTGCGGGACGCGCGCGCTGCCCGAGCGACGACCGTGTACCCGTCCCGTCCGTCGGGTACGTGCAGCTATGCGAGGCATCGCGCGCGGCCGGGTCAGACTCCGTTCCCATCCAGGATTCCCGGAAAACGGGAACGATGCTCGTGGTTACGTACGACAGAAATTTTAATCAGCCGGTGGCCGGCGTGTGACGGATCCCCATCGGGAATTCGAGGTGTGAACGCTTCGAGACTTCGCCTTCTCTCTCCCGTCCTCAGCTTCGCTCTCTCTTCTTCCCAATGCGACACGGGAAATCGCTTCCTCTGCCGGCCGTCGCGAGGGAACAGAAAAAAATGTGCACGCGAGCATCTCAGTGTGTCATTCTGTCGAAACCGTTGCGAGGATTCATTCATCCGGTGGCCTCAGATTTGGTAACGTTTAAAGGGCAATGGGGTTTGAACGTTAGCTGCCTTTGGGAAAGAGAGGGAACTTTGGGAATTCTGTGGCTGGAAGTAGAGAGTTTGGGGAGTTTTCAGTTTGGGAATTCTGTGCGTGGAAAATACGGAGCTTACGGATTTCGAAAGTTAGTTTTATGTTTGGAAAGTACGGAGCTTGGAAATGTCTAACTTTTGATGGTTCTACGCGTGGAAAATACAAAGCCTAGGAGTGTCTAAAGCTGCTAGTTCTAAGCTTAGAAAGTACAAAACTTAGAAATCCCTAAATTCACTAATTCTACGCGTAGGAAATACAGAGCTTGGAAATGTCTAACTTCGATAGTTCCACGCGTGGGAAATACTGAGCTTGGAAATTTCTAAGTTTGGTGGTTCTACGCGTGGAAAATACAAAGCCTAGGAGTTTCTAAAGTTACTAGTTCTAAGCTTAGAAAGTACAAAGCTTAGAAATGTCTAGATTTGCTAATTCTACGCTTAGAAAGTACAGAGCTTGGAAATTTCTAAATTTGCTAGTTCTACGCTTCGAAAATACAAAGCTTGAAAGTGTCTAACTTTGATAGTTCTACGCATGGAAAATACAGAGCCTAGGAGTTTCCAAAGCTGCTCCTTCTAAGCTTAGAAAATACAAAGCCCAGAAACGTCTAAATCCACTAGTTCTACACACAGAAAACGCAGAGCCTGGAAACCTCTAAATCGCCCAATCGCGCGCATAGCTAACAGAAAGAAAGTAACGCGACGAGCCGGGGATGCAGCCGATTTTTCGATCGCGGCTCGCACAATCGATTTTACGACTCGATTAACAACGTCTCGTGCCCCCCGCCCGGCCGCGATCGTCTCGGCCTCAGCCGCGGCCGGCTCCGTGAATTATTGTAGTTCCAGTACCCGACTACTATAAGGAGGAATGCATCGGGATGCATCGGTATGATACCGCTGGCCCGCTCGTGCAGTCGTGAGGGACGCGATCGACCTCTCGCGGAGAGTTGCCTTAACCTTTAACATTTTTTTTTCTTGCTCGTTTCAGCCCGCTGTCTGCCCGGATGCGACGAGCAGCACGGACACTGCAGCCGACCCGACGAGTGCATGTGAGTACCACGCATACATTTATACCTATACGTGTATTTTACATAGAGTATAGATACCATAGCCGAAGAAATGCACACCTACAACCTACCTCTGCAGCCTCCTCTCTCTCACACGCACACAGCCTTTCCGTCCACCTCTGTCTTCGGCTCTGATGATCCTCCTCGCTGCCTCGATATTATTACATTCCCCGGCTCCGAGCAGATCGTATGCGCCGTGTTAATAATCGAAAGGTTTTCCCGTAATATCGACAGTTCTCGCTGCGCGATTCTTACTGGAATTCTGCAAGAAACCTCCTCTCGCGACCGAATACGCTAGACAGCCTCTTTGGCGACTGCATTCTCCGAACGAGAAATTTCAGCGAATCTCGATAACTTTACGAGTCTTCGAGATACTCGCTTAAGATTCCATTCGAAAAATCGGTGACGTCCGAGGAACATCTGTCTCCGGACATCCTACAATTCGTCCATCGTGCAGTGCCACAGGAATCTCCCTTAGATCGTATTTAAGCGGTAATTCCGTTCGAGGGATCGCAACACCGTGAAACAACCGAATTCCTCTGCACTCTATCATCTGTTCGAAACACTCATCTCCAAGTCAATCGCGTTTAGACCCCGAGCTGTCCAATACTCGGAGAGGAATACGCGATCCTGACCCCGTGGAGGACGGCCTCCCCGTGAAACTCGATTAGCAATAACCGCCTCGATCCCGAAGCTATCGCAATCCCGCGACGATCGGGGTAATGCTCCTGTCGGGAGGAGGAAGAGGGAAAGATCGAGAGCCCCATCATCGGCGTGTTCTCCCGTTGCCGATCGTTTCGCGTGGCGGCGGCGGAATTCGGTGAAACGTAATCTGATCGGCAGGCCGGGGATCTTTATGGAAATTAGGATTTTCGAGAATTTCATTAGGAAACCGGAATCACGGGGTTTCGCGGCGAATACTGTAAATAACCGAACGTTATTGATCAAACGAATGAATTAGCGTCCTCTTCTTTGGAACGTTCGGTCTTTACACGAAAAATATTCCCACGATCGACTCGCGCAACAGAATTCCGACGCCCTGTTTAATTATTCACCCCCCGCGGACGAAGGCTGTTCGAGATATGGAAAACTTTGAGCAGATGGAGTTCGATTATCTGTGGACTGCTTAAATAATAGAAGAAAGGGAAAGTGCCGATCTCTCGCTGCGAGTCGTTGAACTCGTTCGCGACTTGGTCTTTTCAGTTTTAACGTTTCATTTGGAAATGACGTTTCTTCGGGGAGGGTTGAGAATCTGATGTTGAGGAAAGTAATCGGGAAATGACAGCGAGAGGTTAACCCTTTGCACTTATAGCCAGCGAAACTATGAAGTTGCTGTAGGAAATATTTGAATAAAATAGCTTCGTCGTTTAATTCATCTGAATTATCAACGTTATCGTTGGCTGCCATGAAAACCTTCAAAAGATATTTCGCAATATCTAAGATTGCAAAGATAAATAAGAAGCTCTGGTCGTGACGTAGCAGCCAACGTAATTGAATTACTTTGTTCTTCGCTAATCAACTACAGTCCAAAAAGGATCAACGAAAAATATTAACCCTTTGCACTCGGAAGTTTTTCATTAGAAATATTTGAACGTCTTCCGACGAGAAAGACAGAATATTTTGTGAAACCAACTCGACGAGAAATCACACTTCCATCGAGGGACAAAGCTTGTTTGAATTCTCAAATTGATGCATTGCGAAGTTTAATATTAAATATCAAATTGTATAGTTTTACCGTATGAAATCAATTGGTGAGGCACCTCTCGAGTGCAAAGGGTCAACTATTCCCAGTGAAATCTGTCGAGTGAAAAGGGTTGATGCTCGATCAAATCGCGTTCCGGCGAATCGAAGGTTCGAGGAATTCGCCGCACCGGCGAATATCCGCAAGGAGGCCCGTCGCGAGGTGGCAATCCGTTCGTTCCCGTGACCCCCCCTGTCCGCGCACCTAGCGCGGCTTTTTCTCTCCCCGTGTCCCAGCCCTATCGTCGCGTCGGTCCTCCTCTCGTTCTTATTCCGCGGCGGGACCGTCCGGTCCGTTCTCTCTTTCCGGGACTCTTTTGCTCGCGTTGCGTGTCAGTCGTTGAACCCCTTCTAATTCGATTCGGGAAAGAAAGATCGCAGACGGACAACGTCGCGCGGGCTAAAGATCGATGCCGGGAATCTCTGGATCCGCGGAGAATCCTGCGCCCGCGGCTATAAATACGGTCCCGGTTCAAAGATCCTATTCTTCCATCGGGCATTCGTCTTCTCTTTGTCACCGCTTTCGTTTCCCTCGCTCTTCCTTCATTTCTCGATCTCTCGATTTCTCGATTTTTCGATTTTTCGGTTTACTGATTCTTCGAGCGAGAGGTTGAATTTCGAGGATATGGACTCACGATTGAGAATCTTGAATCGCGTTGACACGTTCACTGCCGTGAAACAGCGTTTTATTCTGTGTAGCAAAAGGGAGGGAGAACTACTAATTAAGTTAGGCTACTGAGCATTTTGATGTATCAGTTATCTTACGAGCTCTGATTATTGTCTTGTAATTCGGAAGCTCCGGTCATCGGTGACTGGCAGTCAACCTATTATGCAAATGGCTGTGCCAAATGTAGTACCAGCTGAACAATTCGCGTTTAAGCAATAAGTCCAAAGGAAACTGTCTCGCGTTATATAAAGAGGACATTGGGTTAGTCTGTAAATGCCAATCGCCGTGGAAGCATCGATTAAGAAATCCCCGGCCGTTAATTATTGGGTTTAAAGGACTATTAAATAAACCGCCGGTAGGTTGAGCGTTAAATACTGTTTGAAATCCTCTTCGTTAAACTGCGCCGACACAGTATTACAAGGCGCGCGGCGTTCATAAAATTCGCGTTTCGCGGAGAGAGAGTTGTTCTTTAACGAGGAAAATCGGCTAGAAACTCTTGCCTTGTTAATAAACCTGGTGCCTTGATTACAAAACTTTTCCTCCTCGAACAGCGATATCAATTTCCCAAAAATCAACGTAAAAACAAACCTTTAATCTTTGCCCGATCCTTATTTCGTACAAACTGCATCGTAATCATCCTAGAGAATTCGAATTCTCAAGATTTCTCATCGACCGCAGAAATTAGAATTCAATTTTCTTTAACCCTTTGTACTCGGAAGTATTTCGTTAGAAATACTTGACATTTCCTAACTAGACGAAAACCATGTTTGCTGAAATGAATTCAAAATCACAGGTAAATTGAGATACAAAGCTTTTTTATCCCAACATTTCACGCACCGATGCATTACACACAGTTCAATATTAAATATCAATGTTACTTCTCTCGGTTGATTTCAACGAGAAACATCCCCAACGCGATAACGCCATCGAAACCCATGGAAAACCCTCGAGGCTCGTTTACGGGTTCGCGTACCGAACCGATACGACCCGTCGTATTCCGTTATTTCGTATACAAGCGGGGAGAGAGAGCCGGCCGTGCAATAAAGTCGTTATTGCGACCATTATCTCGTCAAAGAATCGTTTCGCTCTTCCGCGGCGGTTTCGTCGGCCAACCCCCGTTGTGTGTAACGCAACGCGCGCGATAATTCCATTTCCACCGTGGAGCAGATAATCGAATCGCGTCGACGGGGCATACGCTATCGTGCACAAATATTTCGGCACTTTGCTACATGGTTTCTTACACAACACTCGAACCATTCTTATCGTTAATTCACTGGAAAGGAATACGATTAATATGCAATTCCTATAAAAACAGTAACAACAGATTATTTCAAGTTTCATCAGACATTCGTTATAGTACTCAGATGAAACTATTTTCAGAATCATTTCGAATATTCAATGCTTCGAAGATATCAATAATTGCTAAACAAAAGAATCGAAAGCAGTCATTTCGACTGGTACGGTAGTTCCAGTGTTAATTCCCATCGAAATGACCATATTTGCCAATTTCTCTATCAGCACACGAATGGCCAACGGTGCAACAGTATCGCGTCGCAAACAAAAGTTCCACGAGACTCGCGCGAAACGTCGAAACATCGGCGCGCGATCGGCCAGCGCCGAGAAAGGGCCGTGGAGATAAAGCTAAAGGGGAATCCCGGCGGTGGCCGTTAATTCCGCGTGATTCTCCTCGTCTTCGCTCGAATCTCGAGAGGGAAGCGACGTTAACCCGAGGTTTAGAGTTAACTCGATCATCTAATTACACCACGGCCGGGGTTAATTGTCCCGTTAGCCGGCGGCGGCGGCCTGCGGCTCGCTCTCGCGCTCGCTCGCTCGCAATGGCGTCGTCCCGACGCGATGATGGAGCAACGAGAAGAAGGAAGGAAGGAGAAGACCAGTTGACAGCTACTCGACGAGCGTTTTCTTCGATCCGGCCGGGCAGGGATCAGCGAAAAATCATATCTTCGAAAATAGACGTCGAAACACGGTCGGCGGCGGCTCTCCCTCTCCCCCTCCCCCCTCTCCGCTCGCCGGTTTCTCTCGGCTCTCCGTTTTAAACGTCCCAGACGACCTGGAATTTACGAGCGCCGCGAAACAAACTGCTCGCGAGCCGCGTGTAAATTATCCCGGCGACGGGCTTTGAGCGGCCGCGCTGTTCTCCTTCGGTTTTCTGCGTGCTGCCACCCCCGACGCGTCGCGAGGGTCAACTTCGACCCCTACGGCCGGCCGGGTCAATGGGTCTCTGGCGCGGCGCTCTTTCGGGAAACAAGGGCAACCGGTTCACCCTTTGCGCTCGGAAATTTTCCACTGGAAGTGTTCGACGGTTTCCGATGAAATATAGACGACGCTCTTGGAAATTAACGAATGAGAAACAAAGCTATTTTATAATATAATGATAATAATATTTCACATATTGATGCGTTATACGAAACTTAATATTATATACAACACTTTGGAATCTTGTATGTCAAATTTAATGGTGACTGACAGTGACCTTTCGAGTGCAAAGGGTTAATAACTAACCATATCGGATTCAAATGACGAATTCTAGGTTTTCCTTCGTATATGTAACATTAATATTGATTCCTATCATCTGATTACTCAGTCTCTCAATTCTTGTCCGTTTCTATTTTCATTACGAAACATTGATCATCCAACTTGTTCATCTGTATTTTACAGTTATTTGACTAGTGCTAGACTAGCTAACAACCGCCACATCGAAATCAGGTTCTCTCATCGTATTTTCCAAGCAGTTATCGAATCGCGAGTACTTTTCCTCGGAAAGCGCCGTAAAGGTTAATTTGTCGAATAACGCCGGTTCACGCAGGGGAAATGTTCCTCGGGTTCCATCTCGATTCTCCCGGGAACCGAGCGTACGCCGTGTAAAGTTCAGTCGCGCCGATTTCCCGTGCACGACACGATCGACACGCGGCACTGGTAAATCCCAGCTGCATTCTAGGCGAATAGGAGATCGCCGGCGAACCGTGCCGCAGCGCGGACGCGAGCATCTCGCGACACCGCGACAGGTATATACGTTTTAGCCAGCTGCCTCGTGACTGTGATCTGATTGCGTTTCACGTGCAGCGGTTTAGAATAACTTTCCATCGAAACGACTTCGATCAGCTTGCGTACTACCACGTGTATCAACCCTTTGCGAAGATCCTCCGAAATATAGAAAACCAACGGATGAAGCTAAATTGTATATCGATCGCTCGAACAATAGGAAAATGAACTACGCTCTCTTGATATTCGAGTAATTAAATCGTTAGTTTACGACTTGGTCTTCGAAACATGGAAACTTCATCTCTAAATCATTCGAAACTATCGTAATCTATTCCTCCAATTATTCGCCGAAAGATTGAACTAATTACCCAGAATTCAGGGAAACGTGAGATCCCGGAGCACAAGATCGTTAAAGACACCCTGTAGATCGAAACGTTTCCACCGTGACTCGTATACGGTGAAAACAGCCGAAAAATAAGGAAAGACTTGCGCAATGGAACGTTAAGATTCCGGAGCCTAGGAGATTCTCGATTCGTCGAAAAGCGGGCTAGAATGCTGCCGGAATTAATCGTTCGATTAGGCTTTCGGGCCGCGTGCCCGTGCGCGCGGAGATGCTCGATATGGATCGCTAAACGGCGTCGCCATCGGAACACGCGGATGGGATGTCGGCCCCGTTCGCGTTTCTACACGTGAAAGAATCGAGCCGTGGGTCCCGCCGGCGCGTCCCATTGAAATTTCGGAGTCCGCTGTCGGTCGTGCCGCTCGGTATCTGAATACCGATGAAGATGATGCACAATCGTGCATCATTTTACGATCCTAGCTTTCTCCCGTGTCCCGAGTACAGCCGTGTAACCGGGTCTCTCCCGATCGCGTCCACCGAAATCCGTTCCCACGTATCGGAGCGAGTACCGGTACTCCGAGTACACGATCCGCGGCGAGTACCGGTACTCGCCGCAACCGGTGCTCGTGAAGGATACCGATACTTCGGAAACGCGAATACTCGGGACGGTCGGTACTCGCGGGTACTCGGGAGTACCGGTACTCTCGGACTACCCATGCTCGTCGAACCCATCCCATTCGAGGACGGCCCGAGTACTCGAGTACCGGTACTCGCGGTACTCGAGTACCGAGTACAGGGAAACGCTGAAACTGAAATCATGATCGGCGAATCGCGAGTCCACTTTCTCACAGCGTATCCGCGATGCATCCGCGGCCGAGTACCGGTACTCACGCCCGTCGTTCCAATTCCGAGTAGCCGGGAGAGTGTCCCGCGTGTGTCCGATCAGAAATCCGTTCCGCGTCCCAGGAAGAGCCGAGCCACGGCCGGGAGAGAAGCGAGCGACAGTTCGTAGAAAATCACACGGATGCCCGTGGCATCTCGTTGGCCGAAGGCGCGTATACAAACGACTACGAATATCCGCGGCACAGTTCGGCTCCGTTTCGTACCCGGCCTCTCTCCGTCTCGCTCCGTCCGACGAGTCCTCGCGAGCGCGGCGTTCACGATCTTCTTCTCCGTACGCTCTCTCGATTACGCTTGCTCCTCGGTGTGTACATGGGATTTAATGGTATAGTCATGCGACGTCGACGGCTCTGCGGCCGCAGCGCTCGCCGTCTCTCCGTCTCTCTCTCTCTCTCTCTCTCTCTCTCTCTCTCTCCGTCTCTCTGCGCCTCTCGGTTCCCCTATCCACACGTCCATCTAGCCGTCCTCTTCTAACGATATACATAGGCGATATACATAGAGTAGAAAGAAGACGGGGAGAGAGAAAGAGAGAGAAACGGACGGGTATTAGTGGGCAGAGCAAGGCGCGCGCACACACAGAGCGGCGTAACCTTTCCTTGACCCGCATACTGAACGGCTGTGCCGAGGCTCGAACCGTGGGAACACTACTCGACGACTCGTCTCCCCACTCCACCTCGAATTCTACCTCCTCTACCGTCTCCCTCTTCACCGTCGCGTCTTTCTCCTTCTGTCTTCCAGCGAAGCTAAGGCTCTTCCTCTCCTTTCCCATCTCTGCTCCTCTCCTTTTCCTCCTCGGTCCTGTCCTCTACCTTTTAGACCGGTTGTCTTCCTCTATCTCTCGTCTAGCCCTGTCCCTCCTCGTCCCTCTATCCTCTTTATTCTTTATTCTTTCTTTCCTCCTTTCTTTCTTTCTTTCTTTCTTTCTTTCTTTCTTTCTTTCTTTCTTTCGTTTGCTGGTTAAGAGTCCACATACACGGGTTCCTGCAACACCGTACACATGTACGCGCACACCTCTTCTTGGACCCCTACCCCGACTCTTTTCTCCGGACCTCTTTGTCCTTCCTGCGCCCGGTGTGTAACCCCCTTGCACGTAATGGCCGACCACCATATCCTTCTCGACCCCCCTCCGCTACCCTCTTCCCTTGCTTCACCGAATCCTTTCTGCCTTCTTCCTCTTCTTCTTCTGCTTCTTCTTCTTCTTCTTCTTCTTCTTCTTCATCTCTGGATTTATCCTTTACGTATCTGTCGTTGGTAACTATCCTTCGCTACCCTGGTGTGCTCCTTTCATATTCGCAAGCTTCCTCCTTGAACATTTCAACCAAACGTCTCGGAATAACTGCTTTCCGATTTCGTCGTTTGCAATCGATGCATAATAATAACTAGCCAATTCTCTGCCGGTAGTTCTCGCGTTAACGCTAGATCTTCGGACATTTATTGCAGTTTGCTCGATAAATTCCTTATAAAATTCAGTATCTGCCAAATTGGCATTTATCGTAGTTTACTCTATTCTTTGAAACATGTTCGTTCGTATAGATCTAGGAAACTGCATATTTAAAAATGTCTTATTGGGAAACATATTCGCATAATTACGTCAATGAGAATTTACCTAAATATCTATCAAATAATATGTATAGAATTCAGCTAAATATCCACCAAATAACATTTATAGAATTCAATATAAAAATCGGCTCGTTAATCTAGCGTCAACGACACCGTTCGCAGGTTAGGTAATTAGTTCCGATATTTTCCGTCAGCTCGTCGACAATCGTCCCCGACGAGACGATCGCACCGTCGTGTCCCGCGGTCGTGTCGGTTAGAAGAGCGCGTTCCGCGAGGGACACCCGGTATGAAGCTGTTGCTCGCTGGAAACGGGAATTCCTCCCGTTTATCGCGCCACCTATCCCCGCGTCGCTTTTCATGCGCCGTTTAACGAGGTTCTTGACGTCCCGACCGGCGGGGACCGTGAACCGCGGGAATAATTCGACAGGTAGAACCTACGTTTATGCGGGACCGTCGGCGAGAGAGTCCCATCGCCGCGGACCCCGGGAATACGCGATTCGCGCGCCGCGTTTTGTCATTCTAGCGCGCCGTTCGCCGCGGCCCGACTTTCGATAAATATAAACGCCGCTGTTTACCGTGAATAACAAACGCTGCTGGTTTACGATATCGATCGCGATCGAGGCATCGCGATTTCGCCGTCGATACTCGACCGTTTCCCGGTCCGTTCGTCAACCGAATCATCCGCGAAACTGCGTAACACGCAATGTAGAACGAAGCGGTGTACATTGATTTCGGGAATTTCGAAAAAGAAAGGAAACCTTTCGCTTGAAACTTCAGTTTGCCAGTAGATTCACGGAACCCGTTAATTTGATGGATATTGGACCTTTTAAGAATTAATTGGTTGCAGTTCAAGTTTATCTTCATTGCAATTTATCTCCATTGAAGTTTATCTTCGTTGATCTCCAGTTGTGCTAGTACATATTAGAATTCTCCTTTCTTGAAACACTGATTTCTGCGATCTATATGAAGAATTAACACTGCCGAGCAAACACTCATCAAAACTACTGCGCAATCGAAGCAATTTTCTTAATCGAGCAGAACCTAAAAGGTCGATATTCTTCATAACGATTGCTCCATCTTTCTAGTACCTCGTGCATCTAACAGATGGTTCGTTCGTTGCGTCACCAAGGGAATTAATATTCAAGTTTACGTAAATAATGGTGTCACACGAATTCGCGAGGCGGCGGGCAAAGCGTTAATTACCGCGCGTTAGAATCGTACGCGGGATTGCCGGGGTAATCCGCTCGAAAACGGTCGGAAGCCGAACAATCCTCGGTCGCGGGATTGCCAAATAAGCCGTAAAAACGGGGGGTCATCGAAAGCAGCCGAGCCGCGCGCTTTCAAATTACAAGCCGAGTCGCACGGTAGTTTCTCCGTCGCGGAAACCTCGAGAGCAGAATCCCCGACGTAAGCGTTCGCTTGTTCGCTCGCTCGGCGCTCGAGAGATATATTCCGCGCGCACTTTCACCGCGGAAACCCGCGATCCGGCGCGCGCGTGCAGAAGAGAGTCGGGGTGGCGAGCCTAAATTTTACAATTTCCGATCGGCCTTTGTCGACCTTAACGGGGTAACTCGGGTAAATCTCGATGGAATAAATAACATTCTCTTCAGTTATCGAAGGATTTACTTTTCAATGTTTCCTTTGCGAACTGAATTTGTGATTGCTAAGCAATCAATTCATCGAAATTTGAGACATTAACACGTTAAACGCCATATTAGTCATCGATAAGGCTTCCGAATTGCTTGGAAGCAATGGTAACGCGAGATAACGATGAAAATGTTTGATGACGCGACTAAGCTGACAGTAGGATAGTAACTCAAAGTAATCAGCGATTGTACCCCTTTCTCCTTGCTGCAAACAACTGTATAATAAAAGGACAGAGATTTTTGCTGAACGTGAAACGTCTAACCCGAAAGCAGCCAGCTAACGAACGCTTCCCCGTTCCGTGTTGCAGATGCCACAGTGGCTGGATGGGCGCGTACTGCGACCAGTGCGTGAGGTACCCGGGCTGCCTTCACGGTAGCTGCCAAAAGCCCTGGGAGTGCCTGTGCGACGAGGGCTGGGGCGGTCTGTTCTGCAACCAGGACCTGAACTACTGCACGAATCACAAGCCGTGCATGAACGGCGGCACCTGCTTCAACACCGGCCAGGGTTTGTACACCTGCTCGTGCGCGCCGGGCTTCACCGGCACTGACTGCGAGAAGCCGCTTTTGGACTGTCACTCGAAGCCCTGCCTAAACGGCGGCTCGTGCACCATGGACTCGTCCTACAGCAATTCTAGCCTGACCGCTCTCGCGGCGAAGAGCGGCGCGGACTCGTCGAAGCAGCAGCAGCAGCAGCAGCAGCAGCAACCGCAGCATCACAGGACAGCGTACAAGTGCACCTGTCCGCCCGGTTGGCGGGGCAGGCACTGCGAGATCAGCACGAGATCCTGCCGGGACTCGCCGTGCCATCACGGCGCCACCTGCGAGGACGACTCTCTGCGCGGGTACGTGTGCCGGTGCCCGGCCGGCTACACCGGCAACGACTGCGAGTCCCAGCTGAACGAGTGCTCGCCGAATCCCTGCGAGAACGGCGGCAGCTGCACGGACATCGTGAACGGCTTCAAGTGTACCTGCCCGCCGGGCTACACCGGCGACCGCTGCGAGACCAACATCGACGACTGCCAGGGCGACCCCTGCCTGAACGGCGCGACCTGCGTGGACCTGGTGAACCAGTTCCGCTGCCAGTGCGTGCCCGGCTACGTCGGCAGGATCTGCCAGGACAAGGTCGACTACTGCCTCGCGAAGCCCTGCGCGAACGGCGGCGGCTGCATCTCGGGGACCAACGACTACCGGTGCGACTGCAAGCCCGGCTTCACCGGCAAGGACTGCAGCGTCGACGTCGACGAGTGCCGCAGCGCTCCGTGCAAGAACGGCGGCACTTGCCGCAACCGGGTGAACGGCTTCATCTGCGAGTGCCCCGGCGGCTGGCACGGCGACACCTGCGCCGAGGAGATCGGCAGCTACCCGGACCACGTGGCCGCCTCGGCGGTGTCCCCGTCGAACACGGTGCCGGCGGTGCCGCCGTCGGGAGCCAGCTACCTGTCCGGCAACCTGTCCCGCCACGTCGCCTCCGCGGAGCCCAGGGACGCCGGCCTGACCACCGAGCACGTCGTCGTGATCGCCACCCTGTCGACCGCGGTGCCGGCGTTCGTCCTGGTCGCGGCCGTCGCGGTGATGTGCATGAAGAGGCGGCAGAAGCGGGAGCAGGCGAAGGCCGACGAGGAGGCCAGGCTGCAGAACGAGCGGAACGCGGTCCACAGCAGCATGAGCAAGCGGAGCGGCGGCGTGATGGGCGGCGTGATGGGCGGCGTCGGCGGCGGCGTGTCCACCGGCAGCACCGTCGGCATCGGGAACGTCGGCCTCCTCGGCGGCGGCGGCAGCGGCATCATCAGCGGCGGCGTCGGCGGCGGCAGCGTATGCACCCTCGGCACCGGCGACGCGCACATGATCAAGAACACCTGGACGGCGAACAAGAGCGTCAACAACGCGGCCTCCGCGAGGCAGGACGACCTCGACTCGTCCTTCCAGACGGACGTCACGCTGGACAGCTCGTGCTCCGGTTACAAGCCGGAGCCGGTGCTGCAGGACGGCCGGACGCGGACGACCAAGCAGCTGAACACGGAGGCGGCCGCGCACAGGGCGTCCCACCTATTCCAGAAGGAGAAGGACTGCCTCGGCCTGGGCCTGGGCATCGGCGTCGGCGTCATCGAGACCGCGAAGAGGTCCTCGGTCTTCGCCGGGAACGCGGCCGACAGCTGCTGCTCGGCGGCGGAGGCGGCGCTGCTCAAGAGGCCGCCGACGACCATCGCCGAGAGCACCGGCCCGCCGGGCAGCGGAGCCGGCGGCGGCGGCTCGGCCGACAACGGCGGCTGCGGGGTCTACGTGATAGACGACCACTACAGGCACGACTCGTCGCTGGCGGCGACGCTCGCGACGGAAGTGTAGTTCACCCCCGCCACCCCGGCCAGAGACGCTTACCCAGCGACTCGTCCCGTCGGCCCCCTCCCCGGCCCGCTGACGCATTCTTGTGGACGTTGTTGTTCGACCCCCGTTGACGAAACCCGCGAGCGGACCGTCGATCCTCTTCTCTCGGGAATCCCGTCGTTCTCCGGGTGTTCGTCGGTCTAGTGCGCGCCTCTCGCGAATCTCGCCGCGCGCGCTCCATCTCTCTGTCTCTCTCTCTCTCCGCCCCGGGAAGATCGGAGCCAGGGGCTGGTCGGGGACGACCGCGACGGAGACGAACACGGAAACGAAGACCAGGGGCGGCGATCGCGCCGCGATCGATCCTCGCGGACGAGGGAGAATTCTTTGTCCCGATGGAAAGACGTTCTTCTATGATTTCCTTCCTTTCGTCTTCTCCTTTCTCCGTGTGCCCGTGTCTCTTCTTTCCTTCGAGCGAGGAGCTCGACGAACGGAGCGGGAGAAGGGTATATTATATATATACAGACATATATATACTATACGGAAACGAGATGCTGTGGTGGCGGGCGACGCGGACCTCCGTCGTCCGACCCGTTCTTAGGTATTAATATTTTCTATCGTGCGGAGAATCACGCGGAGATGAACACTTTGTACAGAACTAATTTATTATTATTTGTTATTTACTATTATTTGCTACTTCTTCGCTCTATTATTATTATTATTATTATTATTCTAATTATCATCCTAATTATTATTATATTATTATTATTAATATTATTCTATCGTGTCCAGCCCGCGGCCGCCGCGCGCGCGCGCAACCCCGTTGCAACCCCCGCCCTCTCGATTATCATTGTCGCGTAACTCATCGTGTAACGCTCTCTTCTCTCGGTCTCCCTTTGTCCTTTTCTCTTCGCCTCTCGAATGCCGTGATTCCCGACCCTCTCTCCCTCCCTCTCTCTTCCCTCTCTGTCTCTCTCTGTCTCTCTCTCTCGAGCCCTGTTGGTTACACGCTCGAGAATCACTTACAAGATTGCCGCAGAGAGCGACGGAGAGGGAACGATCGAAGGAAAAAAGGGACGGAGAGATTGCGAGAATGTGTTCGTATGCGTGCCAGTGTGTATGCGTCTGTATGTACGCGCGCGCGTGTGTGTGTGTGTGTGTGCGCGTTTGGTTCGCGTGCGATAGAACGTGTAGCGTGCATGCATCGAGAGTGCTCGCTAGTGCCCCTCACCCCCGCCCCCCGACTCGAACGTTTTGTATATATTCCGTGTACATGTACTTCTTCGTAACCGCGTCCCCGTACGTTCGCTCGTCTCGCTGCGAAGCGGACAGCGAGAGCGCGCGCGCGCGCGCGTGCCTGCGACACCGAGTAACGAGCGTGGAGGAGGAGCGTTTGTATGTACCGTGCGTATATAGTTACGAGCGAGAAAGTTTACGATGAATTAGGGATTCAAACGATGTCGCCCTTTCGTGAGATTTTTTATCCCCCCACCCCCGCCGTTTTTCGCCCGCCGGAGGATATATCGCGGTGGTTTCTTTTCGACCCGAACCGTCGGATGTCGATCTCCCCCGGGATATTCGATGCTCGAGTTGCCACGCGGGACGCCGTCGAGCTGTGCAACCGTGGAGACGGCTCTCGGGTTCTCCGACCATGGCTCGTCGCGGTCCCCAGCAACTCCCGAGTCCAGCCTCGAGAGATGTTGGGGACCTGTGCACGGTGACCTTGAGCCCCCGAAATTCTTCGTTCGTGTAAATATTCCCGTCTATTTATGATTTACCCGAATTCTATACGTTTATTCCTCTCCGTCGAGTCGCGGCACTTTTCAGTTTCCCGTCCGGCGGACTGGGATTCCCCGCACTCTTGGCAACCCCATTCCGCCGGACCTCATCTTCTCGTCGTCGAGCCGAGACGAGCCCGGAGAACGGCAGCCGTAACCCCGTAGCCGACAGCGTCCCCGTCGAACGCGGCTAAAATCAAAAGCGAACCGACCGTCGAGAGATCCTCCGCGCGACTTCCGTAGAGACACTTCCGCGGAGAACCTCCCCGTTGTTCTCCGGCGAACGCGGAGAGGGAGCCGGAGCCGAGGAAAGGAAAGCTCGCGAGTATTTATTGAAATTTCGAGGCGTCTTCCTCGCTGTGTAATCGTTTCGTCCGGGCATTACAGCGGCTTCGCTGGTCTAGTTACTTCCTCCTAGTGACTTTCCTTTCTCTCACCGGCAGGCGGAATCACGCCCGACGCGGCACACACACTCCCTTGACGTTCGCGCGTTTCCCGTAAACTCGCGACGATGGCATCTTCAGGCGATCCAGCGGACCCATTACTCGGCGATTATGTATAAACAGATTAAATAAATAAATGAATATATGAATATATAGATAGAAGAAAATATGTATGTATGAATATACGTGTACACATGCGCGAGCGTCTGTGCGCGAGTGTGTGTATACGTATATTTATACGTGTATATGTATATGTAAATGAAGAGAAACCGGCGTCGTCAGCGGCGTTTCGACGGCGGGACGGGTTATTCCATGTTTTCGTTGTCGAAGTCAGCGAGAAGAGGAATCGGCGATCGCACCGGCGGATCGAGAGGACGATCGAGCGATTCGCTTCTGTCTCGCCGGAATTGTAACATACGTATATACAGAGTAGTAGTTTCGTTTCGAGAAACGTCGAGATCCCCGCCCCCCCCCCCCGTGTATTTTCGTTTTTTATTATGGAATTTCGATTGAACTGTAAATTATTCGCGAGCAGAGGGAGAACTCCTCGGGAACCACGCGCGCTCGCCCGCTTCGACTGCGAAAACGCGAGACAAATGACAATTATGCGTTGTTGTTATTATCGCACGGTTGATGATAATTATTTATTTATACGGATGATGCTGCTGAAAACAAACGTATTTGATGATGATGATGATGAACTGCGCTGATCGATGATGATGATATAAACAAAAAAATGAACGATGATTGACACCGATATATGTATATATACATATATATGTACATGTGTATACATATATACGTGTGTATATATATACATGTGTCTGTATATACGTTACATATATGTGTATATATCTCACACACGTTACATGCATTATGTATATTACACGTGTATGCGCGTGCGCGCGTATATCGATACACGATTTTCACAACACACGACACACAACACACACGCACGCACACACACACACACACACGTGCGCGTCGGCATATGGATGTATATACATGTATACACGCGTGCACGCGCGCAAGTGTACACTACGACGCTACTTGTCCGCAACGATCAATTAACGCCGGTGGTGATATTCAAATGTAACACACGATAGTGATGATCACACGCATACAAACACACACACACATGCATAAGACATACATACACACACACAGACACGCGAATTGTAATTGTAGTGAAACGTACGACGATGACGATGTAACGAACAAAGATTCGATGATGTTCCTGTTAATAAATAATAATGATAATTAAATAAACGAAATAACACGACTACCAACAAACAACAACTGAGTCAGGTCGCTGCTTTCTTTATTCGTCTCTGTTCTTTTATTTCTCATTTATCTCTCTGTCCACTTTCTTCTGTTTCTTGTCTCGTCTCGATCGTTTCCTCTTCCCTCTGCCAGTCTCGATGGGATTTTAAAGAAATCCTTCTCGAACGAGAATCAGGATAAAATAGGGAAATCGAGTCGGAGGTAACGAGGTCGGAGAGCGGAGGGTAGGATCGAGGGGCGTCGAAATTTTCATGTTTTTAATTGGCGAAGAACAGTTAAGAGATAACGAGAGAAACGTATTAGATTCTTCAAC
Organism: Nomia melanderi; assembly: GCF_051020985.1. Lineage (NCBI taxonomy): Eukaryota > Metazoa > Arthropoda > Insecta > Hymenoptera > Halictidae > Nomia > Nomia melanderi. Next base: position 965,727 of record NC_135002.1, on the reverse strand, counting down.
TGAATTAATCGCACCACGTGGATCGGTTGACCGTCATTGAACAGATCGATCGGTTCGATCGTTGAATGGTCGCAGCGGCGCAGCTAAGGCCGAGTCGCAATTAACGCAGGACACGTACCGTATTAAGCGATTACATTATATGATGGAACACAATGTATAATGAAGCTGTCGTCACTTTTTCTACTTACCCGATTGATTCGAGTCGACGGTGACTCAGTGCAATCGTCATCTACGGCCAGCCCCTACCCGCCCTCCGGAAACGAGCGGACTCGTTATCTTGATGAGGATTAGATTGATTAACGATCAATTTATTCGTCCGATATTCAATTAACGATTGACAGGAAATTTGAAAGTTCTCAAAAGTTAGTGGTCGATGGTGTTGATTCAATTATTTTCGAATTCTAAAGAATAATTTTGGAATGCTCGGCAATTAGCAGATTGATTAAGTGAACGATTATAGAATACAGTACGAACAGAGAATTCTTAAGGATTAATCGAAAGATCGTCATTAATATCGATTCAGTGGAAGATTGAGGAGATTCGACGATAAGAAACAGCGAGCACTGGCTCGCGATTGGTAGTCAGAGTGTTTCGTCTATTGTTCCTGATCGTTGGACAAGTTTGCCCGATCTCGGTCACCAGGAATGTATTTTAATTTCTTGCTCTTCATACTCTTCGGTGTCATGAAACGGTTTCGTTCCTTGTTCCGACGAATGCGAGTGTAACTGCATCCCTCATTTTCTCTCCCCTTATTCTCTCTTCCTTTTTTTTTTAATTCATTCATTCATCGTTCTATTTCCTTTCTCGCGGAGATAAGAGGAACACGTTCTATTGTATATACGCAGTGTAAAGATTCCTAACGTGTCCACGTATGTATAAAGTTGCGGTGATCGATGTAATGTTATATATATATATGATATAATATATACGAGAATATGATTTTTATGTGTATTTATATATATACAGAAATATATATAAATATATATATATATGTATGTGGATATATATAAATATATATAAAAATGTGAGCGTACACGTTACAGCGCGTATAAATACACACGTTTGCGGATCTGTATATTTGTAGTGATGTACAATTATTACGGTTTACGAACCATGCGATTATTATTACTATTTTTATTATTATTATTATCGCCGATCGTGTATATAGGATGAATTGTCGATATAATGATGTCACGCGAAAAAAAAACGACAGTGGACGATTAATAATGGTACAATTAAAACGAACTCGTGCTGTTTTTCTTTAACCCTTCTCTCGACCACCGGAACCTGCGTATTTTTACCCTTTTGATATAGTTAGAAAAATTAAACCTAACATTTTAGTAACGACAGGAATAATTCAGTTTTGTGTCAATATTCTCTAAGAAACATTGAAATATTTATTTTCAGTACTAAAATTCTTCGAGAACAGCGATTACATTTTCTAAGTTTCGACGAATATCAACCCCCTGCGCTCGAAAGTTTTTCACTGGAAATATTCAACATTTTCCAACGAGATACGACATTGTTTGAAGCTAACTTAACGATAATTCACAGATAGATTAAGCAACGCTATCTTATTTAAATATCTCACGCAGCAAAATTTCATGTAGAATACTAAATACTCAATTTCATAGTTTCGCTGTATCGAACCGAGTCTCAAGACTGAGACCTCTCGAGTGCAAAGGGTTAAACAAATGGTCGCGATGAGAATAAATTAGATCAAGGGGTGTAGTAATTAGTACGAATACACAAGAGAGGAAATTCCGTCAAAGTGGAGGAAAAACATAGTCGAAAACGAGGTCGTATTGATAAGCGTCGAAGGGGTGGGGACCATGGCGGAGCAGTACACGACCGTCCTCAAGAATTGTTGCTGGAACGTCACTGCAGTACCGTGTATTTGCATTTGCATAGTGCGACGTCGAAATGACACATGCATATTCAAGGTGTGGTCGGAGTGCAGACCGCGTGTAGCGTTTTATACGTTCGTGGGTTCCTGCATCCTTGTATGCGCCGCCTTAGAAAACAATTACCCGCAGCTATCAGCTATAATTAGACCGAGGATCCGAGTGTACGCTCAACCGTTCGCTAGAAATTAATTCGGCGATAATACGATCTGGATTTCGACGAATGTTTTTTATTCGGAATTCGAGGGGAGAATGTTCGTGGTTGTTGTCGCGATTAAAACGAAGATTGAAACATAGTCGCTGTCGCGAGCGTAATCAGAATTCTGATTAATATTCATAGTCGCGATGTCGAGCACGTTCGCGCGAATCGTTATTCCAAGGAAGCAAATCAGTTTCCGATATTTCCATGAGACCGTCAGCCGGATACAGGCTCGCGTACGCGGAGATTAAAAGTGAAATAAAAATCTCGTTGAGTCTCCGTTAACCTCTTCCGTTAGGTTTTGCATATTCATAAAAGCGAACGCACGCGGATTCTCGTTCGGGTTATAATTACCGGTGCATCGTTCGAGTACCGGGTCGAGTAAGAAAAATCCTGATCGGTTTCTGCTTTTTGAGAAATGTGACTCAAGTTCAGGTAGATGTTCTACATGTGGTTACCATCGAGCAAGCAATCAGTTATCAATATTTCATTTGGTACCGTTTATTTGTGTTACTTAGTGCCATTTATTAGTATTCCTATTATTATTACTATTTGTCATTAGTAATTACCATTTACCAGTATTCCTATTATTATTATTTATCATTACTTATTACCATATATTAATATTCCTATTATTTATACTATTTATAATTACTTATTACCACTTATTAGTATTCCTATTATCTATTTATAACTACTCCTTACCATTTACTATTATTCCCATTATTATTAATATTTACCATTACTTATTACCACTTATTAGTATTCCTATAATCTACACTACTCATCATTACTCCTTTTACTATTATTCCCATTATTATCAATATTTACCATTACTCATTAGCATATACCAGTATCCCCATTATCTATACCACTTATCATTACTCCTAACCATTCATTATTATTCCCATTATTATTATTTACCATTCCTTATTACACACACCAGTATCCACTATCGCTATCTAGCATTATTCCTCAGCACACACTCTTATCCCCATCACTCCTAATTATTCCTCATCGCCGTCGCTACTGTCCCCAGCCCCGGGAGAATGAAAGCCCTCGGATCTCGAAAAGCGGCAATCACGGCGCGCTAACTCCGAACGGCCCTATCGCATCGCAAACGAGAGGATGTTATCAGGAATCGATAGCAGCTTCAAGGAAGCACCGTAAAGAGAGAAACTGAGGTACGTTCCGAGAGTTACGCAATGCACGCTGAATCCTTAAAGGACGATCGCAGGGAGACGGGTCCCGAGGCGTTTCCGCGGCGGGCCCCGCTTACGCACGCAGGACACGGCCGCGTCGCGACAAAGTAGCCGCGAACGTGGCCGTTCGTGGGAACATAACTGTGGCCAGGAGAAAGGTGTCCGGCTCCTATCCCCGCCGATTCCACGGCGAACCGATCAAGGAAGTCGCGCATCTTCTCGGAATCACGTCAGATAGCGCTGATAAGGGGCCGACGATGTTCCATAACTTCGCTCAGGACCGATTAGAATTCAATGTGTCGCGGTCCATCGTTCTGCCCCCGGAATAAATGGACTCCGATCCTGCGGAAATTCTACGGCTGTATTTTCCATGGGAAACCGATAACCATTGGCTCAGATTCACTAGGGAGACCCGTAATTCGACTGCATATTGAAATTACTTCGCGATTCGAGTGTCATCGTTCATTCGACAGCACTGTTCTGATTAGAATTATTAATCGGGATTCGACGTGATCGTTTCCAGTTTAATTGTGGGTTAATGACAATTGGTGGTTACCAAAGATAATTTGAGTTTCGTTGGTAGAGCTTGATTAATCGGGATTCAGCGTGATCGTTTCCAGTTTAATTGTGGGTTAATGACAATTGGTGGTTACCAAAGATAGTTTGAGTTTCATTGACAGAGCTTGTCATAGAAACAGGACGATTTGTTAGACAATGTTTCGCAATCCATTGTTTTGTCTCTGAAGTAAATGGACTTCGATCCTATAGAAATTCTTCAGCTGTATTTTCCATGGGAAACCGATAACCATAGGCTCAGATTCACTAGGGAAACCCGTAATTCGATTGCATATTGGAATTACTTCACAACTCGAGTGTCATCGTTCGTTCCACCGTGCAGTTCTGATTAGAATTATTAATCAGGATTCAGCGTGATCGTTTCCAGTTTAATTGTGAGTCAATGGCAACTGGTAATTACCAAAGATAATTTGAGTTTCAATGATAGCAGCTTGTCATAGAAACAGGACGATTTATTAGACAAACAGTTATGACGGCTGATTTAATTGCGCTTCATTGAAATTTCATTGAGTTCACTGTCGAGCGGTATCGATAAGATCCCCTGTTGAATATTTATTTACAGAAATAAACAACGCAGTTTGAGAAGCTAATGGATAAGTCATTAAAATTATACTTCATGCTCATTCTCGACACCCTGCTTTTCGAATTTCCCGTGAAACGACCAGCGATATACTAACGAACATTGAATTCTTTCGCGTAATTAAACGGCTGTACGGTTCGATCGCGCATTGGACGATTCGGAAAGCCGCGGCTGTTTTTCTCCGCGGATTAAAGGCAGCTTTATGCCGCGACGGCGAGGAAATTGGGCTCCGCGGACGTTTATGGGACCGGTCTCCGCGGTAAACCCCTTGGGCGGAAGCTGGATTTACGTGGCGTGCGCAGCTTCCCGACGGAAACGGGGGACTGAATAAATTCAGATTGTTTTCGCGGATTACGCTCGATTCTCCATGGGAATCCCCGGAATGGGGGTCTTGCGCAACTTTCGCGGGGGATTTCGCTGAGATACGTTTAATCCAATTATCGCCAATTTCATCGCGCTCCGTTATCCACCGATGAAAGAGACGTTGCGAGGATATTGTTCGACGTGCGCCTCCTTCGGCCCTTTCTACCTTTCGTTCTGTGTACATGTAACAGTGTTAACCCTTTGCACTCGGATGTTTTTTACTAGAAATATTTACCATTTCTTTACAAGACGAAGACGATGTTCTTTGAAACTAATTCGAAGAGAAATCACCATTGAGGAACAAACTGTTTTATTCCAATGTTTCACGTATCGATGCATTATACGAAGTTCAACATTAAATATCAGATTTTATAGTGTTACTGTGTCAAATCAGGTGGTAACTGAGAGTCACCTCCCGAGTGCAAAGGGTTAACAATCAAATTTAGAAAGAAAGGGTTACCGGAAGTTTCCCATTAGAAACACTTGAAAATTTCCTAATGAGATAAAGACTTATCTTTAATTTTTGGTAACAGTAACCGTTAAGTCGACAATAACAATCCGATAATGGTAACCGCGGAATCCGTAATAGTAACGTCCAATAAAAACCTCTTATTTCGAGAACTCGTCTCGCCGGGAGGAAAGACACCGGAATGCGAAAATGCGGAGAATCCGAAACCGAGGGGCATTCGATTTTCCTCGGCGAATAGTTTCACGGTGAGCAGGGGACGTTAAAATGAAGTTGCGCGTATTAAATCCGCCTGTTACGTTTCGACGATTCCGTAGGATAACGCCGAATAGTTTCCCCGCGATCGGTTTAACGCCCGTGAGAGACCGGTGCCGGGGGGCTCGCGATATTCCCGCGTTAATGGCCGCCATCCGCGTGCCCCGCGATACAATATTAGCCGATATTACCATTCGGCGGCAATTAAACATCGGCCCGCCGACTTACGCCGGCGCCGATGATGGGAATAAAGCCGCGCTCTCGCATTCATCAAACTCTGATCAATATTTATGATCGCGTTATTAGATTTTCCCTTCTCGCGCTATAATTATCTCCCATTAAATATTGATTCCGACGCGAAGGAAACCCGATGACCGCCGCGAACGGCGGGAGGAGCCATTACGTAGATGAGCATCGATCATCATTATTCAAATATCAGCTGGACCCCGGTGTAATGCCGTAATGTAAACACGCGCTGTTGAAACTCTGTTAAAAATCAATTATTGTTCGTCGAGTAAGTTGTAGTTGGTAGAGGGTTCGGAGTATTTATGGATTCGATCGGTTTTAAGTCTTTGGTAATGTCTTCTGATCGATGGGAGAGCATTTATGGTGACAGTTAAAGTTACGGGTGAACATAACCTACGAATGATGCTGTAAAATAAACATTGTGTGTAGTTTCAGTGCTGGGAACATTAAACACGCGTAACTAGCAGTTTGCAACTGGTTAGAGTCTTCTTTGAGTTATACTATCTTCGATAAATTCGAAATGATTTTCCAATCGCAGGCAACAGCGCCATTTTGGAGTAGCTGGAATTGAACCAAGGAGTGGCTGAAGAAATTTCAGATAGAAATGCTCTCGATTTTTGCCTAGCATATAATATAACACCCAATATTGTTCAATATTTTTATATAAAAAGTTTTTCTAGTAATAGTAGAATAATTTACAGAAAATATTACATAGAAATATTCTTTTCTCAGCCATGTTACTAAAATGTAAAAGAATAATTCGATATATAGAAGAATAATATAATATAATATATATAATATAATATAGAATAATAATTTCATTCCACATAACAAAATTAGAAAGCTAATTTCGTAGCGTCTACAACTGCCCCTTGATCCATGGTTCCCTTCTCAACTCTGATCGATACGATTTCATAACGAATAATTTAGGGAAACAAAAATTCCAGCATATCCTAGGTTAACATTCACTCATAAATATACTAACCCCTTACAGAAAAACATTTCCTTCAAACTCGAATGAACTAAACAACATATACTCCAGGCAACATGACAAATCCCTCAGCGATTACGTATATTCTCCAATTTAACTAGTAATTACACACAATTCCCAATTGGTTACATATAACTGCCAGATCATTCAAACTCACTGCAACATACTCATCGAGTCACATTGAAAATCACCACGAATCTTCCAATATCACGCGACAAGGGGTAGAAAAAGGAGCGTCGCGACTTCTTGCCGGACACCCTGTACAGACGGACGCTCTGCGGAGAGAGACCGATACGAGCAGAAGCCCGGGAACCTCGTGAAAGTCGGCGGGACCGAGGCAACCTCGGTGCCGGGCAACCCACGACTCATCGTGTCGTTATATACGCGCCGGTTATTACCCACAGCTTCTCCGCTGCAAACCCATTACGATTGCCGTGGCATTCTTCGTCCCCGCGCGCATCCCCCCTCGGCCGGCGCGTCTCATTCTTTTCCACCTTTCCCCTCTCCAGTTAATTAACATTTTTCCTGGCGGATTTTTCACGGCTCCGCGCGCTGGTCTTTTTATCGGCGCGTGTTTTCCATACGCGGACGACGTTAATAAGGATCGGGGAGTACCGCTCGCGCGCGCGCGCGCGCGCGCCGCGTTCCTGAACCACCCCCTGCCATTTCGGCCGATCGACACCGGGGAAAAGGTCGTTGTGAGATATCGCCGTTCTCGCCGGACGTTTTTCAGCGAGCAATACCCGGTACGGTGAAATTTTTCCCTCCGTTCCGCCGATGCGCGCCTCGGAATTTATGTTGATTGTGTTTGCGTTTGTGCTACTCGGAGACTCGGTAATTGGAATATCCGACGACGGCTGATGCGTTGTCGTTTAGATTTATCCACCGATTTATCGGAATTTTCCTGCTTTCGATCGAACGTTCCCTGCGGATACCTCGAGGCAATTGGAAACCGAGATTTCCTGTTGAGAGTTCGATGCGATACTGTATTAAATAACTGGAAGTTTCGATCCGAGTCGGCGGTGTTTTCGACTTTTTGAGTTACGTCCGAGTCTCGTGGCATTAACGAGCGCTTTCTTCTGCTTCTTTTCACGCGCGGGATTTATTCTCCCGAATCGGGTTCGAGAGATTTAAATAATAGCCCGACGCGGAGTTCCCAAGGATCTCAATCAAATTTTCACTCTCGATTTTTCTCCGGGGCAGGAGAATGATCGATGGCGTTATCGGTAGCCCGCGGTGCGCAACCGAATCGGCCGAGATTTATCGTCGGCCCGGTAAACACCGCGATAAATCAGTTTCGGCGGAAACGCGGCTCGTACGGGCCGCTTCCTGCGATTCGAGCCGGCTCGATTCAATTCAAATCGTCGTATTATATCGGCCGGCGACGGTAGTATATTATATATAGCGAGGAGAGAACGTCCGTTCAAATTTGTTCGGGGACAATTATCGATCGAGATTCGGTGCGCGATAAGAGGAAATCGGCCGACGTTGTTCTCGCCGGATCGGGCGAAAACGTTTTCGATGCTGGGTATAGTGGATCTAGATTATTCTCAGTTTCTTCAGGCATTCATTATAGTACACAAATGAAACTATTCATTTTCAAAATCATTTCGAATATCGAATGCTTCGAAGATATCAATAATCGCTGAACAAACAAATCGAAAGCAGTCATTCTGACTGACACGGTGGTTCTAGCGTTAAATCGGTCCACCCTATACCGTCGACGACAGCGCAGATTTTTGCGCGCGAGGCTCGAGAGCGTCGTGACCACGCGAAAGTGTTGGACAGGATAGAAAAGGGGGATTCCCGGGACGAGATCTGTCGCAATCGATCAAAGGTGATAGGCGGTCCGTCGCGATCGCGTCTCGCGCTCGAACGGTCTCGGGGGTTTCCCGTGCGTCGCCCCGACGGCGGGTCTCGCCGCAGGAGATTCGGCGCTCGACCACGTCGACGATCATCGAACGCGACGAAACGAGAAATTGTTCCCGTTCCAGTCTCAGGATTCATAACGCTTTTCTACGGAATAATGCGACGCACCCTGTAACCTTGGAATTTTCCAGCCATTCGGATCGAGAACCCCGTGTACAGTGTTACATGATGGTGATCAATGTAGTTTATGTAGATTGAATCGTGGCGTAGCTGACATTAGTGGGGGTGCTGCTCCAGAAAACTTTTAAAACAAAGGCCACAATGTTTGTATCTTCTTCGTAAATTGAGAGATGACTGACATTAAGCTTAAGGATTATATATTGTACAAGTATAAAGAGAGAGTTGAAGAAAAGAGGACTCACTATACTAAATACCATCGATAATATCAAGAGGAAATTGTGGATGCTGCAGTTCCACAATGCCTCGCGAGCCATCAGTCGAACCACAAAGTCATACTCCTCTGTAAACTCTCCATTCCTAGCCTCACTTCAAAGAGATCTCTCAATCTTCCAATGTTTCCACTCAAACTACAATTCCTACTCCCATCGAGCTTCCTCTGCTCCGCCATTTTGAGCTTGCATTTCCACCCTATCCCTTATCAAAACCTAATCACAAATGTCCTCCATCCTCGCAACCTCCATCCTCGAAGCTCGACTAAAACCAGAAACGTACGACAAAAAGCAAATGGCAATGACATTACAGGAAAAATCGAGCCGAAGATCCGTTGTGAACCTAACCTCAATTCGAGCGAAGGAACGACTCGTACGTACACGGCGCACACGTACGAACAGGCTGCGAACACAGGCGTGCACCCGCACACCTGTATACACACGCGTGGCCGTCGACGTCGTCGTTTCGAGGGACTTTCACTTGCCCTCCGGTCGGCCGGTCGTATCGGCGCGCAGTTTCCAGCCACGTGAGACGGCGTTAAAGATCCTCTTCCTCCCGATTCGGTCGTTCGATCCGCGGCGTACCCTCTTTCCAGATCGTCGGAAACACGGGCCGCGGTCTCGACTGCTCGGCCACGATTCCACGGTTATCCTAGATACGGGCGACACGAATGCATCGATCAAAGAGGATCCGTTATCGCGCTGCCGCGTCTAGAAATCGGCGACTCCGCTAACGGCGTTCAACCTGCTTAGGAGACGATGAGTCTGCTCTCCTCGTTTACGATGATCTTTGCTCTCCCATGATTCGTACTCCCCTTTTTTGCCTCCTCGACTGGGAGTTCCTGCAGCAAATGTTCTCGTATCTGCGGTAGCGTTCGTTCGAGTTTAATCGCGCTTATCGCTCACTCTTCGCTGGAAGACAGATCGCTCGGGTCGATACGGTGGAATTAAGCTTGATATTCAGTGATTTCGTATGCGTAACATTGATGACGAGGCTCGTAAAGGGTTGATTACTTGGCATTTTCTGCATTTCTTTTAGAATCTTCGATTCATTCGTGTTGCACCTACGATTATTTTATTTCGTAGCTGCAAAACATAATTTCGAGTTTCAACGTCGAATAGTCCATGCGCAGATTCTATTAATCGCACAGTTCCGCTCAGCGTTTCCCAGCAGCCTTCCAATCCGGCGAAATTGAAGTCGCGTAACATCCGAAAATCCGGAATTCCAGGCGAATTACCCGTAACGGCGTGCAAGTGGCGAGCAACGTGGCCTCTCGACAGGTACACCGCAAACGCCTAAGAGCGCGGCGCGCAATTTGCTTCTCATCAGTCAGCGCGCAGCGCGGTTACGGCCGAAATCTCTCCCGGAGGAAGAGAAAGAGAGAGGACGGTCCGAAAACATCGCGAGGAGAGCGACGCTTCCGGTCGGTTCCCTTTCCAGGTGCACCCGGTACGTGTGTTGCACCTCGTTGCACCGGGTCAAACGAGATCATTCGGCGGGGAAGGAGAAACGACGACAGCTCTCCTCTCGCGTAACACAGAAAAAGAGGTGGGGAGGCGATGCGCGGAGAGCCGGTGTTCCGGCGTGCGCGAATAAAAAAAACGAGAGGAGAGGAGAGGAGAGAAGAAGGAGAGAGGAGAAGAGAGGATAGAGGGAAAAAAAAAGAAAATTAATTGGGCGGATGTAATCCGATCGATTCCCACGACTCGACTAACTACGCTCCTCGGACGCCTTTTATACACGGTTCACGGCTACGTAACGCACCGTAATGCAACGTAACTGTACGAATCGATCCACGGGGACCATTATCGTCCATAACCGGCGCGACGGGAGGGACCAGTGCAACCGTAGCGGTCCAGATCGGTCAATTACCAGGAAAAAGTCGAAAATTTCAGCCGGAACCGCGCGAGCATTGGCGGGCCTTTCGTGCGGCGCGCACGACGCTTCGACCGATTTTTGCGCGTTCCTTCGTGGAACCTGCAACCGTGCGTTTATCGAGACTTCGGTACACTTACACTTCAATTTAGCTACTGCTGAATTCGTTCTTTAATCGTTTCTTCGAGAAGCGTCCGTGCGATTTCGGTAATCGCGGAAGAACGAATCGGGAATGCGCCGTTTCGACTTGCACGGTGGTTCTAGTTAAACGGTGACCTCTGGTACCAGTGGATAATGAAATACAGCGATTAACAGTACTTTGATTAACGATGATCAGGTATAATGCAGTCTTCTTCGGAGGCATGAAGAAGCTAGACGAGAAAGTAAAAACGCGCTTCCTTGTTACCGTTCGCCGTGCGCCGAGATGACTTCATTTCTTTCGATAAGTTCTTGTCCGACTTTGAGCGCGCCCGAGCCGAGGTTACAGGTTAATTACGGTTTCGCAATAGTCATCGATGCCAGATCTGCCATACATCCGTTCGTTCGTTCGTTCGTTTTATTTAAACGAGATACGGTTACGGGGTGGATCGTTCCCGATCCTAGGTAGCGCGAGCCGCGCCGCGCAGCGGCCATTTTGTCGGCTGCGCGTCAGGGGAACGCGAGATGCGCGTAAGGGGCGAGATATTTTATTTCGTTCGGCGGATCGTTCGCTGGCAGGTGATTTAGTTTGATGCGTGCCGGGTTTATTAAGAATTTTTATTGCACGGGGCGGAAGGCAGGGTAAATATGCGCGAGGAATGTACAGTGGAGGCTAAAACTTTCGGATCGCCCGATCGTGCCGCGTCTAGCGACAGGATTCCATCTTCCACCTAAATCTTCTACACTTTCGTCTTTGAACCACCGTCACAGCCGATAGTTTCGAAAACTGACAGACTCACCGGTGAAAACGCGGAATACGAACGCAGATTTCCCCGAGAAATCGAGGGAACGGTTTATTATTCGCCAGATCAAAGTTACATACTTTCGAGCGTCAAACGATGCTCGAGAAATAATGAACGAACCGATACGATTCGAGGAGCCGTTACGGGTTACCGTTACGAGCGATAAAACTTTTTGCCCCGGGATGAAATATTTATTACGAATGGCAGCGCCGATGGGGGACGGAGTATCTCTCCCGAGGAGGCACCGAAAGGCGATTTTATTGGCGGCGGTCCTTAAGGGGTTCTTAAATTCGGAATACCATTCGAACGCGACTTCGAATTCGCCATCTCTACCTCTCCCTCTTTCTCCCTGTCTCTCTCCTTCCACCGTTTCTCTCTTCCTCCGCGGCGATATTCGCCGTTCGTTCCGCGGATGGCCGGACGTCCGTTCGCGTTGCCCAATGGGAGAGCTTAATGTCCCACGATATTACGGCACGGCCGGTGGCTGTCCGCGTGAATCGTCTGGCCCGATCGCTTTCCCATTTCTAAACCGACGATACGGGGAGGAGAGCATCGATTCGACCCTAATAACCGGAATAATTCCAGCCGCCACGTGAAAGCGAACACCTAATGCTCCCATTTATCGACGGAGTTCTTCTCCTCTTTTTACGTCCACCTACCTCCAGCCAGAAAATACGAGCGACGTGTTTCCGTTGCGACGCCGCGTCGCCCGAGTTGCGATATCTTTTGTCAGCCGAGGAGGTTCCTCGAGGAGGATATTCCTTTGGAATATTTCCTTCGAGCGATTCCGAGAGAGTAGCATTCCGTAGCAGCGAATAATAGGCATTGTTGGTACACTGATTTTTAAGTTGAATTCTCACGTTAGTGAAATTAGCTTTGCAAGCCGAGGGGTTGACGTTCAGTGTTCTCCATTTCTCGCTTTAATCGAGTATTGTGAATATTAGGAGAAAGCAGTGTATAAATTTTTACGATAATATTCGAAGGAATCAACGCTAGAACGAGATGAGCAACTATATTAACCTCTCGAACCAATTTACTGAATTTAGCGATTCCTCAAACTTAGCAAATTCTCGAGGCTTAGTAAATACTTGCACGATTCTCCCTAGAATCTCTAATTCTGGAGAACTCCTGAAGGTAAGCTCGAATCTCGATGGATAGATGATTAATCCAAGAATTCTCGAAGCTCGAAATAGCGAAAGCAGCTTGTTAATACTAGAACTACCTAGAATTTAATTGATATGCAATCCCCATAAAAATTGTAACAATAGCTTATCTTCGGTCTTCAGACGTTCGCTATAGTATTCAAGTGAAACTATTCTGGAAATGGCTTCGAATACTCGATGCACTTAAAATATCAATAATTGCGAAACAAACAAATCGATAGCTCTAGCGTTAACATCCCTCGGAACATCAAAGAATCCAACTTTCACGCCGTACACGCAATCCCCGTTGCCGTTCGGCTATTAAAAGCCCAGCCGATTAGTTTCGAACAATTCAACGGACTTGCGGCGAAAGAACGCCGGTTCCCGTTCGATCCGATCGTTGTTTCGCACCGGAGCTCGCCATTTAACGCACAAAAGGGTAAAAGATGGTGGGGGGCAGGTTTCGCGAATTCGTAGGGATTAAATGTCGGCCCGCAGCGGCGGCACGTACCGACGCCGACGCGCTCGCGTGGCGCCAATACGAGCTTCGCGAGCTTAATTATAGTCGGTCGATTAGAATGCGCCGAGGTGCAAGTGCAACGGTGCGCCTTTCGCTCGGCTAGCGCGCCTCTCGCCGAGATCTCTTCGAATATCGTTTCGGCCGCAACGGACGCCCGGCCGCGGCGCACGTAACCCGCGTTTCGATTTTCTCTCGTTTTCCGACGCTCGCCGCCGCGACTCGCTCCTTTCGCTTCCTTATTTCGTTTTAATCGACTCGATTTTCAGTCGATTTCCTCGCCCATTCCGAAGCGGAGTATTCTCGTTTTCATCTAACCGATCGGTTCTCGCGATTTCGCAAGCGCGATCTCTAACGGAATTTCAGTGGTTGGACTCGAGCGCAGAGTTCTGAAGATTATTCGGGAAACCAGTGAAAAAATCGAACTATTCTTCGTTTAACACTTGACATTACTATGGAAGAAGCATAGTAGAAGTTGAAAATAATCGTTTTCCAAGAGACACGTGGCAGATATTGAATCTCTGTCAAGGAATTCACTAAACTTCCGAATCTACGCTACGAATATCCCAGCTCGCTTCGAAGTATCTTTCGATTTTCCAGAGAATACAGAGAAATTCGCAGAGTATCGCGTTCGGTATCGACTGTACTCGCACTATCGCTTGTCTCCTGAGAAACACGCGTTCACAGTCCGAGCCCGACAAGCGAAAAATCAAATGAACCGCTCCGCTCGGCCCCCGTGCGCAATTATCCGCATTCCTGTCGCGTGTGATTTTTCCGCGTGCCGTCGTCCCCGCAGCGATTTCTCCAGTTTTTCGCGGGGCTCGCCGCGATATTGTTATTAAACCGTCGTCGTCGAGGGTCGCCGGCATGAAAAACCATAACGGAACCGAACGGCCATTTACGCGCGGATGGAACGGAGAACGAGCCATCTTTCCGCGTGGCGGTTAATTGCGACCGACGCGAGTGTAATATTTCTTTCGAAATAATAGCCATAAGTCGTATAATGCCGCCGGACCGCGTTTAATTGCCAATAACGCACCGCGCACGGTATTTGTTTTTATAATGAAGGAAACGGCTGCAGCGCCGCGGCGGCGCGGCGCGGCGCGGCGCGGCGCGCGTATTACTTATACAGGTTCAGCGGCGACGTATCTAATTACAAGGAAGTACTTAATTAAGTTACTCGGTTCGCGGGAATACTTAACCCGATTACACGATTTATGGAAGTACACCCGTCGGCCGGCTCTGTTCGCCGCGGGTATTTAATTGAATTACTTGACTGCCCTCTAGCACCCAATCAGTCACCGCGCTTCCATAAGTACGCGGTACTCGTTGCGATAGATGCTTCGACGGATGTATCTTTTTCTGCACTGTATTCATCCGTCTCTCTCCGTGCCTCTGTATAATTCTATTGTTCTCCAAGTTCTGATTCATCCAAGGTTCGTCTGTGTCTGTAACTTTCTACCCACTGCTACCCATTCCATCTCTCTATTCCATCAATCTTTCTCTCCAATTTCTGCTTCCATAAGTACACGATGTCTCTTTCTCTGCGCTGTATTCATCTATCTCTCTCTATGTCTCTATGTAATTCCATTGTTCTCCAATTTCCGATTCATCTAACGTTTCTCCGTCTCTCTATTCGTCTGTCGCTATGTCTCTAACTTTTACCCATACTATCTCCCTATTCCACCTATCAATCTATCTCTCGAATTTCTGCTTCCATAAGTACGCGATACTCGCGACAGATGTTTCCACGGATGTCTCTTTTTCTGCACTGTATTCATCTATCTCTCTGTATCTCTATATAATTCCATTGTTCTCCGATTTCTGATTCATCTAACGTTTCTCCGTCTCTCTATTCGTCTGTCGCTGTGCATCTCTAACTTTTACCCACTCTATCTCTCTATTCTACCTGTGAATCTGTCTCCCGAATTCCTGCTTCCGTAAGTTCACGCTACTTACGACAGATGCTTCGACGGATGTCTCTTTTTCTGCACTGTATAATTCTATTGTTCTCCAATTTCTGATTCATCTAACGTTCGTCTGTCTCTAACTTTCTACCCACTAGTACCCATTCCATCTCTCTATTCCATCAATCTACCTCTCGAATTTCTGCTTCCATAAGCACACGCTACTTACGACACATGCTTCGACGGATGTCTCTTTCCCCGCGCGTGGATCCATCTTTCTGTCTCTATCTCTGTATCTCTATAATTCCATTGTTTCCCAATTTCTGATTCATCATTCGTCTGTCTCTCTATTCATCTATCACTGTATCCAACTTTCTACCCACTACTCATCCTATCCATTCCCTATCAATCCATCTCTCTTTTCTGCTTCCCTATCTCGCAGTTACTCTACCCTCTCTCCGTCTCAAACTCTCCTCTAGCAATTAATCTCTCCACCTCTATTCTCCTTCTAATCCCTCCACACCTATCCTACTTGTCCAACTCCTCCAACTCCAACTCCTCGGTCGAAACCCCCAACGACCAAACCATCGGCACCAGTCCCGCGGAATCAACCCCCATCAGGCCCACTAAAAAGCAGCGAGAGGCTGCCCCAGTACTCTGAACGCCGCAATAACCCGAGATCCTCGGTTCACGACCGAACCATCCCGCGACCAGCCACATACACACGTCCCGCCGCTCACTCGCTCGATTCCGCTCGATTCTTTCTGACATTTGGAGCTCTCTCCCTCGTCAGTTTCCACACACCTTCGCACGCAGGTATGCAGAGAGCACCGCGGCGAGCGTTCTCTCCTCTCTCTCGGCGTGTTCGCCTCTCGATCTCTCCTCCTACACCTTCGCCGCGGCACCATGCCCTCCCCTTTCGTGTCGTACGTTTAAGTGATCGAACCTTAACGGTCTACCGGCGCCGCGGCCGGCTTTACCTAGATTCTAAGCGTATATATACGGACGGTTACGCTCCGAGCCGAAAGACTCCCAACGAGAGAAAGAGACGGCCGGGAAGGCGAGCGAGGGGCACGGGGGAGACTACCGGCAGGGGTCAACTCACCGGGACCCAAAGCCGCGTTCCTCCCGTCGGCAGGATGTGCGCGCACCGCGGTTGATATCCTTTGACCTCGCCGGGTAGCTACACGGGAATCTGAATTTCGTTTCGACCACGAAGCCGGAGACGTGATCACAGACGTCGTCGCCTTGTTCTTTTTCGATCTCCTCGCCGTTCAATTTCGGGCGGAATCGATTTTTCCTGGCTGTCTCGGCGCTGGCGAGGATTTCTGGGATGCAGGGCTTTTTGAGTTGTTGGGAGTGGAGACGGGAGGGTTGAGCTGGAGGAGGAAATGGTGGGAGGTGTGTTCGTTTTTGAATTTACAAATTTACAAATTTACAAATCTACAAATCTACCAGTTTATAAGTTTACAAATTTACAAATCTACAAATTCAGAAACTTACAAATCTACAAATCTATAAATCCACAAATCTACAGACCTACAAATCCACAAATCTACAAATATTCACCTGTTCATATGCTGAAACTCTCGTCCATTCATAATGATCAAACATTCATACAGTTCGCTTTTGACACGTTCAGATATTCGAGAGTCCAGGTTCGCCAACTTTCAAGTATTCAAGCAGCCGAACATTCCTAAGTACCTACCCTATTATTCACTTATTCACTTATCTCCAGTGCCTCGACTATCTTGACCACCTGTCCAAGCCAGCCAACCTATTCATTACTCCAAAAATAGACAAACGTACACATCGTAGAACACCGATCGTTGAAAAATTCCACAAAGCACACGTACGAGTACCGCAGAGAAATCGTGTGAATAGAGTTGTCGTAGGATCGATAGCGGATTACTCGATCGTAATCGAATAATAATTTCCAGACGCGAGTTATTCAGACGTTATCGGCCGCGATAAGGCCTGTATGGGGAGGCATGTACCGGTGTGTAATTTAGATCAGCGGTTCCCAACCGACTTCCTTCGCGAACCTTACACGGTCGTTTGTTTTGTATAGGTTCCCTTGCAATAATTAAGAATCACTGTTGTTACTGCAACATTTATTTTTCATTTCTATTCCTAATCGTATTGATTTATTATCGTTAAGGAACCGATTATAATCATTATCGATAGATATTTTAATTATTAGTAGTAAGTACGATTCTAATTATTATTATTATTAATATTGTTAATAGTTACTATATCTATTCAAACTATACTATCACTATATATAATTTACACTTGATATCTACTGCTACTCGTATCGATTCATCTTTAAGAAACTTATAATTATTATTAGTAGTAGTAGTAATACTATCGTTTCAGTTAAACAATTCGTTTCGTTTCTCGAACAAGTCCGACAAAAGGATTTTTCGAGAAACGTCGATAATTGCCGATTGTGCGGCGGTTGGGAAACGCTGATTCAGTTTGTCCCCGAAGATTCCGGTTTTCGTTGCATCGCGGTGCGGCGTCTAAGCGGCCGCACTGTCACGCGGATTACTGTAAGGGGTCAAGTATATAGCGGATGCAACGGGGGATTTTTCGCGGAGCGGTGTGCGTGTACGCGGGGCATGCAGGTGATATCCTTTGACCCCACCGGCACCGAACAGGCTCTAATGCGGGTTCGAGAGTTTCGGCTCGAACTCGCGGCGCAGCTTAACCCTTTGCGGTTTCGAGTGTTCGTCATTTTTTACTCTCGAAACCTGCAGCAATGTTGCTCAATTTTCTTGCGGTTTAATAATTATCTTCCGGCCCTTAGAGTATCGGCGTTTCATCGGAAAAATTCTGGTCCGCTTCCTTCTGGGTACTCGAATACGATGTTTCGAAATGTTAAACGATTCGAGTGAAGATTCATTTCGAAGCACTTAGTAATCATTTTAGAAACATCAAAATATTGATAATTGGAGATTCCGGAGTTTAGATGTTACGATTTGAAAAATTGAGAATTGAAGATTTTAGAAGATGATTCATACGTACTTGAGAATTGTATGAATATAATAATAATTGGAGATTCCAGAGTTTAGATATTACGATTGAAAAATTGAGAATTGAAGATTTTGGAAGATGGTTCATAAGATACATGAGAATTGTTTGAGTATAATAATAATTGAATAAACAATTGAAGATTCCAAAGTTTAGACATTAAAATTTGAAAACTGAGAATTGAAGATTTTTTAGGATAACTCACACAATACTCAAAAATCGTCGCATTAGTAATCACAGTGTTACTTATCAATTGTATTCCCGCGGCGCGGATTCCTAAAAATAGCAGGAATAAAATACTATCAATAAGAACCATCGGCGTAAAACGGAATGTTCGCCTCGACACAGGATCGCAAAGGGTTAACGCACTCCGTGCAACTTAGCAACGGTTATCCTTCGCGCGTTTTCCTCGGGAAATTTAAATTGAATATTAAACGGACGCGATCGGGGATCCGTGGGGCTTTCACTGTCCATCGTTATCGAGTTCTCACGTTTTAATAAAATGCCCCGGCGTTTCGCAAGACGCTCGCGACTTGCTTCATCTCGGGGTCAAATGACACGAGTTATTGGTGTGCGCGATGATTCACTGTTCGAGAGAAACCTCTTCGTGTTACGGTTCTTTCGTGCCGATGTTTAATGAAGCCAACACTCTTTCCATTAATCTCAACGACACCAGCTGATACAATTCCTTCTCTCGGATGGGAAACCCGAGGATTAACTCTACCCAATTACGAGAGACATTACAGATTTCTTAATTGGGGAAACTCTGGCTCTCCGCTTCATTCACTCTCGTTTTTCCCGTTAAACTGATTATTTATCGCAACCTTATCCTCGCCATTTTAAGAATATTAATTAATCCTTCAAGAGCGAATACAGGCATCGCCTTAATTATTTTCTTCAATTTTTAATATATTATAGGCTTCAAAGAATATGTATATATTTTCAATTTCTAGACATCTAGCATATATCTACATCGACCGAATAATACAAATAAAACAATACTATTTCTTACTCTACTCTATCCACCCTCTCGCACTACACAGTGTCGATAAAGTAACCGATAAGCTACGGTAGAGTGTTCGCGAGTCCCCGAAAATCCCCGCATCGGAAACAGTGTCAAAGGAACGTTTCGAAAGCAAGATCGCAAACAGTATCGTTCAGAGGCATCACGAACAGGAGCACAATAAAGGATACGAGGACAAGAATCCTGATCGTGGAATGGATGCAACGATGCAAGGGGATACGATGCAGCGAGGTACAGCACGGTACGGCACGGTACGTTCACCAATGACCGAGTGGCACGGATCTTCCTCTATCCTTTCCTCTCTTCTCTCATCTCCGCGTCGTGCAAACACAGCCTCTGTACACTCTATGTATCTGCGTACATATACATACCGTGTGTACTCGCACACGCCTGCGTCTCTGTCCATATGTATGTGTGCGTGTCCATGTGTTTGCGTGTGTATTTGCGAACGAGTGTGCGACCATGTGTATTTACTTAGATCCACGTCGTACCTATCTCCCTTCGAATGCAACGGTTGAATATTTCCAGCGGCTCTCTTTGCCGCTGTATTAATAGTCCTTGCTTTGAGGATGATATCAGACCTCTCCTTACCGGTGAATGAGCCTCGCATGCGAGCCAGGAGTCATCGACGTTTCGAACTCTCTGCGCACGAAAGTTTTTCGATGGAAGCGTTCGACGTTTCGGTCGGGTGACAACGACGTTTCGCGAGACGAAATAATGCGGGAGTATATGTAGATTGCTCTGTGATTTGTTCATAAACTATGATCGAGAGGACTAATTTGTCATTAATGATTTAGTGGAAAATGGGGGAAATTCTACGCACTCGAGTTTGCTGAAGAATAATGTTTAATTTAAATTCAATCGTTACTATTCGGCTTTATCGGGAGTACAGGGTTCGTTGGAGTTAGAAAATGGCGGAGGGAGGACCGCCAAGATGGCGGGTCGAGAATTTGGTGACGGTCTCCTCGATTAAAATATTTTCTTCGATCCAATAAATCTAAACGAAATATTAGAAACATGAAACTGAAACGAATCGAGTTCCTAAATATAACGTTGTAGTTTATCATTTATCATAACAATATCTATAGGATTCATTTCATTTTCATTATGTAAAATATAGCATTACTGCCGTGAAATATGTGACGCTGGTAGCAAATGTGTTAAAGGAATTCCAATGCTGGAAAATCGAAAATATTTCCAACTCGAGAAGAATCTGAAACCTTAAATGAGCATTAAATAATTCGAGAGACATTAGACTCGCTGCTTTTTATTTCTATTTGAAAGAAAACTGTAAAAGGCGACTTGCATAAACGGCGCCAATTCCTAAGCAGTTAACCTGACTCGGATTCTAAACCGCCAAGGTAATGGTAGACGAAAGTTCAATGAATATTGAAAAATAATCGATTCCCAGTTGCATCGCGAGGGAAAAAGAAATGCAAATCCTAGCTGCTGAGTCACAGCCGATCAAGGTGAATTAACATCGTTCTCTAATACGGAACAGCGAATTAACATCATTGGCTATTAACTCAGTGATTCACGTTTCTCGGTAGAGTAGCGCGTGGTTCGGGCCACTGGTCGATTCCCTGCGTTTCAACGCTGCTGCGTTCTTCGGGTCTCTCTCGACCCGACCGTGGTTCCGTATCTTCAGCATTAGAGCCACCCAAATACGAATGATAATACATAGTGTTCAGAAAAATACTAACAGCAGACTTTTCGAGGTTCTTAAGCTGTTAAATGTCGAAGTAATTATTAACCCTTTGCACTCGAAAATGTTTCACTAGAAATATTCAACGTGTTCTGGTAAGACATAGACGACGTTGTTTGTAACTAACCAATGAGAGAACATACGTAGATCAAGGAACAAAGCTATTTTATTGCAATATCTCATATGTCGATGCATTATACGAAGCTTGATATTATATGACCTTATAATTTTCTATCAAATCAAGCGGCGAGAGTCACCTCTCTGTGCAAAGGGTTAACCTTTGCAGACGAATGTCGACATTTCGACGAGATTTTCATATTTGGAAGACTACGTAAACAAATGATTGAATCACTCGAATAGCAAGACATCAGTAATTTCCTATTTTTCTATTGCTTAAGTAATTGATATATTTAGCTTCATCTGTTGAAAGTTTTCTGTATTCCAAAGAATCTTCCGCAAAGGGTTAACACATTTACGACATCGGTAGCATAAATTTCTATTTCAATTTCTTCACATTTCCATCGATGTTCTAAACGAGAATCGTTTATTCGGTAGCGATCTCGAGGATACGAGTGACCATAAATAGCTTCTGCACTCCGCGATCGGTGTTCTCTCGAAAGTTTCGATGCAGTCGGTCCGAGGTGCCCTCCCCTTCGGTCTTCCTAGGGTGAAGGGGTTAACGACACGGCGTCGTGCCGCGTCGCAGCGAGGAATATTATTCGCCAGGTGAAATTCCCGGTTCCGAAACAATCGTCGGCGGGTTTCGTTACGAAAAATGCACCGGTCCGTGTTATCGCGCAGCGCGGCTCGTCCGTTACGAGCCACCTTCACGACGAATGGGAAGCCAACGCGTAATTAGAAAGTACAAGGAGCCTCCGATCGCGGAGAATGCAGCGTAACGCAATGCAAGTGGAATTCCGTTTGATTTCCGCGGCTGCCGCCGCCGCTGGCTCCCCGCAAAACCGATTCCTCTTCCCTCCGCGTTTATCGCATTCTTTTCCGCGTAATCGGCGACAGAATCCGCGGCCGTTTCCCCTAGTGGTTTTCCCTGGCTCTCGCGGTGGCCCCTTTACGCCATTGTTAGGTCGGAGGCCACCGTTGCAGGGAACCTGGCACTTTCGTCCGAGTGGTCGGACTCGAAAACGCACGCCTTACTCACGCGAATTTTCGGTTCTGGTGTACGATTGGCTGAATCGCTCGCGCGCACCAATCGGAAGACGCTTCCGGACTCGCCATTGGGCTCCTCGGAGCGACTGACTCCGCCCCTATGACGTCACGAGTGCCAAGTTCCCAGCGACGGTACATCGTTCACGGAAATTCGGTTCGTTGGGTCTCTCATTTAGATTTGTTGAATTGTTATTAACACTAGGTTTACGGAACGCGTCAAATTCACGCATATTGGATTTTAGAAATATTATTTTGTAAAACATTTCTAGTGAAAAACAACTGAATACAAAGGGTTAAGAGTAATAAGATTCTTCCGTGATGTTAATGTTGGTTTTTCAGTGAATTTTCAAGGGCGGATTACGATTATAGAAAATGTGGAAAATTGACAATCAGAATGCTTCGACCAAGTTTCTTGTTAATCGTCCAACTTGATTTTACAAAGAGAATGTCTAAATGTAATTTTCGGTAACAGTAATTGTTAAGTTAGCGATAACGATGCGATCGTAATAGGAATTCAGCGAGAACGATTCTCAACGACGGCCAGGAATCCGCGTTTCCGAAAAATAGCGTTACGTCATATTCAAACCGCGCGACGCCCAAACAATCCTCTTTCCATTTCGCATTAAGTATTCAATTGTCGAACACCGTTCCCGGCGAGTTTCTGGGGGATCTGATTACATAAACAAACGGAACCTCCGGTCCATTACGTAAAGGCTCGCCTTCGCGGTGTGGGATTCTTACGAGGGAACGGCGCGGCGACGTCGACGTGCCGCCGACGCCAACGACGACGACGACGACGACGACGGCTCTGATGATGATGATGATGTGGCAGGCGAAGGTGAGGCTTTCCTCTATAATAGGATTAATTCGTAGGAGCCCGATGAATGCCGGTGTCTCTTTCTTCTCGCTTTCAAGGTGGGCGACACTAGCGATGGGCTTGACACTGCTCCTCGTCAGTTCCAACTGGAACTACCGCAGAATCAAATCGCTTTTCATAGAAATATTCTTTCTAGAAATAACAATGATCCACTGATCGAGATTTTCATTGATCCGTATTCAAATTTGAGTATTACGAAGACAATTAACTTCTCGAACCAATTTACTGAATTTAGCGATTCCTCAAACTTAGCGAATTCTCGAGGCTTGGTAAATATTTGCACGATTCTCCCTAGAATCTCCGAATTCTGGAGAATTCCTGAAGATAAGCTCGAATCTCGATGGATAGATGATTAATCCAAGAATTCCCGAAGCTTGTTAACACTAGAACTACCGAGCATTTGATACGATTAATACGCGATTCCTATAAAAATTGTAGCAGTAGATTATTTTCAGTTTCTTCAGACATTCATCGTACTCAAATGAAGCAATTTATTTAAATCACTTCGAACATTCATTACGAAGAAAATCATTACGAAACCAGTCATCTTGACTGATACGGTAGTTCTAGTGTTAATACGATTGCTAATCTATGATAGTTGAGGCGCGTTAAGTGTCGACACGATTTGAGCAGTATCATTTCCCATCGCTAGGCGATACTACGAGCGTACAAGGCACAAAGAGAGGTCTGTGATTCCGCTTCATCGGCTGCAATTTTATGTGTGGCTCGGACGCACGCCGAGTCCTCTCTTGTCCTCCGCAATTTCGCCCGTCGAGGCTGTTCCCAACGATACTCGAGTATTTTTCCCTCGGCTCTCCCAGCAGCCCCGTCTCCGTCGCTCTTTCGGCGATCGACGCGTTATCGACGGGACACGGGAATTCCATCTGTCGCGCGGTAACGATTGTGATGGAATATTGACGCGATTCAGGTAACAGGATTCGATCGTTACCGCCGATGAGTAATAGTTATTCGAAACCGTGTACGCGTTGATCTTGAATTCGGCGCGGCCGCCTCGGTGTCTTTTACCGCGAGCGCGGCTCGTCGATTGCTCGTCCGCAGGTATCTCGTTAATGAATGGGGTTCTGTAAATAAGTGGCTTTTTACGAGAATGCCTCGCGATTTCAACGTCTATCCTTAGAATACTCCGTGTCCTTGCTGCGTGGCTGTCGAGTAATCGCCGTTTTTTACCCTTTGCACTTGAGAGCTGACTCTCAGCCAGCATTTCATTCGATAGAACAAAATTGTAAAGTGTTATATGTAATACTAAGTTCGCATAATGCGTCAATATGTGGAACATTTATAGAAAATAGCTTTGTTCCTTCATACGTACGTTTTCTCGTTACTTCGTTTCAAATAGTTTCGTTTGTCTCATTGGAAAGTGTTGATTGTTTCTAGTAAAAAGCTTCCACGTGCAAAGGGTTAACACTTTGTGAAGATCAAACTTCCATGTTCGTAATACTAAGTTGCCAACTACTCAAACAAGAAAGTACATAATTTCTATATTATTCAGGCATTCGATGCGTGATTTGCCAGAATCCACAGATTTTGTATACTTTGGAGACCCTTCGTCCGCAAAGAGTTAAGCTGAATCAGGTTCGAATTAGATTTCTTTGAAATAATATAATATAAAATTAATGATAATGGCGATAGCTCAACAATACTTAAAATCTTTAACACCGGCCATTTTTTGAAAGAGCGAAGACGCCGTTAAAATCGAGTTGAACATTTCTAAAAGAAATAACGAATCTATCGAATCTACAGAAATCTATTGAATAATTCTAGAGTTGCGAATCGGTTGAAAGGAAAATATAAAGGACAATCGAGCGAACGAACATCGAACTGAATATGCACGTTTCATTTCGGAGCAGCGAGTCGCGGCGCAAGTGTATTCGCGGCCTCGTAGGATTCCAAGGATCGCGTTGCGGAATCGCAAACATTGGTAAATCGCCTGTGCCCGTAAAGAGAACGCATCTAGTCGTCGGTCGAGCGGATCACAATCACCGGCGGCGCGCCGGCAGGAAAAATCAGGCGTGCGCGCGAGCGCATGTAACTGCGTGATTACGCTTCACAGGATTTCCGAGAGATTCGATCTTCTCGGCTGATCATTCAGGGACAATCGATAGGTTTTCTAATGCAACCGCCGTCGAATCTGTCCGCCGGCAGCTCGTTGTCGCGGTCGCCGATGCGTAAAGGCACGTCCTTCGGCGTTAATAACGACGATAATCGTATCGATTACAAAAATCCCCGTGGAACTGCGCGACGGCATTGTCTCTCGCGGCGAGTTCCCTCCCGCGCCTAACAGCTTTTGCCTTTTTGCCGTTCCTATCCTTGAACGGCCCCGTGCGAACCTGGAAGATGATTCACGATCGTAAAGGACTGGCACTGGAAAATCGAGGAGATCGTCTGGGAATCGGCGGATTTTCAAAATCTAAGACTAACTTGGTGATAGGAAGAGAACTATGGAGATTGCGTGTAAGATGTTTGCGATTGATCGCAAATCAGGGAATTGCAAATTAGGAATCATCGATTTTAGAACAATCTCTTAATCTTTGAATACTTTAACGTCCAATCTGAAAATTCCTTAGCGTCTTTATTTCTATCGTCGACTATCTATAGCAGATCGTGATGTTCACGGAACAATTTTCGAATATCGGTTACAATATTGTTAAAATGGTACGAACGTACAGTTAACGACGCGTACAGATTCGAAACTTCACGTTCTGCTGCTATCCGACAAATTGTTAAATAAAACTCACTTTCCATTAGACTTAATAGAATGGAATACAGATTAGATAATTTGACTGGTGCTGAAGCGATCGACGAAAAGAAAATCTGTCCTCAACGTGTGTGTCCCAGCGAGGCGCGCGGTCGTTGCGTTTCCGGTCACGAGCGGCCGTGCGGCTCGGACAAAGGAGAGGAGAAAATGGGGGAAAATAAAGGGGAAACATGTGGAACAAGAGGAACCTCGCGAGCCGGACGACAAAAGGATTGATATAAGGAAGAGAATGCCGAGGAATAATAAAAAGGAGGGATCCCGACGCCGTTGGGCATGAAAAGGAAAGACGGGGAACAAGAAAGACGCTCGATGCGCGGGCACAAAGAAACACGGACAGAAATTGTCCCCCGGGAAAAATGGCGTCCCCGTTTCGCCGCGCGGTGTTCTCAAGTCGAATTTTCTTTGGCCGGAGAAGATTAACGAACTGTCTTCCATTCTTCGCGGGACAGCATGAATGTCTCTGCTCGAGTTTCACGGATTAATCTGTCTTTTTCACGTACGCCGCGATTGCCAATGGAAGTTTATACCAATTTTCATTGATAGTATTATTACGACTGCCACGAGAATTTTTAGTGAATAGTAATACTTATTCTTTAATAACAAACTACCGAGCATTTAATACGATTAATACTCAATTCCCATAAAAACTGTAACAATAGATTATTTTCAGTTTCTTCAGACATTCATTACAGTACTGAAATGAAACTATTTATTTTCAAAGTCATTTCGAATATTCAATGCTTCGAAGATATGAATAATTGCTAAATAAAAAAATCGAAACCAGTCATTTCGACTGGTACGTGTTAATGAATTCTAGTGTTAATGAACTAGCGACAACGTTGTTCCAGCCGAACTAACTCGACGATAGGGGTAGCTGCCCCGAGTGAACTGCAGTTTTTCGAGTGCGCCGACGAAACGGGGGACAAGAACCACGAGGATCGGCTTTCCACGATCAAGATTCACCTCGGTCCGAAAGATTAATACCGGTCCCGAAAGGTTAATGTAACCTGACCGTCACAATGGCACATAAACGTCACATCGAGCAGCCGGCGAGGAGCCGAGCCACGGGGAGCGCGGCAATCCGCCGCACCGATTGTCCCCGTGTCGGAAACAGAAGAATTCACCTGACTGACTCCGTGACCCCGGCGTCCACGGCCAGAGGAGACCCGGATTTCTCATTAGGTCGATCATTGGGCTGACCTGTTCCCGAAGGTATACAGCTAATCAACCTATTCGCGTCGTATGACGGACTGAAAAATATCCCGTTACCTCGACGGTTCCTTTCTTTCTATTCTAGTCGGACGATTGAAGCGTGGAGAGTACATGGATAATATAAAACTATAGTAATAACAATAATAATTGTTGAGAGTAAGTATTAAATATACTTTTAATGGTAAGAACAGTGTCAGTTTTACCTGAGGACCATTTTTATTGCGTTACAGCGTTCCTGTTCAGTTTTGTGAATCGCCTTCTTAAAATACATATTATTAAATATATTAAACTCTGTTGTATTTATTTACCAAATATTCAACGATGATGATGATGATAATAATATAGTAATTTTCAATTAATCACCAATGCTTTTTGGATGTAGAGGTTTCGTTCTGAGTTCTAGTGACTTGTAAGTTTTGATCATTGGTGAATAGTAGTTAATCTAGTGTTTAAATGAGCGATTAAATTATTCCTTGCCTATATTGGTTATTCGATAGAGATCAGTAGTTTTGCTTCCATCGCGTAGCAACGTCGTTTCGATTTCCTTTTATTCGAGCATCTCGGTCACGAAGATTCGAGCGAAATAATCGTTCCTTTGTTGTTTCGAGGGATTGGAGTGATTATTCAGCTCGTACAAGCAATTTCCTGGATATACATAATTCCAAGGATCTATCAGCGGCCGGGGAGTTCGCTGGAGTCCGAAAATCGTGATGCGAGACCGATGAATAGTCAAATCAGGAACAGATAGACGGCCAGCCAGCCGGTTCTAATATAATAATCGGTGATGCGTGCGCCAGTGAACGTTCGTTCTTCCTTCTTCTCTTTTTCCTTCTACCGTTCGAGGTCCATCCGTGGTCTGAATTTAAACGCCGGAAGCAGGAGCAACGCGCTGGAACCTTAATGGCCGGTCGGAAGGGCTGGCCAAAGGCATCGTCGGATCCCCGACATCCTAGGTCAAGGTTCGAATAAATCACTCGGACGTAAACTCGAGACATCGATCATCGATTAACGTTTCCAGGATCGATTGACCCTTTCGCGAGGGGTCGACGACTTCATACAGGGAAATAAAAGTGATTTATCGGAGGGTCGTGGTCCTGGGGAAAGGTGGAATGGTTGCTCGGCGGTTGGTCCGCCGCGGTAGTAATTAGATTCATTCGATTTTAATTTCGGTTGTTTCGCTGGGAAACGCTTTCCAATTGAAATCCATCGAAATTGAAATGTTGCCGGGTAAATTCAAATTCAAATCTCAACGGCTCCTTTCGAAGTTCGAACGGTGAAATTTAAAGCGAAATTCGAGTTCTCCGCTGTGAGTTTCAAAGCTAAATTCCAAACGAAACCAGAACCACGGATTCATTGCCAATTCGAATGCAAATCTTTCGTGCCGGAGTTTAATTCAAATTCAAACAGTCGTGACGAACTTGAAATCCCAACGGTAACTGGCGAGCAAACGATCATACGCGTGTAACAACCGGTGGATTAACTACGAAATTCCATGACAAATGGTAAAAGCGTTCTTGCAACCGCACACAATACGAAATCCTCTCTCGCGTTTCCGCGTGTCTGGCCGGCCTCGCGCGTTAAGGTACGGTTCACGTGACTGGGTTAGGACAAGGATGACGTGGTCACGGGTTACCATAAGGGGGAGAAGGAGGAGAGAAAGAGGGAACGAAGGGAAGAGGGAGGACGGAGGGTCACTCTTCGTCGAGTCGGATGGTAGCGGTGGTTCTCTATTGGCAATGCACGACTTCCAGCCAGCGATGGGTTATCAAGACTTCGAATCCCTTCGAATATGTACTTACGTGTGACGGAACATTCGAATCGCTTCGAATACGATCCGATACCTGCTAACTTTTCGATCTTCTGAAACGCTTCTGCTCTGGCTAGCTTCTAGGCTTTGAAAGTGTTAAATTTCAGTTGAGTTTTAGTGTCGTTTGCGATGACGAGACTTTGGAACTTTGGGACTTTGGAACTTTGGGACTTTGAAACTTTAGAACTTTGGAACTCTGGAACTTTGAAACTTTGGGACTTTGGAACTTTAAAACTTTGTAACTTTGAGACTTTGGAACTTTTAAACTTTGGAACTTTGGGATTTTGAGAGTTCCAAGTGTTCCAAGTTCTCGAATGATACTTAAAGCGATTCGAATTTTCCGCCTTAAGTATATATTCGAAACGATTCGGAATCCTGATAATCTCTCGTTACTCCGAGAGGCCAGCGTCGCTTTCTTCGTACAACTCGGAGAGAAGGAAGAAAAGAAGAAGAAGAAGGAGACGAAGTAAGCGGGGATCGTGAACAACTTTCACGCCACGCCGAGCTCCGGATAAAAATCGAAAAAGAAATTACCTGATACTCCATCGAAGAGGCGTACGGCGAGTGGCGAGATATTAATTGAATAATTAATACTGATTTTATGCAGGATGTTCATGTATTCATTATATAGCTCATAAAAGTTTCTTAAAAATAAAACGCGAAGTTCGTGGGAATTTAATACAATTTTATGCTTCCTTTTTGTCCACCCATGGTATTGCGTTATCGACTATAAAATCCCACTTAATTTCACTCTCTCGGTATTTGTTTATAAAAATCACCGTATACGTGAACCGCCATCTAAATTCTCGTATCTTTTTATCGTCGTGTTTCATTTTACGAAGCATTGTTACACGTAAATCTTCTTATACGCTCGTCAATTAAATAAATTAAGACTAACAATCTACAAGACAAAATTCCGTTTATATCTCTCAACATCATACTTCATTTTCTAAAACGAAATAATTACTGTTCCCTGTATCGTAGCACGTGTAGACATCACTTTATTCTCTCGAGTAAAATAAAACGAAATCGACAAATTTCAAGGCCGTTGATCTTGCATTATTTCAAAGTGTTCAGTTCGTTTAACCACGTCAACGAGACGCACCAGCGACAACGTCGTATCTCCGGCGTCGCGACGGGGGGAATCGGAGTTTTCCTGCCCCCGCCCCGGTTGTTTTAATTGCAAATTTCTCCAGGCCTGCCACCCCGTCGCAAATTGTTCAACGGAACTAGCCGAACGTTACCATTAGCGCTCAATGATCCGGCGTGACTTCCAGGTAAACGGTCACGCGTCCTGTACGGCTAGAGTGCCGGTTCGCTTGATCACGAGAGGTCAACAGAGTTTAACGCGTCGTCGGTTCACCCACGAAAATTTTTCCCTCCGCCGGTTAATTCTTCTCTTGCGAAACACCGTGAACGGAATCCCTTGGATTTAGAAAGCATGGAATTCCCGATGGACGCAGGAAGCGGACTGCTGGAAGCATAGCGAATTATGAAATTATTACCACATGAATTCAAATATTTCATCGTTTCCCAAAGACTCTGGTTAACTGGCGTCAGTTAAAATTCTTCTTTTGCAGAAAGATCACGAACGGAAACCTTTGACTTTCAAAAATTCGAAATTTCTGCCGAGTGAGGGAACCGGGTAAGAAAATGGCGGGATATTGTACATTAGTACGCTTCCTAATTAACAGAATGATCTTCGAGATAAGCAATTGTAAACGATATAATCGATTAGAGTTCTTCTAAAGAGATCGTGGAGGAAATTTCTGTTTCGAAACGTTTGCTTTGAAATGTTTAGTGAACGACGGAGCAGCGAACTAGCCGACAAGATGGCCGCCACCGAGAACTACCGAGAACCACCGAGATCGCATCGAATTATTTGCATAAGTAACGTCGAATAATTGTTGCGAATTAAATTCAAGTAACATCGAGTAATCGTAATAGTACTCTAACTTGCATTATTTCACGAGCAGCAGTAAAATAACGTTGGACCGCGACGCATCCGACGTTCCTGCGACATCATGGCCGCGCGAGGAGCCGCGGAGGTATCCAGGAGTGATTCAGTCACCGCGGGACTGCACTTTATCCCGTGGAAACGCAGGAAAGTGACGCGACGGGAAAGGCACGCGAGGAATTTTGCGGCTGTTCGAATATAATCGAAAGCTTGTTATAGGAAATCGCCTAGAGGAACGGGCGTACATAGTACCCAAAGGAACAAGCTGGAAAACGGGAAAGCATGGGGGTTCAAGGAGCATACTGGGTGACACAGCTGAAACGAATAAGTGGAGCCTCGAAATTAATGGAATCCCCGGCCCCCGCATTTTCCTCCTAATAAACGGCCATAAAGGTCGACGATCCATTTACTAAAAATTTCATTAAACCTTCTACAACTTACGCTAAACGTACTTCTATCCTCGGCCGTCTCATTCCGATTAATTGACTTTCTAAAATTACAGATATTAGAGCCACCCCTCGGCATCTCTCACGCGAAGACTTCAAGCCCGGTTAAAAACGAAAAGAAGCCGACGAGTTCAATTTCAACTTCGATCGTCGGTTCTTCCGACGCAAATTGATTCGCCACGCCGGCGAACGAGCCAACAATAAATAAACGATTTCCCGTAATTGAATGTCAACTGGTGTACAATTTAATTCGACAGGTATTAATGCGACGACCGCCGTAACGCCGCGCGAAAATGAAGATTCCCGTTCGTTTGAATTTATTTCTTTCAGAAAACGAACGAACTTGTCGTTTCTTTGTCGGCCGCGCGCGCGGCGGATAATTACACGGCGTGTAAAACGATATTAAAGGGATAACGTTTCGCGAGCGTAGCAGGTGATAAGTAGGTTGCTGCCCCGTAAATTTATGTGAACCACGTGAGCCGAGGCTCTTCCTCGTTATTAAACCGTGTATAAAGAGGACCGGAGCCGAGCTCGGTGAACCGGATGATCGATCTTTGTAGATCGATCCGCGTTCCCGTCATTCAGCCGAACGATTCGAAATCGGGCTGCCCGTACCCGTTCACGTTCCCTGCGGCCGGTGTTCCCAAGGTGTATCGATCGTTATCGATCTCCTTCGCCCAATTATATCGACACAGTTTCACAGCGAGGCGAGGCGAGGCGAGGCGAGGCGAGGCGAGCCGCTCGTATTGGGATACGCTTCCGATTAGGATCGTTCGCTTATCGATTCTTTTATGCCTTTCGAAGACCGCGTGAAGCCTCGGAATGGGTAGGCAGTATCGTTACACCTGACCGTTGCAACTTGCATCTCATCGTGTTCGCTTGTCGTGCGGGCATGGGCTTGGTTCTTCGCCGATCAGATGATTACGGGGTAACGTATTATTTTGGGAGACGCGTGGAACTAATTGGTCGATTTTCGAGCGGATTAGATTGCTCGCTGCTCGAGCAGAGCACGTTGAAACTTGTCCAACCTTAATCCAATAATTCTTTCGCCTAAAAGCGATGTAGTTGATTTAAACTTGATGAAGTTCATTCAAATTTAATCTAGTCTCGACTATCTTAACTCGAACCTTCATTTTAAGATCTAAGAGCGCAGCTGCCTAGCTGCAACGTGCGTCCAATTCTACGGAATAATCTTGAATACTAAGTTGCAAACGAATGGTTTAATTACTCGAATAGCGAGAGATCTATGCGTAGTTTCCCTTTTCTCTATCGTTTATGCATTCGATGTATAATTTAGCTTCATACGTTGCAAATTTCGTGTACTTCAAAGAGTCTTCGTCCGAAAAGGGTGAAGCAGAGTGCATACAGCTCCGCGATAGGGTCGAAGCGAGGACCTTCGTGTCCCGGGTCACCCGGTGCATCGGCAGGACGAAAGTTGGCGCGCCGTTAGCTCGTTCGGACCGCGTGTTCGCCGATCAATGGTGCCACCGAGCGCGGCACACACGAATCGCAGGTGCGGGACGCGGAAAAATCACGGGCCGATTATGCCCGAGGATTACGTCGGTCGTTGACTCTCGGAGTCTTCCGGTAAATACGCCGGCTCGGGAACGCATCGTTCGCGACCAATAAAATAATTCGTCTGCGTGTTTCGCGTAGAGGCGGAACATTTTCATTACCGGCCGCGGCAGTAAAACCGCGGACCGCGCGGTAAAAAACCGCGATTTAAGGGACAACGTTTCGCGGAAGTAGCGAGCCGGCCATCTTGGAAATTTCATGGCGGCCGTGCGCGAGCGTTGTCGAACCTAACAAGGGAACCTTTTCGACCAGCACACTCTAGACTTTTGACGCACTTTAAACTAGAATCCATTCGGACTAAGATGGTTCGGATAACGGAACAGTGGCAATGTAACGAGAGTAGTATTGTCAATATATCGTATAATGCAATAAAATATTATAAAATATTATATATGTATATATATATATATAATATTTTATTGCATTATATGATGTATTATTCACTATTATATAATATCTTATTGTGCATACTGTATACTATAAAATATTAATATACAACATACCACAGTGGAACCGCCATTGTCCGAATGAATCGGGAACAAAGTGATTCGGATAATCGAGCGTCTGCCGCGGCAGCGAACGCAGGAATTAAATGGACAAGCTAGTTCGCACGCGTTGCAATAAACAATCGTTAACGCGCTTACCGCGTATCATCGCGAAAGTAAGAAATAATTGAAACTCGAACGAGATGAGCTACAGTCGCCTGTTAACGTTCAATGCATTTTTTTCTGCCCCATTGTTGCGTCGTATAGGGAATAATCGAATCGCAAATCCCCCGGACTCTCACGCGGTACCCGACGGAAGCGGAAATGCAAAACGGATTTATGACGGAACGCGCGAAACGTTCCGCGGGCTTAACGACTGCCCCGGCTAATCTAGATTAATACAATTTCACCGGGAATTAAAGCGAGTACCGCTTGAATTGTTTCGTGCTCGCGCTGCTGTACACCATTAAATTGTTCATCAAACACAGCGCAGCTACTGCGAACGCTCCGAGCGAACTGGTTTATATTTCCCGAATAAACAACTGCACGCTCGTACAATTGAAAATGAGAAGTTCGTTATTATATTTGTTCATTTGTTTATTCCGCGAAACAAGGTTACCGTGCGCAGTTGTCCTCACAGAACGAGAAGACATTTGCGCCATTCGCAAAAAGCGACGCGATAATATAGAACGATCCGATTAAATACTGTTACGAGACTGATCCAACCAAAAGGAAGTAGCGAAAGAACGGTAAAAGTTCCTAGCGATCACGTAAGCGTCACAATTCAATCCTCCTTCCGTCTTCCCGTCGTTCTGCGCCCATTATCGAGCGAGAGTGCCGTTCAGTCGCTGACGGTCCCTGGCCGCGTACAATCATCTTATCAGTCGCGTGTTTCCGCGAGAGGAGCGCTGATCTTTCCGGCATCGGGAACGTCGCCGCGAAGCTTCCCCGGCGACGCGTAATTCAGCCGGTAATCGCCGGGCAGATGCGGATCCAGGATCGCACGGTGCGCTGGTTCCGCCATTACGTCGCCCAGTCGCGTCTCTCTTTGTTCCACCTCGTTCGCTCGTAAAAAGAAAAGGAAAGAACCGGCGAAATACTTTCACCAGTCCGCGGCGGCGACCGGGGACTCCCGGCGGTCGGGTTTCCTGGACGCGTCGCGTGTCACGCGGTTTTCTGAACGTTATCATCAACGCGCGAGCGCTCGCCTCGTTGCCCCGCGATCCTAGAGAGATGCGGCCCCGGTGAAATCGAAAGTGAACCAGAACTGGCCGTTACCTCGACGCTCGAGTCGTGCCGCGGTCGGTTAGAATCGCAGTTTCCTTCCTTGTGTCGACCCATCGGCGTGCACGCGATACGCAAATGTTTTGCAGTACCTTCACTGAAAAACCACTGAAACGGATTTCAGCGGAAATGGTATTCTACCTGTTCATCGGATGTTTCCGGCGCGAACAGATCTGCAACGCACGGGGAAACCGAGAAATTTGTTCGAATGATCAGGAACGAAATTGAACACCCTGTACGTGGCTCGGTCCCGAATACCGGAACACCGGGACGCGTTAGGTTGGCAGCGCCGTTTCGAGTGAAACCGTTCCGCGCGGGAATTGGCGCGTAAACGGCGAACACGGTAGAATTGTCCGCGAAAATAGAGTCGGTAGAAGCAGAGGGCGCCCACAAGAGCAAGACACGACTCATCGTGTCGGTCACCGTGCGACCGTGCCACCTCGTCGATCATTTAACCGCGCCATTACGCGGCCGTGCATCAATTAATCGGGCTCCGGTGTGTACACGTACTTAAACACACGTTTACATGTGCACGTACACGGGGACCCGAGAACGGCGCGGACGTTGCGCGCACGATGATGAGAGAGAAAGGTTTCTGTGTCGGGGCAAACGGAGCCTGTGGGCAACACGACCCGCGCGTATTCGTTCTCCACGGCGTTGCTATTGAAGTATCTTGCGCCCGCTGCATCGCGCGATGCACCTACGCGCAGTCCCGCATTTCGTCCGCGACCCACCTCGATCCACGTCGCAAATAAATCGCGCGATCCCATCGTGTTTTAGCCTGCGATCGGCCGGACGATTCCCATTGTGCGATCCAGCGCAGGCACACGCGTTCCACGGTCCACGTACCGGGTGTCCGACTTCCTTTCGCTCGGATCCTCCAATTTCCATGTCTCCCACTGCACTTGGCAATCGGAGAAGAATCACGGAAGTTTTACACGTATAAAACATGCAGCATGCTTCTATGAAAATAATTCCTCCTGGGGAGTTAAGAGTTCTCCAACATTAGTACAGAAGTCGGGACGTACCAGGTGTCCGGGTTCCTTTCAGTCGACTCCTCGAACTTCAATGGCTCCCACTGCGCTTGGAAATCAGAGAAGAATCAGGGAAGTTCTATACAGCATGCTGGATGGTTCTATCAAAATAATTTCTCTTGAAGAGTTATCAGTTCTCCAGCATTAGTACAGAAGTTGGGACGTACTGGGTGTCCAAGTTCCTTTAGGTCGAGTCCTCGAGCTTCAAAGTCTCCCACTGCACTTGGGAATGAAAGAAGAATTACAGAATTTCTACACAACATGCAGGATGCTTCTATGAAAAGGATTCCTCCCAGGGAGTTATTAGTCCTCCAGCATTAGAAGCAGTACAGAAGTTGGGACACATCTACTTCTACGAAAACAGTTCCTGCTAGGGAGTTACCAGTCCTCCAGCCTTAGAAGCAGTACAGAAGTTAGAACACATCCGCATAATATACGAGCTGTTCCGAGCACAGTCTCCCCTAGGATATTACCGCTTCCCCCGTCCGACGTCGGAAGCATTAGGGAAGTTGGACGCATTCATATAATATACAGGGTGGTTCCATGAAAATAATTCTCCTCGGGGAACTACTAGTTCCCATATTCGACGTAAGAGGGCCGAGCCAGTCCCACGGTCCTCGTACTAGTTCCGGAACGTGCAATCTTCCAACGTTCCATTTAACTTCGCGTAAAGGCGCGCAGTCCGATCCGCCGTAAAGTCGATAATCACACGGAACACGTGAACCGGTGACGACGACGGCCGGAGATGATAGCAGCGCTCCGCGTTCCCTTCCGACGGTCGCCGGTGATTCCGCTTCGAGCGTCACCTTAGAAATCGAGACCGATCGGCGCTAGCCTTGACCGTAATTCCGGTTCGCTGGAAAAAAAAGAAAAGAATATGATATTTATGTAATTCCGCGTA
The DNA here is from genome assembly GCF_051020985.1 of Nomia melanderi. NCBI lineage: Eukaryota > Metazoa > Arthropoda > Insecta > Hymenoptera > Halictidae > Nomia > Nomia melanderi. The sequence goes on along the minus strand of NC_135002.1, from coordinate 928,958 downwards.
ACGCCGCGGCGCGCCGCGCGGATTCGTGTAATTAAGTGGCCGGGCAGAGCCGAGGAGAGGCGCGGCGCCGCGAGGCGGCGATACGTCTCTCGCGCGCTCGCAGAGAAAGGATTTCACTCTGATAAAACACGCCGCGGACCGCAAAAGGAGGCTGGGCCCCGCCGGTTTTATTGCCGACGATCGCTCTCACGGTCCGCAAAAACGGGCCCGTGGCTCCCCATCTCTCCTCCTCCTCCACCTCCTCCTCCTCCGCCCTGTACGCCTCTACCGATCGACAATGCGACGAATAATTGATTCGCAGTTTCACTGTGGCCGCGCGCAAACGACAAGGGGAGCATAATTTAATCACTTACGGATAATCGACGTGTTAACATGGCCCGCGCCGGTACGGCAACGAGAAAACAGCTTTCACCCGTCGTCGTTACGGTTCTCCTCTTTTTCTCCTCCTTTCCGTGATGCATCTCTCTATTAAATATGATTAATCGGCTGGCTTTCTTTTTTATGCCGAACATAACCTCAACGGACCAGCGCGTACGTAACTACGTTCCGTGTATATACTTATTCGTCGTTCGTGCTCGTTCTTTTCTCGTTCGTTGTTTGTTCGTCGAAGAAACGAGGTTATCCCGGAACGCAATCTCGGGACACAATAACGCGATATTCTAGGAAAAAGTGTGTGCGGCAAAATTTCTCGAGGGATGTGCAAAAAGGCCGGGTTCGCTCGGAGATTGAATGTAAATTACGAGTTCGAAACGAAAAACCGATCTGTCGCTTTTCACTCGGCTGGCACTTGACATAATAACACGAGATCGGCTGTAATACGTGTCGCCCGTTTACGAGCGTTCGATCGGACCACGGCCCTGGTTCTTTTCCATTGTTTTTCATTGTTCGCGGCATGGCGAAAAGAAAAAAACGCGGGAAAACGTGCCTCGCCGGTAGCACAGTTCCTTTTATTATTCAGGAAATCGAGCGACCATGAAGGACCGAGGAATTATTACCGGCAACGGCTTTAATATTTAACAACATTGTGAGTAGAGCGCGAGTAGAATTTGAAATGATGATTATATACGAAATTTATCGGTGAATGAAAATCTGCGAGCGGGATTGTTGCGATATCTGTCGTGCACGGCAGGTGTAACAAAGAAAGAGAGGAAGAAAGAAAAAGCATGAAAGAGATACGCGTGTAATAACCGTGACGAACAATATAACCGTATTCGACTTTTCCGCACGAAAGCAACCTCGTGAAAACCACTCGCGAACGGAAACAACATTTTCGTCGTGGTTGTCTCATGGTGGAGTCGTTTCGCGTCCGCTTACGCAACCGCGGCATGGAAATTCGACGGTTTTTACGGGATAACCGCTCATGCCAAAAATCAATTCGTTTCCCCCGCGAACCGTGGCTAACGATAAATTTCTATTCCTCTTTGGCCACACAATTAACCTAAATCCATGAACATTAAAGAAACTTCGTCTTGGATGGTAATCCCGAACCATGAAATGCACGAACATTCTTGCAAATGCGTCTTCATTAACAAAGTAACTATGGTTAGTTGATCATCTATCTCCTCGCGTATCGATAGACGAGAGTATTTTGCAATACAGCGGAGACCTAGATACTCAAGTATTTGCTTCGGTTGCTTGTTAATGAGCTTGATCTATACTTGAAATTCACAATTACCTGGTACACCTGTGCGGCTCCGCGTTTCAGTTGATTTTCGATCCTGGTTGTAACACGCTCCTGTTTCGAGGACTATCGCCGCACGTCAGGCAGAGGTTAGTTTTCGGATATCCACTAAAAAGTCTCCTCTTCACATGGAAACCGGCTTGCTGCGTTTTTTCGAACGTCCTGTCCGCGGAGGTGCATTAATGGAATTACAGGACAACACACACGCAGCCAAGAGTAACGTTATCCCCGAGATACCTGGCTGGCTTTATCGCCGCGATGCGTGACGAACGTTCGTTTACGTGCGTTCCGTAAGGAGCTTCTCAGTCCTCTTCCTGCGTTCCCTGTTCAGTGTCGTCCACCAACACCAGGAACCCCGACTGCCGACAATGTAAAAATATCGGCTCGCATAGCGTACCAGCGGTTCTCGTTAGACGCCGAACTCGGCTGACTCTTCTCGGCGAAATCTGATTTTCGCTACTGTTCGCCACTTGCCTTCTAACGTGTCAGACTCGTCAACATTTTTAACGTGGTTTAACGAACACTCGAATGTTACTCGATTTATTCGAATTCTGTAATCAATTATTATACTTAGCCAACCGAATGAGGTCTCCCACTTTTCACTTAGCAACGCATTGCCTTTTATTTTATTTAGCTTTTCTTTTGCTGTTCAGTAAGTCTCGAAGCTGGGTTATTTGCAATTTATCAAGTATGATCCTTGTTTTTACAAGACAAAGTTTTTAAACAAATTGAGTACTTGTACAGACTTTTATGTAATTAATTTTTTCCAGATAGACGACGCTGCTATCGTGAATTTTAGAAATAGTTTGTACTGTACCATATGGTTTGTGGTATAATGATCAAAGAAATCACTGAAAACGAAGCAAAGAAATTTACGTTGCATTGTCTTCGGTGTGGCGAAGATTTGTCTGCAAGATTCTGCGACAATTATCGAGCGATGATCGTAGAAAATAAAAGAAGGAATTCTGTGCGTAATAAATTGGTCAGAATCCACGCGGGGAAGTTAACAACTCGTACTTGAGCCAACTCGAGCGTGCACCCATGCACGCTTCGTTTCGCTGAAATAATAACGAAGATCTTTCGAGCCTCGTCACGGCGTCACGGCGTAACCAGGAACTCCGTGTTCCCTTTTCCTCGTATTTTTACCGAAAATTCTGAAAATTGTCTGTCGCCAGTGTAAACATTTTCCTTGGAACACAATGGAATTTTAATTAACCGTATGTACATCATGTGTACAGTGTATTATAACGTTAATCTGTACTTAATAACAAGTTCAATTGCATTCTGTACCGAGTACAGAATATTAAGAATAACAAAATTGTCAAGATATAGACGTTATGATATTAGGAACAAAGTTGCATTCATTGTTAAACAGGTTTATGGAAAATAGATCATTTTGTTGATTCTTAATTTGCGTAAAGGATTCTATTATATTTGAATACTACCGATAAAGAAGAGATAGCTAGATGGTAAAGAAGGTATCTTCTTCAGCATCAACTGTACCGACTGTCAATTCTACATTACCATTTGGTGATTATTAGAATATGTACCTACAGAAGTAAACAGTGTGTTTTGGAAGGATGTTTCACTCTTGGAATACTAATTTGGAATTGTAAAATACTTCCCACGAAGATTACAAATATAATTATTTTTATTCCCCTTGTTGAGATTGCATATTTAAAAAAAAAAACATACAATACAGGAATTAAAAACGTAATGAGATATTACTCGTCTATTTAAAATTAAGGGTGGACTGTAGTTAGTACACACCAGTGACTTTTTTCATTAATAAAATTACCGTAATACATTCTCACAGTTGTGCTCTTAGGACAATAAAAATTCTTTTCATAAATATTTACAAACTCCGAGAAACATAATTCTTACTATCTCTTTCGTTTCATTGTACACGCGTTTCTCGTCTTGCGGGCTAGCTGCTCCTATAGTCTTTTCAAAATTAACATTATCCGCCAACTATATTTTCAGGCAAGGCGAAGTTTTACGAGATATCCCTAATATAAATTGGAACGTATTTTCCCTGAGATTGGTGACGCCATTGTCATCGCTTTTGTCGTCGATGACTACGTCGGTGACGTCTACGTCGTCTTCGTCGTCGTCGTCGTCGTCGTCGTCGTCGATGTCTACATCGTCGTTATCGATGTCCACATCGTCGTTATCGATGACGATGTCGAAGTCTCGATTACCCATTAATGTCCTGAGACACATGTTATGTTCCTTTATCCGCGACCGCACCAACAGCTCTAATGTGAATAAATGATCGTCGCAGACTTCGGGCAAATAACGATGCATAAATTCTGCTAACCTATTAACAAACGAACAAAATGATAATGTAGCATAACAAAATAATTCCACAGAAAATTAAGTATAAAAGACATCCACAAAACGCAGAAATTAAAATTGACTATTGTCTTTCATTCTGATCTCAAAACGAATTGAATTAACACGTTGACCGAATCACTATTACTGCACGTTTATCTAGCATGAATGTCACCGCATTAGGTAGCATTATTTATAATACAGAAATGTTTTCAAATAATCATAGTTCAACCGAGTAAACAATAATTCAATTTGATTGGGGGTCATCATCAGTGACCCCCACGACATTCAACGTGTTAATTAACCGATTAAATTTATATCATAAAGCCTCATATTGAATTTAAGCCATGCGCAAAGTCGACTCGAAAATTACCGTAGAAGGTATTCGACGTTGTGTCCACTGGGACCGGAACTCTGAAAAATTTGATCCGCTATGTGATGAAGCGGGGCATCCCCGAGCCAATGCTGATTCTTATTGGTGGCGATGTATATGATCACAGGAAAACTCTTGCTCCCATCTCGACTGTAGAACGTCGAAACTATTGTTATGTATCCACCCAAAGTGCATTCGCGGTTTTCCAAATACGGCAGTGCCACGCTGTCTTCGACTTGGAACGCGCAACCGTATACAATGCCCTGCGACAACAAAGAGACTAATTAAGTCGCAATTCACCAGAAACGTATCGGCATTATGAAACATTAACACGTTAAGCGCCACGAAAATCTTCACCATTTTTTTGTACTCTTATCCTGTTTAGCAAAGAAAAGCAACGATTATTCACTATTTAGTGTTCCAATATTTGCATTACTATTATCAACTTAGTTACGTTATCAACATGTCATCACCACATATGGTACACTTCAATCTTTGTAAGAAAATATTTTTAATGATCACTGATAGCGATATACGTTACAAAGCAGTAAAAGCATAAAGAACCAATATCAAAATACATAAAAATTACCAAAAACCTGAATAGAACATATTATTTTATTTAAAAAATCGATATAGTTTATAAGCAAAATGTAACCGAAGTTTCCGTGGCGCAGAACATTTTGACTCGACACCGATTATCTTGCAAGTTACTAATGTTTTCAGTAACTCAGAGGCATCAATCATCCGTGACTGACATGACATTTAACGTGTTAAACAGCGAATGTATTTTTTTTCCTTCTACAATCGTGTTTCGAGTTAGCGAGATCCCGTGTATCCGGTTCCTCCGCGCGAGGAGGAACGAACAAGCGGAAAATGTTGGATTAGGAATCGTGACGTCGTTGTAAAACGTATATTCACCTCTTGTTCTTTTATCAGCGTAGCCACGCGCCCGGGCTGTAACAAAAGAAAACAGAATCATTGAGCAAACACGAGTATTGAAATAGAAATAAAGCGAACAATGAACGAGAAGCTTGGTCAGTGGACAAGCATGTGACGCAAACACGTAACACGAACACGGGGGACGAAATTGTGTTCGAAAGATATCGGTTTCTACGAGTTGCAACTGGTTTACATTGATTGGGAAGCGGCACGGTAACACGAGATCAAGAGAAATCGTACTTATTTAATAAAACCCCGCGTGGATCGTGTTAATCGTAGTACAATAAACCGTAAGGCGCGAGATAAAAGTCTCGTCGTTGCGTTCGCGTCGGCCACGTCGAAGGATGAAGTGACACGCTCGGACCGTGGGCATACAAAGTCGCGAATTATCGACTCGTCAACCCGGGTACACGAGTTATATCTTTGTTTGTACTCGTCGGTAATCTCGAATTATTATAGAACTTCTTTAAAAAAAGGAGAGAAACAAGAGAGAAGAAAAGAAAATTAGTTTCAATGCACATAACCATATTAAATCGATTAACTGTATAAATCAGAGTGACAAATTAATTAAACGAAACAGTGTCCAACTTTTATTGGTCTTAATAGAAGCATCCGTGACTACTTACTGGGTGGCCACATAAATACGTGTGCGTGTATGTATTGTCCTGCGCGCTTTGTACTGTATGACTTTAAACACTGGAACTAACGAGTACTTCAACTGATTTTTTGTCATTTCTTTGTGAGAGTCACAAGTGTGCAGTTATTAACACATTGTATGCATTAACATTTTTGGCAAAAGTTTTGATTTGTTTCGTGTGTGGTTGAAAGTATTTCTGTCTGCAGTGGAAATTCTCGAAAATATGTTGAATAATAAATAATAAATAACAAGTGTTAAGATTTCAATTGGCTCATATATCAATTTAGGTATTACTAAATCAGTTTCCTTAATGACCTCTCAAACGAGTATCTGTGCCTTTTCAATAATTATACAAGAACAAATTAGGAAGAGTTATTATGACCCACGTGGTAGTTCTAGTGTTAAACGAGCATCCTCCTATCGGCAGCTACTCGACAACTCGTGTCTCCCATTTAATGCGACACGTTTATTTTTACAATTAACACTAAACCGAGCAGTTAAACTCACTTTTCGAAATACCTCTTATACCAACTTCAGGAGTGCATTTGTCGAGACATTGATTTATAATTCAGTTTGCGTATTGCTAGATCAATATCCTGAATAATTTCTTCGAGAAATCTTATCTTTCTAATAATCGCAAAAACAATAAATCAGAAATGGGTGATTGTGACCGTCTAACAGGTTTAGTGTCAAGGAAGTCGTAAACTGCGAAGCCCAGTTGAAGAACACGTGGATAAACACGCCGAGTAAACTGTAGACGCAAAAGAAGACACAACGAAGTACAATGTCACAAACCTTGTGACCGCGAGTGACGCGAACAAAAGCATTCGTGACGTGCCCCCGCTCGTCGTAAATTTCGAAACGTCAAGCAAAAGTGCATCCCTCTGGCGGGACAATGGCCATTTGCCAAAGCTTTGTAAAAGAATTTTACGCGGAGAAAATTATCGATATAAATAGCACAACTGACAGACCACCTCCGCATGAAAAAGCTATACAGTATGTCCGCAGGAACGAGCCGTAGGAACAAGCGCGGTCGTGAAACCGTCGCTACGCGTTGCCAACGACTTGTTTTCCATAGCCCGCGCGTTGCTAGGGGACCGCCGTGGATCGCGCAAATTGTGAAGAGCAACGGTGTGAGATAGTGCGTACGAAGCGAATTTAGAGTGAGAGAGAGAGAGAATTGTAAAGAGAACAACGAAGAATTGTAAAGAGAACGTACAAACGTTTTTAGACCACTACAATAAATCCTACATGTTCGATCGAAAATATTTCGCGCATATACGTATCTGCGTACATATGTTTTGTTTCGCGTGCCGTCCTCTAACGCGCAATAAAAGTTTCGAAATTGCACGTTTTAACGAACATGAATTGCTTCCGATAATTTTTCGTCCCCTATGCGTGTTCGAATGTTAGCGTTTTGCGTCACGGTTCACGTTTCATTATCATCGGATTCTCTAGTGAATCATTTTGAACGTTTAACAATATTTTATTGTATAATCTGATAAATATTCTATGCTATATTAATATGAATAATACTATGATACATTAATGAATCGTTACAATACTGTGATCTATTCGTAATAAACGTTAATATAATATTTGTATAAAATTGATGTGAATTTTCCACGAATCTGTCACAGCCGTGAAAAGCAACGACGCAGAGAGCGTAATGGAGCGTCCCTAAATTCCATTTCTGATAATTACATTCTCATTAGTGCCGCGGTGCGTGGTGTTCCCCTGCCAAAATCGCCTAATGAATCCTTTCACGTGTCCCACGACGCCTCTCTTATATTTGAATCCTGGATGCCAACACAAAGACCCGTAACCGAATACCCATATACCGCCGTTGCCATTATTTTCATCTTCCATTGTCAATGGTCGAATAAACGATTCTCTGCAACGATCACCAATCGTCTCCTCCTCCCGGTGTCCCACTGTTTCTCTTCGCGCGGAATTACTCTGGACCGTTTCGTTCGAAACGAGACGAGACGAGTTTCGATTCGATTTATAGAAACCAGCCTGTGGCTTCGAACCGACGAGGGTCAAAGGTTATTTCTAGCGGAATGCTACTTGCGAATACTTGTGTGCGTTCCCAGTGTCCCCTCGAGCCTCCAGGAACGAAGAAATAAATAAATAAATTAACGCGAACAGGAAACGAAATACTAATGCTAGTTGCCTTATCTGAAGTGCCTGCAACGTGGTCATCGATTTGACAAGCGCGCGGCACGTGGCTCGACTGTGCTTTTACCCCACCGACCGCCAGTAGACACGAAAGCTCCGCTCTCAAGAAAATCTCACTCCCTCCACGGCAACGATTCTCGTTTCATTCCTCCCATTCTCGCCGACGGGTTCATTAGAGGATTTAACCGTTCGGTCGAGATCACGACGCGTTCCTTGTCCTCTCCGCGCGTATCGTTTCGCGAGTCTTCGGCATCGGCGATGCCATCGTTCCAGGAATCCGTTTATCGCCGGCCTCGCACCGCGGTCGATGATAGATCAATCGAACGATCTCTCGGGGATTTCGCGTAAGGTCCTTCGCTGGATCGTTGCCGGGCGGATGATCCGATGATCGCGTCCGATGAATCTCTTCGCGCGCGTCGTTGATTGCTGCCGGTTCGATCGAGGAGACGATTCTTCCGAACGTTTCATTAGGGATCAGTGCGAAATCTCAGGACACGTGGAACCAAGTAGAAATTCGACGAGATCGGACGGAGTATGTAGTCCGCGCGGGAGCTTGACCGAGACTGCCGGTTTCTCGGGCGTGTACCTCCATTTGTGAAAAGAGATGGAAGTAGGCTGACGAAGAGGGCGACAGGAAAATCCTGCCGGTCGGAGAGAGAGGGAACGTTAGAAGCCGCTAGTGGGAGAACTGATGAGGCGGCTGACGAAACACGATGAGCGGCTGACGTATAGCACCCGAACTTCGAATACATAAACAAAACACGACTATTACTCAATTTCGTTAGTGACGCGAGTCATTGGTCGATAATTATGCAACAATTGCTTTTCCGATGCGCCGCTGGGAAATTCGGGGAATTATGTTGATGTCTCGAAGGAATGGTATGATAATGGCATTCCTCGTGTATAAATTAAATTTGTATCATTGTCATTAAAGAAACTTGTCTTTAATTTATGTTAAACAATGGAATCTTGATATTCAAAAGGAAATGGAATGTTTCTGATACTTTGCCAATAGTTGTTTCCTTGTTAAGTGAGGCTGAATGTATACATTTTCAGTCGTGTGAATACTACCCTTGGCACAAATTAGTAAGCAGGTGAATGCAGCTGGTACAAGTTGTAAGCGTGTGAGTAATAATTAGCTGAGTTTTTGGAAATGTAGTATATTTTTTGAAAAATGCTGATTTACCGCGGATGGTAACTGGATGTAATCGTTTGTGTCTAGAAGGTATAGATGTCGCGAGCGGTAAATGACCAAACCTTCTCAGGGCATGCAACGTAAGATAAAAAATTATAAATCAGCTGATGATCGAGTGAGCTAAGCGTTGTTGACGGGTGTTTGAATTTTCACTTTTTTCGAACGAGAACTACCGGTTTGAATCTGAAATTGTTGAGAAAGGTGAGAGCTTAACAGCGTTTGCATATTTAGCGTGAGTACAGCGACAAATGAATATCTTGGATTATTATTTTATTGTACTTGTATTTTGCTTAAACATACTTGTAACTCCCACAAAACGTGACCTGTTGCTCGCTTTATTAGATATTAAAGTAAATGACCGAAATAGACACACCTCCATCCTCTCCAAACATGAATGGCCAAATCGAGGAAGAAGATATGATCTATGTGGGTGATGTTGATGAAGTGATAGAAGCGTTTGAAACAGAAGAAATTGGAGATGAGGATGTGATGGAACAAGAGCCCCCAGAGCGGGGAGATGCATCTTGTCTATTCACCGGGCATAAGCGAGGTCAAGAAAGTTCTGCCTAATATAATAAAAGTAATGTGAACAAGCATAATCGTATTAAAAATTTCAGGATCCGTATTCTGTGGTTTTTTGAGTAAAAATGGAAAACTGGCTGCCACTGGAGGGGAAGAAGATAAAGCCTACATTTGGGACACTACGTATGGGGATATAATTCTTGACTGCACTGGACATAAAGATAGCATTATCTTTGCAGAGTTTAATTTTGATGAGACTTACCTAGCTACCGGTGACATGAGTGGTTTGATTCAAGTTTGGACAGTAGCTGACAAAGCCAAAATCTGGTCTTACAACATGGGGGATGCAACAGTCAGTTTAATCTCTGTAATTGATCTTTAAATTATAAATGACTGAAAAATTGTCTTCTTCATTGCAGTGGATGAAGTGGCATATTGCTGCAAATGTATTATTGGCAGGATCTGTTGACGGAGAAGTATACATGTGGAAGATACCTACTGGAGATTGCAAAGTATTTCAGGGGTATGGTTGCCGAGCAGAGAATGGTGCAATATTTCCAGATGGTATTAGTTACTTTATGTGCTTTCCTAATTGATGGAATGGTATTTAAATGGTGTATAATTTTTTAGGCAAGCGTATTGCAGTTGGTTATGAAGATGGAACGATTAGGACAATAGATTTGAAAACAAGTTCTATCTTGTCTTCGATTTCTTCCTCCTTGGGTCATTCGTCTACTATAACTACTCTTGATTGTCATACTGATAATAATTTAGTCCTTTCAGCTGCTACTGATGGAAAAACTATAATCAGTACTTCAAGTAACGGCAAGGTAATAAAAAGATAGATAGTGATAGATAGCAACTCTCTATATTTTAAGAATCTAAGTAATATGATTTACAATCTTCAGATAATTTCGATTTTGCAAAAATTGAATGTTGGTGACAGAAGTAATCTTATGAATATCGACCAAGATGCTGAGAATAGTGAAGCAAATAGTGATAGCAACTGGGTAGAAACTGCAGCATTCTGTAAGGATCCTGCATTCCCAGTTGCTGCAACTGGTACAGTTAATGGAGAAATCTTTATCTGGGATATCTCAAAACAGGTATTACCACTTTTACTTTACATGGAACCTTATGTGGTGTTATGTAGTACTGATTTCTACTGGTACTGGAACTATTTAGGTACTCAGACAAAAAATCGAGCAAGAGAGCGGTATATCTAAATTGCTATGGAAGGGAAATACGTCTATCCTGTTTTCTGCAGGATTAGATGGTATTTTGAGGTGTTTCGATGCAAGAACTGGCCAATGCCTACAATCATTCTCTGGCCATACTGCTGACATTCTTGATTTACATATATCTGAGTAAGTTATAGCAATATGAAATTACTTCTTCATAATAGAGTATAAATAAAACAGGACACATAACATTGAATGCTTTTCAGAAATGGAGAAAAGGCACTAACAACATCCGATGATTCCACAGCCAGAATTTTTGATATTTCATCTTTATCATAACGTAATCTATTATATAGGGAAAAATATAAAATCTTTGTTATTATCTAAGATCTATGTACATTTTATGAAAGTTGTTCATATATATATATTGTACTTTGTTTTCATTTTTTATTAAAAATAAAATTTATTTATTTTTAGCTTAGAGTCTGTAGTACTTTATCCTTACACCACCCAGAATCAAGAGAATATCTTTTACTTTTCCACAAAAAGTGAGTTGGACAATGTTCTTCACCTTTTTCAAAATTGAATAATGAACTAAATTCAATTGCTATTTTTGATCTAACTAGACCAACTCCCCCTGCTTTCTCTGGTGCAGGATGATACACTCTTCCTGTTTGAATATTCATGTACAACTTTTCTGGTTCGAATGGCACCTACAATGAGTTCATTATCAAAACTTATTTACTCAAACTATATTTTGAGATTTAAATACCATAAGTAACTCTTCTGCATGAGCATAACCAAACCAATCTTCATCTTCTCCTGTCTCGCTGTTCTGTTTCTGTACAATTTTAGTAAATACTATTGGCAAATCATCGCATCTGATAAAATTTCTTTCTGGGCCACACAGAGAAATATATGGAAAATCCTCCATATACCTTCCTGTCTCATTTTTCCTCAAACGCTTGAAAAAAAATGCCAAGAACTTTTTGTCTAAAATAATATTTGATAAATATGAGTATATACATATTGACATATATTTTTCAAAGTATCTGCCAACCTTTAAAGCACGAAGTAAAATTTTTCATACGAGCATCATCCAGGAACAACTACAGGACATACAAAAATCATCTCATTTTTAATAGTTCAGTAGTCTTATAATCATAAACATTATTGGAGCTAATTAAAGAATGAATTGTACCATGCCTTGGTGATCAATGTAATAAAAATATTCTCGAACTCTAGGTTCCGGAGACTGTCCCTGTACATATTTCACTATGTGCCTTTTAGGCGCCTTAGAAAGATAATTAATTTTTAACAATCGCGGCCATGAATATGAAAACATCGTACCCGTCACACTAATCACGCAGATCGTTTTTCAACAGATAAATTACGCGCGAGATAATTTTACCATACGAGAAACACATGTCACGAAAACATGTCAACAGAACAGTCAACTCAGGCGCATTACGTCAGTTGAAATCGGGCTACAGTTCGTTCAGGAAAAGACATAACCTTATTCGGTATATGTGCTTTGAAGCATCGATTATGTCATGCACGACATAACGTGTATCTACATGTCGCATTTTAACGCAATGTTCTCAAACAGCATAATCTGAACCAAGCCTGATAAGCTTCCCGATAATGCTCGATCGCCCGCCTCCTTAATTGAATCGTCGGCCATATTTAATTGAACGCGCACGGGTCAGGTTCAATTGACCGGGGAGCTGGTGACATCTGGCGCGATCGATCGGAACGCGATCTCGATAGAAACAGAAACTTCGATATTTCTCAACGTCACGTTAGTTCGCGCTGCCCACGGACAGGCAGATTCAAGAAATGAGATACGACGAAGAGGTGGAACGAACGGTTTCTGAAAACGGCCAGAGATTTCAAGGAAAGGATCGCCTCAGAGGACCGCGCCGTGGCGAGATGCTGTCGCCCCGTTGAACGATCGCCACCGTGCCGAGATCAAAACAGAGAAACGTACAAAATGTTGACTACGAGCTCGAGCAAGGAAAAATTCTGCGTCTGCAAGCTGAAATCTCGAATTGTTGTCTTTGCCAAATAAGTCGTGAGCAACGCGATCATTCGGCCCCGGAACATGGCTTCGTCCACGAAGAGGTCATGGAAACTCCGTAAGTGTGTTTTCCCTGGTCGTATCGCGTGCACATTGCTCGATTCGTCGGCGGACGGTACGCGTCCGACGGAATTCCATTCCGGCGGCTTTGAACCCCGTTAAGGGTAAACAATTCATGTTTACAATGCGTTCGACGGTGCCTCGGCGATTGATTGTTCGCTGCATCTTCCTATTATGGTCATAACCTTCGCCGGACTGTAAAGCGCGCTGCGTTTGTGATGTCACTGGCACCTGACACCTTGTCCGGGTCGTTTGAGTCAATGATGTTTCTTCTGTGCAGAGGATTTTGTTGCCCACACGTCCAATGTCAATTGTCTGGCATTGGGTCACAAGTCTGGACGTGTTTTGGTCACTGGTGGCGATGACAAGAAAGTGAATCTATGGGCTGTTGGGAAACAGAATTGTATAATGGTATTTTTATCTAGTTACTTAACACCAGCTCTGATACAATGCTCATTTTTCCTGAGCATTTGGTTCATTGACCGTTCGCATTGGTTTTAGAGCCTGAGTGGTCACACCACTCCGATAGAATGTGTAAAATTTGGGCAAACGGAAGACTTAGTATGCGCTGGCTCGCAGACGGGAGCACTGAAAATTTGGGATTTGGAGCACGCCAAATTGGCCCGCACGTTAACAGGACATAAAGCAGGCATACGTTGCATGGACTTTCATCCTTATGGAGAGTTATTGGCATCTGGAAGCTTAGACACTGCGATCAAGTTGTGGGATATTAGGAGGAAAGGTTGTATCTTTACATATAAAGGGCACAATAGGATGGTGAATAGTCTCAAATTCAGTCCTGATGGCCAGTGGATTGCTAGTGCTGGGGAAGAAGGAATGGTTAAGGTACAGACATAAAGATCACTTAAGTAGAATACAATTTGATGTTACTATATAATAACTCGTTCATCGTTTAGTTATGGGATTTAAGAGCTGGTAGGCAGCTTAGAGAATTCTCAGAACACAGAGGACCGGCAACAACAGTGGAGTTTCATCCTCATGAGTTCTTACTAGCCAGTGGCAGTGCAGATAGAACAGTTCATTTCTGGGACTTGGAATCATTTCAACTTGTATCATCTACGGATCAAAGTCACTCCACAACAATTCGGTATGTACTCATATATTTTATTATTGCACTTACATTGTTGAAGACCTTAGATATTTTACTGAACCACCTTGCTTGTTTGCCAGGTGCCTCTATTTCAGTCAGGGCGGGGAATGTCTTTTCGCTGGTTGCCATGATGTGTTAAAAGTATATGGTTGGGAACCGGGTCGAACGTTAGATTCGGTTCCGACTGGTTGGGCGAAAGTGCAGGATATAGCTGTGGCCCAGAACCAGTTGGTAAGCTAATACTACAGAGAAATTGATATACACACAGGACAGATCATTAGCGTAAATCCATTTACGAATGTTTCAGATCGGTGCAAGTTTTCATACTGCCAATGTCGTTTTATACGTGTGCGATTTAAAAAAAGTTGCTCCGTTAGGAGGGGTGTCAACGTCCGATTCACCGTTCAGTCACGGGAACTCGTTAAGGAAAAGCTTCTCCAGGGAAAGGCCTCCCGGATTAAAGAAACATACGTAAGTGAAATGAAACCTTTCAAGATCGTTTCTATTCTTGCCTGTAATCCTGGTGTCTTACCCACAGGCTAGACGTGAGGACTATAGAAGAGGCAGACAAGTCCGGAACAGATCCAGAAGATGAAGCAACGTATGCCGACATACCGAACGTTACAGCTTACCATGACATCTTTCAACCGAACAGGTCGCGTAAGTGTCAACATTTTTCCATGGCAAGGTTCGATCATGTGCTCTAACTTAACTGAAACTCTATTCTACCCCGACTATTAACTATCCACTTACAACCACAAGCCTGAGAATATAAATGCATCTGGATGTTGTGTCGTACAGTTTGTGAATGAGCATGCTATGCACGGTATGTTTCAGTGTCTCGCACTCCACCTCCAGAACCTGAGGCTTTCCAGGAGCCTCAAGACATAGGTGAGTTCCATGTGAATCCCCGTCTTTCCTCTTCTGCTATCGATAACGCATGAACGCCGACCGATAAACCTTCGCACACATTTACCCCATACGTACACGTCGCACATTATGCTATGTATATTACCTTTTCCAGATCCCACGCAGCCACAGATACTACAAAATCTTTCTACCTCAATGTCAAATCTAAGCACAGCAGAACCAGAGGAAGTTCCGCCCATTTCGTCGCCGTCATCTCCACCCCCGCCCGCGCCAACGTTATCATTGACCAAGCCTGTACCCGTGCGTGTTCAGCCGATCAAGTCGTCGCCACCCGTTCAGAGAAACGCGTTGACATCGACGAGCCAGGCAAAGACTTTGCAAACGAACAATGGCCTTAGCAGGACGTCGAAGAACTTGGCGTCCATACCGCCCCTTAGACAAAACATTACGCCTCTGCCTGGCAAGAAGATCGGCACTGGCAGTGATTTAGGGACGCTTCCACAACCCTTGGGCCCTCAACGGTCGAATTCAACTTTGACACCGCGGGTGGCGCCAATGGCTGCCGTTCTTCCAGTAATGGACGATGGGAAACTGAAGAATAGAGCACCTAGCCCGGATTCTCCTAAGCATTATCTAAAGAGGCAGAGTAGTTGTAGGGATGGAGAACAGGGTTACGAAAGCGATTATCCGGTACAGTGA
The DNA here is from genome assembly GCF_051020985.1 of Nomia melanderi. NCBI lineage: Eukaryota > Metazoa > Arthropoda > Insecta > Hymenoptera > Halictidae > Nomia > Nomia melanderi. The sequence continues at coordinate 913,095 of NC_135002.1, read as the reverse complement.
GTATCTTCCATTCGTTCCCAAATAAAATGTACTTCTCGTCGTTTGCATCGCGTTAATGAAATTGTCGTATTCTTGCAGAATTAATAGTATAAGGCATAGCCCCTCTGATCCAGCGTTAAACAGGCCGAACTCGGCGCAGTCCAGGTCCACCTCGCTAAATAGAAACTTTACTACCTCATCGTCGCTGTCTGCACGCAACGCTTCCACTACCACCACCACGTTCGCGACAAAAAAATCGAACAAAGCTCAAGTGCCCCCAAACCCTAAGATAGACGTGCGGACATCTCAGGTGAGGCCAAGCGTAGAAGCTACAGAGAAAGAGGAAATCGTCCCTATAAGTGCCGATAAACCTTACGGTCTGGACGTCGAAACCTTTCTACCTGTGAGTGTTCACTGTGTCCGTGTATATTCGATCACGCTGTCAAAGTGTACCGCGTGAAACTGACTCGCCTCGCTCTTGTGATTTCCCACAGAACCACTTCGCGGGTTCAACAGCGTTTGGCTACCCTCAGATCGGTGTCCTCAACGAAATGTCCGAGGCTGAAGTGCTCAACAGCATGATGCGAGGCCATGAGGCGATGATGACTGTACTGACGAATCGTCATCGATCTTTGCAAATCATCTATTCCCTGATGCAACACAAAGATCTTAAGGTACGTTGCACTTTCTGCGAATAAAACGTCGTTTATCGTTGACAGTGGGAAAAGTAGAATTGAGAAGACGTTTTACAATTTCAGGCTGCAGTGGAGTCCGCTGTGGCGATGAACGATCTTTCAGTGATCGTGGACCTATTGGGAATATTGACTCTAAAACCGTAAGTAACAGAACTCCATCGCCAATTGATCCGTAATCCCCTGTGTATACCTACGTTCACAGTCCGTTTCGCTTCCAGAACAATGTGGAACCTGGATCTGTGTAACTCTCTGCTCGGCCCGATCGGGGATCTCCTGCAAAGTAAATACGAAATGTAAGTACAGAGTCGTTCGCACTGTTTCAACAGACCTATCACTGCGTTCTTAACCCCGATTGTTCACTTTCACCCACATTTTCCAGCCGTCTGTACCCTTTAACGGATAACGGTTTATCCATGAGAAATTATCTGACGCTCGCGCTCGCTTGTTTTACGCCGACAATGTCGAAACACCGTGGAAATCGAGTGCACGCGCGCGGCCGCCCGTTCGTGCGTGTCATCGTCTAACGTTACTCCACTTTCAACGGTGAAACACTACACGGTCGGTGAATTAAAGAAAACCGAGACACCCCTTCCACCGTGCGGCAGGGGTAAGTTCTCGTATGGCTCGTGCACGCGAGCCGCTCGGCAAACAGGCTGGGTTTCGAGTGGGGTCGCGTACTTCACCGTCGCGTCTATGGGAATGGCTAATTCGCCGAACGGGGGAAACACGAGGCGAAAGGGAGGAGGGTTCGCGAAAATTAGCCGAGACAATGGAGGACAGTGCCAGATGCAAATTTCGATCCTCGAAAGACCTCGTTCTCGCGAGCCTTATTGTCCCCACGGTTGAAAACTCGAAGGGCAACGCGTGCATCGATGCATATGCTGACACTCTTCACGGACAGACAAATCCGTTCTGTCATTCTCCCTTTTTTTTTCCTCTTTTTGTTCTCGAATGTCGACCGATCATGAATATTAACGATCGCGTAGGAAGAACACGCTTGACCCAGATAGTCGGGTTTAGGATCGCTTTCCTTTCAGTCCTTGCCTTCAGTCTTTGGTTTTTTTTCAATTCTCGGGAATTCGAACTATGCGAGGTTTAATTAACATTCAGATTGTCTCTGACCGCTTCTACGAAATTTATATTTCAAAAGATTAATGTTGCAACTTCTTCTATTTTTTACTGAACTAAGGTAGCTTTCTTTTCACAAATTTTCTTTATCGTAACTTTTTATTATTATTGTCGTTGTTACGTTAATATTATTGCTATTAACATATCAATATTACCATTACACAGAAATTATCATATAACTTCATATAATCACCCAACCTTTCTATGTAAAAATGTATTCACGACTGATTGATTTGTTTCTTGATCAGGATAAAACTAATCGAACAAGAGGTACAACTAATCTTCTTCCTTGGAATTCCAAGTGAATGTCAACAAAGCGATTCCAGGGAAGAAGAAGGAGAATAATGACACGATGGGTGCAAGCGATGCTCGGAACCGGTTAATTAGCCGGCGCACAGTTACAAGCTGTCGCCATTGCGCTGTCGCGGCGAGAAACGAGCGTTTCCTTTCACGTGCCTGCCGGTTATCCGTCTCTTCCTGTTTCGCTCGTCTAATTAGAAACACGTGGATTATGAATTCAGCTCAGACGCTGAATCGTCGCGATTCCTATTGCAACGTTACGCCAAAGGTAATCTCGTGATCCTCTTGCCTAGCCAGTCGCGCGCGGCGCGTGCAGACGTACACAACAAAATTTAATTCAATCTCCCACGATTTATCAATGCTCGCCTATTACGTCGGCAAACGACAACTTCCTCGCGTTGATTTAATGACAGGCCAGATCACCACGCGATCTAATAATATCCCGTCTCCCCGTCGATGATCTAAAACCACCAGTCCGGAAAATTGCCGTCCCGTTCGTTACGCGTCCGCTTATTGCGACGATCGTCTACTCACTTTTCCTTTTTCTCCTCTTCTTCCTCTTCTTCTTCTTCGCCTGTCATTGCTATTATTAGAGCGCACACCTTGATTGACGCCCGATGACAGCGATTCAATTTGCGTAGAGCTTAGTGCTCGATCAACGTGGCTCCTGGTGTCTTAGCCACTGGAACTATCGATCACTTAAATTGCCTTTTCCACATTTTTTCATGGAAAATATGCATGTACCGAGACATCAATTTATTCTTCATTCAGTTTGAGTGTTACTGAGTGAATTTCCATACCCGTTTCTTAGAGTAGCCTCTGTTACCTCTTCAATAATGAAAGAAGAATTTGGGACTTTGGCAGCTCTTAAAAGCAATCGAATAATAAGGAATCACTTAACTATTTAACTACTTTCCCCTAGTTCCCTATACTGTTCAACGTTTATAATATTCTCCATGTCTTCCAAAACTTCAGCTCTCACCCTCCATTTATCACCTGGATCCCCATGAACTGCAAATTTTCCTTTGCATTCACATTCATACGAACTATCGGTATTCGAAGTGAAATAGAATTTGTCTTTCGTCAGTTCGATAAACAAAGGAAAATTTGGAACTTCTATTTTGTCCTGTTTCGCGTATAAAAATCGCGATTCGTTCGTGATAGGTGCAAGATGGCTTTCACGGTCATCCAAGTTCACGGTCGTTGCTCACGACCGTTCAGGAACACAGCTCCATGCTCGTGCGTGCACCGCAACCGATACCATAAAAGTGAATTCGTACTAATCGTCGGTCGCTCGGCAGCTGCCGGCCACTGTCAATCGTAACAGTCGAGTACAGCCGTTTGCGCGATCCCCTTTCCTCCGGCTGTCCCCCTCAACGATTAGGCCGCAATCAAATGAACGCGTTCCTCCATGCCGAACGATCATCCTCGATCGCTGTCCTCTGATTACCGTTCTGCTATTATTCATGCTCGTAATGTCTAATAATTCTTTCAGTAAGTCCTCGCTTGACCCCGAAATCTTAGAGCATAAAGACTGAATTGCAACTTCGAACGATGATACTAAACATTGAATTTCATAATTTTGCTGTATTAAAAGAACCTGTGGCTGTGAGTTGTTCGTTTCGATCTATTCGATGGTTCTAGTATCGAATCGGAGTCAATTTGTCGGATTAGAGTATCTAATTTACCGGCTAGACAGAAGAGACGTATGAACTCGATGCCTGACACAGAAAAAATGTCGGTCGATCGCGGTGGTTCCGTGTCACGGTTCGACAGCCGCGTAAAGGGTGAATCCGGCCAGCAAATTGCCGGCTAAATATACACATCTCGGATGGCGTAATGCAGTGCAGTTTGCATAGAAGGTACTCGCCGTTTTCACGGCTCGTTCGTCACGGGTTTTCGTCCTGGTTCCGAAGGTGACGGCCCCGTGAGAAAAAAAAGGCGTCGATGAATATTCCATCGAGGCGCGTGCCGCTTTCGAGGGGTCGTTCCGTGTTCACTTCCCGATTTATCGATCTTTTCATCCCGTTATCCCTGATTTCGCAATTTTCCTTTATCAAGAAGAACGATAATATTAATATTGGAAGTCAACTCTTTGCACTTGAAAGTTTTTCACTGGAAATACTCGACATTTTCCGATGACAGCCGACATTCTTTGCAAGTAACTAACGAGAATAAACGCGTAGATTAAGGAGCGAAGCTATGTTATTCCAATATCTCACGTATCGCATTATACGAAGTTTAATACTATCAAATATCGAATCAAGTGGCGACTGATAGTCATCAAAGGGATTTGATTACTGCTCAGACGCGGTTGCACAGCGAAGTTCGGTAAAATAAAAACTCCAGTCAAGTTCAACGTCATATATACATTGTAATAAACAAAACAAAATTCTGATATTGAAGGCAGAACTATATTCAACATTCTTTAGCGCGAATTAGTACCTAAAACCGGGAATTTCCGTAGAAATCAGTAATGCGGTCGTCGCCGCCCCGAATTTCCAATATGGCCGCCGTTCTTTCGAGAAATCTCACGCTTTTGGACGAATTTGTCGGATGAAAGGATACAAACGACGCGAATATGTTCGAAAATGTTGCGGAACGTTGGTTAAACGTTCTCAGAGGATGTCAGTGGCCATGTATAGGTGATTCAGGAGTCTCGAAGCGAATGGCTCGCGTTACGCGGAACATTTATGAGGCGGTCCACGCGATTCGTCCCGCTGATTCGAACGGGAGCGCGCGCGAACCCTTTATCGCCGTCCCAAAGCGAGCGTGTCGAATTTGGCCGCTAAGCCTTTCGTGCCTTTCGTTATTTATTGGCGCCGTTATGGGCTAATAACACGTTTTGGAACAAACCAGGCGTGACGCGCACCGGTGGGCGTCGTGGAAGCGACGCGGCTGTGCGCTCAGTCTGGTTTTTTCTCATGTTTCTCCTTTCTGTGTTCGAAATCTGGCCCTTTTGTAGCTGAATCCTTCGTTTCATCTTATTTTCTATTTATTTTATACACTTTTCATTTTATATCGACGTACAGAATTATTCTTCGATCGATTAGGAAGCTTTTTTGTGAATGTTGATGAGCTGACTTCGCTGGTCGAGGGATTTGGGGTTTGGAAAGATAGATTAGTAAAGTTTTGGTTGTTCTTTCTCATTGTTTTAGGTACATAAATGTTGGTTCTACGGCGTTGAGGCTGATCCTGCGGAATTTCGCTTCAGTGATCAAGTCGAACGTGGAGGCGCCTCTCCATACGATCGGCGTGGACGTGTCGCGGGAGGAACGGTAAGATAGTTTCATTACTTACGATGTACTAATGTAGATTGTAATCACTCTGAACGAGAAACGCGAAGTCAGCAGTCTGACGCTTCCAAAGCCTATGACATCGATGACAAAAATTTCGGAAGAAATATTGAATTCTTAGAAAATATTTTCTCTAGCACTAAACCACCGAGCATTTTACACGCTTACATACAGATTATAACAATAGATTATTTTCAGTTTCTTCATTCATTATATAAATATCGAATGCTTTTAAGACAATAATTACGAAACAAAGAGAATCGAAACCGGCCATCTTGACTGGAACGGTAGTTCCACTGTTAAATCGTCGCGAAGCGAATCACATTTCTCTAAGATCCACTGAACCTAACCGAACACCAGGAAGCGAAGCTAAAGTTAGAATCGCAAGCAATCAGGATCGCCTATTAAAAGAAACTTCCTGAATTTCGTTGAATCAGATACCACAAGTGCCTCTCCTGCTACGAGAAGCTCCAAACGATCAGAGGCATCCTATTGAAGAAGCAGTCTGCGCCGGGCAAGCTGAGCGCGACCTTCCGCGAGCTGGCAGTATTAATGAGGAGCATCGAGTGACCACGGCTGAAGAGCACCGCGCACCCCGCCGCCAGACTCGTCGTTACCTGACAGAGGACCGGGACAGGCCCGTGCAAACGCCGGGGAACCCCGGAACAACCGGCCCGCTCGTTCGAGCTGATACGCGCGCGGCGATGGCGCGACGGATCGGACCGAGAATCTCCGTTCCCTTCGTCGCCGTTCGGCTCCCGTCGGTTCCTCGTGTCGAGTCGTCGGCCCGCGTGGAGGAAGAGCAACGTTGAACACCCGCGATGACGAAGAAAACAGCGGAGAGAACGAGAGACGCGAACGGAAACACAGAGGCGGAAAACGATTTTTGTAACGGGAAAAGAGAAACAGAAACCGCGATAAGAATGCAACGATGGACTTGCTAGTGGGCGGACGTTGTTGTTCGCCGGACAATTGTCGATTCGCCCTTTCATAAAGGGCTGCGTGCAGCCCCCTTCGCCGAAGGGTTGCCCGCGGACGCGAAAAGCTCCCTCGATCAGACCAGTCCGAGCCGCTCTTCTTACTTTCCTTTTGTCTTCTCTTTTGTTTGTTTGTTAGGATCCTAGAGTGATAAGGAGTATTGTATATTATTATATAATATATTGCGCTATATTATATATACCGACTACCGACGAGAATGTGCACGGGTCGCGAGACAAGGGGGTCGATTCTTTGACCCCCCGCAGGAGGGTGTGATCGACGGGATTTTTCGCGAGCGTCCACGATTACTTTTTTTCCCCCCCGGGGTATGTTTTACCGGTGTTTCGACGGCCTTCTTGCCAGCCTCGCGGAGGAGCACTTCCGGCGAGCGCACGGGATCTATTTGTGTGGTCCCGGACCAACCCCTAATCGAGCGACGACGATATTAAAGACGACGTTCAACGAAGCGAGTAGGTAGAGTTAACGCGTTTCTTTTTTTTTTTTTTAAGAATAACTGAGAGCGAGCAAGAGAGAGAGAGAGAGAGTGAGAGTGAGAGAAACATGATGAGGTTGCAGTGATAAGAAAATTGTATTTTTGCAAGAGCCATTTGCGTCCGTTCGTTAATAAAACGTGAGAGAACGAGATGACGGAGAGATAGCGAGAGAGGAGGTACTCTGTAATCGTAAGGTGCGTCGGGGAACTCCCGAGATCGCGGATAGGCGAAGGTTTTCTTTGGTACACCTGCAACACGTGTGATATATGTATATATATATTTAACGCTGGAACTACCGGGTGGCTCGAAACGACCCATTCCTCGTTTCTTTTACGACTACCGGAAAGACAACACGGATGATGTAACGATACACAAAACGGAATTGGAAATCAATTAAAATCTGAATTGCACCGTCGGCGTTTCTATAGGAGAACGGTCGGTAGTTCCAGCGTTAAGATCGATGAGATAGGGAAACCGATTCGAGAGTAACGGGAGACGAACATATTTTCGAGAGAAACATTCAACTTTTCGACCATCCACCCCGTCGGCTGTTCGACCAATTTTCGAGATTTATTTTTTATAAAAGGGAAAACGCGTCAGACCACATTTATTCGAGCTTCAAATTTTACTGAACCGCTTTTCGACGTCGGATTCAAGTGTTCCGGGTGCGGCACGATGTCAACGGTCTCCTTCTTTTCGATTCCGAATCGCTTCTTCGTCGGTCGCAACGGTTTCCACGCGGAAAACGGCTCGATCGGTTCCGGAGGAGACGGCGGCCCGTCGATCGCCGCGGATTTTCCCGGTTCGAGTGCGGCACGAATCGATTCCACCGGTCCCCTTCGGAATCGCCCCCGTTCCCGTGGCTGTTTCTCGATCGCTCGCGCAACGCTGGCCCAATTTTTCTCTCCTGCAATCTGCTCGACCGAGCGAAAATGTCGCGGGAGAGTTTGACGCGTGCTGGGAACCGTGGAAAATCGAAGAACGATCCAAAGTTTCGCCGCGGACCGATAAATGCGGCAAATTCGTGCGAGGCGAACGCAGGCTGAGGTTCAGAATATCAATTCTTTTTATTCTTCTGCAACGCGAGTGAAAAGGGTAATCGAAGTATTTTTTTTAATATCTAACTTTCAAACGGATTTTCATTGATTCTCAACTAAACACCTATTTCATCCTGTGATAAGAAGTTTTTAAGACAGTTCAAATGATCGATTTTACGCGAAAATGACTTTTCCTCGCGAAATACATCACTTTTACGCATCCGAACGTTCTATTGAAATAAAGTTCTCGAAATTTCTAACATTCCTGAAACTCCCCAAGTATGCGAAGTTGTCATAGTTATTTATACTATACGAAGATAACGTTTCTTTACTCTAAGATTCCGTTCGAATGAATCTCGGCCTGCGTCGCCTACGTTCCCTTCGTCGCGAGCCAATTTCAAGATCGATCGTTCCCTTTCTTCGTACAACAAGCGACGAACGAATCCATAACCTGGAGAAGCGTGTTCGATGAAAGACACGGAAAGCGGAGCTTTTTCCGATTCGTTTCGTCCGTTGAAACGAAACAGAATCAGTTTCCAGCGATGTTTCGCGAATCGAAGCGGCGGACGCGTCCGAAAAGGACCGCGATCTCGCCGGGAAAAAAATCAAAGAAAACGTCAGTGATCGTCGAGAAGATCGCGTTCGAGCGTCCGATTAGTGTTTCAGTCGATGAAATCGAACGACGGCCGACCGGAAGCCAAACGATCCCGCGCGTTTCGCTTGTCCGTTGAAGAGGAACTCGCAGGAGCCGTAGGGCGCGCGTGAAATCGCTTTGTAAAGAGAAAAAACAAATGTACCCCACCCGCCCTATTTTATTAACAAGCTGTTTTTATACCATGTGATCAAGTAAATTACCTTTACACCTGAACTCACGGATATTTTACTGTGGCTCCAAGAACTCCCACGTGGACCGCGTTCACATCCGATTCCCGTCGGAACCGAAGGTCGTCGGGTTCGTTCTTCGAAACGAGAGGCTAAAGCGGAACGGAAATTCGGAATTTTTCAGGATCGACGGAGAGCCGCAAGTTTCGAAGCCTTCTCAGTCGTGCGATCGCTTTTTCGATCCGGAATTGTCGTTGGAACAAAGATGGCGAAGGGAACGAACCGGAGCGCTCAAAGACCCGATCTGCGTAACACAATTTTAACGCTGTTTTATTCAAACGATATAAAACGATAACAAAAAAAAAGAAGAAAAAGAAAGAAAAAAGAAACGAAATAAGAGATAGAAAAAACTGTTTGCGTGTGTGTGTTTGCGTGTGTATGCGAGCACGAGGAGAGACTCGTCGTCGGTTCCGTCCAACGTATTTTTGTAAGGAGAGTGAGTGTGCGTGTCCCCCTCGGCCATCCACTTCCGGTTTGCGCCGTTAACACTTTAGCTGCGGACGATCCTTTGTCGTGTCGTGTTTTTTCCTTCTGGTTTCTCGCCCCGTTGCTTTTGCATTATTCTCCGATGAGGAATCAACAGATTTTCCTTTCCGATGTACAACTTTAACGTTTCGTTGCTTTCCTTTCGGGGACGATACAGAGCGAGTCATTCGATCTGCAGAAGACACCTCGTGATCTATTTTTCTATGAATTTATATTCCGTCTCGAGTGCGTCGCGCCTCTCCTCTTACGGAGAAGCCGATAATTTCGCGTTAAAAGCTAATTGAGTTAGGTGTTCGAAAGGTTTAATACTTTACGAGCGATTTGCGATTCGTTAACGAGACATATCCTTTCGTCCGCCATTTTCTACGAAGCATTTACCGAGCCATTTCCTCGCGTTGAAGTGTAAATCCTCGTAAACGATTAATCGGCCTCGACCATCTTTGCCTAACGTCTTCGTTCGAAATTCGAAGTATCGTTTCCTCTTCCGCATACTATCTTAAACAGTAATCAACTAAATTGTAAGTGTAGCTGATAGAAAATCGCCTAACACTCAACGTCACACTGTTTTCATTTAAAATACGATTTACCGTCGGATCTCAAAATCAATTCGAAAGACACGAGAATCATTTCACGTTTCGCAGAAGAATATCCAGAAAATTGATTTTCCTTCAAGTGAATTCCGATTCGAGCCGAGTTTCCTCGAATCTGTTGCAGCTAAGGTGTTCCTAACGCTGGAGCTACCAATCAGTCGAGTCGCCGGATTTTTCCGCGTTTATCGTCCGATTGATTTGCACTTTACAATGCACACTAGCGGATCGGTTGATTTAGAAGCATGTATTTATACCTTTCGAGAAACCGCGGGAAGAAAGGGGATCCCGACTGATGGCTCGAGCGTGTGATCCTTTTGCAAGAACTAATCGGAACGCGTCTATGTACATACGCCTTCGTCGTTTAAGCCTTCGCACTCCCGTCGAACGAAATAATTGTACGAGCTGCCTAACGCTCAATTAATTGTAAAGCGAGCACACGCGTCGTACACACGAGAACGCTCGACCGATAATTTGTAGCCTGTACGAGCGAGATTAGCGATTAATTCGGGAAACGCGACGACTGCAATCGGCGCCGGTGCATTTCTACTCGTCGGGCCGGCGCGCCGTATCGTTTGTCTTTTTCCTTTCCTTTCGTTTTACCGCTCGATCGTGCCAGTTGTATTCGTTTACAGTCGCTTCTTCCTCCTTTCGTCGAGAGAAGAGATCGCCAGAGTGTTCGACCCCTTGCCTTGTAATCACCGAACAAAATGGCGGCCCGACTTCCGTACTTCATCGAAACCCTTGCCTTGAAACGAGAGAGAGCTCGCGAACAAACAGATCCGCGATAGAAAATGTCGAGCTCGATTCGATAAATGCGACTATCATTCGCTTTAAGTTGTACATACATCGAAACGAAAGACTATTTTGATATTAACGATACATAACCTAAAATTAAACGTATATACACTTCGAAGATAAATTCCCATTGACCTTTCGCGAACGACTAACCAAGACCTCTGGCGACCGCTGAGAAGTATCATGAGGCAAGGGGTTTATTATTAATATTATTTAAACATTGTTTCTCGATAATAAATACTATATTGTTCGAAAACGATTATTTATATTGATGTTGATGCTTTACACGTTTCACCTTTGGACTGAATTTCAACCCTCTTCGATTCGAGTCAATGTTTACAAGTTTGTTGGACGATCGAAATGCATAGTGTGTATGTTTTCGTTTCGGTCGCGATGCGAAACGATAGATGAAACGATCGTGAGGCAAGGGGCGCAGTAGCTTCGATAACAATCAAACGAGCTCTCACCGATTCTGTTCTATTTTCGTTTCTTCCCTTGCTTTTCGTCGAGTTCTTTGGTTTCGCCTGTAGACTCGCTTACGAACAGAATCTTATCGACTAATTAGAGACTCTGACGACGCAGGAGCCGCTGTCGCTCCGTCTAATCGTCCAGAACGTTATAGTTTTGTACGTTATGTAAATAACAGTAACGATATTTTCTATATTAATCGTACCGTAATTACCCCGCAACGTTCAATGTCGAACGTTCAACGTCTTCTTTGATTCGTTCGCGGCGCGTTCTTCTAGATGTAACGGGTGTCCCCTTGGATAAGTGATAGTAGCGATTAACAGGGATGGGGCGACCGTATTCCGGAGTTTCGGTTCATTTTGTTATACGCATTTTCTTTCGTAATGTTCGAATGTTGCTCGCGAGGAACAGTGTTTTGTTGATTATGAGTTTCCCATCCCTAGCGATTAGCCGATAGAGAATTAAAATTACGAGCCTAGACTGCGAACGTTTATGCATCGTACGATTATTCCGGAATCGTTTTCTACACCGCATCTCTCTGTTTGACGGTTTCAGTTTGGTTGAAAGGAAAATAAAGTACTTACAGTCACAATTTCTTTCATCCTCTTACACGTTTTATTCCCATTGCTGGTCAGTTTCAATGTGCTCCGAGTTTCTGCGAAGTTTTGCATAAACATCCACAGTCCGTTCAGTGTTTTGTAGATTTTATGAGTTTCTGGGATGAGAATGTATCCGGACCGCTGATGATTCAATTAATATTTATACGTTAATTAATTAATCGTTCAGTAATCTGTTCGACGTTGGACTCGCAATAGCGTTCACTACGATTTGAACGTCCGCTGATCGAATGAATGTATCCGAAAACCGTGTTCTCGATCCGCGTACGGATCGCCTGTCGGTCGATATAATACTTTTCTGTGTTTCTAATTTAAGAGACGAGGACTCGTTCGATTCGCGACGTGTCGAGCTTGTTCGTGGCCGACTGCCTTAAAAAGATACTCATCGATTAATCCCGTTTCCATGCGCCGTTTCCTCCGATTCATTCGAGAACTATTAAGGTCGATCGAATTTTCACTGTTAATGAAACAATAATATTATTCAAAACCACATTATCGTCGTTCATTCAACCCCTCCCTGTCCATTCACATTTAACTTTATCTTCTGAATGTCCAAGCGATTTCCTTCGGAGGACAACATTTCTACCTAAACGAAACGCAAAGGACAAAGGACAACATCCTGTTATCGTTGACTATGGAAACTTTTTTACCCCCGCCGATTAAATCGGCTGCGAACTCATCCATCAACATCCGCCATTTTTGCCCCTTTCGTCGTCGCAGGGAAAAAAACGCCGGTCGAAGGATCATCGCGCGAAGAGATCGAGATACCGTGAAACGCAGCGCAAATATTCGTAATCCGTGAAATATCACGGCCGTTCTAAAACGGGACACGCGTGGCGGCTGTTTGCATCCGGATTATGTATTCATAGGATTATGCGCGCGACCGTGCGAAGGGTGGCAACCCTTCATCGATCAGGGAAGATCGCGCCTGACGTTCGTCGGCGAAAGACGACCGTTCTTTGGATTATTGTTTCTCGCAATGCTAATGAATAGACTACGGATGCATTTATGGGAAATTTGAAAAGGAAAATATTACAGAAACTACTCGTGGTGATTGCAACTCTTAGCTGTTTAAAGTTTCATTGGATGAATCAGTGCAATGTTTCAAAGACTGACGATGAATTTTTGTGTCTATTTTGTGTCTGCTTTCGGGATAATTGGACACTAATATTTATTCATTATAGTAAAACTATTCTGCATCATAGCACTACTGAACTGTCAGTTCAATTCCGCATTACGTTAATTATGTTATTCTCGTTCTCCATTACGTTATTACTTCGCATTATCTAATCTCATCTATTATCGTTACTATTACAAACTGTCGATTCTAACAACCAACGTTATAACGAAACTACAAACTCTCCTATCCATTCAGAAACAATCACTATAAGCAGGAAATTCTCGAGAAGATCGAAGACAGATCCGAGCGTTTCCCACCGTGGAACATCTATCGATATCCGATCAACAGGATAAACGGAACGAGATTTCATTCTCAGGTGCGCCCATAGAAAAGTGTCGTCGCGTCGCATCAGGTGCAGAGGCCGGGTCGCAACGAGGAATCCTCCCACGTGAAAGGGAAGCCGGCCTCTTGTTGTGACGGAGATAAGTTAAGCCCTGTTCTTGTCGCCACCTCGAGCGTCGAAAATGCTGTTTTCTCACAAAACGCCGGCAACAATGCCGAACGGAGACGACGACAGCGTCGGGTACCGCGTAAGCGGATTATCCCTAACCGTAGAAAGCGATACTCGGCGTGCACGCACTCACCCACGCGTCTAAAACGGCGATGCAACGATATCCGCGGCGTTCCTCATTCACGACGATCTTCGAGACCGTTCTCTTCTTATTTCCATCTTATTTTTATTCTCCCTCCTTCTCCACCCTCTTCGTCTTCTTCTTCTTCTTTTTTCGATGGTTTCTCGTTCCACCTTACACCCCTACGCGATCGCTATCTGCTACAGATCTTGCTCTAGGCTAGGAAGCTCCTTATTCTTCGTCTTTTTTGCCTCCTCCGGTACCACTCTCGCTTCTGGAGATCCTTTTGTCGGTGGATGTGTAATTCTTGGTTTGATAGAGGGTGGCGACGCTGTAGATTGATGGCTAATGGTTCCCAGGACAGCTTCCTGGCGAAATCTGGAGGACTTCGTTTGTGTTCAGCACTGGGAATGGGGCGTTATGTTTCTTATCCTTGAAGCGGATGATTTTGGGAGCTTTAAGAGTGGTCTTGAGTAATTAATGTGATTGAGTAGTGGAAGTAGATATTCAGATATTCAGTTTTATTCAAAATTTACAGGTTCTCCTAACCTCGCGACTTTAGATCTCCAAATGTCGACTCACATTTCCAAAATGGAACTTACTAAACTTGGAACTTCTCACTTTAAACTACCGTTACATTTGTTAACAAATGTCCAATTATCCGTGTGAGAATCAACCATAGAAAAGGAAACCAGAGTGTCCATCTACTTATCCACTGAAATCCAAACAACCAAGATCTTCCTGCTACAACAAAAATCCAAATACTGTCATTCGCGAAGAATGCGAGGATCAAGGGTAGGGGTTGAATGCAGGATTCCAAACGTCCGATCGAAAAAAGGACCAACCGACGTACCGTCCTGTCATTCTCGCTCTCGCGATTCCGCAGTCGAACGCAAACGCCAGCGAGCGTTTCACACACACACATACACATATTAATTCACACATTCCACCGTTGGGGCACTAACGGAATCATTGGCTCGTGAATGCAATCGACGAACGGGGGTTGGATCGCGACCACCCTGCCACAGGATTGGCTAATTACGCCTCGGAGGGGTGAGCGTGACGTCACTGGGCGTGCACGCGCTACGATTGGCCGTCGGCCGTGCTGCGTGCTACCCCTCGAAGGGGGTGAGCGCCTCGAGAGTCCCCTTCCGCGCGGGATCTACAGGGTGTGCGCGAAATCCGGAGCGGAAAGGGGACAAAGGTCGCCGAGAGGGAGGAAGGGCGGTGCTCTCTCGCATAGTTAATCGATAGCATCTCTCGCAACCCCCGGCTCCATTGTCCGGCCCTTTGTCGAGTCGAAAAGAAACTGAAACCTAGAGGAGGACCAGATCGGGGGAAAAAGAGTTCGAACGCCTCTTCGGGGGTTGCTAGTTTTGATCTACGATGGGGGCTGCTTTTCATGTTTGTCAACTGCTTTTTAGGTTCACCGGGAATCGCTATGAGAAATTGTTAGGACATTCGGGGATGAGGCTGTTTGTTTGCGGTCGATTTCGAGTGTTTTTGGAAGCTTTCGTGTTTACCAGTTCGACTGCCGCGTGAATTCTCATAACTCCCATGGACTCGAATTTTATTAACTTTTGAACTTTTGTTCCAGCTCAGAAACTGAAGTTTTCTACTTTTAGATAAAGAAATTCTAAGTAGTGCGATCGTTCTATCTTTCCATTTCCAAGCAGGCAATATAAGGAATTAGAAGGAAGACGAATAAATAAGGGAATAAATAAACTACGAGCCAATAGACTGCACTTTTAGGCAGTACACCGGTTCGCCCTGCTTGGCACTCGAACGGTTAACCGGAAACTGAGAAGTTGAGATTCTTAATAATTGCTCCACTATCTTCCTTCTATCTCATGTGTCCAAGAAAATTCGGTTTGCTCGATACTAAGACAATTAATGTCCAAGTTTCTATGAAACGTAGTATCACTCGAATTCATGATATTCAAAGTGTTAATTACTGCCACTATCAATAACACACTGTGTCTATCTACATTCACTATCAATATTCAAGTCACGAAGAGACTCATTTCTACGAAACGCCTCGTTTAAAATTCCGATCCTCCCTCGCAATGTCTGAACATAAGATAATTCCACTAACCACTGTCAAAAGCGATCGCAAGGAGAAGAATGACCACACACCGCCCCCAATTCGACCATAAATTCGAATTCCGTTCGAATCTTTGTTCGTCGGGGCCGTTAAAGAAAGCAAAGAGGAATATTTTCGTCGGTCCTCCGTCGGTCTGGCTGTCCACGGATTTAAATAACAAAGAGCAGGCCCATTGATCGTCTCCGGAGGATTCCACGGAACGTCAGTCAGACGTCTGGTAGCAGAGTAATTCGTGGGCCGGGGGCGAAAACCGGGAAAATCGCGGTGGAGGAGACGGCCGGTGGTCTAAGACCCGTTCACGTGAGTTTCGGATAATTCAAGGAGGTCACGCACGACGCCAGATGGATCCCGGCGTTGTTCTCCCGGCGTGTGCACGCGTGCATTCCGTTTCTAGCCGCCTCGACACGATATTTGCAGCTGGCGGCCGCGTCGCGCGAGACAGCACGTGCTCCGCGGCGTGCACGTGAACGCTTTCGACTTTATTGCGAAGTTCCTTCGGCTGGATCGCTGCGATAAGCATAGTCGTTTATAAAACAACGGTTTTTGATGGTCCTAATTCACTGAACATTCTGCATACTACAAAGAACATTCAGCAGAGGGTTAACCCTTTGCACTCGAGAGGTGAATATTTAGTATTTTAAACAAAACTTTCTATTGCCATGTGAAATGTTCAGATAAAGTAGCTTCGTTGCTTAATATATCTGTGAATTATCGTTGAATTAGTTTCAAACGATGTCGACTATATCTCGTTGGAAAGTATTGAACATTTCCAGGCAAAAGCTTTCGAGCGCAAAGGGTTAATCATTCGATCGTACATTACACACCGCCCGACAATTCCTTCCACGTCCCATCCCCAGTAAAAAAATCTCTTTGTCTCCGCGAAGCTATCCCCGTCGTCCGTCTTTCCAGTTTCTTTTCCAGAACAACCTTTCCCCCCGCGGCCCCTCCCTCGGCCGGCGAGTCCACCATCTTAAGGAGAAGTCGGACCAGTTTTTTTTCCACCGGTATCGATTCAAGACGGCGTATAATTCGATATCGATACCGGTAACCCGATCCACGATAGGCGCACGCAAGGTCTTCGCGACCGGCGAACCGCCGCGTCGCGCCGCGCCGCGCGCATCGGCCGACAATGCGTTTTGCAGCCCCGACGGGGACCGTAACGGTCCGCGTCGCGCGGATGCTGGCCGGTCGTGCTCGTTCGAGCGAGTTCGCGGTGTCACGGGACATTATTTCAAAGCCGGACGACTTCTAATAACGCGACCGGTGTAACTGTTACGCGAAACCAGTCCGGAAAACTGCCGCGCGTGTGTCACGTGGACGGTCTCGATGTTCCTCGGTGAACCTCTGAAATCAATTATCCCTGAAACCAGCTACGGAAATGTCCTCTCGAGGCTGTCTCTGTCGAAATTTCCTCGATGCTTTCCTTGACACGCGTATATCGCGTCGCTACTGTCGCGTGGACGGTTTCAGGAATTAAGTTAGATGATTTGGTAAGACAAAGAGTTAGAGGAATGGTTAGACTGCTGATTTCGTGCACTTATCGCTGTTCGAGGGTTAACGTGCAAGGCAGTAGGTTCAAATGTCAGTTGAATTCTCGATGAATCTGTGACTAACGCTTTCATATGAATCAGATCTGTTAGAAGAGAATTGAAAAATGGCTGAATATTTCTCAGTAAACTTCTCAAATCAATTATCCCTAAAATCAGTAAACATTTCTCCGCATTTCCACATCTCTGTCTAAATTTCCTCGCAACTCCGACCTCGAATCTTCGATTATCTCACTGGAAACAGCGTTCGAACGTTTTCTGATCCTCGAGCGTATCCGGTCGAAAAAAGGGAACGGAACCAATCGAGGTGGTCAGACTCGCAGAAAAAGGAGATAGCGGATCGGAAGGAGCTTCCACGGAGAGGCTCGATTACACGGTTACTTTGTCCACGTGAATAGTAGACCTCCGGCACTGGCGATCGTGCATCGGCGAACAGCAACGAGAACAACGACCGGGGAAAACGGCAACGGGGCGAAACCGCACAAAAGAATTAGCAGTCCGCGCCGGGTACCGTTCGTATTATTTCTTCCTTGCCCACTTCATCGGACCTTTATTCCCACTATTCCTTCTTTAATCTGTGTCTTACAGTTTCATAAGTATTATACTGTAGAAGAAGTAAGAATTTCAGAGAAATTCTCAACTTCCCGACAGTTTGTTCGCATTAATTTAGACTTCATTAGCAGTCCTATGTCGAGTCGGATTCGACATTTATTTTAACAACATTTTCTATATACATTTGTTGTCACAACTGTACTTAATGGTACCATTCCAGTGATTCCTAATTATTCTTGGACTAATCAGAGCGTGTTAAGCTGCAAGAAGCCAAGAGCAAAGGGTTGAGGTTTCCAGGGAAACGAAGGAAACTTTGTTATGAAAATATCAAATCTCTACTTGATTCTATCTCGTCTCTAAGTTATCAATCTACTAATCTATCAATAATAACGTTTAACAATTACAATCATCGATATCACCAGTAACTATATTCACCTGCAGCGGAAACTATGCCGTTCGCCCCAATTTTCGAAAAGCAATTCTCATGCTAATTACTCGAAGTCACTCGATTTAAGGCTACTTCCATTTATCTCTTGACTAATTTCCCTCGAAGCGTCGACGAAAAGTGGCAACGGTCTCGACTCGTGCACGAGCGAGCAAGCTGTGCACGGGCTTCGAAAAGTATTTATCCACTCGAGGGAGCCGTGACTGGCGAGGTATAGCCGGTCGCGTCAAAATAAACATCTGCGTCCTCGATCCTTCGAGGACCTCTCCGGGAAGAGGTCCTGAAGGGTCAACGCGCGCGACCGGGATCGACGAACACGAGTGGAGACACGAGTGTAGAAACTGGAGAGCGCTCTCCTCCGTTTCCGGCGAGGAGCACGCGTGGAAAGTCAAACAAACCGATCGATGGATCTCCCGATTTTCTTTGACGCTCCCTACCGACCACGCGATCCCGGGAAATCCTGTAACATTCACTGGAAGTCAAACAGGATTTAGGAATTTCGGTGTTTAGATCGTTCGTCTCGTTGTTTGCTGTCTCGAGAAAATTCTGGAGAGCCTTTTCTGGTCGTCGACATCAGTTTCATCTACAGGTGTGCTTCTTCAAGATATGTTTCCAAATTAATTAATTTTTACAGAGCCTCCGTTTAGCCGGTCCCCGGTTAAAGTCCATCGGCAGTCGATCGAATCGGTCGTGGCAAA
The DNA here is from genome assembly GCF_051020985.1 of Nomia melanderi. Lineage (NCBI taxonomy): Eukaryota > Metazoa > Arthropoda > Insecta > Hymenoptera > Halictidae > Nomia > Nomia melanderi. Next base: position 894,252 of record NC_135002.1, on the reverse strand, counting down.
AACGGGGACAAGAAAGTCTAGACGTTTCGGCTGGCGGACTCGAATAAAACACGAGGAACGTCGCGCGATAGGTTCCTGGGTGGGGAACCGAGGAAAAAAGTGTCCGAAGAAGGTACCCTCCGCAGTGCCATTTAAACGGCTGAACGCGGGTGTAATTGAAAGGCGCGTAACGGCTGATTACGGGCTCCTGAAAGGGGCCTATTCAGCGGCGCGGGGCACAAAAGTGCGTCGCGCGGCCGGGACAATGCCAGTCACGGTACGGACACGGCATCGGCTTGATTAAAACGAGAATTAGGGAAATAAAGCTGCCAGTACTAATTGCGACGCGCTTATCGGCCGGCCTTATGTCGGCCCGACAGACTCTACGGCCTGCCAACTAGCTTCATTGGGCCTGACGTCTGCCATTTGTTCCAGCGAACGAGTCTGAAGCGTCGAGACACATTAGAAATTCGCAATTGATAATTAAACTGCTGATCTGTATGCGATTTCGAATTTTTAATCCTTTGCGGACGGAGATTCTATAAAATATACGAAACCTTCAGCAGATGAAGCTCAATTACTTGTCAATTGCTTAATTAATATAAAAAGAGGAAACTACGTACTGATATCTTGCTGTTCGAGTAATTAAATCATTCGTCCACGGCTTAGTTTTTCAAATATGAAATTTTTAGACCACGAATTCTTTCGCTACGAAGAAAGAAGCTTAGTTCGAAATGTTGCGTCGCCCGAAATGTGTCTGCTTGTTTTAGTTGGTTCTGTCTCGTAGACGACAGTGCCCGAAACACAGTTTCACCCGCGGACGCCGGGTAGCTCGTAAAATCGCGAGCCTCGCCGGACCGGGTACGCCGGGTCTAATGGAATATGATGTCAAGCCTGTTGCGGCGGTCGCGTAGTAAATCTCGATGAGTTATCGTCGTTTAAACGACTGTGAAATTAGCGGTTTAGCGTACCGCGGCTCCGGATCGCCTCGTAACTGTCTTCTAGGTGCTAAATTTCCCGCGCGGCCCGTCTCGTGGCAGAATATTCGGTGCTGAGGGCGGTTCGAGCGTGATTTTCGAGTTGCCTCGTTTTGCGTTCGAACAGGTAGCCTCGTAGGAATCGTTCGGGTTAAGATTCTGTAGTGTTCCTTCTATTCCTATCGGTTGTTCTTCGTTAGATGTACGAAACTGTTGGGTGTTTTGTATGCTATTGTCGATGGGCTATAGGAAAAGAAATTTAGAAGTTTGGAAACTTGGAAATTTAGTGGTTTAAGTTTGAAAGGTAAGACGTTTGGAAATATAGAAATTGAGATGTTTAGAAGTTTGGAAGTTTGGAAGTTTGAAAGTTTGGAGGTTTGAAAGTTTGAAAGTTTGAAAGTTTGAAAGTTTGAAAGTTTGAAAGTTTGAAAGTTTGAAAGTTTAAAAGTTTGGAAGTTTGAAAGTTTAGAAATTTAGAAATTGAGATGTTTAGAAGTTTGATAGTTTGGTAGTTTAGAAGTTTGATAGCTTGATAGTTTGATAGTTTAGAAGTTTGATAGCTTGGTAGTTTGGTAGTTTGGTAGTTTGGAAGGGTAGAAGTTTGGAAATTTGATAGTTCGGTGGTTTGGTAGTTTGGAAGTTTGGAAATTTGATAGTTTGGTGGTTTGAACGCTTGGAAATTTGGAAATTTAGAAGTTTGAACGTTTGAACGTTTGAACGTTTGAATGTTTGAATGTTTGGAAGTTTGGAAGATTGGTAGTTCGGTAGTTTAGAAGCTTAGAAATTTGGAAATTTACAATTATTATAACAACTGCATGATGATCAACCCTTCAAATCACAACACTACAGTCACAAAACGATAGACAAATGCAATTCACCTAAAATTCAATCCGTCAACAGATCCCTGCTCCCCATCCCTCCCTCCAAACAAATCTCAACCCCGTAAAATCAAATTCCTCGATCCAACAAGACCTACCGGCGTCCAGCCGCGGGTGGTCCTAAAGGGCTCGGCCCAGAAGCGGAAGGGTTTCGCGCCGGTGCGCCGGAACCATCGCTCGAGCCGGCGTGTCGCAGCGTGACGTCAAAATAACCAAATGTCAACAGTGTCTCGGCGTCGACGCGTCGACGGGGTTCTTGATCGAATTACTCTAGCAAAAGGGTGCGAGGCGCGGCCGGGGTTGAAATTCACAAGGTGCTTCCCGCGGCGAGCGACTTTCCGTCAATTAAGTCGGCGCAGCTGCGCGAGCAGGAACGCTTTTTTACCGGCCGGCACGAGACTCGGGCGTGAAAAACGTGAATGGGGATGACGAGGGGGTCGAAGATGTCCATTCGGCGAGGAATTTTCGAAACTGACCGCCCATCGGAGTGGACACTGGCCGGCAATTCACCGTATCTCCCTAATTTCGTGAATCGCAGCCCCATGGTTTCCACCCTTTTCGAGCAAGTGGACGATTCAAACCGAAATTGCACGTTCCGCTCGTTTTCTTCTCGATTAACACGCCTTTGATTTGTTACCTGATGAACGGGAATTTTCGATTTCCTTTATTAATTCAGTGTACTACGAGAAAGAGGGTGTGAATGGTAGAACCGTTGCATAGAATGATTCCGTAATGTCTGGAGATAATGGAAAAATCGTATTTTTTGAGAATTAGAGCGACTTTATCTTGTATATAGAAGTACACATTTACTTTGTAATTTCTCGCAGCGTCGATAGTTTCAATAATTTAGAAATAATCACTTTCGCAAGGGGCACTGTGATTTTCGTTTGAATTTTGATTTTAGGTCAGTTTGATTCTGATTTCTGTTCGTATTGATTCATTTTCGGAATAATTCTGTCGATAGTTTTCTCCATGGAGTTATTGCACGGGAATGTTGAGCAGTCGCGACGCCATCGCAGGCCCGCCTCGTCGGCAGCCGTCAAAGCGACGCGACGCTGGCGTTCCCGTGGATCGTCGGGCGGTCCAAACAGTTTTTCGCCGTAATAAAACCGCGCTTACGCCGATAATAAAAGCAGCCGGTTATGGCCCAGGCGGTGTTTGTTTCTACTGCCAGCAGCTTCTGATGTCTGCTCGCCGATTAACGACGCGCCTCGTCCGCTAGCGGGAAACGACGACCGTTTTCCGCGACATCGACACCTTCTACCGAGAAACGCCTGTCAGTTTTCCGTGGTGCGTGATTTCTAAAATTAAGGCGACTAAAAACGAGTTACGCCGCTCGTCGACCGGTTAGAACTTCCGTCGGCTCGTGGATCATTGAAATGTTCGTCACGTGACTGGATCGCCTGCGTTCACGTTTTTTCCTCTTCTTTCGAACGTTCGAGCGATCCGTTTTAGAACCGGGACGGTTTCATCGACGATCATTCACTGGGGAACTTGATAATTCTGCGTTCGATTTCAATCTAGGTTTACTTTATAAGTTAGAAATTATTCAGTAGTTAAATATTCAACTTCCTAAATTGTTTAATTTCTAAGTTTCTAAATTTTTAAACTTCCTAACTTCCAAACTACAAAACTACCAGACTTCTAAACATCTCAATTTCTATATTTTCAAACGTCTGAACTTCCAAACTTCCAAATTTCCAAATTTCCAAGCTTCCAAACACTCGAGAGGTGACTCTCAGTCACCACATGATTCGATGCAACAAAACTATGAAGTTGAATATTTAATATTTCAAATAGTAATTTGCATACGTGGAATATTTAAATGAAACACCACTGTTGCTTAATTTATCTATGAATTATCGTTAAATTAGTTTCAAAGAATATGACCTGTATCTTGTCAGAAAGTGTTGAATATTTCTATTGAAAAACTTTCGAGTGCAAAGGGTTAACTCTAGATTAACACTGGAACTAAATGGATCGAATTGACGCACGAAATGTTTGTTTCTTTATTTTTGATGTTTGAGGTATTGTAATATTGAATTTTGAAATTTATCGTGTAATGTATTTTAATTGGAAAAATTTGTTGACTTCGTAGAGTCGTTACTTTTCGGGAGGATTGATTCAATGAAGATTTTAAGAATGATACGGGTTGATTGTTAGTGAAAAGTGTGCGATTACGGTTCGGTGATTATTGTTGTTGGTGTCTGTTTGGTAGAAGAACGAATCCGGCTCGTTTAGAAGCTATTTTTCATAGAACGATCAGAGAATCTGTCGCGTTACGACTCCTCGAAGGCGGCGATGACTTTAATCGTCTGGCATTCGTTCCGGCTTGGGGGCGGGTTCATGAAAAGATCGTCGTCATCCGGCAGCTTGTACTCTTCCACGATTTCAAAGGCGTCCCGGGATTTCCCGTAACGATCTCGTCCGACGAGGGCGTCCGTCCGCTTTGAATCCTGTCCTCGATTCAACGTTAGCACCGCCGTGATTAATTTTATTTCCCCGGTGCGATGAAAGTCGTGAATGCCCGTTAAAATGCAATTTAATGGCCGAAGTGAGCCGAGAGTCACGAGATTTCTCAACCGTTCAGTCGCGAAATAGAATCTTTGCTCTGAAATCGAATACGAACTTCGTTGAATATTTCAAACTTACGTGGTCTGTGATTCGGTATCGTTTGGCAATTGGAAATTTAGAAATGTAGATATTTAGAGGTTTAGAAGTTTAGTAGTTTGGAAGATTAGAAGTTTCAGGGTTTAGGAGTTTTAAAGTTTGGAAGTTTGGAAGTTTGAAAGTTTAGAAATTTAGAAATTGAGATGTTTAGAAGTTTGGTAGTTTGGTAGTTTAGTAGTTTGGAAGTTTGGTAGTTTGGAAGTTTGAAAGTTTGAAAGTTTAGTAGTTTATAAGTTTCAAAATATAGAAACTCAGAAATTAAAAAATTTAGAAAGTTGAATATTTGAATATTTGACTGTTTAATCATTTCTATCTTATAAAGTAACATCTTCATCTAACACTCTCAGTACCGTTCCCACTGTCGCATCCCGATTTAACCCAGAAAACTCGAAAAAGGAACAAGAAGCAGGAGTCGCTAGAAGTACAGTAGCTAAACGGTGAAGATTTCGAACGGGGGTGGGTTTTTAGCTAGAGGGTGCATCACCTGGCAGGATCATCCATCAACGAGCTCGAAGAAGGGCAACGAGTGCACAGCGAGGGAGGGCAGAGCGAAAGGGACGAGGCGAGCCGACGTATCCGCAATTTGTCCTCGTCACGTTGAAACGCGACGGCGGGTCCGTAGGCACGCGAAAGGGGTTGCGACTAGGCGGCCTGCACCCGGTTAGGAACCTTGTTACATCGACTATATATTATCCGCGCCTACGTAACGTAACGGGGAAGCGTCGCGCCGGTTGTCCATTAACTCCTCGTCCCAGGATATTAACGTTTTGTATATTGTGCCTCGCTGAGCGCAGCCGTCGGAAGGGAGGAAGATGGGGCTCGTAAAGCGCAGCCTGCGCGGGGGTGAGCGCCGGCTTTTTTTCTTCGAGGATTTCAGCGGTGTTAGTGTTGCGCGCTGTTCGTGGCGATGTGATGTAATGTAATGCAAGATCTTTGGAGAATTGGCAACTTTAAATGTTGGGTGTTGGGATGTTTTAATTTGTTAGAGTTTGGAAGTTTGGGGAATTGGGAATTTGAAAGGATGGGTATTGGAATGTTTAAAGTGGTTGGAGTTTGGAAATTTGGGGAATTGGGAATTTCGGAGGTTGGATATTGGAATGTTCAAACAAGTTTGAGTTTAGAAATTTGGAAAATTGGCAACTTTAAATGTTGGATATTGGAATGTTTAGATTAGTTCGAGTTTGGAAATTTCGGGAATTGGGAATTTCAGAGGTTAGATATTGGAATGTTTAAATTAATTCGAGTTTAGAAATTCTCAGAATTGGGAATTACAAATATAGGATATTTAAATATTTAAACAGATTTGAATTCAGAAATTTGGAAACCTGGAAATGAAGGAATTATGCAAGTTAACAATTTTCCCTTTTATCCCAGTATTTTAATTTTATTAGGGTTACATATTATTACGATACTATGTTCCATTATTCAGTAGACTAAACCAATTCTAGATCTTCCAAAATCTCCACAGCCAACCAGCGATCGTTCTTCGTGCACAAAGCCGGAAGCCGAGCGTCCGAGATCCCGTAGCCGTTCCTAATTGCTCGAACAATTAAATTCGAGCGCGTAAACAAGCGTTCGACGCTTTTTTTACGGCGGCGGGGAACGACGGGGGAACAGCTGTAGAGGGAAATAAAAGAAACCGGTCAGCGGAAACGATGATCCAGTTACTCGCGGCGAATCGTCGCCCCTCTTTGCCCCCCCGTGATCACGTGGCTCGCGTAAAGTCCGTTTGCGAGGACGACGGGCACAAAAGTGGCGCGCGGCCTCATTGATCCGCGTTACGGAAGCGGAACCGACATTTGCATCGGCGTGGAATCGGGCCGGTGGCCTTTTCCATTGGAAATTTCGACGGCAGAACGAGGAAAAGAGAAACTGCGCGGGGAATGCGGGGAAGACAGGGAAACAGAGATGAATAGTGAGAGAAGTAGAGGAAATCAGAGAGAAACGAAAAAGTAGATCAACGGAAAAATGGGAGAATAGAAAGGAATAAAACTCGTAAAGGGAAATAGGAGCGAGGGAGAAACAAAAAGAGGATGAGAGATGAATAGTGAGAGAAGCAGAGGAAATCAGAGAGAAACGAAAAAATAGATCAACGGAAAAATGGGAGAGAAAGGAATAAAACTCGAAACGGGAAACAGAACTGAGGGAGAAGGACGCAGAGGAAAGTAGAAAAAGAGGGGAGCAGGTCGGAGAAAGCTTATTTTGCTGTCGAAAAATGCGCAAACAGTCGGCATCCGTCAGAGCTGTCGTTAAAGGAGCCGACAGACAGGACAATGAGTCCCCCCTGTATCCTCTTACGCGCGAATTACACGGATCAGGGAACGTCAATGTCCATCGATCATATTTGCGCCGTTGTTCGCGCGTCTCCGAGGAATCTCTTTTATTTCCCTGCATTCTGCGGACGTCTCACGAATTTTCCACGCACTCGAGGATGCTGTGACTTCTTTCCTGGAGTATTTCACGAAAACTTACGAAAGTAAGCTCGTTTCGTCGAGTGATGGATTAATTCAGTGGTTCTCTTACTATTTACGAGTATGTCTACTCTTTTGCTGTGAATCTAAACATTCAGACGTTCACTGGTACTAGTACCTCAAGATATTCGCTAGCGAAACTCCTACGAATTGCCTATAAAGACAATTCCTCTTTCATCGTGTTCACAGTATATCTTAAAAGTTGCCCAGTAATTTAGTGTCATCTTTAAAATCGCCGTTATTCCAGCAGAAGATATCTATCTCAAACATTCCTCTATTTGCCATTGAATCAAGACAGAAAACAAGGTAAATTAAAAAAGGCACCTAAGAGCAGGAATAAAATACCTGTTCCCTGAAGCTCCAAGGAACCTTCTCAAAAACTGTTCCTTCATTTATCACCCAATCAAAAAAGAAGAGAGAGAAAGAAGGAAGACAAGGTTCAAAGAAGACACGGAACAAGAGCAAATGGTACCTGTTCCCAGAGTGCCCAAGAAAATCATCTCAAAAATACTCGCGTTTGATTTGCCATCGAGTCGAAGAACGCGAGAAAGAGAAGGCTCGAAAAGAAGACACCTAAGAGCGACGATTCAAGAAACGGTCCAACTGAAAAGATGCCGATCCAACGCGGAATGGCGTGACGGGAAGTCGTTCCGTCAATGGCCACCGTGTATAGCCAGCGCCGACAATAAGCGACAGCCGAGCGAGATCCAAGGGAGGACCCCCTTCGATCCGAGAACGTCTCTCGAGGTGTAAATGGCACGAAATGGCATTAAAGGGACAGGGCTCTACCTGCCGTACACTTTTCAGCCGAACCTTTTCATCCTCTTCTGCGCCTCTCTCTCTCTTTCTCTCTCTTTCTCACGAAGTATCGCCACGCCGTTCCTTTTCGTTTCTGCAAGATTGAAACGTAACGTTGACGCATCGAGGTCCATTCACCAGGGACGAGGACTCGGAGCACGTTAGCGCCTTTCCGAGAACCACCAGCTTTCAGTTAGCCTGTCTTTCCTGTTCATTCATGCCGCTGGTCATTCTTCGAGATCGTCGTTCCTCCTTTTTTCCTTCGAGAATCGTCGATCGTGGACGTGAATCGAGAGCGAGCGACTTTTCGGACGTTGTTTTCGATCTTCTCGAAACGCGATTCGTTGCGTGGCTGTTGGCGAGAGGAATATTTCGATCGTGGTTTTTAGGGGTGATTCTTGAAAATTGGGGTAGATGGGACTTTCAGGAATTTTTGTGGAATTTGTTTTATTCTAGATTGATTGTTGTCTAGGAATCTCCATTGCGGTCGAGGACTTTGATATTCGAAAACGGGTACAGTTGACTGAGGTGGACACGAAATTGAGTAAAATATTTCAGTAGTCAATTAGAAACAGTACTGGAAACATAGAAGCTCCTCATTCAAAAGGAACTTCGCGAAAACACAGCTTGTCACTCGAAAACGAATATTTATGTGTACTTTTGCAGTACAATATCAAAAGTCGACCTCTAAACGAAGCGAAAGCCAACGCTAAAATAAAAGAACACAGAAAAAGAAGCCACCGGTCCAAGAGTCAAGCTGACAGTCTCAATTTCACGACTCGCGTGGTAACCTAAATCGGCGTTGCGTTACTTTCAGTGTAAACAGGAGCCTCCCACGCGATCTAGATCCCATAAGGTCGTGTGCGTTGCGTTTAACTCGAACGCATACGCCGGTAATATGCTGGTACGCATGTACCATCGGGATTAGCTTCGTTTCGGGGGGCCGTTCACCTTTGATCCGCGAAGAACGAGAAGATACGTAACGCCGGGCAGGAAGGACGAGAAAGGAGACCCGCCTGGAAGCCATTCAGACCGGCTAATCCTCTGATTCCGTATACAGAGCCTCCGATTCAGAGCCGCGCCGTTCTCCTCGGCCTATTTCCCTCTCGTTCTGTCTTCCCCTATTCACCGGCGTAGAAAGGCAGGATCTCTTTGAAGGAATCTGTAACGCTATCCTGTTTACCGACAGGATCCTCTTGATCTATGGCGTCGGACGGGTCTCTTTATATTTATTGCCGGGAATTGATTTGTAATATCCCGGGGACGTTTCCTCGAGGTGTTCGATTTCGTTGATTCTCGGGACGGACGAATGGTCGCGTCGCTTCTGCTTTCGAGAGAAAACTGGGTTAAGATTCTTGAAGAGATTAAGGAGAAAAATAGATCGTGTAGGGAGTTTTTAAACTTCGAATATTTCCTCTGTTCGGGAAGTGTTTGGAATGTTCTTCGAAGCTTCCGTTTGACTGATAAGTTTCTAGAGAATAATAATTGTTATGATAAAGTGGAACTAGGTTATTGTAAACATCGTGAAATCCTTTGAAGCAACAGTGTTTTGTGAGAGAAATAATATAAATGTTTGAGAGAAGTCAGGAGGAAAGGAACTGAAATGTAATTTGGCGCGCAATTTCTGCGAAGCGTAACAATGGCCGCTCGCGCTCTCCCCGGGCCGCGGTAAACGGAAAATCAAAGAGGCGCGAGACCGTTCACGAAAGCATTAATAAAAATTTCACTGGCCGATGCCCGTGAACTATGCGTGCCTCGCGAGCGCGTTGAGAAAGAGAAAATAGAGGGAAAGGGAACTGAGGCAGGTAACTCTTTCGAGCCGGGAAGGGGCGCCCCTGATCTTTCTGGGCCGCCGCGCAGCAGGGCACCGAGCTACCCCCTTTTATTTTGATTTATTCGACGTTAACTCGCTTCGACGCACGGCGGGGCCCGTCGCCCTTCAATGGGGACTCGGAACGAATCTGAAACAGTTGATAAAGAATGTTGCTCGCGATCTTTTCGCCAGTTGCGTTACGAACTTTATGCATTGAAGTGCTAGGTTCACTAGAACGTTCAGGTATTTCTCAAAACTTCAAGTTATTTCGAAGTATTTAAGTAGATTTTAGTCTGATTAATATAGAAGATATTTATACTTAACGTTCGTGTTATTTTGGTAGCCTCGAAGCGTCTGCAACAGAAATAAAAGTGAACGTAAGAATTATGAAGTAGTTTATTTCAGTTTTTAGATGATTTTACCAGTATATTTTTACATTCGTGTCCTATTAAATATTACAAAGCAACAGAAATGGCGGAAAATGAATTGTTAGTCGATTAAAAGCATCTTTTCGCTATGGAATATCTGCTTCAATTAGTCCATTATGGAACGCCCTGTACATTGCAAGTAATTTAAAAGCTGCAGCTGCTTTTGCAGCAGGTTCCCCGTAACGACGCTTTGATGCAACTCGAGGGGTGGACAGAGAGAAATTCTCTGAACCGCATACGACTTAATTTCCTCGATTTTCCCTTTTCTCGCGGAAATCTGCTCGCAAATGAGAACGATCGGCGACAGGTTCAGCGTGACCCGGAGTCACGGATACCGATAAGTGGTAATTGATTTCACACCCCTTGATTTATGACCCGGCCCGACACAAAACCTCGGTTTTGGGGTAAAAACCGATCGGATCCAACCCCATCCCGTTTCGCGTCTTAACTGATCGCGCCGACATGTGTTACCCCTTCTGCTCCCATGCGAGGGGGCCACGCGAATTTCCATCTTTATCGGGGAAAAAACGCGACAGATCTATCGCGAGACACGTCATCCCCTTGAGAGTCAACCTAGAGTCACGATTTTCCTCTAGTTTCACGGGAATTTTATCACTATTCGTATCATTTTCTCGTATCCTTAATCTTTCAAGCTCTAAATTGATGTTTCTCGGAACCATTCGATACATAATTCGTCAAATACTCTCAGATCTTCAATTTCCCAAGCTGCAAATCGATATTTTCCATTTGCACACACGACTCCATACTCGATTCGTAACATTCTATTGAATTTTTTACTTGAATTTCCCGTTTTCCGGTATTTTTACATCTCTATACTCGATATCTGCGTTCCTCCGACGCAACGAACGTGCAAACAAACGGACAGACGAACGAATTCGCCCGAGAAAACCGTAGGATCGGTGAAGCATCATCGGAAACGCTCGAGCCGCGTTGAAAAGGAGCCGATCGCGTCGATGTCCTCGCGAAAGGATCGTCGAGGACTCTCTCCGTCGATTTTATCTGCCGTCAGGCGCGACGGATACCCTGCTCCTCTTCTTTTTTCCGTCTTCCGGCGATTGGAGAGCCCGAACGGATCCCCGGCGAAAAGAAAAGCGAGGCTAGGAGGAAGGAAGCGAACCGTGGCGTCTCGGTATAATGGACGATCGATCTCCACTGATTTCTTGCACCGTGAAACACGGGTCTTCTCGCTGTTCCTCGTCCGCTTTCTCGAACAAAAAGGGCGGAACGGTCGCCAGCGATTTTCCGGGACCTCGGAAGCTCTTTGGGAACACTGTCCTTTGCTGGCAAACTTGGGAATCGTTCGTTCCGAGACGGTAAATTTGTCTGTTTAGCTCTTGAGCTCCGATTAATCGGCATTTATGACGTCCGTAAGGATGTGCCGGCTTACGTGCCTCATTCAAAAGGAGAATGAACCTCTGCGGAATCGCAAATACGCGGACATTGTACGGAAATGTGTATAGGATCATATTAATGTAATGACTATCAGGTTCTTCAATATTTAACCAGAATACACATAGTTACCTCAAGGGAACTTTACGGTTTTATTCTTTTAACGACCCCTAATAAAGCCATTCAACCAGTGAAACTTCGATGGGAATCCCAAAACAAGGCGTCGAGACACGCCTCTAAATCCTCATTTGCTAATCCAGTCGTTTACATTCTAATCAACGAATCGCCACTGATCTAACAGCCTTCCTTATTAACTAAGCGGTAAGTTATTCCCGACGCGGCTCATTTTTCGAAGGATAATCCGAACGATCGCGGAAACCTCCCTGCGAACCGCAATTTGAGCGAGAAATGGCGTTACCATTGAACCTCTTCTCTGTTTACTCGAGTGTCCCAATGTTTCGCCACGTAGGTTTCACGCTGGAAAGCCAGTTTACCTGCGCCGGGCGCGGACGACAGCGTTCCGAGGGCGTTCGGCGGATGTTTAGGCTGCCAACCCTTTCCGTCGAACGTCAATGCGTCAGCGCGCGGCGATGGCGGTTTAAGCCGATTCCAAAAGCGACCCGGGTCGCCTCTGTTATTCGCCTGTTTCGGTATAATGCGCAGAGACGCGACAAAGTCGGCCGAAATCGCGGATTATTCCGTACATGGGAAAGGCAAACACGTCCACGGCCACCGGACCGTGTAATAATGGACTGCGCGCAGGAAACTCGGCGCCGTGTAATTTATTTGGTATAAACAGCCGTACAATTACCCTTCTGACGTCTGTCTCGCGCTCTGTGCAACCCTCTTTAACGTCTTTCGTCGGACGAATCGAGCGTCGCTTGGGAAATTCGTCTTCTGCGCGGATAATGCGGAAATTGGCTGTTAGAAATTCGTTCGAAAGGGGACTGCAGATTTCTTGGAGATTAGAGAAGGTGTGAAATTATCATGTTTATAATTGTCCACCCTTTCATACAGTAAAACTATGAACTTTGATATTTGAATTTGTAACTTGAAATATTGGAATAAAATAGCTTTGTTCCTCAATGCACGTGAGATTCGTTGAGTCAGTTTAGCGAAATTTTCAAAAGTCAATTGAAGTGTTCGGTATTAGTGTTAATGTCTGTACGAAATGAAAACCAAGCGATTACAATCCTTCAACGTCTATCGTTAGTCAAAGAATGTTTTCAAATTATCGATGAAAAATTTGATAACACAGGAAAAGTGCTAAGCAGAAAGGACACGTTAGCTGCTTTAACCGAAGAATTAAAGGGACAGCTCGCAGAGGGGGTGCAGTCGCGATTTAAAGGATTGCTCGTTAGGATAAGGGAGGACGGGCAGATAGGCGTCCCTGTTTTTGCCGGTGGGTCGAGCCCGAAATTCGTCGGAGCCGCTTTTATCCGGGAAAATTCAATTACACGAGGAACGAGGAGACGCAGGCGCCGCGACGTCCCCGTCGGCCATTGCTGCGTCGCCATGGATACCAGGGAGGAGGCGAAGAGGAGACGCGTTATCGATCCCAGCCACCCTCGCGAATCTCCCTCTCGCTCTTCCCTCGACGTTATTTCCTCTTTTCCCCGATTCGTTCCCCTGCGTTCTGCGAGCAGTCGCTAATTGCTGGAGATCCCCGTTCGGAAAGACGGTTCCGTTGGAGCCGACGCCATGTTGCTTTTAACGCGTTCGCTGCGCTTAGCTCCCGGTGACATTATTCATTCAGGAATTGAAGTGAATTTTCAGTTAGACGAAGATTTGGTAGAAAGACAAAGCGTTAGAGATGTTTCTTCGTGAATTTTTTATTAACACGTTGCCACAAATCTTGACCATATTTCTGTTATTTTTAGCAGACAGCAGCAATTATTCATTTGGCGTTGCAATCTTTATACTATTGTCAACTTAATTACATTATTAAATATTTGGATTCGACATCGATTATCTTGTACGTTATGATTGTTTTCAAATAATTCATTGGTCACACTACCAAAACAATCGATTCTCTGATCAAAGAAAAGCCAGAAACTCCGAATTGTCTCTAAAATCACGATCGCAATTAATAGCAGCACAGACGTCATCCAATCGTTCGTAAATCCAAGCTGCCTGATTCCCGATCAGAGAAATCCGGTAGCCGCCGAACCAGTTGCCACTCGGGAGAAAGAGGGCAAAAGGAAGAGAAAAAAAGGTGCGCGGCTCTATCGAAACGCCTTTCTCGCGGCGCGCACGGGAGGAGTAGGTATACGACGACTCAATTCAACTCGAGTCATTTTACACGGCTCGAAATAAATCCCTGTTCCACGGGCATTGAATCGAAAACGACACCGGGGCGGCGGGAGAAACGAGAGAGAGGCGCGGTGCTACCTAACGCTGCGAGCCCGGCGTAATCCCGGGGCCTCTGTTTGCACGTGTTTTACATCGACGCCCCGTCTGTTTGCAGACAGTAAATTATGTCGTACAATAAGGGCGCACACCCCTTTCGCTCGCGGATTAGAAAACGGGGGAAAAAGGGAAAACGAGACCTCGTTGCGCTTTTATCGATGAGCGGACTCCGTGCCCTTCCTCTCTCGCTCTTTCGTCTCCTTTCTTTCGGCCTGTGAACTTTGTCTCGAGACTTTCCAGTAGCTTGTGCGTCTTGGAAGAAAAATTTGTTACTAAACGTGACGGAGCTTCTGCAGGAAGCCATTAAGCGAGTTTAACGCGTTCGCGGATAGTAAAAATTTGAATTTCTCAATTGGATATTCTCCAGCAGAAAAATGATTGGAAGTGTATTTCTTCGAATGAAAGGACAAACCTCGCGTTGTTCGTCGGGACGAGAGATTGAAGAAGGCGTTGGCCGTTGCGCAAAAAGGAAGAGACAAGGAAAATTGAAGAGTAACGATATTCCGGGACGCGCGGAGAACGGCGGTCGTATAATGTTTTGCGTTGGAAGAATAAAAAGGGCGAAACGTCACGATCGTGCGGTCGGAATTCTGCGGTCGGCCCGACGATATTCGCGGCCGCCGCGCCGACCGCAAAGACAATCGAGACGGGACTCTCGAACGTTCATCTGGACTTTTACCACGGCCGGACGTGCACCGTTAACTTTGCGAATTGCGTCATTTTCGCTTGGCAGAAGGAACGCAGCCGTTTCCATCGTCCGTCTCGCGAGATTTCAAAAGAATCTCCAGCTGCACGCGTACTTACTCGCGCGAAAACGAGGCGCGCACCGCCATCTTGATTCCGCAACACAGTCACGTCGCGACGCTAGATTCCGCGATTGTCCCTTGAACATTCGATTTCACATTGCAATGCGATTACGCAATTTTCGCGATTTATATAAACGAACACCTAGTTCTCTAGGAACAATAGAATAAAGTATGAAATAAATGTCCGTAAATTTAGTACTCCATAAAAATTCACATCCTATCTCTCTTAGCCAAGTTTCTTCGATCTCCCGTTCGATCCAAACCATATCTGAAAGTAGTTTTGATGCTTTCACCTGGAGTGTTACATTCATTTCTGGCTTTCGGGAGAGAGCCGTGTCCACTAGGAATTTTTTCCCAACGTTTCGCCAGCACTGCAGCTGGCTTCATCTTCAAAAAACGGGAGGAGGGAGTGCCAAATGGGATTCAATTGATATCCTGTGTCCCTGTTGATGTTGATGGTGTTTCAGGATTTCAATAGATTCCCTATACTCGCTATATCCGAAAGCCTCGAAACACGGTCGCTCAGAGTTCGCCATCTTCGTTCGACAAGAGTAATCGGCGCGCATCCAGGATAATAGAGACGCCGCGTGGTCGTACGTACGTGACGTGTAATTAAACGCAGTCGCGCCGATTCGTGGCAGTCGCGTGTGGATGCCGTCCGGCGGATCCCCCGTGATGCCGGCAATTATCGGGGGCTTAGGCTAGGCCCAGGCGAGCCAAGGCAGAGCGCGACAACGCTGAAAAGCCGGCGGGTCCCGTTCACAGAGGAAACGGCGACGCCGGTCCACCCCCCGAGGCGCGCTCAATGCACGCCCGATTCAACGAGGGAGGCCACGTGTCCCGCTGCTCCACGAAATATTCATATCCCGCCATTCCGTACCGCTCCTGCTACCTCTCTTCACGTTCCGACTCGACGACACCGTTCGTGAGCTCGTATAATGCGGAGGAGGCGGATGAATCAAGTACGAATTGTAGAGACGCGACAATTAACCCCTTGTTCTATGATCCTTTCTCGAACTCGGCTCGCTGGGAATATTCTATTGTCCATGCTGTGTTTATTTTAGATTGACGGTGTTTCATTGGTGGTTATGTTTAGTAATAGGGGATTGAACACAATTGTTGAGAAAAGTTGGTGAAATTTTATCATTTTGTTGAATCGAATCCAGTGGCGACTGAAAGGAATTGAATAAAATTCAATTTAGGTTACTACGAAAGACACAGTAATCCTGCTTCTCAGGAGTCCAATGTGTCAATTTGGAAACGATTGTTTTGACGTAGCTTTTCACGTGGACGTTGTCGTGCGTCCATTGCACGAGCTTTCCTTTCGAATCCCCGTGAACGCAGCGAGAGGTGAAATGAATCTCGTAAAGCGTTTCGCGCAGTCACCGGCGACACTTTGCTTCCCCATGACGGCTCATTGGCCATGAGGTTTCCTACCGTCGCATCGTCATGCTTACTCGCTGCTATCGGTTCATGGTCAGTCGACTATGACCAGCTATCCGCTTTGTTGCACGGCCAGGCGGCGACTTGCAACATTTACTCCCATTACGAGGTGTTGCGACACGAACGCGACATACGGCCGTCGAATCTGCGCGCGTCAGGTACACGGAATGTTAATCGCCCCAACTCCGAACCATGTTTGATCTCGAATCACGTCCAATTTGCGCTTTTTCACGGCGTCCTTCGGCGGACGAGATTCCTCAAGCTCGCTCGGCTCGCGTGGAAACGATTTTCTTTGAATACTTCGCTGAAATTAGAAGCAAACTGCGGACTACGCGTGCCCGTAATTGCAACGGAACGATAGTTTCAACGAAAATCGATGAAATCTCTAGTATTTGTGCCAACGGATCTCTGCATCGAGGAAATTGGATTATTACAAATTTTTAATGAACGCTGTGAATGCATTATTACTAAAAGCCTACTATAAATTCGAAAGCATCTTTCAAGCAACGAACAACTCAAGCTTCCAAGTCTCTAGAATTATTCCTAAAATCCTTTATTTCTACTCATAATTCTTTTTCTTCCTAATATTATCAACTTATCACCAAAACCAATTATCTTGCCTTACAATTTATTCCTCAACTGTGATCGATACAACTTTCTTAATATATTATTAATAATTTATTAAGAAAGAGAACAGATTTAGAGGCATTTCCATATTCCATATTTCATATTCCAGAAGAACAATATTAGATTTGAATCGAGTAATTTTCATGCTCGTTCGATTCTGTTTAAAATCTACAGGGTGGTTAACAGTGAACTCTCACAACCATCAGTCAGAAATCAATTACTCGAAAATTCTCCGTCCCACTATTGAAATACAAGGCGAAGAACACGGGATTCCCCGAACAGTCAAACTACGATAGAAACGTCCCATAATTCCCGCATTATAATCAACGATCCGACTTCTATCCCCATTACAGAGGCGAGCAGATGGACCAGGGCCGCGGATAAACCCATGAAAACCATCCAATCTCGCGTGTGTCGAACCATTCGATCTGGCCAATACGGACGTCACTCAAAGTCAAGAGTCGAAAAGGCCTGGCTGACGTTGCCGAGACACGGTCCCGTAGACAGACGGACGCGCACAGCGAATTAGGGCTCAGGTAGTGGGCCGAGTATCGCGTTACCGGGGCTGAAGGGCGATCTGTCCCTTCCTGAAGTTCACCGAGGACTACCGGTACTGGGTAGATCTGCAAGGAAGTCGAAACTCGTCGACGGAGTGAACGAATGTGTCATTTTATTGAGATTTCGGTGCATGGTTTTCGTATTGGAGGAAACTCGGTGCATCGAAGCAGGAATATTTTAGGTTTTCAGGAAGTTTTTGATTTATTTTCGTAGATAGACAGGTTTGAGAAGCTTTGAAGAAGTTTATAGCTTTCTTTTGAGTTAGGGAAATGTAAAATTGTTATCGAATGCTCGAGCACTCGTCGTATTAGCATTGGAACTACCAGGTGGCTCAGAACGATCAATTTCTAAGTAGAGTTAAGTAGTAAACCTCCTAGTTCTCCTCCTTAAGTAGTAAAACTCCTTTTCCCAATGGAAACGAAACCCGAATTCCAATAAACGGTTTTCCAAAACAAAATCAAATTCTCTATCTCACATTCCCGACGCGTGGCGTCACCGAACCATAAATTAACATATTCATGCTTGCTCCATCAAGATTACAATTTGCCTCTGACTCACGATTCCAATGACTCAAACTTCATCAGAAGAATTTTGAAGAACTCCACGCCGACTTCCACAGGTTTCTCCTGCAATATATCTCCTTATTCAAACCGTAGCCCAAATTCTCAGGAGAGAGTTGAAGCTACTCGAAATTTACATGATCTATAATAACCGACTGACAATCAACTAGATTTAACCGTCAACATGCTTGACACTCAATTCTCCAAGCATGATTCTCTAACAATTTCAATCAATTTATTCTCACAATTACGCACATTGCAATACTCTAATTTCAAAGCTACCTCGATCAATATACAAAAGCACGTTTTCTAGCACTGCGAACAAAGCGTAGAACCGTCCGCGAATCTATCGTTCGATCGACATCAAGTCGACAGGTCCCGATATTTGGCCAGCAAAGCGATTCACTGTTCACCGGTGACCTCTCCGATTCATCGGCGGTCCGTGATCGGTGGTCGTTTCACGTCAGTTTGAAGGATCACGCCGGATCCGCGGAGGTTGCGTCCTAATGACCGGCTGTCAATACTCGCGCAGGGCCTGAATGGGAACGGTTTGGCAGCTCGTTTGCCGGGCGGGGGCGTAAGGTATTATGTTCGATTCGTTCCTGAGGGTCAATATTGTGCGAGCGATTCAGCGTATCCCCGTTCCTTGTTTGCGTTTCGACTGCGCGCCCGGGCCGGAACAGGTCCGGGGAAAATTAGTGCCAATTAGATTCGTATGGCGACGCGGCCGAAGGACACCGGGAGAGGAACGAGCGTTCCACCCTCTGCTCTCCGCTCGATGATCCCTCGAACGCGTTTCAAATGTTTGCTCCGGCTGATTGGCCTGTTGGCGAGTCTTTATTCTCGTTTCCTTGTGCGCTTCGACCTGTCCAGGATCGGTGTCGACGTCTTTCTCGTTTATGGCGGATATCTGCGATTCGAGTCGCATTGCTTCACTGGGAGGCTGTTAGGCTGAGCTATCGTCTTCTTTTCTTTTGTTCTTGTATTTATGCCTCGGGTGTACAGTTGTTTATTGTATCTGATTTCGTAGGAAAGAGACGAGCAGTTTTTCTCTAGAAAATAAATTAACTCGGACTAGCTCCTTTTCGGTTTCCTTCGAAGACTTGTGCTAATCAGGGAAACTCTGTCTCTACTTTTCGAATGCTTCGAGTATTAACCCTTTGCGGACGAAGATTCTTCGAAATATGCAAAACCTTCAGTAGATGAAGCTATATTATATATTAGTTGCTTAAACAGTAGAAAGAAAGGGAGCTGCATGCTGGTCTCTTGCTGTTTGAGTAATTACATCATTTGCCTACGTCTTAGTCTTTCAAATACGGAAATTTGATCTCTTAAGGGGCAGGATTGTAACAATAGATTATTTTCAGTTCCTTCAGACACTTATGACAGTACTCATAATGCAACTATTTATTTTCAAAATCATTTCGAATATTCAACGCTCCGAAGATATCAATAACTGCTAAACAGAAATATCGAAACCAGTAATTTCGACTGGTACGGTAGTTCTAGTGTTAAATGTCGACTGTGTTTCTAAACTGAAAAATCGAAGAGTCCCGACGGAACTCGGAGAAGAAACGATCGTAGGTCCCCATGTATCGGGAGCACGGTGTTTTCGAAGGGTTCGATCGCGGGAAGAACGGCAGATCGTGCGATATTGGTCGGCGGCGTCCCCCACGAGGGCAGACGACGGAAAACCGAGGTCGGAGTTCGCCGGGACCCTCGCTCGGAATCCACGCCGGGCTTATCCCGGCTTATTCCGGCTTATCCCAATCATTTCTGCCCCGATCGTCTCCTTCCTGGTGCCAATTACGTCACATCAACGTCACGGGACAATGGAGTGCGCGTGCATAGCGCAGGTACCGAGACTTCGTTCTTCCTTTTGCTTCACGCCAATAAATTTATCGAATCGATACACGGGGTGGCTCGAGCTGATCCTTTTTTTCATCCTGTCCCCCGCTCGGAGGCGTGCGTTAAGTGGAAACCGAAGGAAACGCGAGAATTTATTGTCGAATACTCGCTGAGAACCGATCGACCCTTACGCTGTCGGATTAATTGCAATTATAATCGGAATTAACCCCTTGCTTAACGTGTCAGACTCGTGGCGAAGATTTTCATTGAATTTCAAAGTATATTTCATGTATTGGATCATACTGAACTCTATGAACATTATTTGGTAACTCTTTAGGTCGAATTTGATTGAATTTTAAATCATATTTTATATCATATTGAATCATATTGAATCATATTGAATCCTATAAACATTATTTGGTAAATCTTTCGATTTTGATTGATTCAATTATATGATTATGGTTCCTAATAATATATTTTTGAATATTCCATTTTCTAGATTTAAACTGATGAACATCAATCTTTGGAACAATGGAATGAACTGTGCAATAAATGTCTCGAAATCTAGTATTAACAAACATGAATATTACTCGATCCATTGGAACTCAAATATTATTCTTCTGTAATCAACTATTATATTTAAAAGGAAATATAGACATAATATATGCTTAGAATTTCTTTTCCCAATAAATTATTAATTACAAAGTAGCCGTATCGATCAGAGTTGAAGAAATCACAGGCCAAGGGGTTGACACGCGTAGTTCAGTCGATCTCAAGATAAAAAGCTTGCACTGGCGAACAATAGGATCAGAAGCTCGTATAGGAATCAATGTTGAACTCGACGTACATTGAAATTCCTCTCTCGATTGCGATCTCCGGGCGTGATCCACGATCGAAATCCTGCGTCGGAGGCGCGGTGACTTTAAACAACGCGTCCCCGCAGCGTGTCGCAGCGGGATTTGCATATCGCAGCGTCAGGACAGCGCCCTAACATCTGCATCATAAAGAAACACGGCGCAAAGTGGATTACGGTAATGGATAGCCGGATGGCCGACGATCGATCCCTTTCGGGCGCTCGCGATCGGGCCGCGCGATAAGCTAATCGCCGATCTGCGCAGCCAGTGTGAAACGACATACGTCAGCGACGATTCAATCGGACTCGAAATGAAGTCGTCATTCCTAGGCAGTGCTCGGAACGGGTCGGCGAATGACTGTTGAGGACTGTTCCTTAAAAAGGCCCGTGTGAAACGGAAACGACGTTGCGAACTACCGATACTTGTCGCCCAGAGGAACGCGGTAAATCCAGGAAACAATTGAAATTATTTCTCAATAGGAAATTAACCCTTTGCACTCGGAAGCTCTTTCCTAAATATGCAACATTTACAGTGAGATATAGACGAATGAGAAGACGTATGTAAATTGAGAAAGGGAGCTGTTTTATTTCAATATTGTATATATCGATGCATTATATGGAGTATAATGTTATATATGAGATGATAATTTTGCTATATCTAAACATTTCATTGGGAGTTCCTAACACGTTCGCGAGCAAGGTTCGCTTCACTAGTAATTTCGTTCGCTAAATCTAGATAGATAGCTAAACGATCCATCTGCAAACGCCCGTTCTCTATCGTTTCACCGGTTAATCCCCTCTTTAAGCTCGAGCACGCCATTATACTCGATCGAGAGCGTCTCGAAGACAATCTCAGCCGATTGTCCTAACGAAAACGGAGCAAACTCGCAGCGATTCATGCCGGTGACGTGTATCCGGCTCCTCTTTCTCGAATCGCAATGGAGAACGAGTGGATTCCGCGGTAATGCGAACGTCAAACACTCCGAGCATCCCGGGATCAAGCGCCTGTGGGATCGAGCACCTGAGTGTATAGGCTGTCCCACGCGACTGGGACGCAAGCTGTGTCTTCCGAACGCGAAGAAGAATGTTGTAATAATTCTGAACGATTAGGATGAACATTATGCAACGTGAATATAGTTGAGATAAATATCTTCTGAATAATTGTAACTGCCCGACAAAATGGCCGCTCTCAGTTTTCTTGTTTCGCAACTGTTGAGGTTATGAAGCGTTCGATGTCCGAAATAATGCGAGAAATAAATAATTTCAGTTGAATATTTATAATGAATATGGGAGGAGAGAAAATGTATTGGCAGCTGTTTTATAGGGATTAGATGTTAATAGGATTAACAGCTCGGTGGTTTTAGTGTTAATTGCAGTTTGCCCGAGTTGCCTGAGACATCCTGTACGTGAAGGAGAGGGAGAGAAGCTATGCGCCGGGAATCCCCGAGATTCGTGCTCGAGGACCGCGTGCACCGACGAATTCGATTAAAGGGAGCTATGCTGGATGTTTGAAGTATTTTCTAATAATAACAGTCCGTTGGCTGGCGGATTTTATTTGCCGAATTCTTCGCTTGCGATCGATGGTTCGTGATGTAATCGTGGGAGCAGGGAGCTGGGTAACGGAATGGTGAAGGGTTGAACGAAGATCCGGAGGTTAAACAGAAAATCGAGGAGGGAAGTATCTAGTAGGAAAAATGATTTCAAGAAGAACTCGAGAATACTATTCAATTGGGAAAATAGAGGAAATAGAGAGAAACTCAAGAATAATATTAAATTTAGCAAACAAACAAACAAACAGATTACACGGAAGAAAAGCGAACGAAGTTCAAGGAACAAAAAATAAATATTTCTTACGGGAATAATAAAGCACACAGCTCCGACGTGAATAATTGCAAGAGCAATTCGACGATCATTTATTTTCTGCGAGGATGGTTCCATTAATCGTTTGAAGTTCGCGTCGCAGAGGTGGAGGGGAGGAAATTAATATCTCAAAGGATTGGAAGCGAGCCAATTAGCCAGTTAAACGTACGACGAATGCGCCGGGTTCCTTTGTCCTCGAGGGGACACGCGATTTCACGGATCTCGTCCGTCCTAGGAGGCGAACCCCTCTTTCTCGCATCTGCACCGGGGCGCAGCGTAAAATTTAAATAAATGTCCAGGAGCGGGCCACGCCGGATACGCCGAATTAGGTGACATGCTAATCACGGTGTTCGGTGCAACCTCGTAAATACGCGACCGGATAATCGGCTCCCTCCTCCTGGCACCCTGCGAACCTGTTCGAGCCTCGTCTCGCCTAACCTCGCTTTTTTCCTTTCGATTTTGTCCTGTTATTCTTAACAATGCCTGTTTCACTTGTGTGACATTGTATTTTGTAATATTCTTATCGCTTCGATTATATTGCTCTAGATATTCGCATTGAATCGCGAACATTACATTTTAGGGGGATGTAAATTTTGATTCATAAGTTAATCTATAGGACTATAGTTTCATGCAGATTTGTTGTTGATACTGAGAGTATCAATATCAATGATACTTTAACTACAGTTTCAAGCAGATTCGTTATTGATATTGAGAGTACAATACGGTTTATTAAGCAAATGTTTTGAAAAATATATTCGAGAAACGTGGGATATTCTGTTTGAATCTTTCTAAGCAACTTGTCATTTTTGATAGTGCTTTTTATTGACATACTTTCTTGAGCAAATTAAAACAGCCCTTATACAAAGCAGCGTATTTCAAGGTATAATGAAGCTATAACAAACGAACTCTTTCGTTTACGAGCAACTGAAACTTGAACGTCCTCGATGATCAACGATCGACCGCTACACAGGAAATTTCACGGAGTTCTCGTGAAATCGATCGGAAGATCCTCCGGTTGTTCAATTTTCCGCAGCGACGCTTCACCTGGAACCGTCGCGGAACTCGTTGAAAAGAAAAGGGCGTCGTGCGCGGTCGGTCGAAAGCATTAAACGCGAAAGGGGTGGAAAAAACGCGTCTTCGAGCTGCGACGATCGAATAATCGAAAGGGGTGAAGAACCGAGGATGGTTTTCCGTTCCCCGATTCGTTCCTTCCTTCCAGCGAGTTCATCGAGAGGGAAAATCAGCCGATTCCCGATTTCGGCGTGACCAATCGCTCTGTTCGCTGAGAAACATGCGTTTCCATGCTCGAGTATGTGGCCACATTTCAGCTACCCCTGTATTAACACCCT
This sequence comes from Nomia melanderi, assembly GCF_051020985.1. Classification (NCBI taxonomy): domain Eukaryota; kingdom Metazoa; phylum Arthropoda; class Insecta; order Hymenoptera; family Halictidae; genus Nomia; species Nomia melanderi. Next base: position 870,515 of record NC_135002.1, on the reverse strand, counting down.
TTCTTTGGTATTAACCCTTCAACAGCGACATTTTCGATGTAACAGATCGTAAAATTCACGATTTCCATATCCAGAGCATTGCTGTTTAAAATACTTCTAGTGTTAGTAGTTCTAGTGTTAACTGGACTTAAGCCACGTTCAAAATAAACCGTTCAATTATACACACATAAAAATTCCTTTCTATCGCCAGTGGAAAACAACAGAGAATCATTCGATCGACGCAACAGCATTGAGTCGTATCTCTTTTGCATTTTATCCCCGTCATTCACCTGCGAGCGAACGAGGGACACCCCTCGGCCTCGTGTGGGCCGGGCGCGCGCATTTAAATCCGCTCGCATATGTAAATGCCCGCCCCCGTTAAATGCAAAACAAGGCGATAGGGGATTCCCGGCCGCGGAAAAATCATAAATCACGGTAAACGCGCACGTGCGTCCACTCGACGCGCGAAAACTATTAACCCCGTTACACGAGTCCCTATCAACCCCCATTCAGCCGGAGATTAATGCTTGATCGACAATGAGTTTTGCATACGTCCCGATTCCGATCGGAGTCCTTATTACTCTTCGTTCGACTTCAACTTTCATTGAAATTCGATTCCAATATTCGAGTCGAAGAAACTGACCCCATTTTTTGAATATTTTCAGACTTTAACCCGAATCGTACCACTGTTTTCGTAACGAATCACACGACGTGACTCTCAGTTATCAGAATGAAAGGAATGAGATGTGTTATTGAGAAATCGTCCCAATGCTCGCGTCCTCGCGCCATTCTTAGCGAGTGTGACTCAAACCTCCCCAAGATAACCTATCACTTCCTAGAGCAAGATAACTCTATCGCGTCCCTACACCACGTAACGGTCCCAAACCCTATCACTTCCTAGAGCACCGTCTGGCCCGCCCCACTCACGCACGAAACTTAGTATATAAGAATGCCTGTACCAAAGCCAGGACGATCCAGTCCTGATAAAGTTCTCGTGCTACGCGAAACTCAACTCAGTTTCATACCTATTTCCGATACGTCTAAAGTATTGCGGGTTAACACGTTGACTGCCATGGTGGCCACCGGTGACCGGAGCTTCAAAATTGCTTAAATACAATTTCAATAAGAAAACGGATGTCGAATAAAAATACTTAGTAACACAAACAACTAAATGATAGTGTAACACGTGTATTGTAATATCAAGTTGTCAATTATCTCTTAGTTTTTCTGTGTGTAAATCGTACTACGCGCTATTCTCGAAACTATGTAGTAACTTATTAACTACTCAATGCATTACGCGACAGCTATAAGAATATTCAGTAAAAAAGAAATACATATTATTCAACAGTTCACCTTTCTACTTAATTTTTTAACCTTCGATTCTCTTCGTGAAAGCGTTCAAACTTCCAATCCGTTCCGACTTTTACATCCAAATTTTACATTCCAGTTCGTGCCAGCTTTCTCCGAATCCTTTCCATCGTTCTCTTAACTTCAACTAGATCTCTTAGATTCTGACAATCTCGAAATTATTGGAACACGAGAAATCCGAAGAAAGTGTACGTTCGATACATAAAAAGCGTCGCACTCGAGCCTCCCATTGCCGCACAAAGAACAAGAGAGAATGTAATATACCTTTGTGCCAGGGCGCTCGTAGAATGCAAACTATTCTATTAACCGGCGGCAATAAAAATAAAAGAAACAGCCCCTTCGCGGAGGGTTCACATCTGTGCGGCGAGGAGCAGCCGGGGGTCGTTTTATTAATTCACTCCCCCGAGACGATCGAAACGGATCGCCGACAACAGGTCGGAGGGAAACAGCGACGGAGAAAGGGGAAAGGGCCGGATCGCGCTGTCCCACTATTTATTACCGAATCGTTACCCCCGTGTTCTCATAAATTATTACGTCGCGCGGGCAGGTGCTCGCGCCGCGCTAATTAGCTCGGCTCGCGCGGCCTGCTCGCAATATGTTGCACGCTGTTAAATTGTTTCAACGGGACCGAGCCAGTTTCGCTGGGAATCCTGCCGCTGGAATGAAACGGTAACATTTTGAAACGCGAGTCGGGACATTTGCGAACTTCATTGGCACACGGGAAATTGAAGGAAGGGTGGTTTCCGAATGACAGATTCGAAAGTTCTGTTTGATCTTCTGATTTTGTATTCGTTGTGGTTACTGGATGGAGGAAGTAGTTCTAAATGATTATAGCTTGGAATATTAAACACGAAATTTTACAATTTTGATGCACCAATCGAGTGGTGATCGAGAGGCACCTTTGGAGTGCAAAGGGTTAAATCATTCTTTTGCGACTTAGTCTCCGGAATATGAAGATCTCGTCTCGCCGGAATGCCAACACTCGTCCGCAAAGGGTTGAAACGAGAGCATCGTTTACCTCGGCGATCCCTGGAGGAAAAGATAGAAGGAAGTAACTTACGAGCAGAGACGAACCGGGAGGCGTTGCTACTTTGCCAGCCCGCGGTGGCGACACGAGTGGCCCATTCCGCTCGACTCGCACCGGCGTCGAGCAGCGACAACGACAACGAGGAAACGGGAGAGGCGGGCTGCTCTCTCGCACGATCGAACAAGTTCTTACGAGTGCACGCACTCGCCGCGAATCGAGGCGCAGGCGAGGCATTGATCGGGCGCGGCCATCCGTGAAACGTATTTAGCTTGTTGGCACACAGAACCCGACGGGACGGCGGGCTTCGAAGGGGGAACCAGGGGAGGAGGGTGGCCGGGAGACGGGGACACTGGAGAAGGGAAACGAAGAGGGTGAAGGGAGAGAGAGAAATGGTGCGAACAACGGATGGACAGAGGGACGAGGGTGAACGAGAGTAGAATCGGAGACGGTGGGACAGAGAGAAATGGAATTGGAGAGGGTGGAAGAGAGTAATGAGGAGAAAGTGGAGTGAAGAGGGAGGGAAAGGGAAATAGAGAGGAATAGTGTAAACAATGGGTGGAAAGAGGGATGGCGAGGGTGAAAACGAGAGGAGTAGAAAAGGCAGAAATAATGAGGAGAAATTGAAGTGAATAGCAAGGGAAAGGGAAATAGAGAGGAACAGATAATCACACAAGAAAAATGAGAAAAAACAGGGAAATATAGGGAAGAACGGACACAAGCGAGAAGAAGGGACAAAAAGACAGAAAGGCGGCAAGAGGGATGACGAAAAGGGACCAGCCCTTCAAGTCGCATCACCGAAAGCATGCGAACGCGCCCACGTGCGCGCACCAGCGATTCAATCCCGGTTCATTTCACACCGAGCCGGATCGAGCCGTCCATCCAGCTCGGAATCCTGACGAACACCGTCGAACGAGACCTTTCGCTGACCCGTCATCGTTCGATACCGTTAAATTAATCATCTATCTGTCATTCGAATAGCTTCTTTTGTTGACCAGAAACTTGCATTAAGTGAAAGATATTTTGTGTTCATAGTCGAGAGAGGACATTGATAAAGTTACTTTCCATGGGTTCACGTAATATTAGTACAATCATAATATTAGTACAATCGTAATATTAGTAATTAGTGAAAATTCTCTGAAAGTACTCGGAAATTTTGAGTATTCACTAACGAACTCCTGCACTAACTCCTTGCCTTACGATTTGCTTCTCCGTTACGGTACAACTACTTTGTCATTAATGATATAAAATTATATACATGTTCTATATCAATCTTCGCTCCAAAGTGTAATAATTAATTACAAAAGAATAATATCTCATTCGAATTGAAAAGGATCGAGCAAACATCCGTGTCTGCTACAGTTATAGCGAAAATGAACGTCGCGTAAAAAAGGCAATTAAGACTCGAGCTGTGATATTAGCAGAATCGTGGTCACCGCGGACCGGAAGTGGTGTTCTGCCGACGGCCGAGGATTGTTGACGATAATATCGTCGAACGATAGCGGCGTACGAACTTCTCAGCGATCGTTACTCGGTTTACGAGGACCCACCGCGTGGATCGTGTTTGGAAACTCGTTCCTGTCGAGCGTCGGAGCCATGCATGCGGGCATGTGCGCTGATTGCGACAAGATGGGAGGCAGTCAAATGAACAGTCCCCGGCCCCGAGCGTTCCCGACAATATTGACAGGCTCGATGGGTTTAATGCGACCCCACGAGGGCCATTCAACGTCGTGAACTCGTCAATTAGCTCGTAGCCCTTCCAACCGATCGCATTATCCTTGAATCTTCGCCTTAGATGGAGTAATTTTCATACAAACAGGATTAATCAAGTGATCTGTGTTTAATTTTAACCCTCTGAACTCTGTAGGCTCCAATATTGCATCAGTTAGAATATTAAATATTTTAATGAATCAAAGAAACTACCCTAAGATTATTCGATTTTCCACGCATCCAAATTTTGTACTGAGAAGGAAAATAAAAGATCGAAGGAATGTTGCATTTTTCATTTTCACTGGAGATACTATAAAAATTAGTTGCAGTCGTTGATAGATTATATACCGTTATATTTTCGCTGCAAGATTAATACCTAGAGTTGTTGGTTAATGATACCGCGAAGCTAAATTCGCGAAGTAACGCAATTCGGAAGAGATAAGTGGTAAACAATGCTGTTGTTTCACCGACGGAGCAACAGAATCACAGCGGAACCTGGTGACCACTTATGTAACCAGCCGAAAAATTCATCCCGTCGAAAGGAACCGCCGCTAGTAATCTCCGAGCTGCGCCGTGTCATTAGGAGATTACAAATCCTCGATGGGTCATCGAATGATCCTCCGACGGTTATTTCACTTTGACCGTCCCGGTCACTTTGGGGTTTCGTTGGAAATAATCCTTTTCCGGATCTCCTTTAATCTCCAGTTATATCCTCGAACACTGATTAACTTTTTCTTCGAACGTTGTTACATGTTTTATTACTTCTCGAAGAAACATTATTGTTACCTAACAGAAAATAAAATACATTTGGGATAAAAGGTACACACATTAGAACAGTTCAATCCGTTTCTGTACAAGATTCTGTATTCTGTATAACATATTTGACAATTTTTCTATCATGTAAAATTACATTTTATTAAATTAACATTTTCATAATTTTTATAATTTTAATTTTTATAATTTCATAACCTGTAACTCTTAAATGCATTTTATCAACCAAACTGAAGCAGTTCATCGCGACGAGGTAATAAAGCAGAAAAATTCCCTATCATTCTAAAGTGGTCGTTCATTTTTCTATCATATAAAATATTTTATTAAATATAACATTTTTACAACTTCACAACCTGTCGCTCTCGAATGCATTTTATCAGCCAAACTGAAGCAGTTCATCACAAGGTAATAAAACACTATTCCAAAGGAGCTGTAACGCCGCAGCCCTTACGCACGAGCTGCCTCTGTTTCTGGCGCGTTCCTAAAGGCAGATGCATTTCTGTCAAAACATTCGTAGACGCACGTCGCGTCGGAAACTCGAGGATCGTGCCTCGAGGCCGATTCCTCGCCCCCGTGATCGTATTTAGGGAAGAGCCGTGCTCTCCGCCCTTTTCCCTTTGTCGACGGAATTAGATCATAGAATCATTGCCCGTCGATTCACCGGCGAATACCGGAGGATCCCCGTTTGGGAATCGGTTTCGAGGTCATTGAAAGATGAACTTTGGAAGAAATTTTGTAACAAAGTTGTATAAATATTGGGAATTATGTTAGGGTAAAGGCTAAACCTATCAAACTAGTAAAATTGATTAAATAAAGCGAAACGATATATCAGAGTTATCGGAAGTTTCAGCTTGACATCGTAATCACGTGTGAAACGATTAAGAATTAGAGTTCGTTCTCTTGTTTTTTAATTTTTATATCTTTTCCCCTCGACTTTCACGAAATCGCTGTTGTAATAGACGTAAGTTCGTAAGATTTCCTGGTTGGTATCAGTATTTTATTCCCGTTATTGAGCGAGGACACCGTTTATCAACCGTATCGCGTGAAGTTTCCTGTGTAACGTTGATAAACGGTATCGCACCTCATTACGGATCACTGATATCAGAGTAACACTCGCTGGATCGTTAAATTATCGAAAGGAAGCTACGGAAAACACATGTTTTCGATAAAATGTTCTGCTTTCGTCGCTAATAGCGATCGAGTAAACAAACATAATGTGTGGGATTGATCTAAACAAAGTAAATGGCTTGAAGTCAACTTCAACTGCTTTCCTTTTCTCACAGATATATCGACAGTCAGTCTTTGTTGTTCGAACTTTACTACTTAAAACCCAGAGTAAATTGTTAAGTAAACTATAAAACTATAAGACTATAAGAACATAAAAATAAAGAAATTTTAAATATAGAAATACAAAAATATAAAAATACAAAAATACAAAAATATAAAAATATAAAAATATAAAAATATAAAAATATAAAAATATAAAAATATAAAAATATAAAAATATAAAAATATAAAAATATAAAAATAGAAAAATACAAAACTAAAAAAATACAATAAGAAACATAAAACTACAAAAGTGTCAAGCTCGATAAAACTGTCGGTTCACTTTGCTCCGCAGCAACTCCTATCAAGGCTCTATTAGAGAAGAAAAGCTGAAAGCCCGGCGGGCGTCGAAGAATTCGCCTGGGGTGAGCGAAAATGGGCGGGGGGTGGCCAATCGTCGTGTATCGTTTTGTATTTGTCGAAAACAGTCGTATTGTCCGCGGGGGGTGCGCGAGGGGTGAGAAATCGGCGTCGCAGCGGGAGCGGCCTGTAGGCACTCGTCGCATCTGCCTTCGATTTATTTCCAATCGTAATTGATGACTCCGTGGAGCCCCCCTCCCGCCATCTTTCTCCAGCCCCCGGGCCCTCGAGTGCCACGTCCATTCAAAAGCGCCGGGAAATCGTGTCGCGGACCTTTTGCATAATGCTGCCGAAAGTCACGCTACGACCAATAAATTATACGTGGCCGTATTAACCATTTCGACGACGGATCATCGAGATTTCGCCAGGAACTCGGCTGTTTTCGTAGTATTTACGAAGGGAGGCTCGAGTGGACCTCGAGGACGCCATTGTGTACGTTGTTTGGACGTTTCGGGCAGGAATTTCGAGGAGATTCGAATGCCTTTGATGTTTGTCGATTGTAAATTGGGTGCAAGGCGTTTTATTTGATTGGAATTTGATGTGGATTTCATATGAATTTCATACGGATTCGATTTCGACGTTTGAAACATTTATTTGTCGAACATCTATGCGACATCAGACTGAAAACAATGAGATTTCTATCGAAACTTCGTCAGATCTGTTACAGATCTTTGCAAGTTACAAGCGCGTAGAGGTGATGTGCCAGGAATGCACAATTTCTTGCGAATATTCGAGAAACTGGAGCACCGCCGAACAGAAGGGAAGACGGACGGTTACTTTCCGTTGGGTTCCCGATCTTGAGGAACCGTTCGTGGGAAGTGACAAGGGTCCTTGTTCCCCCAGTATCGTTTCTCCGCGAGTACGGCTTCTTATAAGAATTCCAGGCCACGCATTATCGTCTTACATCGAGCCACTGCGCGATTACTCCCCTTTCGCGAGCTTCTTCTCCTGGAAATTCCGCAAACTGCGCTCTTCCGAACGAAACCGACGAGGTAATCGAACTGTCTGCTGCACGCATCTGAAATCCTTGGGAAATGCTGTAACGTATGCTTCAAACGTCTTTCTTACGCAAGATACTCCGTATGAAATGTTGAAACAGTGAAAAACAAGTTTCATAGAGTCTCTGAAAGTTACTCGAAAAAATACAATGTCCTGTTGTAATTATTTCAAAAGTAACAGAAGAAAAATGCGTCGGAAAATGTCACGAAGAAACGGATGTATCTTGTAGCTTGTTTATTTGTTGCTGTAAACAAGTTTCCTTTCAAGTTGTCCAACTTCGAATGTTTAATTTAGATGAAATTGTCGCTTATTATTTAATCAGTTGATGCTTGACGTTTATGAGATAGCAAATGGAAGATTAAGGGGAGCGAGGGTTGATACAATCCGATACGAACGAGTTTAAAACAATGAAAGCGGATTGATGAGGGGAGATTCCGGGCTGATTCCCATTTGATAGGATTAACTGGCACGGATACTCTGGTGCGTTTCCACGCTCCAACGCCCACGGCATTATTCCAGAAAATAACCCCCTAATGCAGCTCCCCCGTCGATTCGCAAATACGTGAGCGTTTACGGGCGCGTCGGAGGTGGTCGATCGGGCCCGTTCGTAAATCGACCGTGATTCCTTCGATTATCGGTAATTATCCTTCGAAATCCTGACAGTAATATGGGAATTATTACTAGATTAGATAGTTTTAAATTGCCAATTTATTGTTCTGATGTTTAAACGATTGAAAGTTTGGAAAGTTTGAAAGTTTGAAAGTTTGAAAGTTTGAAAGTTTGAAAATTTGAATATTTGAATATTTGGATATTTGAATATTTGAATATTTGAATATTTGAATATTTGAAAATTTGAAAATTTGAATATTTGAATATTTGAATATTTGAATATTTGAAAATTTGAAAATTTGAATATTTGAATATTTGAATATTAGAATATTTGAAAATTTAAAAATTTGAAAGTTTGAAAGTTTGAAAGTTTGAAAGTTTGAAAGTTTGAAAGTTTGAAAGTTTGAAAGTTTGAAAGTTTGTAAATTTGTATATTAGTGAATTAGTAAATTAGTGAATTTGTGGGTTTGTGGGTTTGAACTTGTTTCCCTTTTCACTTAACATTCGTGCTGACTGCGGCACACCTCGTACCTGTAAAAGGAAGACACTCGACGATTCGTCGAATCGTCGAAGGACATTCGAGGGCATCCTCGCAATAACAAATGCATCGTGTCGTTTTCCACGAAAGTCACATTTAATCGATAAACAGCTTTTTACAATCGAAGCGTCAACGATCGGACGCGGGTTTCCCCGCGCTCGGACTCATCACTCGCCAGGCATTCCCCGGTCGGTGATTCACATCAGTCCCGCGATCCGAGAAAGAAAGCGGTCGACACTGCAATAAATTAACCTAAATTGTCTTTACACATATGTACAATTCAATAAAAACGTGGATCTCGCGTCGTTGTTATTCACTCGCGTTCTTGTAACCGTAAAATCTGATTCGTCGCCTTCAGAATGCAGCTCGCGTCTATTTGCAACAAAGAAGCTTCCCGATTTTCAAATATTTCATTCTCCAAAATGCAATGAAATTAGAAAATGGATATGTATATTATACAATATATTGTACCTAAACCTTTGTAGAGCTCGAAATGCCATGTAATTGCATTCCACGGTTGAAAATTCGAAAAATTTAATTAAATTAATTATTTTCACGTCGACTTGAAGCATCCTCCACGGTATTCATATTTTCGTTAAATTTATTTGCCTGCGTGATTATTTTAAAAAGGAAACGGTTTCTCAAAAAATTTATGGTTTCAGCAGGAAAACCGTAAAGTAATTATCTTCGCGTCGACTATTCAAATTTTCGTTAAGTTTGTTTGCCTGCGTGATTAATTTTAAAGGGAAGGATTTTCGAAAAATTTATGATTTCAAAGGAAAACTCGCAAAGTAATTATCTCCACGTCGACTCGAAGCATCGTTCTCCTTGGTATTTGCATTTCCGTTAAGTTTTTTGCCTGCTCGATTGTTTCGTAAGAGAGAATGCTTTCCCGAAAAATTAACCGGTGGATTAAGAGGATCCGCTAATCCTATGTAATCCCGTGCGCATTGTTCTCTGAGGATGGAATACATACAATGATACTCGCAGTGTTGATACACGGATGAATACTGCCAGCTTATCTTTTCTATATACAGGGTGGTCCGTCGAAAACTGATCACGAGCGTCCCCGTTGTTCGCCGTATCGGGTACGCTGGCAATCAATTTAACGACCTGACCATCGTTTTCTCGCCACCAGCAATTATATTGCACAGGGTGCTGCCGCACGAACGAAATCGAACGGATAAAGAAGAATTTCGCATGAAATTTAACCACTTCCGGTGGAAAGACGCGCCACGTCGAGGTGCTTCTGCTACAGGAACGTCGGCGTGTTGTACACGTCGACAGGCAACTGTCACAGAAATGTCAATTTTCCGAATTGATTTGAGAAATATAATATGCAAGATTATTAACACGTTGAATGCCATGTTGTGCTATAGTTCACTCAATGAAACGACAATTATATGAAAGCATTTCTACATTGTAAGTGATGCTGCATAATGCAGTGACGTTCAGCTAGATGAACGTGGAATAGTAATGCAATTCGATCAAATGATTTTTCCATTCTGTGTGTTTTCCTCTGCGAAATCGTGCTGCGTTCAATGTGTTAATAAAAGAATTTAGTATTTATACGTGCGTAATTTCATCGGCAGTTGATGCGTTTTGTTACAGTTGACTATTCTGGCACGCGTGAATTTCTTTACACCGCAAGTGGTTAAAACACGGAACATCATTATTCCAAAACATATATAAAATGTTAACCCCAGTCGCCCGTTACACCCTGTATATCCTCGATTCAACGAAAGATACGAACGGTACGGACAGAAGTTGGACTTTCAATGAAATCGCTAAGATAAAGTTCGTTCGATCCGAATGAGAGTTAGTAAAATAATTAGCGTTACTCACGCGAGAATATTAAAAGATTCTGAATATCTGGACTCATCGACGCCATTTTGTTCTTCCGCACCGATCGTAATGGTTTGATATGTAAACCGGAAACCAGCTTGTCCGTGGCATACCTTAGGAGATCACTCGATGACTACTCGACGGTCACTCGAAGAATTCTCATTCGTTAGTTAAATGTATCGATTTTACTTTCCAATTTCTATCTTCGAACATCGATTCACTGTTGATAGATATCAAGCGATCTCCCAGCTGTGACTACCGTATCTCTTTTGGAAAGACGGGAATTCGCTGCGATGATGACCCGCGAACGGGCGGTCCGCCATCTTGAATCCGACGTTTCACAGTCGCCTCGCGAGGGAAAGTAAAATTTTCGTCGGAGCTGGCGATCCGATTGACAACAATTAATATGCAACTGTTAATTCGACCGCGATTACTTTCTGCAATCATTAATTACGCGCCGCGATCAACGTTATTTCGAATATACCGTTTATACGTAAGTTACGCGTGTAATCATATCAACGCCGGTAAATCAACTCGAAACGTACAGTATCAACACATTACCCCGATTAACGATTATAGAAAGTGATTCGAGTGATTTGTATTAAGCGTCACATGTTAATCGTCACTGACTGAACAGAAATTTTACTTTACAACGGAACTGGCTTACACCTTACACCTAACGATACACCTATTTTCCAACACCTTGGCAAGAAACGGAGAAAGTGCTCGAAGAAAGTAACCGAAGAAACCTCGTAGGATCTTCGAATCTACTCAGAATCCATTTTAAAGCTTTAATCTTCCGAAATTCGATCGTCTAAGACCTGAAAATCAGTTAGGATCACATACCGAACGATCGAAATCTTTCATCGGCATCCGATGATTCTTCCCCATCCTTGCCACGGTGTTCCCTATGAGACGACGCGCCCGAAATATTGCCGTCAGCTCTACGAGCTTCGAATAGCAAGTGTTTTTGATCCCTAGAGACTCACGAGGTCTTGCTGGATGATTTCTCGGTGCCTCAGTAGGCTCTCAGCCGCACTTCCATCTCGGGGTCCTGTCGGTGCGTCAAATGTGGCTCGATCCCGCTTCCGGCGCCGGTGCCGGCACCGCTCACGTGATGACCGTGGTGGTGATGGTGATGGTAATTTAGGTGGGGCGCACTGCTCCTGTAAGCACCACCGAAAACAACCATTATTGCAGAAATGACTTTGAAGAAAATGGTGTTGCAGAATTGTCTCTGAAGGAAATAGTTATCGTACAAATGTCTTTGAAGAACATAGTTGTTGCAGAATTGTCTTTGAAGAAAATAATTATCGCAGAATTTCGGTCGCCATCAACTATGACTTATAATAAAAACTTGCTCATTATTGCTATCCGTTTATCACTGAAATCTGTTATCATTCTAAATTGTTTATTACTGAAGTTGAGGACATTAACCACAAAGCTCATAGAAAACTTCTCAAAACAAAGTAATTAAGGAAACGTAGACTTCCGGTGCAAACGGCGATCACAAGTGACAGATAACTCATTTTGGAACTCTTTCAATAAATAACGATTATTTGATAAGACTTTTCAATTTCAGCTATAAAAACACGGTCTCAACTTACCTGTACGCTCTCTGTTTCTCGTCGAGGTCGCGTTGACGCTGGCTGTAACGTTCCACTTGGTCACGGAGGATCGCGTCTTCTTCGGCAGCGCGTTTCTCATCGAACTCCAGGCAACCGACACCGTCCAGCCTCTCCAGGTCGAGCCAGCCCCGCCATATCACGCACACACCGTTCATTATCAACTGTGATCTCAGGTGGACCTACACATATTTTCATTTCCGTTAAGAAACAGCTCTATCGAGCAACTAATTATTTCTATTCATTTAATGTTCGCCATCCAGAGCAAAATTTCACTCGATACATTAATTTCTGCTATTTCAATTATTCTCGAACAGTTGATTAAGCAACCTACAATTTTACTCATTTCCCGGCAGCGAATAGATCAATCGATTATCATCTAATCTCGATGATCTCGGACTACGACAGAACGCGCGAGATTATTCGATCGCTTCGAGTCTTCTCGTTCTTTTTCCAGAAGAAACGCACGATCGGGCAGAGCAATTTGAAACGAGCGAGAGCAACGAGCGGCGTTTGATGATCACGATGATCGCACCGTTTCCGCCGAGCCCCAGCTTGTACAGGGTGTTTCAAAAGTACACGTCACGACCACATCGTGAATCTACAGGTTTCTACACGTTTCATCTCACTCACAACTGGAGGTTCATCAGGAATTATATTACAGAATTCATCAATTGATGTTATACTTCGTGATACGTGTTACGTAATTTTTCATTATCTCGCAAGATTCGCAGCCTCGAAAGAGTCAACGTCACTCAAGGCTGCAGCAATCAACCCTTCGCGGTCGAATGTCGTCATAATTGAGATTCCGAGGTTTGACATCTAAATTCGAGAACTGCAACGAGTAATTGAATTATTCGAATGACGAGAGCTAGTGTTTTATTATTACTTGCGTAACTCAGCTTCTTTATGAAAAAGTTTTCGAAAAGTTTAAATTCTCCTCCGCAAAGGGTTGAAGTTACCACTAAAACTATAAACGAATCAAAATGACCCATTCCTGATTCTTCACTCATTCTTTTGCAATTATTAAAGTAAAATTCTTCTCTAAGAAATTATTAAAGAAGTCGATTTATCAATACGCGAACTGAATGATAAATCAATTAGTCTCGACAGATGCACTCTTCAAGTTTCTGCAGAGGAACTTTAAAAATTCGATTCGACTGCTCGGTATTTTTAGTGTTGAAATAAAGAGGAACGTAGAACACGTTCCTCTCGCCGAAGCCTTTATAATCACCGTGTTTGACGGTAATGAAAAATTGATTGCACATTATCTTGGTTGTCGAGACAAAGAAAAAAGGAACAATGTTTCACGTTTCTTGAAGCACCCTGTACATCGCGGACGCGTCGTGGGAGGGGTCTATTAAGGCTCGCAAACCCGTGTTCAGGTTTCAATCATGTTCCTGGCGCACCGGCCGCCCCTCTCCGCGGCGCGTTTCTTATTTCCAGAGAACGATTACGCAGATTGGACGCTACAAGCTTCGGGGAAAGATGAAATTGCGAGCCGGTGCACGGCGAACCTTCCCCGTTGAGGACAATCGAGGAAATCGGGTTTTAATGTGTAGAATGTATTAAATAATTCGAATTAGAAGCAAAGATAATCAACACTGAAGCTATCAGTCAAAATAACTGATTCCTCGTTTATTCATTCACAATAATTGAAAGCATGCGAATGCTTCTTCGAGAAATGATTCAAATAGATTTGATTTGATCTGCAAAATTATAAAGTCTTCTATATAATATTGAGCTTTGTATGATGCATCAATAGTCTCGTAAATCTCTAGGATTTACAAATCTTAGGAACATAGAAGAAAAGTGAAAGCAATGGAGTGAAGAATATCGAAAAACGCGGTCCGCTTTTATGGGTGGTAGCTGGTGAACAATTCACCCGAAACGCGAAAGGTCGGGAAGGGACCAGCCGACGGACCCGAAAAAACCTGGAGACGGGCAATTATCTCGTCCCGGCCGAACGGGGTAATTTTATTTCCTGACGAATGGCCCCGTTTCCGGTCGCCCCGCTCCGAAATTGCTCGCTCGAGGAAAACCTGTCGGTCGCTTCCTATTCGTTTTCGACTGCGCTCCGTTTTCCCTCCTTGCCCGGAGTAATTCTGACTCGGGATTCATCCGAGAAGTTCCTCGAGTCCCTTGTGAAAAGCGACGACTCCGGAAAATTCGGCGTCGGTCGATTATCGGTCGATCGAATGTTCCAATTACACGCGGCCGATTCCCGCGGCTCGATTATGATTGCACAAAGCGTCGCACGCTGCGCCGTCGCATTGTCGACAACCAGCTGTAAGCCTCGACGGGAACGAGGAAAAAAAGCTGCTGAAAAGCCCCGAGACTCGTAACGATGACTTTTCCGTCGACTTTTTTCGTTCCTTCGCGACGGGAAACGAGACTCCTATGTTTCCGCCGGTCGACTCGCCTGTAATTTCGATGTTTGTAACGATCGACGCGCTCCATTCGACGGGGTCAAAGGTTTCGGCTCCTCTTTCCTGCATTTTTCTCCTCTTTCCTCGTATTCGCAACGACTCCGTTCGATTTCGAGCAATCTTTCGTTTCCGGGATCCCGAGTGCATTCGTAAAGCTTCGTTTATTCCAAATCATCGCGTTTAAACTGGTGAAATGTTTCTTTTTCTGTCATTTCTACCGAAACGACTTAAAATTATTCGGAATCATAACGTTTATCAAACAAAATCACAGGTATCTGTTTCGTCGAAAACACTTGAAAACAATTTTCAACGACAAAAGGAACTGTTAGAAAATAAATGAAGAGGTTCGACGAACGTTCGAACGGCATGACGCTAATGATAAACGGAACGAGATGACGTCAGCCATCGCCGACAATTGATTCTGACATACAATACCGATGCCTGACGTACGAAACCGTCTCACGAATCGTAAAACCCGTGACGCGTCGGTGGGAAAGTCCGTTGAACAACGTTCCTCGAAGGATGCGCTCGACCCACGTACTCATTTGCATTTCCAAGTCCGATCTCAGGCTGATGTAAGCGAATTTCCGTTATCCGTCTTACGGGGAATTCGTAACACGCGTTTCAAAGAACAATCTCGTTCGAGGTACGCGGCTAACTGTACCGTTCCGAGTATGTACGACATTCGATTTCGAAACATAAAATTCGGAGCTTCGAATTCAACGTTCAACATTCAATTGTAGTTTTGTTGTATCGAGTCAAGTGGTGATTGAGAGAATGAAAGTGGAGAAAAATGCAGGATAGAGGAGCCGAAACCTTTGACCCCGTGATTTGAATGTACAAGTAACACTGTCAACGAACTGTCTTCCAACGAACACGTTGGACTCGCAGGAGCGAAGCGGAACCGAGCGCCCTAACAGCCAGAAAACAAGCGTTCAACCCTTCGTCGCGATGCAAATCGCGGCGGCCTCGTCATTAACGGGATCGCGACACGACGGAAAAAAGCCCGGAAAAAAAGCGGAGAGAAACAAATAAGGAGCCGAACCGTTGACAGCGGCTCGGCGCCGTTTCTCTCGTTCCCACGCGGACCGGGCGCGGAGAGACAAACAACGTCGGAGAATCCATTTCGCACCTTTTCTGTTCGCGCCGCGATGGGGCGTGACCCATTACGCGCTGGGTGCATAATAGCCGGCGATATTTAAACTGTAACGCGTGTCCTCAACCCTTTCGCCATTTGCATGTCGGCTCGCGGCGGGAGCGTCGCGCGGGGGGAGCGCGGGGGGAGCGCGACGGAGACGCAACGAGCCGGGCTGCCTGCTGGAACGAAAGGGGATGAAAAATCGGGAAAGGGTTGGAAAGGCACGAGAACAAGAAACAGGGCAAGAGAAAAAACGCGGGAATTGTCCCCGGGGGGAGGGAGGACCGGCTATTTCGACGGACGCTTTTGTTTTTCGGTAGGCGTAGCCGAGCCGCTGCGCCTTTTTGCTGCCTCCGGTCCACTAACGACCAGCACAATGCCCGGGACATTCGTCAACGAGTTAGCACATGGTCAGCGGAACGTCCTTTTGTCTACTTTTCGTCCGGATTCTTTAAATCGGCCGTTTTTTCCCTGTGATTTATGTTTGACTTCTATTCATGAGTCGAGACTCGGTTTTGGTGCTTCGAGCTTTGACTGCGAAGACGAGGTAACTCGACGGTGTTTGAATGGTACTGTTGTTTGGAGTATTTCTCTATTGAAATGTTTAACTAAATAAAGTGTAATTTATCAGTTCAAGATAATTAGAATAGAGAAGTATGAAGAATTATGGCCAGGCGTTTTGGTGGCGAAACGCAGGGGTTAAAGGTGCAAGCGGTTTTTGCAGTTATTCCAACTCGAATTTTACGATTCGAAGGGTTGGAGATGGTTCGAGGAACCAGAGCGATTCTAGGGAATTGCGTTCGGCCGGTTGGAAGGGCTACCGAACAACCTGGCCGAGTTGTAAATCATCCTGACCTAAGTCAAGGAAAATTTACGTTCTGAAACGTGAGTATCTCCCGGCGGTATTAACGCTCGAACGTTGTATTTCTTTCGTTTTTTTTCTTCAAGAAAGAATTTAGTCGTGAACTAGATTGTGAATAAAGTGTTTACTTCATTGCAAGACATATTCATTCCACGGAACCTATAATTGTAACAGAATTCTACAGGATAAGCGAATCATATCCTTCGTCGTATATTTCCGAACCTCCTAAGAATCTCTTATCGTTCGAAAAACTCAAGACTCGTGGAATATCGAGTTAATTCCTCAAACCGTCCACGTGACAAGAGCGAAGAATCCGAAAGGCGCAACGAAGGTTCAAGCGAACGGTCGACCGAGAAAGGGCGCGCGAAGCGAGCGCGAACGAGCTAGTGCCCCGATAAGATCGCGGCGGGTTTGCGCCAGGAGCTCGGAGCGTTCACCCTTTTCATTTAGCCGGCTCTTTATCGACTTCTATCTCGATCGCGAGATCTCTCTGCCCTTAATTATTTCCTCTCCGCGGGGAACGGCCGCGCAGACAATGGCCGCGGACACGTGCTGCCGCGCGTCGCTCTTTATTGCCGCCTCTTTCCCTCCGCTGCTCATTGTCGTTTAAAACAAAACGGTAGCCGCGGGTCGCCGTGTAAACAACCGGGCCGTTCCAGCAGTTTCGCGTCTCCTCGTTTTCGAGCTGGGAAATAATGAGTCGCGCGCGGCCGGCCGCCCTCTGGCTCCCCGATAGGCACCGGGACCAATCTAGATGTCATCGATCGGTTTAATAGCTGCTGTACCATTGCAAATGCTCCTGCAGTCTTTGCGAATGCGAGGAAGGGAATCGGGGATTGATCAAGATTCCGAAGAATAAGCTGTTGTGTCGAGCTGGCCTTCATACAGAGTGTTTCGCGAGAACGAAACCGAATGGAGCAATTATTCCGTTGAAAATATACTTAAATTTTTTGATTCTTTCATATTGCATTTGCAACAGTTTTTCTCGAGCTTTGAAAATTTGGGCCCTATAAACAAAAACAATAACATTTTAACCCTTTGCGGACGAATGTCGACATTTCGGCGAGACGAAATTCTCATATTTGGAAGAGTAAGTCGCGAACAAATGATTTAATTAGCGAAACAGCGAGAGATCGGCACGTAGTTTCCTTTTTTTCTATTAAGTAAGTAATTGATATATAATTCAGCTTCATCTTTTGAAAGGGTTAATCATTCCTTTTAATCTCATAAGTGACTGAAAGTCACATCGTGGTATGATTCGTTAGAAAAACACGTACGATTAAGGTCTCGATTATCTTTTGTGTGGACACTATGTGCCTTCTATTCTACGTTCCATAGACTGATACCTCGTACAAAGTTTAATAAAATTGAACGGTAATTCCGCTTAGACCGAACGGTCGCCTCCGAGCGCAAATGAACAGGAAATCGCGAGACTGTGGGTTTCCCTTGGAATTGTTCGCCCGACGTCGGGACGTACAAAAGTGAAACGGTCGTTTCGACTTGTTCGGGTCCGAAACCGTTTCAGGATCCTTCCCAAAGGATCCTTCCGTTCGGAGGACCCGAAGAGGGACGCTGGTCGAGATTTATGAGCCATTAGGCGTCGAGTGACTGGTAAAGTCTTCGGACATCTGGCAACGGGTCGCCTCGACCCGCTTGACGGATTTGGAAAAGCGCTAATTGGTTGTAGTAGCTGCTAATGGGCCGAATGAATTCCCCGAGCCGAGAAAGTCACGCGATTCTAATTCGAAGTCTCGACGTGTTTCGTAAACACTCGATGCAACTTGCTTCGGTAATCATTATTCACCAGAAGGGACTTCGATCATCGCGTACAGTTGGATTTCAAACTGTAGTTGTGTCCTCAATTAAAGAGAGCATCTCGGGTCGCGTTGCATATAATAGTTGTTTTAATAAATATTGGGAACGCGATGTTATTCAGTCGTTTACTCGAGGGAAGCAAATGAAGAGTTGGGATCGTTGAATATTCGAATATCTGAAAATCCTCGTGCGCAATCGTTGGACTAATGCTCGCGAAACCGCACGCACCGGCTAGAAAATGGCGGATTCCCGACGCAGTTATCGATCGCCATACTGTCGCCCCTCCGTCGGCGTCGGCGTACAAGAATATGTCCCTCCGCAAGACTCGAAGAATGATTTTCCGCGACGCTACACGTTCCAAATAAACACATCGAGTAGAAACATCCACGAAACTCTACTAAAATTCGTTTTCTTAACATTTACATTAAGCAATCTGTTTCTGCAATCGCATTGCAAAGTCCCTAATACTCTTACATTTCACGGGAGTATAAATAATTTTAATTATTCGACACTAGAACTACCGAGACACACTGGCAACTTCAAATTTCTCTTAAATTCTTCTTATCGAGATTCTGATTGACGATTCAATTTGCGTATTAACCAATTTCTTTAGTAATTTCGCAGAGAAGCATTCGTTATCTTTTTAATAGTTAGGATAGAATTTAGGAATGGATCAATTTGAACTATTTAGTGGTTCTAGTGTTAAAATCTCCCAGAAGATTAATGGTACATATAAATTTCCAACGAACGTAACAAAAGAAACTCGATATCGATGATTCCGAGCAGTCCGATAGTTCCACTGATGATTACTTAATGGTTGCCAGGTTTCAAGAGTCTCCCGGAGAAGCTTGTCGCGATTATGGGCCGGATGTTCGAGCGAGCCCCCTGCGGACCGAAAAATTTGGGACCGGACGCGTTTCTCGTTGCGTGGGGAACACCGATACGCTGACACCATTGTCCGGCAGACAGAAACTGATACTAAATTGTCCGTGGGGCGACAACGACGCGTCCCGGGACACACGATCCCAAGGACACGAAAACTAGACGTCCCGTTCAGCGATACGCCATTTGTCAGCACGCAATCGGCCAATTAGAGCAACAATCACGGACACTTTGCTGCCGACACGGTTTCGATAGGCGGCTACCAATCGATTCGTTCGATGTCTCGCTTTCGAAAGGTTTCCCGTCGACTTCGAGCTCGAACTAAACCTTCCAGATCGTCCTTTTTCACCGAACATTAATAATTAGTATCGTTATTAAGCAAATAGCGTGATATAAGGATTATGCAGATAATTAATCATTCGTCCTATTTATCTTCGTTAGGAAAGAACAGTTATGCAGGAGGCTCAAGATTTTCGTGGCAGTTAATGTGTTAACGATATTACGTTTCTCTTCATTAACAGTTAATTAATCTGATCTCTACTATCGAAGGCATCCGTTCGTCGGCCTGCCCTACTTACCTCGATTAACCTTTTACACTCCAATGCCCACTCCCAGTCGATTCGACGCACACAAATTATCAAATTCAGCGTGTAATATTCAGTTGCTCTCAAAAATCGTCCGTTTCATTCGGAGAACTTTGAATATTTCTACACAACACACTTGAAACACTTTTGAAGTGCGAAGAGTTACAGATTATCTATGTTATTGTTAAAAATTGTTATATGCCAATTTTGAGGGCGGAACCAATAGGAATCCATTTTTTTAAGCACTCTGAACGAGAAGAATGCTTTCTCTTCTGTCCATTGATTGTCAAAACGAAGCTTACCTTGCCGCAATCCTTCTCAAAATCACAGTCGCTGATCTCGACTGCGTAATTTCCGGATGCACTGCCAAAAACGAGCTGGAGGTTCGTTCCGGTCGCCGCGAACGCGATCTCCGTGTGGCCCTCTCGGCAGCCATTTTGGAAGCGCACGCGACGTTCTTCGACTGGCCTGTCCCGGAATCCGGTGTATCTGACCTGGAAAAATCAAATTTCGCCGATGTTTCTCACCGTTTCTCATTCATCTTTCTACAAACTGCATCTCGACGAACGGAACATACTAAAATTTGAGAAGATGCAGTTCAAATTGAAAGAACATGCTTAAGCCGATTTAACAGGTTGACAGAGGCATTTTCAGTTAGCTGGGCCACTGACATTGTCCCTTCGAATATTTCATGCTCGTAATATAGCAGTGGGTTAGTTAATGAATTTCTTCAGTTCTAAGACTGATTTCTGAAGTTTCTAATACGAGAAGAATACACTGCGATCGCAGTGAGTCAACCTGTTAACTCCGCCGCCGCCCGTATCGATGACACATTGAGAAATCCGATCGCCAATACGTTTTCCTTATAGCTAATCGACGCGTCAACACATCAGGCGAGGCATGTAATAACAGTGAAAAGAACGAATAAACGAATGATGATTGCCGGAATGGACGTAGTGGCCGGGATAAGCGGAACCGGTGATCGTTTCGTAAGCGTCGGGAAACCCGAGTTTCCTTTAATCGGAATGCATATGGAAATGTGGAATAACGTCGATTTTCATTCTTTCTCGTGAGTTTATTCCGTGCTCTTTGAACACTGATCGTATTGCGCAATTTTGAAATGCAGTAAATCATCTCGTTAAGAAGCTTCCATCGAGAGGAGTTTCATAGCTGAATGTAATCGATGAATGGGAATAACTAGTTCACAGTTTCACCTGTTCACGTAACAATAAGGAATTTCGATACTATTGCAGAATTGAAAGCTGTTATATAAGCAAAAGTTAACCGTCTTTTAGAGAGTAACCCAGTAGCACACAATCTTCGCTGTCATTGTCGTATTTAACCGGAGGACACTCTAAACATTATTTAACACTGAAGTGTGGTCACCGAAGGTTTCGTAGATTTCAATTTTCGTCTGCAAAGGATTAACTTCTCGAGGATCGTGCCAAAATCACTTGTGACTGAGCACGACAGGACAAGATCACTACGTTTCCGTTCATCTACATTGAACATTCACATTTGAAGAATGTAAATGAACCTGCGATTCTTCGCGGAAAATCTTCGACGCTAGAAAGCGAGAAGAATCTCAATGGTGTCGGAATTTTCACTTGCGAACGCATCGTTAGGTCCCGGTGTACTCGACATTATCGCGACAATATGGAATTGACTATAAAACGCAGCAATGGATGTAGGACCACTGACAAATTCACACTTTCACCGATAAAACCGAAGGTTCACGGATTCACTTGATCGCTTAACACGTTCCGTGCCACGGAAATTTCCGTATAATATCTAAATAAATATAATAAATAAAGAACATTAACCTGACAACTTAGTATCATATTAAAAAAATCAATACAAAACAAAATATAACCGAAATATCCGAGACAATCCAAGAATATTCAAGGAATATCAACGTTTTCGTTCATTTTGATATATTTTGATATTCCGTTATCATGTGTCCCAAAATTATTTTCCTACAGAGATTCGCATGTACCATATGTGGTCCATGTTTCACTGAACGCGAGTAAACTCTAATCCTATGATCTAAATCCTATATAAAACCATAAGGACCAACTCTTACGGTTCACCAACAAATCGAAGTAACAACCCCCAAGTTCAAAGAACCCAATAAAATTCTCCACCGCAACCTGTCAAACTTAAATCTCCGTCAAACCGTAACTTAACTTAACCAGTTAAGTGTGGAATTTAGTTTCAAAAAATAAATAATCCATCGTTGAAAAATTTAGCACCATTAAGAGTTTTAAGATGACGTGTATACTCCTCAAACCTTAACGCAACCTAAGCTCCAAATGAACCTTAACTCATAGTACGAAGACAAAGCTGAAACAGCCTAAATCATGCAACCCTTTCATCCACCCCGTCACTGAGCAAAACTACAGACTGGTACCGGTCGCGAGCTAAAATGTCAGACTTGCCTCGCTCTCTCTGCTAAGTCTCCTGAACAACTCGTCCGTCTCAAACTTCCCCTTCTGATCCAGTACGACCCGGGGCACCTTGAAGATCAGCCTGGGTCGCCTCTGCTCGTACAGGCCCATGCCGTCGAAGGGCAGCACGCTGACACCCAGCCCGGCAGCTCCTCCGGCGTGTTCACTCATGGTGTGCATCATCTTAAGACTGTCCAGCGATACGAGCACTTGCGAGGGAAGTATCTCCGAGCGGTATCCCGAACAAGGATCAAAGGCACCGGCGACGAGCACAGAACCGCGCACAGTGGACAGTGCCGTTCGGCGTTCCAGTCAGAACTAAAGGACTCAGAACACGGAAGGCGGCTGGATCCCGAATTAGGGTACGCCCATGGCACCTCCCATTGGTAGCCTCCGCCACGACCAGCGCGACCGGTTGGGGGAGCCGTTAGGGGACTCGCTGCCCGTTCGATAGAGTAGTGGAATTGAATTCTATTCACCGCCGCGCGGAATTGTATTCGCTGCGACAGTGGAGGATTCTGGGGATGCTGTTGCTGATAGTTGTAGATATCACTTGCAGACTAAGAACTTACAGGGCAACTATGCTACTTATGGAGTACCGGTGGATGAAACAGTAGTGACATCCTGGATGCGATTGGCCGGAGGTGCAGGAGAAAGTGGGCGGCGCGATCGGAGCATTGGCGTCGAATTCGGATTCTTCGGGTTTTAACCCTTAGGACGAAGGTTCTCTAAACTATACGAAACCTGTAGATTCTGCTAAATCACAGATCGAATGTATAAGTAGTATGGAATAAGGAAATTATGGACTGGTTTTTACTGTACAAGTAAATTGAAAGAAGATTGCAACTCAAAATCTGATAGTCCCGTTGTTAAAAGACAATCGACCGAAAATGAGGCGAACTGGTGAAGCTGGGCTGCAGGGAAAATAGACAAGATTGAATAGATTCCTCGTTAAGTTAGTTGAAAAAAACGTCACCTATATCTCATAAAAATAAATTGAGTATTTCTACTGACAAATTTCTCGAGTGCAGAGGGTTAATCCTGTGCCTAAAAAGTAATCTGAAAAGAAGATACCCTAGTCAGCTGGTAGCAAAGAGATCGGCTGCGCGGAGGGCAGACAGCGGATTCCAGGGATGATGAAAGGGATGGGCGAGGCGTCGAGTGGCTCGGAGCGGCACGAGGATAATGTAATACAGTGTATCAGATCATCGAGTACGGGGATTGGCCGGCGTATCCGATATACGTGTCAGGGGGTGCCTGTTTTCGAGCCGGTCCTCCGCTCGCGTTGTAACAGCGTGTTCCCCCTCGAGCGAGGAGATCTTCATCGTCTCGTCCCGCTCTCTTTCCGTTTCACCCCCTACCTCGAGCGGCGAGGGCTCATCCATTTGAGAGGATTGTTGTTGAGGATCTCGCGATTAAGATCGACGATCCCTTGCGTCGCCCGTCATTCATGCCTATACACGATGTCGGGGAAATGGGGAAAATGGCAATACCGGGGAAGATCGGATGAACAGAATGCTTTTTGATACTATAAGGGTTTTAGGGATGTTTTGGAGGTTCAAACTTATATTTTGAAAATTTCAGAAATTGATCATTATGTGGTACATTAGAAAGCCGAGCGCGATCGGCCTTGCGAGAAATTGTTTTTAGAGCGGGTCGTCGGCCGTTCGTCTTTGAGGTGAACGAGCGATAAACAATAATAACGAGCAACGTACGACCTGAAGGGTAGTGACTCCGAACGTGTGGTTCCTGTATAAACGACATAGGTCGCAAGTTAGACAATTAGCAAACAGTAAACATCAAGCGTATCGGTGTCTTCTGTTTTCGGCGATCTGCGCTTCGTCGTATATCGTTCATTATATTAATAAAGCGTTAATTATTTCCTACGTATATAGATACTGTACAGTCATTATACGAAGGAATGTGTTTTAATATTGCAAGAGGTTCGTGCGAATGTTCGAAACTTCAAGAGATTGGTGAATATCCGCAAGAATGGATATGTTGATTACTAACTGGTAATCATTACGTCTCTACTTATATATAATAAACGTTGTTTAGCAGGCACGGTTTCCGACATTAATTCCCCCTGGTTCCAAAATATTGCGGTTGCAAGCGTCTCTTACCTGCCGACGCCATTATAGCTTTACAATTGTTTACCCTGCATTTAGCTTGGGTACGTTAGAAGGCGGGAGCTAATGGTTAATAACCGTGTGCGTGCTTTCTTCCTAGCACATTAATTCTTCTTTCTTCCTACGGTAACTACAATTACTTGAACCGAGCTTGCAATGTTGCAGGGTAAACAGAAGAAGCTCAAAGTGCACGGCGGTCGGCTCGGCCAGGAACAAAGACGCCATTGCTATCGGGCCCTCATTTTGAGCCACACGTTAGCTCGCCTCATGCGAGTAACTATGACCTCTCACACAACCAGAACTGTCTTCCACAGAAGCAAATGTAACTCCAAAAACGGATAGCATTTCGGCTAGGTCGACATCCAGCGAAGTCACAGAATGATGCACTAAATGGTTTGTTTGCAGAGGATCCGGGAGTGTTGAAGTACTTCCAAATAAAGGGAAATAGGGGTTCCCCTCTGCCGCAGGTAGCTAAATATTATTTCATTTCGCCGAGCCAGGAAAACCTGGGAGCTCATTCCGCACTGGCCATTTTTACGACTGGAGTACGGGTTTATTGCGGCCTGCGTCTTTTTGGTTCGGTCCTTCGGTTATGGCGGCACGGATATCTCGCAGATCGTATTAAAGAAGTCGTGGGCAAATGCTGTCCTCCTCTTTGTAATGAAATTGGGTGACAAAATGGGGACCAACCGTCACTTACCTGGCCGGGAGGTAAGACGCTTATGTTTATTTTCAGTTCCGACATTTCGATTCCTCGGTTAAGCGGGATGGCTGGCGGTAGTTTTTATGACATTATGGCAGAGCGGTTTACGACTTAACTGAATACGCCGCGTACAGAATCGCCGGCGATGGCGTTGCAACAACGGCATTGGAAACAGTGTTAGCCGTTCGCAGTCGAGAAGTGACTGTCGGTCACCGTTCGACGGAACCCGGGGAACCTGGAATTATTCAACTGTAAAATCTAATGACCGGTATTCAAATCAGTGTAATTCAAATTTGTACAGAACTTTTCTTTCTATTAGTCGAGAGAGATGCCATTCGTGCCTCGTAAAGGAGTACTGAATATTTATAGGGAAAGTATTGTCCAGTGCCAAGGGTTAATCCCTTTTGCAATAACGAAGTGAACGTTTTATATAGAATTTAACGTAAATATTGCTCAATTCTTAGAGCTTAATTCTTATATACCATAAAAATTAGTTCCAGTTGCTGATAGATTACAAAACCATCTAGAGTGCTAAGTGTTAAATGTTTGGTAGTTCTAGTGTTAATTAATGAAACTCGCGCTGAAGATTTCACTAATTTAACAACAACCAACATTTTCCATTACCCACGGATCAAATCAAACAACTATTTTTCTATTATCGATGTATTATCTTCAAATGAACTGTCCACTTCTGATAGAATAGAAAATTTTCTTGCATTTCTTCTGAATTGTTGATAGTAAAATATTACTGGAGATCAGTAGCGAAAATAAATAGTACGCCAAGGGGTTAATTTCGCGCGCTCGTTCACGAAGGCCGGAAAAACGCTCGTCAGGGGATTCCCGCCCCTTATCGAGCAGGATTGGTGCAACGGCCGCGCCAATCGCAGCTTCCGACACTACTGTCGTCGTTTCTTTGTAGGGATTCCCCTCCGCCGCTCTCGCGGGACTTTCTTTGCTGACGGAAATTCGAAACAAACGCGTGGGGCGAATATTCCAGCGTTATATCTATATATCTACTATATAATATATCTACTCGATAGTTTTCGCTAGAAATGTTCAATGAATTGTACATTAAGGGGCGAAAACTGGGGCTGTTTAATTTCAATAAATTCTTAATTATAGTTTCAATATCATGGAGGAACTCGAGGATTTACTTGAAACTTACTAAAGAGTATAGTTTGAAAAATGAGTTTCAATTAAGAATAGAAAAATGTTTGCGCAAACGTTGAAAATTATTCTATCCGATTAGACTCTTAACTTTCAATTTGTCCGTCTCGTTTGAAACGGAACCAGTGAAAGCAGACGCTTGTCCTGTTTAATCGCAGCACTCATCATTAATATTATAAATAATCGACGTGATTACCATATTACCAGATAATGCAATCTATTAATGTAAAGGATTGTAATCAGGAATTCACAGAAAATTCGTAAGTAGTTTGAAAAATGAGAAGAATGTTTGCCCAAGCGTTGAAAACGATTTTATTTTTAATTATTCCACTCGATTCTCTTAACTTTCAATTTGTCTGTTCCGTTTGAAACGGAGCCAGTGAAAACAGACGCTTGTCGCGGGCCTAACGAAACACGACACGCCAAACGAGGAGCAGATCGATAGAGACCGGTCGCGTTGCTAAAGAAACTCGCTAATGGTGCCGCGCACGCCGTGTAAACACTCGTGGCGGAGTTCCGTTGATCGAACAACCATGTCCTGCGAGAAGAAAAGTCCTGCCAGCTCGAGCACCTGGGAACAGAAAGCCTACGAACGACATCGTATGAAAGTAAGTAAGGAAAGTCCTCGAAATTAATATTTAACATTCTCTAATTAGACACACGATGGTTTTTGAAGTTAACTTCAAGAGAAACAAAGCTTTTTTATCCTATTTCACAGACCGATGCATATACAATATTCAATATCAAATTTTATAGTTTCACTATAAACTATAATTTACTATAAATTATAAATTACTGTAATTATAAAATTTGATATCATGATTGATTGTTATGATTTATGGAATCAAGTGGTGACTGAGTCATCTCTCGAGCGCAATGGTTAATTAGAACTAAATCTGAGAATCTAATCATCTTTGGTAGACACGATTGCAACGCAGAATTCGATCTTATTTGTTAATGTATTAATAATAATTGTGCTTCAGGTGATGAGAGCAACTTGCGCGATAGACGTGAATCCTCCGAAAGGCAGGCCACACGTGGTCTCGAACGCGAAGGGGTTGCAACTGGAAAGAGAAAAGCAGGATCGCATCCTGCGGGAGAATTTCATTCTTTTGAAGAAACTGCGCGACATCATGCATCGGAAACGGCCCACGGTGGAAAGCCAGAGACTGAAGTGGGACGAATCTCGATGCATCAGGACTCGTTGATCGGGATTTGCCATTTTGTTCTCAGTGATTCTCGCGTGATGTACGATAACGAACCATTGTAGCACGAAGATATTGCTCTAACCCTTTGCGAGCGAAGCTAAATTGCACATCGAGTGCTTAAACAATAGAAAAAGGAAACTATACACCGATCACTTGCCATTCGAGTAATTAACCCTTTGAACTCTGTAGGCTCGAATATTGCACCAGTTGTAATATCAAATATTTCAATGAATCTTAAAGAAACTACCCTGAAATTCCCATTTTCGCTAGGAATACTATAAAAATTAGTTGCAGTTGCTGATAGATTACAAAACAACGTGGAGTGCTAAGGGTTAAATCATTCGTTTGCAACATGAACATTTCATCTGAATGTCGACGTTCGTCTGCAAAGGGTTAAGGTCATTCTCAAATATGTGAGAAAATTTTTTAAGCCACGTTTTTTAATATGAATAAAATATTAAATATTATAACTAGAAAAATAGTTTTAAGTGGAAATTTCGAGTTTTTTGATACCTTCGGTAGAAAGTGTTAAATTTTTTATTTGGTTACCATCTGTGACGAGTACTTGCGCTGTCGGTTACATACCGACAGAAATTTACCGACTGTGTTGCCAAAAGTCTGACAAATTCTGACAAATTCTGACAAATCTGATTGAACTGAAATGTTGCCTATAAATCCCTTTTATTAAAAATAATGTTTGCAAAGAGGATTTTTTAATGCGGAAGTTAAGATGCACAATTTGTTGGTAACGAAGATTTTCCTGTGCCCACAGTCGAAAATGACGTATTCTATCATCGACCATGGACATCTTATGGGACCTCATAGCTTATGGTCTAAAATACCGATCGTGTAGAAATGGCACCGGTATGGTTAGGTTAGATTACATGGATAATCTGTATAATAGTGTTGAACTCGCAAAAGAACTACTTTTGAAACAAATTCGAATGTGTGGAACAATAAGGCCTCACAGAGGACTACCAGCTTTTTTAAAAAATGCAAAATTGAAAAAATCGGAATCTTTGTTTAAACGACAAAGACAAATACTTTTGCAGTTGTGGCAAACCATGGAAAACAGAGTTGGAAGAATGATTTCTACAATTCACAATGCAGAAATTGTTGATACTGGAAAGATTTGTAGGAAACCTGGCTGATCTATTCAAAAGCCCCGATGTATTCTTGATTATGATCAGCATATGAAAGGAGTGGATCGGGCTGATCAATATCTTAGCTATTACCCCATATACAGAAAGACAATAAAGTGGTCTAAAAAAGTTACACTATATCTTTTTAACTGCAGCTTGTTCAATGCGTTTACAGTATATCAACATATGAATGTAAGTTGTGGTAAAACTCTAGTATTTCGTGACTTCCTTTTGCATACATCAAGATACTGGATACAAAACTCGCACACCGAAGAGAATTTTGAAAATCCTACAACATCGACTCATCGTCATCATGACCCACTTCACAGACTTTCTGGAAATTTAAAATACCACCAATTGATTCCAATTTGTCCAACTAATAAACGTAAAAGAAGAAGATGTCACGTATGCTATTCACATCAAATGAGAAAAGCCACAAATTTGATGTGTAAAAGTTGCAAAGTTGCGTTATATTTGGGGAGCTGTTTTGCTACCTACCATCAAAAAGAAAAATATTAAATGCAGAATTTCGTTAAAGTGGAGATATTTTATTTTCAAGAGAAGCTTAATAAAAAAATATATTCTAATTAAATTACTATAAATATCATTTATTTACACGTATAATTTAATAAAAAGCAGCTAAGTTTATTATGTTGCAATGAATTTTATATTTTATATTTGTCCATTTTAATGAACAACTTTGCAAAAAGTTCCGGCGACAGGGAAGAAAATTTTTTTGAACCGTGCGGACGTGAAAGTGTTAATTTCGATCGTGCAGAAATAAATCCGTCGACAAGGGAACCTAATGATTCAGGGAAACTGATAATTTCGAAGATTGTTGTGTTATTATTTGTTTAAGTAACCATCCGTTTCTATTCTGTCGAATGAATAACAAACGCAGTTCAATTTGCATCTCGTGTATTTAATCACCGGGAGAAGAATAAAATATTCTTACAATAAGGAATACGTCTGGATAGAATATAGTTATTTATTATTATTATTATTGTTGTTATCGTTAATTCTCCTCCTCGTCGTTTTACAATATTATATATCGTTCGATCAAAAGCACCATGGGTTTGAAAAATATTTCTGGCATCGGGTGACACACGATTCTTTTGTCGTCGGTCTCCTCTGCATTTCTTATTCGTTTCCTCTTTTTCTTTTTTTTTGTTCGTTTTAATCCGTTTAATCTGGCCCTAATCATGTTAATCTTCTTTCGACACCCCCAATCATCCCTTAATCTTCCCCATCATTCGATTTTAGTACGCACACGTAATATAGATCTCGAAAGTTGACACGTTTACACGATACTTATTTTATAGTACGCACACATAGAATCCATTTGTAAAGTAAAACGGGTCGACGGTTGGCCGATGTCGGATATATTCGAGTGTTGGTTAACATTGTTTGTTCAAGCGCTGTTCGATTGAGACTGAACAAAGTTCCATTGAAAATCCAAATCGCGATATACCCTTCGAGTCTCGTTCGTTGCCTAGGACTGCAAATTAGAGCTCGTCATCCTTTCAACCCTTTCAAGACCAACGACGGAAACCGAGTTCTAAACACGAAGGTGTTGAATTACGGCGCATGTCGTAATTATAAATAATCGATGTAATCACCGTACTACCGGATGATACAGTATATTAATGTAAAGGATCGTAATCAGTTCACAGAAAATTCGAAAATCGTGCTTCGTTGAAAGTTGATTCGTCTTCAAGGGGTGAAATCGACAACGAGAACAGTCTCCAGAGTTTACCATCTCGAATTCGTCGGAATTTCTACGTTTAATCCGTTAATATCTCGGCAACGAACACCCACGCAAACACAGTCGTAGGACGTAAAAAAAGGCCATGAGTAAGCTGTCGTCTCCTCGTGCCGCGAGAATCACTTCGAACCGGCAAAATGAAAATATGTGTGAATGAAACGCAAGCCCGATTGATTGATATCAGTTTAATTATACAATAATTAATACTTCTCATCGTCTATGAGTAACATTAATTACATATGTATATATACATGTACACGCACATATATATATACACGTGTGTATGCGTCGTATAATAAATACTGAATTACTCTTCATCGTCTCGGTAATACTTAAGTGCTAGAAGTAAGTCTAAATTACACGCTAAACGATCGTCAAAAATATATGTGATAGCGTTAAGTCACAAAAGGTTTTTTTCCCCCTTCCTTTACGGTCAGTCGTCTCGAAAAAACCATTTCCTCATCTCTCTCTCTCCTCACCTGTTACGATTTTCTTCTGCTCTCTCTCTCTCTTTCTTTCTCTCTCACACGTACACACACTCTCTCTCTCTCTCTTTTGTCTTCATTCAGCTTCTTTCCTTTTAATTCGCTTCCTCTTTTTCGAGCATACACCGGACATCGGACGACGAGAAACGAGAAACAGAAAGGACTAAATTATTCAGTCTCCTCGGAACAAGTTTGCTGCAAATGGAAGGCCGTGTTTGGTTTCGATCGAAAACAGAATTCGTCGGACACTGACTCACGAACCACGTACAACCTTCTCTGCTGTGTTCGGTTAACAATTGGTAGACGATGGATTATCGGTTAACAGGTGTTCCACACACTTTTACGCGTCGCGGCCGCGGCCGAGGTTTAAATTCCGCGCGCCCGATCCGTCTCGCGACACGCCATTTTGTCGGTCACGCTGGAAGCTTTCCAAAGAAATGTTCAATTTCGATCGGAACATTCGAATTGTTCGCGCATTTTAAACGAAATTCTTCGCGTTCGTCGATTCTCAATGTTTCCGGAAACATCGTGAATCTTTAACGAAACGTTTGTCACGCTGATCTTCTCCGTTTTGATCGTCGAGCAGCTCGCGAATTTTGATCGTTCACAGCGAACGCGAATATAAATTTCATCGATATCTCAATGTTTCGTTATCAGATACCTCGATTATTCGTTATTTTAAGATTCTATATGGTCGAATACATGTATGAAGATGTGGTTCAAAAAGGATCATCCTTCGAAGACTGACTTGAACACTGTGTCACCCTCATTTCGAGATGTTTACGGATCGCAAAATGGTATCCAGTCGTTCGAACCGAAATCGAGTCGCAGAACCTGAACCATTCGGCCCGTATATCAGCTTGAAAAAGTTGAACATTATCGAGATATACACTAAACACTCATCGAACAGTCGCCTCGATCAACTATTGTTATTTAATTAGTGACCGTGACACGGCTAGGAAAATTAATTGACGATTATAATAGTAAAAAGTCTAGGGGAACGTTTAGTCAGCGGGTTTCGGAATATAAAGCGTGAATCGAAATAGAAGATATGTCGTTAGCGTTTCAACACCGAACGTTCGGAGCCAAACCTTTGTTGTCCTCTACAACAACGCTCCGTTTAGTATTATTATTATTATTATTATTATTCTTTTTTTGTAATTGTTGATTCTTCCTCCCTTCCCTTTTCTCTAGCTTTTTTTCATTTTTTTTGCTTTTGGTTGTAAAAGTAACACGTAGCAGATGGATTAAAAACCGCGCGAACGAGCTCGATCGAACTTCGGTCACTCTCTCGTTTAACAAATATTAGATACAATATATATATATTCATATATATATATATTTAAATATTTATATTTATACATATATTTGTGGTCGTAAGGCGGTACGGCACGAGCCATCGTTTCAAAACTAGATCACGTCGAAATCAAACGAGGAAAATCTGTATTTAACATTGGATTCGGAAATAAGGAAGTTCGGATCTCGAAGATAAGACGATAAAGACATAAAAGAATAGTTTCTCTTCAAAATGCTAACACAGAGCTTCTCCAACATGCCCAAGTTCCAGTAAACTTTCGAAAACGCGATTCTCTGCCTTACGTCCACAGATATATTCACACATAACAATATTCGTAGACGCGAAACGAATCGACAAGATTAGAAAATTACATCTCTTCAGCCTCGACCCTCTAAATTCGCGTGATCTAACGTCACCTACTATTCTCTATCGTCCCCGATTGACGTTCAATCGTCCCATTGTTTTTCTTCTTTTCCGTTTAATTTCGTATCCGTTTCATTTTCGTCTTCTTCTCTAGCTGGTTCCTCGAGTTCTACGGTAATCTACCGGTCTAGCCTAACACTTTTTTTTCTCCGGAGAAACAAAAAGAAAGCATCCACCCTCCTAACTCATCGCTCCCTATCTCTCTATCAGTCGGAGAAGTGATGAAACCAAGCCTGAGGGGTAGTTTGATTCGAATACTACGATTGTTTAAGGACTTCAGTCGTGGCGTGAGCGCCATGGTTCGGTTGGACCGCGGCGTTGCACGCGCCAGGAGCTTAAACGTTGCGAAGGGGCCGATACACGTTCACGTTCCTCGCCTCGCGACGAGATCCCGCGACGAATCGGAGGAATTTCTCAGTACACCGTTGCACCCGTACACGCGACGATCCGTCGAGCGACGATATTCATCGAGATTCAACAATTCCGCTCGCTTTTCTTTTCCGAGATACCTTTAAGTCATTCTGCCTGACGAGAACTTTGCTCTTGTAATTTCAATTACTCGCGAAACGTGTTTTGCATTAAAGACAGTAGAACTCTTCCAGAAGTTGAAGTTTTTTACTTCCTTTCTTTTGTTCTTTTCTTTCTTGAATTCTGAATTCGCGGCACGATGGATCGTGACGTGTACGGGCCCCTCAACTTCGCCGTATGAACCGGAAGTGCGCGAGAGCGCGCCGAAGAGCGACTGCCTCCTGCATCTCGAGCTTTCCTTTTATAAAATATCCGCAGCACTCGAAACTCGCGAAGCGTCTTACTAGCAAAAGCTTCATATTTCCAGTCAATAATAGTACCTTCACTGAACCCTTTACGTCCTCGATCCCAGCATCCCCTTTACCATCCCTATTGCAAAGTAACGCGCAGAAATATATTTCACATCGATTCAGTCGTGAACGCATAAAATGGTATTTCGAATTGAATCCAATTCCGGAAAGAAACAGCGAGTTACGTTTCGCTTCTAATTCTAACGTAAACGGTACTTTAACCCTTTGCGGACGAATGTCTGCATTCTGCTGAGATCAAACTTCCATCTTTGGAATACCCAGTTGCGAACAAGTGATTTAACTATTCGAATCGCAGGAAATCGGTACACAGTTTCCTTATTCTCCATGATTTAAGTATTCAGCGTTTAATTTAGCAGAATCTGCAGAAGATTTTGTATGCTTTCAGCAATCTTCGTCCTCGAAGGGTTAAGGATCAAACTGTATTCGACTTCTAGCCTACTGTAAATGGCGCTGCAAGGTACCACCATCGGGACACGAAAGAGTAAGCGTCATATAAATATAAAAAAGCCAAAGGAGATTTCAGAAGCTGTCACGGCTAGCCACGCGCCTCTTCGGCGTGCTCCCGCGGGCGAGCGCCGTTCGACGCGTTCCCTTAGAGTATAAGAAGTAGTCTTTCTCGTCCGGCCCGCGAGCACGTGCGCGGATGCACGCGACGAAGGACAGGATAGCGAAAATGAGGGGAAACTCGCCGGAGATAGCCGCGCGTCCCCCGATTCTACCCCCGCTCTCCCGGAATACGATAATTTCCTAGTTTCATTCCTGGTTTGTGTCGTTCCGTCGCTCTCTTGGTTGTCGGGTCGAACTCGGCCGGGTTTAATACACTAAACGGTGCTGGTAGGGGAATCCCCGTGCTTGGGAGCTCATCTGGTACTGCGAGGCGCTCGAGTAAGGGTCGTACGTCTACGGAATGGAACAGAATGTCACGGTACAGCTTGTCAAATTTATTTCTATAATGCTATCACTATCTACGCATTGTTGCTGTTAATCACAACGAATATAGCAGAGCTGGATTTCAAAGTAGATTCCTAAGCAACTATTCTTGTTCGAGTCGCGTTAACCCCTTGCCCTGTTCATCGACTGTGCTTGAAACTTTATGGTTCTTAGTTTACTAGAAAAAGACGAGAACTTTGTACTCAGTCGTCTGCGTTTAACACGTTGAATGCCATGGGAGTCACCGGTGACCCCCGAGCAAATCGAATTACTGTAATTCACTCGATGAAACTATGATTATTCGCACACGTTTCTGTATTATAAATAATGCTATCCATTGCGGTGACATTCAGTCAAATGATTTAATATTGTACTTTTTCCATTTTGTGTATTTTGCTCTATGAAATCGTGCGGCGTTCAACGTGTTAAAGATTGATAACAGACGAGTAGCATCGAATGTTCGTTGGAAATAAATGAATGGCAGTTACATTTGACGAATTCAAGTGAATTCTATCACCCTGACACGTTATCGTAAGGCGAGGGCTTACGCGACAGTCGGAAGATCCGAGTGAATAGTATGAAACTACTTTCGCTGTTGGTTACGAATCACGCCTCGTGTTTTTCGTGTTTCCGAGGGACGTCGATGCTTAGGAATCCTTCTTTCTTGGAGTGCGCTGGGTGCCTCACCTGCGAGCGTTTCCTAGAGACCATGAACCTCTTCTCCGGCGCGTTGTAGTAGGTTTGCTGAGGGTAAACGAGCCCGTACTGAGGATTGCCGGCGTACTGAGACGCGGCTTCGTATTGTTGGCCGTACTGGCTGCCGAACTGCTCGTAGTAGCTCGGCGGGTGGGTGCGCACGATGCCGATGTCCGACGGCGACAGGGAATCCATGTAGTGGCGGGGAGGATACGGCGAGTCCATCCACGGGATAACTGAACAATCGAATAATTACGTTAAAGGTTTCATGGTAACATTACTCTGACAAATAAAGACATACTGTATTTTTATAGGCAATAGTGTAATGAGCACTGTAATACCGAGAAATTAATAATTATTTCTAATTCTCGTGGCAGTCGACGCGTTAACACTAGAACTGCCGAGCATTTAATACGATAAATATGCAATTCCTATAAAAATTGTAACAATAGATTATTTTCAGTTTCTTCAGACATTCGTTATAGTACTGTGGAACTATTTATTTTCAAAATCATTTCGAATATTCAATGCTTTGAAAATATCAATTGCTAAATAAAAAAGTCGAAACCGTCATTATAATTGATACTGATAAACAGCGCTCAAACGGTTAATCAAGCAAATATCATTAATGAATGATCAATTGAATCATTCTGGGAATACCGTTTCGTGGGTCGTCCTCTTCAAGAAGGTTGCCATCTTCGTCCAGGTTCTCGTACTCGTCGTTTATGTATTTGTGCCAGTTCCTGAAAAACCAGCAGGTCGCGTTAGTTCCACGAAAACGGACGCGTTCGTTCGCAGTTAATATTGTAACGAGCATTCATTTTTACCGGTTACGACGCTTGTTCTCCCAGAGGGACAGGAGGGTCAACACGTCCTCCGGATCAATATCCAATTCCCTCTTGAATCGCGGCTCTTGGTAAATCGGCACGCTGCAAATGGAGAATTCAACAATTTGTACGTTGCTCGGTCTGTCCGGAACAAGTTACAGCGAGAAATATAGCTTTTCTATTTGTCAGATCGACGGATGTAGAAATCTTTCGATTGTCGGATACTTTATCGCGAGTTCAATGATCCTTTGATCTCTTCTGTGATTTATTGTTGACAATACTACTGTATATTATCAATCGTCTTCTCGTTCTTTGACAATTTCTATAAATTGTGAGACAAAGAGCGAGCTTTCTAGTAATGGATCGTTAACGCTTTATTTAACACTACAACCTCTTTCGTTACCTTCAATTGAACTTTAACTGATTTTATCAAGAACTTTTTATAAAGGCAAAAGGTTTGCAAATTGCAAATAACTCGAATTCAATACTTATCAAATAACAGACATAAAATGAAGGAAATAAAAGACAATGCGTTGCTATGGGGAAAGTGGGAGATCTTCCCATTCGATTGGCTAAGCGTTAAGGAAACGTAAATACGTGTTTTGTCTGTTGACGAGTACGCTCCAGACGTTCGAACCGATACGTCTGCACAAACGATATCGGTTTTCGATTCGACCGAAAGCAGATACTCGTATTCGATGGCGCGCGATACAGATTCGAGTAACAATACGCCGTAACGGAAGCACAGAGGCGAAAAATGCAGGTTGCGAGGAAAGCAGCGAGCTGCTCTCGATATCCGAGTCGTCAATGAACAGAAATCATTCAACTTTGCGTCTCAATCGTGTACAGTTTTCAAAGAAATTCTGCAATTCTGCATTATGGATTTCAAAGATTCTGCAGTGATATATTCAACATTTTACACCGAGAAAATCGAATCATTAGCAGAAAGAAAGGACTGAATCTTAACTTTATAAAATCATAAAATTTTCTAAAATTCTGCAAACAAGTTCCCACTGCAATTAATCAGAGCAATACTGTCAAATAATCGTCATTCAATTAAATGAACTATAGTAATTCGATTTGGCGTCCCTAACAAAATTTCCAAAATATTATTCTTCATGTACATAACGAAAAGTCATGCAGCTTTCGACCTGTTAACCGATTACACTCGACAATACCTTCATCAAAAATACTCATCCCTAACAAATTCTAACAAAATGTCCATAACATTATTTTCCATTTAGATGAAGAAGAACTGTACCGCGTCGAACGTGGCAGGAAATCAATGATAGGGCGAGGGGTTAGAAGGCATGACGACACTGAGAACGAGAAGAACGATCCTCGGAGGTGTCGGGAGAGGAGATCGCGCGCGTTTGCGCGTGGGCGCTAGGATGTTGTCCTAGGTCAGGCCTGTGTGGAGCATGCCTGGTGCAACGGGGAAACTGATCGATAGCGCAGCACCGGCTCTAATGCCGGTCAGCTGATTGGCTGGTCATATGCCAAAACGGAACTGACTCGTCAGGTGGTTTCATTCAGCTTTTCTCGCGATGCTCTCTGCCGATATACTCGCATTCGATAACGCGACGCCTCGAGCGGACGGCAGATCGGGGAACGACCGGCAACCGTCCAAGTTTCACGCTCGTTCCCGACGAACTGTACCTCGTAACTTTTCCTTTTCCCTTTCTTCTCAGTTTTCTGGCACCGCGATTTCCATTTTTCTCAATGAAACCGTCGCATTCTAAGAATGAACAGCGTAGACGCTGAATGTTATACCGAAAAGTCGTCGAGCGCTTCGTTCACCTCGGTTATTCGATGTATTTTGATACTTCAAAGTAACTGCTAATGAATGGTAGAAAGGGGAATAAGAAATTGATCCTCGTTTCGTTAAGAAGCGATGAAGATGCGATGAGAATGGGAAACTCGCACTCGCGATATAAAAGTCTTCGAAGATCAATGGAACATATATTTTGGCAGCATCTAACACCTTCATTCTATTTTAAATACGTTAGAATCATAGAAATTTAATCTGTTTCTTTGATATCGAGCTTTCGAAGCATCTACATGGGAACCTGTTTTGCAAAGAAAATGAAATTAATCCTATATATACAGTTAGATGAAGTTATAATCTACGAAATTACATTTAACGATTCAATGACTCGCTTCAACTTCATTCGTTTCAATAGTTTCAGCCGATTTATCGATTTCAATGAAATATTAGAACTAAGAGTCTACCAGACAATCCTACATTCTACGTAACAACCATGAAATTAACCCTCTAGACATCCTCATTACAAATCACAAACTGAATAACTCGTTTCCCTTTCATATCCTATCATTCTCTATATTCATTCGATCGAAGAGAATATAATTGTCACCGAAATAATCGCTGCTGGCGTTACGTTAGCGCCGCGAGAAAAGCAGTTCGTTTATTCCGTATCAACTATTCAAAGCAGCATTCGAAGATCTGCCCCGACAATAGCGAATCCCCTAAAGCAGCCGCGTGAAAGGCAGATTCGCGTGGACGTGTCCTGAAAGGCAGACAATGCTCGCGAGCACGTGATCGGAACACAGAAACGCAAACTGCGGAGCAGATTGCGCGTCCGTCTATCCAGCTGTCTGCCTGTCCGTGCATTATCATGGATCTCGCGGAGTCTGGATGGTAACTAGCCTAGGCTATTCCCGTCAGCTGATTGGCCAGCGATACGCCGAGCAATAGTCTGGCCTGACCTACTTTACCTCGCTGGTTCCATTCAGCTTTTCGTTGGACCCACCCCTTGGAAAGCTACCCTATTGCGTCACGGGTATCGAACGAGCCCCGATGACTGCGCCAGCACCAACACCAACGGCACACCTACGCTCCGCTGTACACACACGTGCAACCGCGAGGGAGCGTCCTGGATTTCCACCGCGATTTCCCGACGACCGTGAATAATTTATAGCGAAAATAAAAATGTGAAACGGCGATGTTTCTTCTTTTACTACAGCGGTTTTCTTTCTTTTCTTCTGGGTTCTTCTTCTGAATTATTGTTCGAGGGGAAATATGTAATTGGAGATGAAGGTTCGTCTTTCGAAGACTAAGTTCGAGTGTTTTATTCGAGAGTTTTAACTTCTGGAACGTGCCACGTTGGGTTTCCGTTGTAAAATTGCTAATGACGTGCGCGAATCGATGTTTGTTTTTGTATAAAACAATTAACCGATATTGCCGAGGAAACTATACAAAATGAAAGTAACGTAACTTCTATAATTAGATCACGTCATTATTATTGCAGGTTTATCTTGTCAGATATCAATGCATTAAGTGGTATTGCTTGTAATATAGAAAAGTTTTCAAATAATCATCGTTTAATCGAATGAAGTATAATAATTCGACTTGGCTGAGGTCACCGGTGAACCCCATGACATGCAACATATTAATAAACTAAGTTCTCGAAATTTAAACGAAGTTCTCCGCACTAAGACTAGTTGTTACCCGTGAAATAATTTTCATTTAGTTTGCGTTTAGCTTCGCAAAGGTTAAGAGTGAACGTTTAAAAGGGGATGGCCGTTAAAGTTTCACGGGGTGCCAAGGTTTTTCCGTGTTTTCTTTCAACGGTAACAAAATTGCGGTGCCCTTTTAAACAATGTTATTTTTGCTGCCTGTTAACGCGAGCCAATTTCCCAGTTCGTTATTCCAGCCGGCGATTGCGCGATTCAATTAAAACTCGCGGGACATTGTGTTTATGGTTAATATTCAGAGGCGGTTGTTGGCGACAGCGTTCCGCGTGCTTCCGCGTGCTCCCGGACTAATTGAAAAGAGCCGACGAGAATTCCAATGGAACGCTTTCCTCGTTTCCCTTTGCCAACGTTGGGGGAAATCTGCCTCGAAATGGAAATTAATTTCCTTTCTGTTGTAACGGATTAAGGAAACCTTCCTCGCGTTTTAATACTCGGAAGGATCTCTGATGCTTCGGATATCCTAAAACCATCGGAAATTGAAATCCTCGATCTTCCAACGGATTGATCTATATTTTCAAACTAACGAAACTAACGAAACTGTTCGCGTATCTCTCGAACGTCCCCGAATTTTAACACTAAAATTAGACGGGTCAAAACGATCCTCTCCTAGTTCCTTCGTGCAATTATTAAAATAACAGATGTTTCTGATAAGTCATTAAAGAAATCAACGTAGCAATGCACTGAATTGCAAATCAATAAAAATCTCAATAGACATTCTTGCAGTTTCTATAAAGAAACTTCAACAAGTCAATTCAACTGCTCGGTTTTAGTGTTAATCACATCATTTTTCGATCAATCGATCAAATTTCTTCACGTTTCTAAACCCACTCACTAAAACGAAGTTCCTGCAACTAGCAATGCTTTCCTCAAGCTCCCAACTACCCAGGAAAAAGACGTAAGAACCAGACAAACCAAAAAATACGAAACCGGATCGAGAGACACGAGAAAAAGAAAGAAAAGCGCGTTTCTCTCGGAAAAATTCGCGAGAACCTGCCGGAACGAATATTTCCCGAGTACAGCTGTAAAACGAGGATCGATTGTTCCCTCCCCATAAATAAATTCATCCGCGCAGCCCGCCGCGGCTCTCATTAAAAATGAATCCAGTCGAAAGTTCATCCGGCTCTTTCTTTTTTTTTTCCCCTTCGCGAGCGTTTCTTCTTTACGTCCGGAGAATTAGCCTTGTTCAGGAACGCGTGGGCGTGTGCATGCGCCCCCTGTGTACGTGTACGTGTGCGGAATGGTGACCTGTGACATTTATTTACAGGTCAGCCGATGCACAGGCCTGGCCGGTCTAAGGTTCGCGCGTAAAAATAAAAGTTTGACGTAAGGGTCGGCCGGCTGACTGGAAACTAATTAATTCATGGGCCGACGACGTCGATCGGTACGTCATCGCGCGCGTCATCCTAATTAATGACGGCCGGTGTTTCCGTGTACACGGGCGGCCGCTATAAATACGTCTCCGCCGCGAAAATATCGACTTCCGATTCGAATTAAACGGTTTTCCTTTATCGCGAGGCGAGGCGTTCCTCGGCTGCGCTGCGCGATCGCTCGTTTATTCTATAGCCTGATGGAAAGATTCCATGGGATTCGTTGCGTCGGTTAATTTTGGCGTTTTTCTCATTATGCGTTGGGAGTTTCAGTTCATAGTTCGTAGGAGACAGGAGACAACACGTTGAATGCCGTATGATTTATAGAGCAAAATACGTGGAATGGAAAAATCGGATGTCGAATCGTTTGATTGAATTGCACTGTCGTTAGTGCACGTTTAATTGAATGTCGCGTTGGGTAGCATTATTTAGAATATAGAAATGTTAAAATAATTCAAATCTTAAACAATTACATTTACTACATTCTCTTCTTGCATAGAGGAACAAGTTTCCAATGAAACTTTTACGATTCTAACACATTGCGGTCAAATGTTCAGAAAACTGAATTGCGATGGCAATTTCCACTGAGGTCAACTTGTATCATAGAGAAACTCAGATATCATATTGTTATGTAATATATGTTAAATAGATAATCATATTGTATTACTAATTGTTATTCTAAACTGTTAGAGTTAAATTAAGTGTATCATATCTTTCAGAAAAGTTATAATTTAATCATCGAAAACTTCAATCCAATGTAGATCCGAATGACTAAAAAACAATCGTAACAGACAAGACGCAACGCCAAACAATTCATAATTATTCCTACTTTTCTTTGCTGCAAAAGACAAACTCTATGGGGAAACGCTCAAGATTTTCGTGGCGCTTAACGTGTTAACCGCAGGACTGAACGCGCAGAAAATACTGGTACGCTCAGCATTGGAATCGAGAGTTATTCCTGCGGGAGGGGTTGCCGGGGGTTGGAAAGGCGCTCGCCGGTTCATGATCAGCCCCCGATAACGACAGCCTCCCCGAGTCGTATCGAACGACTTGGTCGTCAAGTCGACCGCCGTTCCTGCCGGGGGCAACGCCCTCGCCGGCCCTCTCTCATCCCCATTCAGAAAGGAACGTCGAAGAAAACGGGGGATGATGTCGCTCTCCCGCCTCGGGTTTCGCTGCGCGAAGGGTGGAACTCCTCTCTTTCTAACCTTCTCTACGTTTCTCTGTTCGTTTCACTGTTTCTTTCTTCGTTCCTGTATCGTTTCCTTATTGATCTTCCTCTCTTTGAATCTCCTACTTTTCTATTGATCTTTCTTTTTCTAGTTTTCTTTTAGAATTAGTCGCAGTTTTTATATTTTATATTTGGTTCGATTTTTCTGTTCCTTGGTCTCTTGATTTTTCGATTCTCTCGATTTCTCAATAGTGTATATAAATGTTGTATGTATATTTTAATATAAATATTTTACACTTTTGTTTTGTTAAATATTTTACACTCTCAATGTTTCAATCCTTTAATCTTTCTCTCTCGACTCCTCATTACATCTAAGTATTTCACTAGATTTTAACATAAATACTTTATACCTTCAATAAAACTAATTGATCCCTCGGTCTCTCAATGTTTCAATCCTCTAATCCTCTCTTTCAATCTTCCAACCCCTCGACTCCTCAATATCACATCTAAATATTTCACCACATTTTAACATAAACCTTTTACACCTTCAATAGAACTAATTAATCCCTCGGTCTCTCAATGTACCAATCCTCTAATCCTCTCTTTCAATCACTCAATCCCTCGACTCCTCAATATTACATCCAAATATTTCACCACATTTTAACATCAATATTTTCCACTTTTCTTTCTTCTAACCTTTCTTCCCTCAACTTCTCTCCCTGCTCTCCTATTTTCCCAATCTCTCCCTTTCATTCCCTTCCTCCAACTTCTCTCTAAAACCGAGGAGTGGCGGAACAATCGTGAGCGGTTCAACCGAATTCGATTCACCGTCCGCTCCGACGCAGAGCCACCCCTTGTGTATACACGCGTGTTCCACAGGTGAGTTCGCCCACGCACAGCCACACGTCCGAAGTGCAAAAGCAGAGAGGACGGAGGCCAACAGAGAAATACATTGCGACGGTAACACGGTCAAACTGTCTCGCCAACAACCCTCGTCCACGTTCAGCTGACCAATTAAAAACTACCCCAACGCGCCGGCTGTCGGAAACGCTTCTGGAACAAGCTACGTTACGCAACCACCGTATATAACTGCGAGCCGATATTATTTTCTCGCGTTCGACTATCTTTGTCAACGGCCCGGCAGGAATAGCTGCTGAGCAATTACTCTACTGCGCAGTAGTTTCCACGTACGTTGTAAATAAACTACGTGTATTTCGATATTTTGGGGCGATATATACGGATCGGGAATTTTTGCGTTTTGTTAGTCGTGTTAGGATTGAGAATATTCGTGCGTTTCTAGTAATTGGATTAATCACTTAATAATAAATAAACTTAATAATAAATAAATTAAAATTTCACTCGGAAACTCGTGAAACGCAAAGTTCAACCGATTGTCGACAGCTTCGTTGATTATAATGACTCTAGTCAATGATTCGCCGGAAGGAGAAGAAATCTGTATCGTTCGTAACTGAACATTCTCTCTAAAGGATGAATATTACAGGATAATTCGAAGTAACAAATCATTTCGACTCACCTTCTCTTCACCTGCGGCTGCACCGACTGCTGCGTGGACGTCGGCGATTGATAAGAGACGGTGGCCGGTTTCGTGGTGGTCGTCCCGACGATCGCAGCTTTCTCGGACTTCTTCCTGCGGTCCTCGTTCGAGTAGTAACGACTGTACGGCGGATCGTTCCAGGCGTTGGACTCCTTTTGGCCCAACACGTTCACATCGTCCTCCACTTCGAACCTGTCGGAACGGCACCGAAAAACGACTTTGAGGTAATGGAAACGTGCGATGTCGAGTGAACACAATTGTTCTTATGTTAGTTGCAGCAATAAAGTTATAGCGAAACGTGGTAAAGTTGCAAGATTGTTCTCCTGTAATCGAGGAATAGGTCGATGGGACGCTTACTCGTAGTTCTTGTCATAAGGGGAGAAATCATCGCGGACTGAAGAGGATTTCGAGCGAGTGGGATCTTCTTTCGCTAGCGCTACCTTCAATCCACCCAAACCCGACGAAGGGAGGTTTCCTACGGTAGAGATGGGATACAGATTAGTAGAAATAGTTGTAATTAACGGATAAAGGGGAACAGGCAATTTCAAACAGAAGGATAAACGACTAACATTCTACAGTGAATCGTTATTCTTTAGTTTAATCGATTTGGGAATTAATAAGAAAAATAGATGTACGTTTGGAATCAGAGACTGACAATTTTGAGCGCAACGTCAGATTTTTGATTTTATTAAGAGCTACGATAATTGAAGGGTCTTACTCTTCTCCGTGTTGGACGTGTAAGTCGTTCCGGAATTGGCTTCCGGCTGATGATTCTGCTGATTACCGAACATCAGCACCTCCTGCGCTTTCTTAGCTGTGAAACAAACGCTGTGTATTAAGGGGTGACTGTCGAACAATTTGTCGAAACAGGATCTGGATTCTTACGTTTTGGTCTTATGATCAGTAAAGGCTTTTTCTCCTCCTGGTCCAGGAATGGCGGTAGAGATTCGGCCAACAAAACGACCGAGCACAGACTTAGCAATCCTACCCACGAGATCATCTGGAAAGCGGCAATGAGGTTTGGGGATTAGTGGGTTGAATAAGGAACTAAGGAACTAAGGAACTGAGCAACTGAGCAACTGAGCAACTGAGTAACTGAGCAACTAAGGGACTAAGGAACTAAGGAACTAAGGAACTAAGGAACTAAGGAACTAAGGAACTAAGAAACTAAGGAACTAAGGAACTAAAGAACTAAAGAACTAAAGAACTAAGGAACTAAGGAATTTAGGAGCTAAGGAACTAAAGAACTAAGGAGCTAAGGAACCAAGGAACTAAGAAACTAAGGAACTAAGGAACTAAGAATCTAAGTAACTAAGAAACTATAAAAATAGCAAACTAAAGAACTATGAAACAGAAATTCCCCTGATTTTTCGACACCAGCCAAGACGAAAGAACTTAAAATCGATACCAGCCACTTTCCCAGGCGCATTCGTT
Source organism: Nomia melanderi (assembly GCF_051020985.1). Classification (NCBI taxonomy): domain Eukaryota; kingdom Metazoa; phylum Arthropoda; class Insecta; order Hymenoptera; family Halictidae; genus Nomia; species Nomia melanderi. The sequence goes on along the minus strand of NC_135002.1, from coordinate 825,571 downwards.
TTTTAATCTAGATTGAAAGCGTCGTTAGTATAAAGTGCTCCCGTCGCTGCACAAGTCGAAGTTTACGTTGAAATGAAGATAGCAGGTCACTACGAAAGACGCTTAAATGTCACATAATGCGAAATGTCAGGAATCTATTTCCATTGCACGTGAAAAATTAACCGGCATACCGTGTCGCGGTTGCTATAAGAGGTTGCAAATCCTCAGGTACCATTCCATCGTAATTCGAACGCCCATCGATACCTGGCAATCGAACGCGCGACCCGGGAAACGCTTCGCCGATCCGAACCGACAGTACACCACATCTTTCGCCATTCTCGATATTCCTACTCGAACAATTTCAAAATTCCTGAATCCATCACGATTATTCGAAGAAAGTACAAAATACGCAAAGAAAATTGCTACCAACGCGACAATCATAAATAAATATTACAATAATCGTACAGAATCATAACAAACATCTACAATCCAAATATAACAGACATAACACCTCTCGCAAACCTATAATTTATAATAAAAATACAATCTCCCACAACGCGAAACTAAACTAACGCGACGCTGCCAGAAGACTGCCGAGCAAAATAATTTATCACGGAAGATCGCGAAGAAGAAGGTCTTCACGATCGTCGCGATTTTACAATTTCCATGTTACACGGTTCGGACGCGTTTTATAAATAGACGCGGTAGAGAGCCCAGCGAGCCGAGTGCCTAATCTAATCGTCGGAATATCGATTCACGGCCGGGATCGAATTAGAGGCGGCGAATTCGCTGCGCCGGAACCAGCGGCACGGGGCAGATGGATGCTGCGGGGGTTCCCTGGTAGCGCCTACTCTTCCCCGATAATCGAATCACGACTCGCTGCACACGCGCGATTAGTTCACGCAATGCGGTCGGTTTCTATCGGTAATTAGGTGTACAATTAACGACGGAACTGCCAGGTGAGTCAGAACGACCCACTCCGGATTTCTTCTTTTACGACTACCGAGAAGATAACAGACGTTTTAACGATACGCAAAACGGAATTGGAAATCAATTAACCATTTGCACTACAAGAGATTTCTACCAGAAATACCCAATACACTTTATGATGAAATATAGTCAACATTTCATGAGACATTTAATATTTCACATATTCATGTATCTTACGGAACTTGACGTTACATATTATACTTCATAATTTTGCTATACCAAATCGAGTGGCGACTGAGAGGCGCCTACGGAGTGCAAAGGGTTAAAATCTGAATTGCACCGTTGGCGTTTCTATAGGAAAATGGTCGGTAGTAGATTGGAAAGCCGCAGGTACTTGTTTCAGAAATTATTACGGAAACTGATTTAGTAAATTGATATATAAGTTAATTGAAATCTGAATAATTACACGCTTGCGGCTCTCGCGAAGCAATTTTCAGAAGTCGGTTTAAGTACTCGGCAGTAGCGTTAACAATGCATTGCGATTTATACGGAGTCCTTCTAAACATTATGATAACAGATTTCTTCGTGTTTGTTATAATATTCAAGTGAAATTATTCAGTCTTTACATCATTCCGGATATTTCAAACTTTCAAGATATCGGTAACGGCGAAATAAGGAAACTGGAGTTCGTCACTGTAATGACTGGGGAAACTCTCAAGAAAAGAAACTTTGTAATGTACATACTACATCATTTATACAACTACTGTTATGCAATAAGTAACTATGTACTCAACGGTTGTTAGTGGCTTCACTGTGAACGCGACCTTAAAATCACCTCAATATAAATTTAATCGTAATGAAATATTCAATAAAAGATTTATTATAAAACATTGTAATGTATATACTATATCATTTATACAACTACTATTATGCAATAAGTAATAACTATTATTATGCAATAAGTAACCGTGTATTTAAGAGTTGTTAATGGCTTCACTGTGAATGCGACTTTAAAATCACCGCAATATAAATTTAATCGCAATGAAAGGTTCGATAAAGGGCGTAACATAAAATATTGTAGTTGTCGCTTCGATGATACCGGTAAATGCGAGACAAGAGCACTGAAAGCGCTCGGTGATCGCCGCTTCCTAATGGCCATTCTATCGCGCCGGAATGTCAGAGTTCAAACGAACGCGCAACGATGCAGCGCTCGCGCGGGAGGCCGATCGAAAGTGCGGAACCTCGTTAGGATTAATTGGTAATACGCGCCGGGATCGCCGGTCTAATTAATGACGGTAACCTGTAGTTTCGAATTGAACGTGGGCGATCTCGGATTCAAGAATGGCCCTGTTTAAATTGATCTATGGCGAAAGTTAAACTGGTATAAAATTACTTGTCTTTGAATAATGGTTGACGATGGATTGGAAACAATTGTAAAAGAAGATAACATTGCACGATTACCTTTGAAAGTTTTGCTTTGAAATATTAATCTATTTCTAATCGATGGATCGAATGGTGCCTTTTTATTAGTAATGATTGATCCGTGGAATAAACGTAGATTCAGCACTGTTGAAGTTCCCATAGAAAAATTTGAGAATTCAGTTCGACTGTTCGGTAGTTCTAGTGTTAAAGAGATAACAGATGCTCTGAGAAGCTATTGATGAAATTATTTAGCGATACGCGAACCGAATTATATATTAATTGAAGTCTCAACAGATGCACCCTTGAAGTTTCTACAGAGCAACGTCAAAAAGTCAATTTAACTGCTAGTTTTAGTGATGAATTATCTTTATCCGAGAACAGTTATGGGAAAATTCATAGCACAAAGGGTTAACGCATCCAAGGTCAGTAGTTCACTCAAGAATAGAATACAAATTTCAGCATTCCTACTTATAACGAATAATAACGAGCGACGCGAAATGTACTTCAAGCGCCATTTATTTCCGTGCTCGAGAGTCGAATGGAAGATGCTCAACCGAGGGAATTAGCTGCAATTCTCAAGAACCAATCGACCAGAATTCAAGTCCGAAGAGTCCGTGAAAATCGCGGACGAGAGCTTTCGAGATCGAAAGGGGTTGAAAAGTTCAGCGAGTTGCGTTGTCGCATAGTCCGGCCAAACGGCCATTTCCTGGACAAAACTCGATAACGGAAGGAGTACGAGTGACACAAAGAAATGCTTCAGACGAAAGTTGCACGGTATAGAGCTAAACACACGGTGGTAATATTTTGTTAACATTACGGTGATGTTACGTAGTGTTCTCAGTGACAATGGGTACTTTTCTCGATTGCAACGCGATATTAGAAACCGAATTGATAAATAAAATAAAAAATTGTTACGGTTCAAATGATAATCATTTCGTATAGAGCCTACTCAGCAACGCAGTTCAATTTTCAATTTCTTTCAATTTTCGTTACGCAGTGTTCTCAGTGACAATGGATACTTTTCTCGATTGCAACGCGATATTAGAAACCGAATTGATAAATAAAACAAAAAATTGTTACGGTTCAAATGAAAATTTCGTATAGAGCCTACTTAGCAACGCAGTTCAATTTTCAATTTCATTCAATTTTCGTTGCATGAGTAGTCGAATTTTCGGACTTCGTTCACGGGCGAGGGCCAATCGCGGCGAGGCGGCGGAATCGAACGGAACCGGATATAGTAGACCCAGAAATCGTGCACACTTGTTGCGTCCGCGGAAACGCTATAGTCGTTTCTTGCGTTTGTGCACGCGTCTATGCGACCCGCAATTAAAGATGCATTTCATTGACCGTGCCTCCATTGACAAGCCCTGTCTGGCGGGTAAGACGCTGACGTCAACCCGTTCCGCCCGCTCGCATTCCGAACGCATTTTTCAACTTTCGAGAGCTCTGTGCAATTCTTATTCCCGCCGAAAATAACGTTCCAAGGGAAACGTTGTAAATAGAGGTAGCGAAATTGTTCGAGGGTGAAATTGTTCGAGCTGGGATGTGGAATATGCTAAGAGTCTTGCTTTACTCTGCAATGTGGCATTTTGATTGTGGTGTATATTAATACGTTTTCTAAATTGGTGAGTTGAAAGTGAATGGAACATTTTTGAACGCGATGCGGAACGGTTCGAAGTTTAATTTAACGTAGCGACATTTTTGGGTTTCACTGGAAAATGTAAGTTTTGGGATAATGAATTTTTCAGAGTTGGGGAGGATTTAGTTAAATATTTTTGGGAGGAGTTTCTAGTGTATGAGAAGTAAATATTAAGATTCTAATGGTTATTATGTGGTTTTTAGCGAGATTAAATATGAAAATTGCAATGATGAGGAATATTGTAAAAATCGTGCGATTGCAATGGGATAATTAAGAAAACAATGGAGCATTTGAAATGAAATAGGGGGTAATTTAAAATATGGAAACTACCGAGCGATTGAGCAAACTATTTGCAACCCGAATAATTTCGAAGCCTCCGAAATAACTCGAAATAACCGATGTAAACTCCAATTTTAGCCGGGCTTTATCTCACGGAAGCTCGGGCAATTAAATCGATCGAGTGATCGCCCCCGCGATCCAAATTTACACTGAATTATACAATTAAACATCCCCCACGAACCACCCCCACCCAGCAAAACAAGGAAAACGGGTCAGATACAAAATACACGGGAAATATAAATATTTCAAAATTCCTCTACCTTTCTTGAAACTACCTGTAGAATTTTCTATCAAAAGTTCCTGCTTTCTTTTCCCCAAGAAAATAAAGAAAGTAGCAAAATATAATACACATGAAACATTCAAGGATTCCTCCTTGTAAACCTACAACTCCCCACTGTCCCCTGACAAACTAAAAAAGGAAAGACAAACACAGGAAATAAAAAAAATCAAGCTTCCTCCTTCGTTGAAACTACCTGTACAATTTCCTCTCAAAAGTTCCTTTCTCTTCCACAACAAAATAAAAGTAGCAAAATATACACACGAAACATTCAAGGATTTCTCGTTGCAAACGTGCAACTCCCCACAGTCCCTGACAAAGCAAAAAAGGAAAGAGAAATATACACGGGAAATAAGAATATCTCAAGATTCCTCTACCTTTCTCGAAGCCGCCTGCAAAGTATTCTCTTGAAAGGTTCCTGCTCTCCTGCCTGTTTCTCTCTCTCGTGAGAACAGTTCTCCGGGGTCTGCGGAGAACCGGTGTGCTCGGCTGATCGAGGCGGAATGAGCGCCGGGGCTCAGCAGGGCGACTAGAAAACCGGCGGCGGATACGGTCGATCAACCACCCCCACCCTCCCCGAACGAAAGCCTCACCGTCTATCCCTCAACCCTCCTCCGCCCCACGCCGGCCCCCTCCGCCGCGCTCTGCGCTCCCCTTTCCGCCCCGACGTCTGTGCGAAAACCACCCTCCGTCCGCGTTGATACGGGGCTGATATGACGCGGCGTCGGCGCGCACACGCCAGCCACCGCAACAACCGCCGGGCGGAACATGGTACACACACACGCGCTTCGCTCCCCTATTGTGTGGCCGTGTGTGTGTCTGTGTGTGTGCGTGTGTGGAGCTTACGTGTGTCTCTGCCCACGCTATGACCCGATCGGAGCGGCACACTCGGCCCGCTATCCTTGAAATCTTCCTCCACGTCAACATCCTAGCGAGTCTTACTGCTCTAAACTTGCTTGCCGATAACATCACGCGTGTCTTACCGGTGGTTTCAGACGAATGCGAGCTTGTCAGCGTGGCTTGACACTGGAATGAGAATCAGTTAGAATCCATCTTGGAGTTTTAGTTTTCGAGTTCTCTGAGGAACTCTGGTGACTCGCGATGTAGCGTTTTGAAGTATAAACGGCTTAACCCTTTGCGGTCCGAAGTAACAGTAAGAAGTAACAATAATCTATTGTTATGATTTTTATAGGAATTGCATGTTAATCGTATTAAATGCTCGGTAGTTCTAGAGTTAAGGGTACGTTCGTAGAGTTTCTAGTAAAGCTAAATCATCGATATTATGTGTATCATTGCTCGATTACTGAACGCAGCTCCGTGTAGTTTTACGTGCAGTTCCGACAGTGTTGCAACTGCGCTGTAACGTACCCTAAGGAAGCGACTAGCGCAGCATCCCCTTAACTCACTCCTCTTCTTCCGGCCACAGTCGCTGGGGGAACGATGTCGCTACGGATGACGATATCGTCGTCTCCCGACGAGGCGCGCCGTTCGCGAGAATGATCGTCGCACGAGCGGGGAAAACAGTTCACGCTGGAAATAAGGTTCCAGCGTTTTCGCCTCGTAGTTACTGGAATACAGCGTGGGCTGGACGTAATATTACCAAGCTTCTTATGAGACCACTATAAATACCTCCTACATGCCTTTTTTAGCAGTTTGATCGCTCGCAGTAGATCCTTCTAAAGATACTTTATCCATGTTCCGCTGAGAGGTGAAATCTAAAAACAAAAATACGTGATCATTCCAGGAATCGGAGAAATATTTCTTATAGCTGTCTATATTAGGAAACTAGTACTATTAAGATTCTCCTTCAGTAATTCTTAATCCCTCGCATGATTTATTTTAACTATGATCGCTGTAAATACCCCATCAGGAATAATTTATTAGAGAAAGAATTTTTATGCTTGTACTTCTGTTACTGCATTGATAACAGAAAAATAATACTCAATTTCCTTCTAAAGAAAACGAACACTGATTTCTCAAATTCAGTTCAAAATTAGTCCGACACGTTACTATAGATCAAGGCGTTAGAATTACACAAACCTCTAAAAACCTACAAGAAGAATACACCAACCCTAATGTTCATAACAAGTCACACGCGAGTCCCTCCATCCGCTTCGAGTTACCAAGAGAAGCGATAGTCCTCGGACCAGGGGAATCCCCAGTCCAGTAGCTCGCGACGTTGCTCGATAAAATACAGGCCAGCATTAGCGAATTGGAAGGTAAATTCGGCAACGTTACGGGCTGCAATTTTCATCGCGTAAGAGGGTCGGGAGCACGTAATTCCTGCGGTGGAGCACGGCGACGTCGATCGCCGGGCCGGCGTTTCGCAACGGATTTTCCTCTCGCTGTCCGGAGCACGCAGCGCGCGCTGACGACGGTGAAATCGTGGCACCGCTTCCCGTATTCAGTCCCCGGCCGTACTTCTTCAGCCCCCGCAACAGGCCGTACGCCCACGCAGCGCCCCGTTACGCCCACGAGCAACCACCCGGACGCCCACGCTCGCTTTTCAACTCTGTGCACGGGGTAGAGGGCGAGAGAGAGAGAGAGAAAGAGAGAAAGAGAGAGGCAGACTGGGAAACGAGGACAGACGAGCAGAGCGAACGAGAAGAACGAGAACAGGGGTTGAGGGATCAAGCGACGCACGAAACTTCTTTTTTCCCTTCTTTCCGTTCCCCACCCCTCCGCGCCACGCGCGCCGTGACGTCCGACGGCGTTACGTCGTGCAAAATATTTATCGTCGCGGCGGACCGGCCGGGAACGGTCTCGAGACGCTCCCCAATTCGGTAATTCATCCCCAATGAAAACAAACTCCGCCGAACGAGCCGGCTCCCTTGTGTTTGATCGCTCTGGATAAACTCGGGAGACTTGCAGTGGAGACCAAATGAATGAAATTTTTGATAGACACTGGGAATAGGAGATAGTCCGAGATTATTAACCGTTTGCGGACGAATGTCGGCGTTTTGCTGAGATCTAACTTCCATGTTTGGAGTACCTAGTTGTGAGGAAATGATTTAACTGTTCGAACAGAAAGGAATCGGTACACAGTTTCCTTGTTCTCTGTGATTTAAGCATTCAGTGTTTAATTTAGCAGAGTTTGCAAAAGGGTTTGTGTACTTTCAATAATCTTGCACTACTTAGAAGTGGCGGATAATAAGTTAGATAATAAGATAATAAGATATTATAAGTAATAAGATGGATAACAAGCGAGAAATTCACAGAACTAACCTGACACAATACTTAACGTGTTCATTATAGATATTAACAAAGACATAATAACAACGATAACATGACTTTCACCGCTATACATACGACATTGTACCCCGTAAGTTAAATTAGTTTGGAAGGTACTCCAAATATGGAAGCTTCGAGTAGCCGAAGCGACGATTTTCGTCGTCAAAGGGTGACATTCACAGTTTTGATGAGAGGACACAGTCACCTGAACTAATCAGAGGTTTCCAGCGAGCGTCGCTGGCAAGATTGAACAGCTCGAATTCGTGTCTCCGGACCGTGACTTTAACCCTTAGCATTCCGAAGCTTTTCACTATAAATATTTCAACATTTTCCGATCAGATGAAGACGATATTCTGTAAAATCAACTGGACGAGAGATTCACGTGAATCGACGGACAAAGCAATTCGTACAATAAATGCCCGTAAACCTAGTGTTAAAGAATGTAACGCAAACGTTGCAACGCCAAACAATTCACAATTGTTCCTACTTTTCTTTGCTACAGAAGACAAACTCTATGGGGAAACGCTTAAGATTTTCGTGGCGTTTAACGTGTTAATCGATCTATCTCATCCGCGTCGCCAGGATGACGGCGAAGAAGACGGGGGCGGGTCGGCATGAATTAAACGCGGCCGTCCCTGCGCCAGCCGGCGGATACCCGGAAGCGGACTCGCGCCTCCGCGGAGTGTTTACTCGAGATACGACGCATCCCGGCGCGCTACGTATCTCCTCGTAATTGACCTATTTCCCTGAAGAATCGGGCGCACGCTTGCGCGAGTCTCGTCAAGTGGATACACGAAAACAACCAGCGTCTGGCCGACGAGATGTACAGTGGTTCAAGAGAATACTCCAGTTCTCTCTTAACCCTTTGCCCTGCGACACAGGTATCGGGCATGATCGATACGACTACCTTGTCGATAACAATTTACTGGGAAAGAAGAGGAAGATTGTAGGCTCGTTCTATTCCCGCGTTCGCCGTGGAGTATAACTGGTAATAACAGAAGAACGATGTTCCATTGAAATTCGAACGAACTGAATGATATTCATGCTTAACGTCTACTCGAGATCATCGACAGAATGACGTTGTCGTAAGGTAGCGATTTGACATTGTGCGACTAGAATGGGGCGTATGTAGTCAGCTGGTTTAATTAGGTTTAACCCTTAGCACTCCAGGTTGTTTTGTAATGCATCAGCAACTAATTTTTATAGTATTTCTAGCGAAAATTAGAAATGCTATAACATTTCTTCGACCCTGTATTTTCCTTAGCACAAAATTTGGATGCGTGAAAAATCGAATAATTTTAGGGTGGTTTCTTTAAGATTCATTGAAATATCTAATATTATTCCTGGTGCAATATTGGAGCCTACAGAGTTCAAAGGGTTAATGCATTTAACACTAGAACTAAGAATTTAATATGATTGATAATGAAGTTTCTATAGAGTTTGTAAGAATAGATTACTCTCAGTTTCTGCAGACGTTCGTTATAATATTCAGATGAATCTATTTTATACGTCGTTTCGAGTACTCGATGCTTCTAAGATATCAATCATTGCGAAACGTTCGTTCTAGTGTCGATGCTTCAGTTTCCAAACGATAGTAGAGAAGCTTCTTACAGGTGCTAAAAGCTCGAGCTCCGGTGTCGCAGCGTCGTACAGAGGGAATGTTGATGGGACCATTAAAATGTGAATAAACACTATCTTGGCGCACTGCGAAAGCTGCCGCCGCGATGAATATTCAAAGTCCTCGCGATGATAATGATAACAGCGTCGTCCTTCCCGCGCGGAACAGCAGGAAGCACCTGTAACGAAGCGGAAAGCGTTTGAAAACTGCCGAGACGAGGGTAAAAGCGATGAGGAGGTAATTAGTGGACGCGATAGAAAAAGAGGATTAAGAGTATGTGGAAAAAAGAAAGAGGTTAATGCGAGCGTCGTCGAAGGTCGGGGGGGGAGGCACGCGATCCCAGCTAATTTCCCGACCGAGTATCGAGAAAATGAAACGCCACACCCTGCGACTGACGGGGACACTTTCCCCGAATGCATGGGGAACAGGCAGTTCGTTCGAACTGCAGTTTCCAGCGTGCGCTAACCGTCGAATTGATTACCCTTTTACCAGCCGTCCGACTCGTATAGAATTCCTGAGGGGTTGGGCGACGTTTCCCGAACCGAGTCGTAATTCCGCGAACCGATCCGACCCTTAACCCCTTTTCTTGCGATCTATTTATTATCTGCTTGAAACATCGTTAATAATTTAAGAGAGAAACAGAGTAGAACTATAGAGTCTGATATTTAATATTGAACTTAATATTGATATTTAATATCAGAATAAAGTGATTTGAGAGTCACTAGATTTGATACAATAAAACTATAGAGTCTGATACTTAATATTGAACTTAATATTGATATTTAATATTGGAATAAAATAGCTTTATTCTCAGAGTACTAGTGATTTCCCTTCGAGTCAGTTTCAAAGAATGTTAAATATTTCTAGCGAGAAACCAAGTGCAAAGGGTTCAAATATACATTCCTCCGGCGTATCGGAGGACGAAACAACCATCCGGATGTTAAGGGTGTCGTCTCCACTTTCATCCCTTCATCCCGAATCCCCCGACGCGAGTCGCAATTACTCCCGTTTCAAACCAACTGTATCTACACCTGACTGTAAGTACCTTCGTTGTCCCTGCAATTACACTCTTCCGGCAAGAAAATATCTAGTCTTGCATTCGCATCATACCCTTCGTCGCGTGCTATGCACTTCCGCGGTCGATAGCTCCCATAAACTCCACCGTCTCGTCTCCCTCGAGATTAACGCAACGAAAATCGATGCGAACGTAAGCTGAAACTCTCGGTAAGTCTGCGTGTTCTCATCTTCCTCGAATCAAAGGGATTTCCTTGACGAAATCGAAAGGTCAAGATTCGTCACGGTGGTTGCTCCCTCGATCTTACTACATCTCGATCCAACGAAATTTCATTTGCCCGGCGCGTCACCTGGAAAATTCGTTTTTGACACTAGAACTACCATCTTAAACTGACTTAAATTTCTTTACAAAACTTCTGTGTATTTATTAAGATCTCAATTGGCTTATATTTTGGTATAAGCATTACTAAACCAACTTCTTCAATGATTTCTCATAGAAGCATCTGTACTTGTCCGATAAGCAACAGAAAAAACCAGGAATGGTAGTTCTAGTGTCAACCCCTTGGCGTACTAAGCTAGTGTAACATTTTACTATCGACAATTTGGCGGAAATGCAACAAAATTTTCCATTCCACTTGAAATGGAAACTTCATTTGATGATAACTATTTTGCTATTATCAGTTTATCTTCAAATGAGATTTCCATTTCAAGTAGAATGGAAACTTACATTCCTGCCAAATTGTCGGTAGTACAATAATCTTACAATTATCAATTTGCTTTGAACCCTTGGTCGACAACATTGTTCTTAAATTAGTCTAGAAATCTTCACCATGAGTCTCACTCGTCATTGTATAGTAAGGGGTGGAGTCTAGACAAAAAGTTGTACCGCCGGAATTCGCGTGACGGCGCAGCGACGGCATTCAGAGGGCAGAAAAACAGATAAGGCGGCCAGAGTTAATTTACGCGTTGTCGGAGCCTGATTAATCCGCGAAGGATAACGCCGGACTGAGAGGACCTGCGCCAGCCGGTAATTACAGGCGAGCTCCGTGAAATAATATAATCCGACGTGCTCGTCGTGCCGAAGGTTGGTCCCCATTGACGTCACCCGTTGATTCTGGGATCGGCGAATCCCCGTACTTCGAGGACTAGTGGGGAGACGTCGCGTGGAGATCCTCGTCGGTGGAGGGGAACCCCTCCAAACTCGATCCAGGGATGTTCCATCGAAGGCGCTTTGGACCGGCTTCATTCCCGACGAAATCGACGCCTTAACCCCTTGGCCTATGATCTCTTGCACAACTCTGATCGATACGGTCACCTTTGTCATTAAGAATTTATTGGAAATATAGAAAAATAAGCATATGTTATGCCTATATTTCCTTTTAAGTATAATACTAATAAGTATAAGTATAGTATAATATTAATAAGTATAAGTTACTAATAAGTATAAGTACAGTATAATACTAAGTATAAGTTACTAATAAGTATAAGAATAGTATAATACTAATAAGTATAATAATAATTAATTTGATTACAAAGGAATAATATTTACTTTGCATTCAAATGAACTGAGTAATATATATTTGTTGAATCATGTTGAATATCTTCATCACGAGTCTCACTCGTAGGACAAGGGGTCACTACATTTCAGTCCCTTGGAGTCAAAAATGAAATTTACCATGAAATACTGGAAAATTCCTGGGATGAATCTTTGATGGCAAAGTACTAATATTTATGAGGGTAGATTCTATAGGATTCCATGGATTTCATCGTACATTTCTTTTTTCTTTAATGCACTCTGACTTTATGTACATTACGCACGTTAATTCGGTGGTAAAGTGTTAATTACCATTTTACTGATTATATTCTTGCAACATTCTTACCTGTGCTTTCTTTTCTTTTGCGGGGCATATTTCTGCTGTTCTCTTTATCGGTGATTCATTTTGTTCATAAATAATTGAATTTGAGGTTAAGTGGATATTTGCCGCGTAAGGGACCGAGGCTTCAAGTAGTAACGCCTGTGTTAGACCAGGCATTTCGGATCGACGATACTACCCTGGTAGGCGGAAAACGTTGCCAGAAAGGAAGAGGGGATATCCCGAAGGAATAGATCGATGTTTCAGTCCGTGTAGTAAGGGACGCCTGTTGATATAAAACAGGAGTAGCTTCATTCATGAAAATAGCTGAACGCGAACACGTTGCACTGCGTCGAAATTCATTTCGCGATTCACGTCTGCCGTAATGATTATCATCTGATTATCGTTACACTTACTACAGTTCTGGTTGTACCGTACGTTCACGTTCAATGTAGGAAAGAAGAAACTAAATGAATAACGTTTGTTATTTTATAGAAGTATCCGCAGTTTAGTACTGCAATTTGAAAATGAAATAATGCAACGATACGACAGATGTTTTCTGTTTACACGGGTGTAATGTTGTAAATATGAATAAACGATTAAATTTGAAAATTAAACGAAAATGATGAAATTTTTTACCTTGAGAAATTCCACGGAAAACTATCTAATCGGAAACAGTTAGATAATACTCTCAGACGATTAATATTTATGGTCGCGGAAACGATCGATTATTAGATCGAAATTCTTCGTTGAAACGCGATCTGTTTTATCGATCCAGACATCGTTTTAGTTGTTGTCTTTTTTTACAATAAGTAGCGACTCTATACTTTTTGTTTTATTAAAAAACATTCCTCGCCGTATTTGAAGCAAGAAACGGCCGCAGTTATTTTGTTTGCGGACGTGTTAACGTAACTGTTGCAATAATTGGTTCAGTGAACAAAGAATACGAACAAAAATGGCGAGGCAATCTTACAGTATAGTCAGGTATTATGGTGGGGAAACAAAAGGCAGATGTGGTTACTGCAAAAACTCTGACTCAAGCTTCAGTCATGGTAAGTACAATTTAGTGTTTCCTCGTTATTTAGTTATCATTAGTGACATCAGTTTGATTACACTCTCATCGATAGGTTATGTAGCTTTCATGACAGATGATACATATCTCAGTTGTTATATCAGAGTCTATATGATAAAATAAGTAACATTACTTACATGTTACATTTCGTATTCCGGAATTAATCAATTTCAGGCATGCAAGCAATTATTTTGGAAGTACAAGATTACCAAGCTTTAATCGACAGAGGTTGGAGAAGAAGCGGTTGTTACTGTTATAAACCAACTATGGACCAAACTTGTTGCCCTACGTACACTATAAAGTGAGTTTGACTGTACTGAACAGCACTGAACTAAAATGAATATACATATTTAGTCTATAATTATGTATTGCAGATGCGAAGCTTTGAATTTTAAGATTACCAAGTCACAGAAGAAAATTTTAAAAAGAATGGGGAAATTCCTACGAAACGAATTACAGAAGGATGATTTAATGGATACCAGTGAAGGAGAACGTGATAATATAGGTAGAAGCATTAATAGATCCTTCACATTCGCCTTTATATAATTAAACAATCTTTGACCATGTATGTTCTTCATTTTAATATAGATATTGTCCATATTCCTCATTTGGATGAAAATCTTAGAAGAACAGAAGAGGATACTCTTGATATAAAGGTCAAGGGTGTTGAGGATGAAGTTAACATAAGATTGCAGTCTTCCAGTTCAGACAAAAGCACAGGAAGTAGTTCAGGGATGCAACAGAAGCAAACGGAAAGTATATCTTGTACAGCAAACCAAAATGAGAAGAGCCAAGCAACATCTAGAAGCTTAGAGTCAGTAGAAATGATTCCATCTAGAATACCATGTAAAAAAGCAAAGCTTCTACGTATAGAGCGCAAGCAAAATAAGTTATTAGCACAAGGGAAAACCCAAGCAGAAATAGATGCTATGTTCAAAACCGAAAATAAACAGCAAAACCAAGGAAAAAGTATAGAGGAATTATTCGATGAAATGTTGATGGGAACAGATAGGTTGAAGGTAGGGTAGTTACACACTTCCTCAATTTTCTTAGCTCGGTATTATATACATTATAAGTTGGTCCTCTTTTCTCCGATTTTCCTGGTCTAAATGAAAATTACTTTTGAATGTTGGAAGGATAGTAGATAAGGGAAATACACTGTACACTATTGAAGTTATATTTTTTTAAAGTAGAATACTTTTTACAGTGTTTCTTTTGCTAATTCACTTATAGTAATTCAGTATGAATAATTGTTTGATTTGCTTATTATTTCAATAAATTTATGTGAAATGTATAACGTTTATAAGCTCAAACTAGTCAGAACGTCGCCAATGAGCTCTGAATACCGAAGGACTGCCGAAAAGTCGTTCGAGGTATATAAAAAATATGAAACAACAATACATGGAGTTCCAGTGCAGAAAGTTACAGAGCCAGGATATATACGATTTCTTGTGGAATCACCTTTACAGGTAATTTTATCTTCTCTACTTTTTCATCGACTGGCTGTCCAGAAATTCCTTACTCATTGAGCGAAAATTTCTGAATTCACCGTCACGTGTACAACGATAATAATATCATACATAATCGTAACAAGAAAATATGGATCACGTTATGATTGGAGCAAAGTGGACCGTTTTAAAATGTACGCTGTTTACTTATTAAATACTTGCCTTTTCTGTTAGATAAACTTGATCAGAGTAAAATCCGATGAATTTTTCGAGTCTTTCGACGCAAGTGCAGACCTTTACAAAAAATATCAGATGGCTGTTCATGGAGAATCAGCAGAGGAATGTGATAAAGAATTATTCCTCTACTTTTTCGTAAGGCATCCGTTGGAGGTACACTTTGTATTCAAGCAGTTCCTTTATTTTATTAAATTCATGATACATAAATGGGTACTTTTCAATTTCAAAGTTATGTATGATATTATTGATATCGATTATCAATATTAACAAACTATCTTCTCTCTTCATCGAACAACATATCAGTATTTGCTGCACAAAAAGAATTCTCAACTATATTTTCATTTTTCAAGCAATGGACAGCAGAACATGGACCACCGTGCGGGTACGGTGCGTTTCATGAACAGTATTGGCTGGACAATGAACTGATAGCTGTTGGAGTTATAGACATTTTACCATCTTGCGTTTCAAGCGTGTATTTCTTCTACGACCCGGCGTACTCTTTTCTGTCCCTGGGGACATTTAGGTTAGTACCCGCGACCCAATGCAATATTCATATTCCTCGAGATACCAGTATCTAATAAATTATTACACGCCCCGTATAGTTCATTGCGGGAAGTTTACTTAACGAGACAATTAAATAAAACTGCCAAGGACTTGCAGTATTATTACATGGGTTTCTACATACACTCTTGTCCAAAAATGAGATACAAGGCAAGACTGAAACCGTCGAAGCTGCTCTGCCCAGAAACTTACGAATGGTTCGACATAGACGCCTGCATAAAGAAACTAGACAAAGAAAAGTACTGCAGGTTCAACGAAGACCTTGACGTCATTGATCAAGATGCCATAGTCGACATAAACAAGGTAACAAAACAGAACGCAAAAAAGGAAATACTGTACACCTTGTTGCGCATCAGTTACTTATAATGAATTATTTTTTGTTAGGTACTGGTTCTGTTCCGGCAAACCGCGATGCCATTCAGAATCTACAAGGAACGTTCTCAGTGGTCTGTGACGAAAGACGAAGAGGAAGAGATCGAGAAGTACGCGAGTCTGGTTGGAATGAAGTGCGCCCAACGTATGTTGCTTTACCGTCTTTAATTCTGTACAACGGAGTTCGACTTACCATATTGTTTTCTTTTCCCGCGACTAGCGAGTATCACAGAATAGCAATAATTAATTAACAGATCAAATGAAATGTAACTGCTACGATTAAAGTATTTGTGGCGATAAGTGTATAGAATGCTAATAAAACTTCTGGCAACCGAAAACTTCGTACGGTACACACTGTACACACTCGCGAGTGCTTCTCGTTTCCGGTTCTCAGGGTGAAAGGAGACAATAACGCAGCGAACGGTGCGCTTTAAACATAGTTTATTCAATAACGAAACGATTCAATGGTCAATCACATTATAAAACATTCTACATTACTTACAAAACGAATGATTCCATTTGGTATAGAGAGTCGCGCCACGTGAAACCGCACGATCAATGCGCGCGCGTATTGTACTATAAATTTCACGCTCTCTGTTCAAAGATTTGCGTAACGTATCGACGGATTCCTAAAAGAAAACACATGTACACTAGCGGCGTTCTCTGTTCTCGTCGAGGGTTCACTAAAATATTCCGTCGAGAACTCGGCCACCGTTTCGGCACGGGTGAAAGTCCGACGGCATCGAATCACGGTCGCCTAGGCCCAGCGTCTCTCCCTAAGTCGGCTCTCGGTTTCACGAAAGTGCTCCTAACGTAATGGTCAAGACGCGCGGCGCTTTTGAAATAGCTAATTCGTCCGACCTCGTTCCGCGTCCTCCTCGGAACGAACCTCGTTCCAGCTCTGAATGTTCCCGCTGCCGCCGATGATGAAGATCACCATGCACAGGATGCACACGCCTGCGCCGATCCAGAACAGTATCTGCCACTTCTCGATGGGATTCTAGAACGTACAGCGACAACAGGCTATTAACCGAGCCTCGCTCCATCACCGCGTGCCCTAACGTTTACCCAGTACCTAAGCGTGGAACCATGTTAATTGCGATACGTTACCATTGTCAAAGACGCCGAGCTACCAGGTCGTTCGAGAGCTAGCGTTTTCAAGATCGGTTTCAGACTAGCGTGAACGATCATCGTTTCTGAGTCGACGGCTCTTGGAACGACCTGGTACCTCGAACGAAGCGTTAGCGTTACCATTGACCAAACGAACGTGTCACCGTGTCGATCAAAGACAGATGCAATGAAGCGTCGAGTGACAGATGCGTGTGCGCGAGTGTGTATGTGTGCGGATGCATGGGAAGCGTGTGGTGCGACTTGTAGGTACTTCTCGTACTATAAACGATTCAAGATATAGAGACGAGCGGTACCCACGAGTCGTGGCACACAGCTGCGAGGTGAAACAAGGCACCAGCGTGCAACGAGAGCGTTCTCGGCGTTCGTTTCTCTATTGACATTGTCCGTTAGTGCTCGTCGACAGGAGCAGGCTCGCGTTCTCCAAGTCACGCGCCTGTATCCGTGAAATTTCGGGAGCCGCGATTGCGAAACTAGACTCATTCCGGATGCACCGCGTACACAATTCCCCAGTACTGCCCGTACTATGAGTTACGCAACACGGTACAAGGCTGTACTGAGGTCTCGAGCACGCTAAGAGCACCTTCACGTACGTCAGAGCTGTAACTAAACACTCGGCGCCGCATCATCGCGCTAATAGCAAATGTATATAATTCCCGCTGATGCCTGTTGCTTGTCGCGTGCGAGTTCGCCGCTCCCGGCGGCGGGGACGAGCGGCGTTTTCGAAATTCCGTCGCGGCAGATGGTAGTTTTTGCGCGATCATGTAACGATTCGTTTGAAAAACCGAGCGACGTTTAGCCAGAGTCAACCTCGTTACACGAGCCAAAGCTTGACAACTGTCGCGATCAGATGAAACGGTAAGCGGACACAGATGCGAACCTTGCAACCATTCGCACCGAACAGTGACGAACACGGATGATACTTACTCCGTACTTTCCAGCGATCTCCTCGACCAGCGGTGAGATAATCATACCGGACATGCTGCCGATCGTGTTCATCAGTCCGTAGATGAAGCCCGCGAAGTTTGGGGAGAGGTCCTGGTTATTGGACAGGTTCGATATGGCGGCCGCTCCGTTGAACCCCAACGCTAACACCAAGAACACGTTCGCCAGAACGAATCGGCAGCCGACGTACCCGACCAGAATTAAGAAGATACCAGGCACGAAGTGAGCTGTGAAGATGGGAAAGGACGTTCGTTCAGAATGTATCTTCTTTGAAATACAAGGATATCAGAGCATCTCGAAGATTCACTGATGTTGAGAATGTTACGGTGGTGTTTAGCGTGAAAGGTCTTTACAAAATACGGTAGCGCCTTTCCGAAGAACAGTGAGACTGACGATCTCCTTGCGCTTAATCACGTCCCCGGCCCAGCTGAAGAAGAAGCCGAGGAGCAGTCTGCCAGCCCACGGCAAGCTGGCCGCGATGCCTCCCTTCGACAGTTGGAATCCCAAAGCTTTCGTCAGGTACAACATCATCGAGTTCTGGTAGAAGAACAGGAGGAACAGGTTGCCGAAGTGGCAGCAGACCAAGCTGAGGAACGGCACCGACGTCAGGATAGCCTTTATCGGCGTCTCCTTCAGCGACGGCTTCTTCGCCCTGACGGTCCCCGCTTGCGCCCTGAAATACGGACCCTTTGGAACTTCGAGGCTCTTTATACTCACGCGTTACTAGGGATACTTGTATGGTTTAGCAACCTACTACTTGCTGAGCTATTAACGCGTTGAATGCCATGGGGTCGCCGATGACCAACCAAATCGAATTACTAGTTCACTCTATATAATAATGCTACCTAAGGCGACATTCAGGTAGATGAACGTGCAGCAATAATTCAATCAAATGATTTGTTCTATGAAATCGTGCGGCATTCAACGTGTTAACGCGTTAACTTGCTCGTGCAACATCTTGGTCCAACACGGGAAACCCAAGAGACCGTCGCCGAGATAAGTGCCGGTAGCGAAAGCGCGAAATGCCAACGGGAATACCAACTGCAGAATGTGCTCCTTCTCCTCGTCGCTGATGCCAGGGTGCTCCGCGGGCGAGTCGTAGGTCAGCACCGCCCAGAACACGATCCAGACGAACATCAGCAACGACGGGATGTACCAGCCGTTCTCCCACTTGAGGTTCTCCGCGATCATCGCCACCATGGGGTAGGTGAGGATGGTGCCGAAAGTGCCGCCGAGCAGCGACCAGACGAACCTCGACTTCTCGTCGGGCGGGGCCCACTGCGCGACCAGACTGTGGCAGGCCGGGAACGTCACGCCGCCCGTCAGGCCTATCACCACCCTCGACAGCAGCAGCACGATCCAGTGCATCTGCGCGAAGAACGGGCTGAACAGCGACACGACGGCAGCGACGATGGAGGTCCACAGTATGGCCGCCTTCGGCCCCCATCGGACCGCCATCAGTCCGCCCAGGAAGTTCCCGGGAACGTTGCCGTAGCTGTACGCGGCGATCAGCTGGCCCCGGACTTCCGGCTTCCAGTCGAACGGCTTCCCGTTCAACAGCTCGATCGGCCCGTCGGACGGACGGGCGTCCTCGTCGGCGTCGCGCGCGAAACGAGCGCCGCCCGCCATTTCTTCGGCGCGCCTAGATAGAATGTAGTCTTCGAGCTCTAGGCCTGGGTCCAGCCAGGAGACCGCGCGCCGGAAGCGCGAGTCCTCGGTCTGCTTGCACACGCCTTCGCTCGCGTTGCCGCCCGTGGCCTTGATCATCGGCACCGCCAGGATAGGCATCTGCAGCCGGCACATGTAGTTCGTCCAGCAGGCCGTGAACATCATCACGCAGATCAGCACGCGCGCCGGGATCCATTCTGGCAACGATCATCGTCGGCGATCAATTGGGATCGTACGCGGAGAGATGCAGTCGGTGGGGGAATGATAATGATCGTAC
This sequence comes from Nomia melanderi, assembly GCF_051020985.1. Lineage (NCBI taxonomy): Eukaryota > Metazoa > Arthropoda > Insecta > Hymenoptera > Halictidae > Nomia > Nomia melanderi. The sequence continues at coordinate 805,561 of NC_135002.1, read as the reverse complement.
GATGATTAAATAAGTTCGTTATGCTTAGAAACCATGGAGCTGATGAGATCTAACTGCGTCGTCTTTCGAGTTAGCGCTGAAGACGAAAGATAGATCAATTGGGCAACCTATGCAACTGAATTCACTTGGAATTTTCATTGTTAGTTTGGAAGGCGGTGATTCAGGTTTAGAAATCGAATGTAGGATTCTTTCACTGTTTCGATGGGTTTCAACGGAAGTATTCACCGTCTCCCGGGATTACTGTATATAAATATGCAATTAACATCTGGATTCGATAGTGCGCAGCTATGCTTGTATTACGCGCGAAGCGTTAGCTAGAAAATGTACAAATTGACGCATGAATTATGAAAGTTCGGCCGCTCCCAATCTTTAGAAATTCGATCGAGCCGAAGCGGCGAGCGCGCGGTGAGATCGACGCTGGGTCAGGCGAGGCGTTCGTGCCGGGTCTCGCCTAGCACGCCCGGCGCATTCAAGCTTTCCGGATCGGCGAATCCGAGCCGCCCGTTTCGCGTGAATTTCCGAATGACAATGTAAACGAATTTACAGAACGCCCCGAGCGAGTCGAATACGCCCGACGTTTCGCGCTCGCGGATCGCGCCTTCCTGCAACGCCATTGCTGGAACTTACTCAACAGCTTCCATATCACGGAATCCGGACCGGTGAGGAAGTTCGAGAGGCCGGACGCGCCTTCCTGGATGGAATTGACAATGAACATCGGTACACCACCGGGGAGATTCGAACGGGATCGGGAGAAAGATTATCGCTGACGATGACCGCTCGTCAAGAGGAACGCGACCTATCGTCTCTGCCAACTGTCTCATGTTTCGCGAGTTTGACTGTTTGAAATTCCAATTTGAACCGATCCGCCTGCACCTTCAAGTCGCTCGTTTCCACAACGTATCGCAGTTTTAATGCTTCCGATAATTACAAATTCTTGACAAATTAGAGCTGATCGTTACGAATAATCGTTCTCTCTTGTATTTCCTTCTAACAGGCAATCTTCAGCGAATCAGAAAAGCTGATCACTAGCAAAATTAAGATAAAGATCCTGATACTGAATTTTAAAAGGGAAATTTGCAATTTCTATTTTAATGATATATATACCGGTGGAGCGATCAGCAAATCCTTAGGCGGCAAGTTTCAAATTCAACGCTTCGCGCTTCTACGTCAATTGTTCAGAGTGTGCTTCAAATATCGTTCAAAAGGAAAAGAATCGTTTACACTGCTGTCCTCGAACTACCTTTCAAATAAAACATTTCAATTGTCAAACGTTCGAAGCAAAAAGCGACGATGCACCTCGACTCGACACGACGCTCAAGAAAACGCGGCGCTCGGTTTTCCGGAATCTAGAAATTTTCCCAGAACTCGGTCGTTCAGGCTTCTCTCCCGGCGGCCGTCAAACGGCCACAGTACAATTACCAAAGAAAGTTCTCGACTACTTTCCAACCGCTCCGACGCTGTATTTACAAACTGATCCGCGCGCTATTGTTTACGAAACTGTTGCTGCTCCTAATGCCGTTACTCGTTGCCTCGCGGTGCGTTCGTTTCCGTTTCGCCGTTGAAAAAGCCGCATCCACGGCTAAACAGGCGACGTCCATGGCAAACCATGGCGACCAAGGTGAGCGGAAGGTTTCGTCCGTGCGTCCCGAACGAGGGGAACGTTCGACGAAAACGGAATGAGAGGCTTCGAGCCTCGAAACCGAGCTACACGGAATATATTCCACGCTGCGACGATTCTTCAAAATCGACTGAGGAACGTGATCATCGCGTAACACGGTTGAATAACGGGCTTCAATCACTCACTGCGCGGGGAACTATGCTAAACATCTCGAGCTTCGAGAATTCCACGAATTCCTCCGTAGATTCGACTAATGGACGCGAAACGGTGTAACCGATGCGGAAGAAAGTCGATTATCTGAATTCGAGTTGACTTCCAACGGAAAAATACGCGTTCCGAGAATACGATCGTTCTACGATTCTCGAAACCAGCCGAGATCTGTACGTAAAGATTCCACGATTTAAAAGTGCCTTTTACTTCGAGTCGAATCAAGCTTATGCATTTACTTTCATATCGTTTTCGATATTCTGCGTCGCCCGTTGGAGACGATTGTACGCGCAATTAGAATAAATTGAATTTACGAGAAGGAACACTTTTCCGTATTTTCGACACCGAACGATTAACCCTCGTCCTACGATTCACGAGCCACTTTATCATCGATAAAGAAAAGAATTCCTACTCACGCTCTAACGGTGAAACATCGATAACACTGGATCAGCCAAAAAGTCGTTGCTCTCCAATTAACGTTTACAACCGATAAACTTCCTATACAGATAAACCGAGAAACCACAGCTAATTCTCGAATGAAACTCAAAGTTCCCTTAACAACGAACTTCCTAGCCAACGATTCACGCGAGAACAATCGATCAAATTCACGCAGAATTTCGAGATTCGGAAGTTTCCTCTTTCCCTTGGACGCGACGCAGGGTTAATCTAGACGACCGACGAGAAATCACTCGGAAATCTTCGGATACTCATAGAACTTCGGTTGGTCACTCACGTGGAAAGTACTTCTTGCAAAACTGTTTGTACATTCTGCTGCTTCGCCGGTGAATCGATGAAGGCACGGGTCAAAGGGTCACACGCCGGAGAGGGTCCTCTGGCTCAAGTCATGTTCAGAGGCTCCCCTTGGGACCGCGGAGGATCGGACAACCACCGGATGGACTCGGACGCGGCACGGATCCGAATCGGTTCAAAGTGTTACTGATGACATCGGTCATCCGGCCCGCGTATTTAAGGAGTCGGCGGGTGGGGCCGAGTGGGGATTCTCAGGTACTTCCCTTCCTCGCCGGTGGAAAGGAACAACGGGCCTCGGGGATTGTCAGCGACACCCCTGCCTCGGGGGTGGTCAGCGTTTCGCCCATGTAAATTTAGAATATCGAGCTTCCACGAATTTTCCTGTACACCTGGAACCATGCTTTTCATGAAGTGGAAACGATTCCCGGTCGTTTCGTAATTCTACCCCCTCGCGGGACGAGGAACTCACCGGTTTTCCTCGTGAAACTCGCGATCGTGTTTTTTAACGATAGATTTACGGACGTTTGTTGTTCGGTTTATTCTGTTGTTCGTAGAAAAATTGATGTTCGACCATTTAGATCTTGGAAATTAGGGATTTAAAATTAGGTTATTACGATACGTGTTCTTGTGCATCAATTGACCGGTCTGGTAGTTTTAGTGTTAATCATAGAACTATAGAGCGTTTGCTAGTAAGTTTCAGCTACTGGCAACGCGAGCGTGATTATATTCATATATTTTGAAGCATCGATCAAACTAGAATTTGTAACTTAAAGAATAAGGAATTCGATTTTGTAATTTTGTTTTGGGTTTGTGTTGTACGTATCTAAAATGTTAGATTGATGGACTAGCAGTTCAAACGAGAAGTAGGAGACCGATTAATCGGACGAGATAGGAATTTCAAATTAAATTTTCAAACTGGTCACTTGTTCGGTCGTACGATCGTTAACACTTCGACACGCGTTGACGCGTTTTTCTTTCGCAAAGTCAAACAAAGTAACGATCCTTTCTTCTGCGAAGTTTTTTTCATTTACGACCCGCGCGAATAAAGTTATGATATAAACACCATATTGAACCGACAAGACTTTTCGGCCAACCTAACCGTTTTATACAGCTCGACAATATTAAAATAACTGCTTTACATATTCAACTTAGGTTTAACTCTCGTTTCTTCGTTAAAATGCTATAGAAATACATTAAACACGCCATCTGATCAGAATAAAACACGTTAACCCTAGAACCGGGTGCCTCGCCGACAAAATGGCGGGTCGCAGTTTCCTTGTTGATATCTCGAAAGTGTTGAATATCCGAAATGATTGTAACACTAGAACTACCGAGCATTTTATACGATAGATATGTAATTTGTATTATCATTAATAATTTATTGAAAAAAGAGAAAAACTCTACGCACATGTTATGCCTATATTTCCTTTTAAGTATAATAGTTAATTACAGAGGAATAATATTTACATTGAATTCGAATTAACTAAGTAATATATATATTTGTTGAATCATGTTGAAAATCTTCACCACGAGTCTCACTCGTTGTCGTAGGACAAGGGGTTAATCGGTTTTCATTGATCCAATTACACGAATATGAATCCCGATTGTCTGTTTCGACATCTACAATTTCCAAAATCTAAATGAACGAATATCAGCTTCCCCGGGAACAATAGAATAAACCGTACAATGAATGCCCGTAAACCTAGTGTTAAGATACACGAGTAATTGGAATAAATCGCGAGCGCGCTTCTTCCCGGTGTCTCCGGCGAGCGTGGTTCACTCGAAACGCGGCTCGGCCGGAGGCAACGGTGCTTGACACGGACGCGGGATTGAATTGAACGCAATAAACGCCGGTTGTCATGCGGGACGCTCGTCGATTTGACATCGCAGCTTCCTTAATTTTCAATAATTCCCCGCGATTTACGTAATCCCGCGGCCGGTCGCTCGCTCGCTGGCCGCGGATTTTCGTCGCGCCGCGCCGCTGTTGCGAACCACTTGCACGTTCATTTGCATGTCGAATGTCGTTCATTAATTCGTCGGCACGCTGCCGAGCGTCTTCGACTTTTCCGCCTTGGACGAATTTGCTCGCTCGTTCGCGCGTATTGCGCGTGACGGTGATTCGCATAAAATCGTGTCAGGAACTGGCGACTGACAGCTACTAGCACGTTTCTAAAGATAATACGGGAGAACCGTGCAGTATTTGATTTTCGACGTATTAACGAGACAGAAGGCGATCGTTAGCGAAAGTATGTTGTGTCTTTAGCAAATTTAATTGAGATGCCTCGATATCTAGCATTAGAACCGAGCAGTTGATTTTGAAATTCGATTCAGTTTTCAATTGATTTGGAATTTGGCAATTCATTGTTGGAATGATTTAGGATAGCTGATTCTTTTGGAATGTTAGTAACCGCGACGTGAGACAAATGGCACTCGCTATTTGAACAGGCAGTTACAGTGGAATGACACAAGGACAAGAGGTAATTTTCTGGTTAATCGCTGTATAGATAGTGCATAATGTGAACCGTTTATTTTAGAAATGGCTTGAGACCCATGAAAGAAAGAAGAAACTGTTAAATAGGAAAGTGATGTCGAATTGGATAGACTAAATATCTGAATATATGATAAAATATATGAATAGATTCATAGAATTATATATTCGCATTCATAGATCCATCTATTTCATAGTATTATACTATAGATAGCTTCCGAAATACCAACTAATAATGAATAGCGAATTACCGATGAAAAACATTAGAAACATAAAAGGAAAAGCAGAAAATTAGGTGATCGATCAAACCCGCATTTCTCAGCCGAGTCAGCGAGTAATCTCTTATCAATAGACATTTCACATTTAACACTAGAACTGCTAGCCAAAATGACTGGTTCCAGTGTTTTTGTTTCGCAATTATTGCTATCTTCGAATTGAATATTCGAAATGATTTTGAAAATAAACAGTTTCGCTTGAATACTATAATGAACGTCCGAAGAAACCGCGAATAATCTGTTACTACAATATTCGTAGCGATTACATTTCAATCGTATCGAATGCTCGGTGGTTCTAGTGTTAACCCTTTGCACTCGAGAGGTGACTCTCACTCACCGCTTGTTTTGATTTGCAAAATTATAAAGTCTTATATATAATATTAAGCTTTGTATGATGCGTCAATATATGGAATATTCAAGTAAAATGACTTCCGAGTGCAAAGGGTTAATTCTAATCTGAATCTCAATCTTCTTAAGAATCTTACTATCAACGTTCAAATGTCATTAAACTTCTTTACTCCCGAGTGCGAAACGATCAAATCAGATCTTCCTGGTAATCTAACGGTCGCATTTCACGTGTCGCGTTGCAATGGATCAACGTGTCGATCGAATCGCGTCTCTAACACTAAAACTACCAGAGGGGTCAAATGACCCATGCCTGATGTCTTCTTTTCGCAATTATTAGAAAGGTAACGAATGTTTCTCTGAGATATTATTAAAGAAATTCATTTAGCACTACGCAAATTCAATTGTAAATCAATTAAAATCAATTAAAATCTGAACAGATGCACTCTTGGAGTTTCTGTAGCGAAATTTTCAAAAGTCGATTGAACTGCTCGGTACTTTTAGTGTTAAATTTTGAGGATTATCTAATGGATCGAGAGATCCGTATCCACGATGATCCACGCGATTGATGATAGATTAAGATTAAGTAGATATAAAGATTTTAATATATATATATAATCCTACATACTATAATACTATAATAAATATATATTTATTAATACATTAAATAAATATATAAAAATATTACACCTGACCCTCGATTTACGCGTAGTTTTGACGCGGGTCTCAATTTATATAATATATAGATCAAGCTAGCCATCGAGGTTGCTCGAATTCGATTGAAATTCCCAGAAAATCGAAAACACGCCGCGCCGCTTCGATGCGACGCGCGGAGCGGAGCGAGCTCGTTTATTTGAATTCCTGCGAGTTCTTGGCCGCGGATGTGGTATGGGTACAGTTTCCTGTTTCAATTAACATCGCCGGCCGAGGTTTACGCGCTCGGGCCCGCGTGTTATGGACAACTCTGCTCGCGACACCGATCAATGAAACCCGATCGACGATCCGCGAAGACAATCGCCGCGCCGGGACAACAACTGGCACAAGGCGGGAGCATTCCCGTACAGATGACAGGGAAAAGCATGTCAGTCGCGAGGATAGTTCGTACGCTGGTAAACGGCGTGCTGCGTTAACCCTTTGCGGACGAACGTCGACGTCTCGGCGAGATGAAACGTTCGTATTTGGAAGATTAACCCCTTAACGCACAGTTCATTTGAAAAGAACCGGCCAAAAAAATCAATTTTGATATACTGCGCTTTTGCTCCATGGAAAAAGGCTATATTTTATTCTTGAATAAATAAGCGTTATAGCTTACAATCCCATGTAAATGATTTTACGTTCGCATTTCTACAACTTATATTAGCTTCTCTTCAATGTGTGTTTTCCTGAATAAATAATCACGTGATGAGGCAAATGGGAAATAAAGATGGCGGCGAGGGTACGGTTCCGAATGAGAATTGACGTGGGTAACGAACAACATTGATTCTTGTTAAATTAGTTTAGAAATCTCCATCGCGAGTCTCACTCGTCATTGTACGGCGAGGGGTTAACGTTCCCCAAAGAAAGCGTTTTCCAAGTCACCGTAATTTATTTACCAAAACGAACGTTCGCGGTCAAGGTTGCTCGAAACGGACGACGATTGATCCTTTCTGTCGCATTCGTCGAAAGCGAATTCGCTGCGATTCATTGAACGTTCTGCACGGTTATTAAAACACGCTCTAAGCTGTTTGCAGGTAGTCGATGAAGTTTCGGGAAACCGCCATCGCCACGCCGGAGAATAATTACCGACGCGCGTTCACCGTTAGGTCGTCCTGTGTACCATTTCGTACCCTCCGACAATAAACCTGCATTTCCCCGAGAAAATCCCCGGTCTCGACTAAATCGACGGTGAACGCGCGCAGGCACGTTCAATGGGACCCGTCTACCTGGCGAATTTTCCAATTTCAGGTAAACGCCGCCATTCGCTACCCAAATGACCAATTTGCAGGTAAAATATTCACCGTTCGGGAACGGAATTAACGCGGAAAGTTTTCCCTCTCGAGCAGCTTGTTTGGAGAATATGTTTAGAAATAATTGTCGTCGTTAACTGTTTCGTTTTTCAGTTTTGTCGCGACACCGATGGAATAGAAATTATATTTTCCTAGTAACAGTAAATTTACTGCGAAGGTTTCGTATATTTATGAAATGAATAAATAAATTTATTGATATATATACTATAACACTATATACTATAATACTATAATAAATATATATTTATTAATACATGAAATAAATATATAAATTGTAAAATAAGTATATAAATTTATTAATATATATACTATAATACCATGATAAATATATATTTATTAATACATTAGATAAATATATATAAGATACACTTTTGTTTTCTGAAATGTCATTGTTATTATTTATTTTGTTAAATTGTGCGAAATAAGTATGCATTTCTACAACTTACACTAGCTTCTCTTCGATACTGTGTTTTCCTGAATAAATAATCACGTGATGAGGCAAATGGGAAATAAAGATGGCGGCGAGGGTACGGTTCCGAATGAGAATTGACACTTTTGTCAATGAAACATTGTCTTTCTCTCGAATCGAATGAAAAGGTCTTGTCTTTATTAATTAATAAAGCTCTACGATATTTAGTGCAGTAATTATTTAACGCAAACAGGAGAAAACGTTAATTAAGTACGCATAAAACGTATACGAAGGTTCAGGTAATTGCTCGAATGTAACGTAACTATTAAAGAGACCTAATTTATTTAAAATTTAGTAACTGGAAATAAACCAGTCGCTTTAAGGTAAACGATTCCCTACAGTGAGGAAACTTCCTCGGATAAGAACCTTCAGGGTAGTGTCAAGGTCAGCTTTCTCTTTTTAAACGGAACTACAATCTTTTTAAATACCCTCGCTGGAAATCATTTTCTTGGACCTGTTGAGGCAGGATTTATTACAGTCGCGTAAATTCCTCGGTTCTAAAGTAAATTTCCCTTCCAAAATAATTTTCAACTCATTGTTCCCTTATAATCATAACAAAATAAACACACAATTTTTATAGGTTATAACGAAACCTATTTCTATCGTTAGACTCGCGTCTTTAATATTGTACGTCACTAATACGTTGTTTCATTTCTTTTTATAAAAAACATTTAATCGTCGAATGTTTATGAAATTTATTAATTTTTTTAATGATTTTAACTATTCGAGTAGGTAACATTGGAGGGTTGAATTGTCTATAGGGAACGGTACATGGTTTCGTAAACAAGTGAACAGTGCCATCGGAAGCAGTATGGTGTTACACCTTGTCACTTATTTAAATACGTTGACCTTGTCCAGAATTAATTACCTTGTTATCAGTATCACGAAAATAATCGTCAAACGTGACATGCTTCTTTCAACGGGATACAAAGGTCAGAAGCGAGGTGGATCATCAAAATTGTGGAAAGAGTTGACATAAGTCATTTACCGCGCGAGCTGTTGACACGATTGATTGAAAGATGAAGAACGGAAATCAGATTGTCGCAGAGGCCTTTAAAGAGCAGGTAAAGAAACTTTTTCACTTTTTCAATTTTTTTAATTCCCCGTATCTGTCTTTTCCCTCTTATCTCTTTCTTTTTCATAATCGACACAAGAATTCCATTTTAAGGTTATGTTGCGCATAATACACTTCCCAGTGCAACAAGTTCATTTTGCAATCGATGTATTTTATACCTATATTTAAAATTTTAAATAAACTAAGTCTCTTTAATATTTACGTTACATTGAAGCAATTACCTGAACCATTGTCTGTTTTATGCGTACTTAATTAACGTATTTAATTATCATCTGCGCGAAACGAATAACAAAAGAATTTGTACCCATTTAAATGAGATCATTCGAAACATATGAAATTCGATTAGTTAGATTAATTATTTCTAATTAATGTGCATGGTTTTAATACAACTTTGTTTTTAATACAAGGACATTGCTCTATCGTAATTGATAAGGAGCTCGTATCCAAACGCGATAAGGAGAAAGGCACAAACAAATGAGTAGCAAAGGTTTCGTACTGACTTGTTTACATCGTTTGAAAGTTTTCAAAAAATGTCATCGAATTTAATGAATATGACAATGTCGTTTCGGACGGTTGTTTCAATTTGATGAACTATGTAATGTATGTTATGACAGAAATAGTGGAACTCACTTTTCTTCGGTCGCGGGATAAGCGGAAGTAGTTCTTCCGTGTTGCTGGGCATTCTTCTCGATTTTCTCAACGATTCCTCCATCCCTCGAATTTTTATTTATTTCTCGAACGTGTTGTTCGACGGTCAATTTCGAAAGTCACGTGAACTCTTTTTGTCTCGAGCTCCCTTGAGCTCCATCGGCGTTTTTGTTCTGTTTTTCACGCGACAGCTTTGTAGATAATCAGTTCACACGTAAACAATGCTCGGTGCTATGAAGAATTGAGCAACAACTGATATGGAGCTCGCATGCAACAATGCGCGCGTTAATATTGTCCACGTTTGAAAATTAAGCTAAACAGGGAAAAAGGTAATTGTTTACGTGACAAAAATATCTGTGCACTTAACATTTTCATGAGATCCTTATTATATAATACGTATGTATGTCATTATTGCCAAACGATACTTATTAAATACTGATAATATTAAATGAAATGATTGCTTATTATGCAATGATTATTTGCCAAGGATTTATTAATGATTATTAAGGGAAATGTTTGAAAATGGAACAGTGTCAATCTTACTGTTATAAAACGAACCTTGTTGCTAAATATTTTTGAAAAAGATCGGTATGGGAACAGTTGTATTATATTAATAAATTATTTCTTAATCATAATAGTAATAACGATTTCATTACCAACTCCTTTCACATTTCAGTGAAATCGTAAAAGGGAATTTGTTAAGAAATATTGAACACAGATTTTGAATTTTAAATGTTAAACGCAATTGAAAAATGTCAAAATTTAACCGTTTGCACTCGAGAATATTTTTCTCAACAAATATTCATTATATTTTTTACAAATAACATAAATTAAGCAACAGAACTATTTTATTTCGACATTCCATATGTTAGTACATTAAATAAAATTTAACATTGAATTTAAAATTTTACCATTTTATTGGTGCAATGCAAATGGCGACTGACAGTCTCCCCTCGAGTGCAAGGGGTAAAAATTCAAAATGTGCCTTCAACATTTCTTAACACTAGGTTCATGGAACGCGTGAAATCGACGCATATTGGATTTTAGAAATATTATTTTGTAAATGACATGTGCCCCAATTACCTACTATCAAATCTCCATTTTCCACAATCTAAATAAACGAGCATCAATTCTGTTAGGAATAATAGAATCAAGTGTACAATAAATGCCCGTGAACCTAGCGTTAATAAAGTAACATTTATTTCATTCTGACATTTTCCAATTGTTTCACAGGGCGTGGAGTATGTCTTCGGAATCATGGGACACCCTGTGATCGACCTAGCGCTACAGATGCAGGCCGTGGGTCTTCAATACCTCGGTTTCCGAAACGAGCAGGCTGCCTGCTACGCCGCCCAGGCATACGGATATCTGACCAGTGAGTAAGGACACGGGACAAGGGCCATAAACACGAGCGCAAACAAGAACGTGCGCGCAAAACCGAGCGGTTGACTTGAAAAACATAACAGAAATAATCGTTATCCTCTCGCACGATTGCTGTTTAAACGCGAGTTTAAACCATTTTATCTAAATTGAGCCGAGATTCTTATCTCTCCTTTATTTCAATTAGGAAAACCAGCGGTCGTGCTGTGTGTTTCCGGGCCAGGATTGCTCCACGTTATCGGCGGAATGGCCAATGCTCAAGTGAACTGCTGGTGAGCATCGTCCGGATCCTTTGTACAAAAGAACAAAAACAACAGAATTACCGTCAGCGTTGCGTTACATTATAAACACGTCATTTATAGGGAATTCTTAATACAGCGTATTAAGAAGACGCATTCATATGTATCTCTCATCTTATGGTAATTCGATATCAGACTATTATGATCAATTATGTAACCGGGCTGCATCCATCATTGTGCTATATTATTAAAGAAAATACACTGCGCGTAAGTTAGATAATGATTATATAAACATGTCGTGCAGTAACCATATTAAAAGATGGTACCGGAAACTGTTAATCCGGCTACGCGACTACTAAAAATTACAAAAATAATATTTGATATAGCGTGGCTGTAAATTGACTCTATCCACGTACCATTGGTTCGCTGTGGATATTCGTTGCCTCTATATTCACAGTTTTATGATACATGAATTATTATTGATAAAAGGTACAGCTGCAAATGTACAAGTCGTCAGAGTATTGTTCTCTTTAGGCAGTTCTGATCAACGTACCTCTCGCTCACCGTTCATTTTTGTTTAGGCCACTCATTGTAGTTGGTGGATCCTGCCCCGAGGATCATGAGGGTATCGGCGGGTTCCAGGAGTGGCCACAGGTAGAAGCCAGTAAACCCAATTGCAAATACGCCGCCAGACCGCCGCTGGCCGCGCTGATACCGCTTCACGTGGAAAAAGCCGTTCGCCTCTCTACTTACGGCCGACCAGGTATACCTATTTAGAACAATGTATGGAAAGACAACGAGTACAACGAATCTTTCACGTTACTCGCAGGGGTAGCATACCTGGACTTCCCGGCCACTGTGCTGAAGCAGACCGTCGACGAAGGGAAAATATACAAAGTTTCGCGTTGCCCTCCGCCGCCATTGATATTTCCCGACCGTCAATTGATACAAGAAGCAGCCAATTTGCTGATGAAAGCGAAGAGACCACTGTTAATCATCGGGAAAGGTTGATTTTTCTTGGCCTATGATTTATTTCTCAACTCTGATCGATATCGTTACTTTGTCGTTAATAATTCACTGGAAAAGGAGACAAATTTTAAGCATACGTTATGCCTACATTTCCTTTTAAGTGTAATAGTTGATTACAGAGGAATAATATTTACTTTGAATTCGAATGAACCGAGTAATACGTATATTTGTCGAATCACGTTGAAAATCTTCACCGCGAGTCTCGCTCGTTGTTGTAGGGCGAGGGGTTAACTTGTGTTTACAATGTGCAGGAGCTGCTTATGGCAGAGCGGAGAAAGAAATTCGCAGCCTTGTGTATTCGACTGGTATTCCTTTCCTTCCAACGCCAATGGGAAAGGGCGTTGTACCGGATACGGATGAACGATGCGTTTCTAGCGCGAGAACTTTCGCGTTGCAACAGAGCGACGTTATATTGTTATTGGGCGCACGATTAAACTGGATGTTACATTTTGGCAAACCGCCTCGTTTTCAGTCTAACGTGAAAGTCATACAGGTATGACTTAGCATCGACTCAGATGATAATCGTTGAAGTACATATTCGTTGATATCTTAGGTCGACATATGTCCAGAAGAACTGCACAATTCTGTTCCCTCTGCAGTCGCGATCCAGTCTGATGTGTCCACCGCTGTGGAGTGCCTTGATAACACATTGAAAACTCGCAGTTGGTTTGTTGAGAAGAGCAATCCATGGTGGAAAGACCTTCTAGCTAAGTCAATGAAAAACAGAGAAACGGTTCATGTAAATAAGCATCATGTTTCAGTTTTTATAAGCTTATAATCAGGATTTATCATTTGTATTATTGCTTCTTGTCTTTTTTGCAGGCAATGTCGATGGATATTTCTGTGCCTTTAAATTATTATACTGTGTTCAAGCATATTCAGGATATTATTCCACAGAGTTAGTATCTGGTTCTCTGTGACTACGTGTCAACGTATTTGATAATAAGGGAACAAGTAGTAAAAACGTTGTATTGATGTTGTTTAGATTGTATCATTTGCTCAGAAGGAGCTAACACAATGGATATTGGGAAAACAATGTTGTTAAATGACGAACCTCGACACAGATTAGATGCAGCCACTTTTGGTACGATGGGGGTAGGTTTAGGTTTCGCTATAGCGGCTGCACTTTATTGCAAGAACAATGCACCCACCAAAAGGGTCATTTGCGTAGAAGGCGATAGTGCTTTTGGATTCTCTGGCATGGAAATTGAAACAATGTTTCGGTAAAATTCAATATACGAAATAATGAAATAAGAGCTTTATTAGATACCATCTATCTTAATGTTGTAGATACAAGTTGCCTATCATTATTATTATTGTAAATAATAACGGTATCTATGGTGGATTAGATACCGAAACGTTCAGGCAGTTACAAGCGTCTGGAGAGCCTACACAGGTGTAAGTTTTTAATACACTGAAAATGTTACTTAACAATGTATTGTATTATTTATTAATGTATATATTTAGAACACCACCGTATTCATTAACATCTGAAACACATTATGAAAAGATGATGGGAATGTTTGGCCGGAAAGGATATTTCTGCACAACTGTTCAAGATATTCAACAAGCAGTAAAAGCATGTCTCCAGGTAATTATGATTAATGCTTCAATTAATTACAGAATAATAATTTTAATTGCAAACTACTTTATAGGTACACGATGCTCCCAGTCTAATAAATATTATGATCAACCCTCAAGCTGATCGCAAGGAACAGAAGTTTAGCTGGTTAACAGAATCAAAACTTTAAATTTGTTCAAGATTCTAAAAGAATTTCTTGTTGAAACAGAAGGTTAATGTACTACTTAGACTATAAATTTTATACATTTAATTGTAAGTGTAAACACTGAAATCAATTTATAAAAATATGAATTTCTATAAACATCTATATTCTAGTTACATAAAAATATATTTTTGTTGAAGTAAACTGAAAGAAAATATATTGTACATTTACATTTTCTGCAGAGAAAAATCCTAGTTCATTTTGTGGATGCAGTTTTAAATGGAATAATACATATAATATATACAAAATACTTAGAAAGTCTTAAATTACGTATTGTTTAAACATGCCAAAATTTTTTCTTGGAATTCTGTAGAAGATAAAGGATTCCTTAAATTGAGTTGCAATTCACTTTCTTTTTCCTTGTTATTCAAAACTTCTGCAACATTGATTTCCATATCTTCAGCTGTAATGGTTAATTTCTTATTTGTATCGATTACTGTTGTTCCGAGTTGGTTTATAAATTCATTAATCACGTTCAACTCATCCTTTCTGGAAAAAAAGCAATGTGTCAGAATTAATTCCATATTTCAAATAACTATTTCCTCTTACAATACATTTCATTAAAGTCCAAACTCTTGCTAAATAATATGCATTTAATGTCACTTGACCTTACATGTCTGATATTGATTGTTTAATGGAATGTAACGTTTTCTGAATTTCAACCTGAATGTGAGATTCATTAACGTTATCCGACTTCATGTTTATTGCAATCAATGTTTACAGCAACAGGTGCAAAGATGCGTCGCCAGATAAATTGAAAAGCGTCACTGAAAGATTGAATCAATGATTTATCACATGCACTTGCGAGTCTAAAAAAGAAATAATATTACAGTAGAAAAAGAAATGTTACATAGAAAATACAAAATTTACCTTATTTCACGATTGCCCGTATACTTTACGTTATTCAACATAATTATCTTCCCGCTCTCGCCGATTGGTAAACGTTAAGAAAAATAACATTTTCATGTATACCACAATATTTTGTGCTGGAGATCCCAACGTACAAAGTTAAAAAATTACTCTATGTTATTTTATATATATATATATATTTCTGGAAAACGGAAATAGAATGGGTAACTATCCTGTTCAATAACACACCTTATATAAAATATCACGTTATAGTGATGATTCTTAAGATTGGTCGTGAATGACGGTAAAAAAATTATGGACTCCAAGGTGTACCAATTTTCTATTGGTCATTTTAGTATGTCGATTATTCTTAAAATATTGGATTTATTTCATTTTTCGCAATAAATGAAAATCTAGCGATAAACGATTTAAAAAAAATCGTGATCATTTAATTTTAACAAAACGGGATTTCTGGACCTTATACCGGGTTACTTTTAGAAATAACATTCTGCCAATGGGGGCACGTAGAAACTGTTGACTGTCGTATCGCCAATGCATGCAAGTTGACGTCACTTAAAATCGTAACCGCATGAAACAGAACCTTGAAACCGTAAATTATTGTTAAAAAAAGTCATGACACCGAAAACACCGTGCATAGTACAGGTCAAACAGACGAAACGTGTTATGACGATGATGCACGGATCCCCGTAAGCCGGAGAGCCCGCATACGCTCGAGGTTAATCATTCTTTTGTATCACGCACCAAATGCTATCTCAGCTTCGACGTAATTTTGCTCGTGTGCCCGACTTTTTTATCAGCTGATGTATTCGGTGTCATCTCGTAGAATTGTGTGACTTGAACGATCGGCGAAGGGTTTCGAGTAATTCGTTCGACCCACGTATTGTCATGGCAGATTTCGCGTTAAACGAACTCAGTGGTGATCAGACTGAGAAAGTTCTGCAGTTCCAGGTGACTTGACTTATTTTCCTTATTGCATGCTCACTCTTTTGGAGTCACTACAAAATAACAACATTCTGATGGTTTCAGGATTTGACGGGCATCGAAGACCTATCCATCTGTAGAGATGTTTTGCAGAGACATAACTGGAATTTGGAAGTAGCTGTTCAAGTAAATCTCTTTGATCATGTCATTTCTGGCTTCATGCGTCTCTGATTTCTTATTAGACATTTCGTAACAACATTACCATGAACAAAGGATGTTTTCTTACATAAGTCGATTGCAATATAAATATGAATAGCATGCTAGAGATTATCAAATGAATCAATGCATCGTCAAAACATATGAACAATCTTTTATTCAAGCTATTGTTATGAACATTGCTTTCTTCAATTATGAAGAGGCAACTGATCTGATCTCGTGTTCTCATATTTGTTTAGGAACAACTAAATTTATATGAAGGACGGCCTTCAATGTATGCGCAAGATTCACGATCAAGACCACCACAAGTTGTTGATGATAGCAGTTCTAGAATATATTTTCATTATTCTGAAAGTTCTAGTGGCAGTGGTAGTTATTTATCATATATATTTTCCTTCTTTTATGAAAGAGTGATCAGTATACTTCAGTTAGTTCTTTCAATATTTAGGGGAAATGCTAGACCTGGTAAGTTGTAGTTGTACAAAGAACAATTGAAAAAATGTTAGATTCTGTGAAATTAACTGAAATAACAATTACTTTTCAAGTGTCCTCCGATCCAGTGGAAGATGTAATTAATTTTATTCGAGCCTACGAAGAACGTTATGGTAGTAGTCATCCTGTCTTTTATCAAGGCTCGTATAGCCAAGCACTTTCTGATGCGAAACAGGAATTAAGATTTCTACTGGTATACCTTCATAAAGATGAAGCTCAAGATATTGATCAGTGGTGCAGGTAATTGTTAACACAATCTACTATGAATTTTCTCTACAAATAAATAATACTAAGTTTTCATTTGCAGGAACACCTTAAACAATCCAGAAGTAGTACGGTTTATAAATATACGTACTTTGTTTTGGGCATGCAATGTACAATCCGGAGAAGGCTATAAAGTGGCAGAAGCCCTTAGATCTGGTTCTTATCCCTTCTTGGCCATTATTGTTTTAAAAGACAATAGAATGACTATGGTTGGTCGGTAAGTAATATAATTTATACATTTTCAATCTCCAATCGTTTTGGAGAATTTATAATTTTAAAGATTCCATTTTATTCTATCATAGAATGGAAGGCACGCCATTCCCGTCTGACGTTATTTCCCATCTACAAGCAATTATTGATCACAACGAAATTAATTTAATACAAGCTCGTCAAGAAAGGTAAAACAAAATATCTTAATTAAAAAGAAAATGATTTTGCGAGTACTCATTGACTTCTAAATGCAGAGCAGAACGGAGTGCGGCGCAATCGTTACGCCAACAACAAGATCAAGCGTACGAGGAGTCGTTACGCGCGGATCAAGAGAAGGATCGCAGAAGGGAAGAGGAACGAAAAGCGCGCGAAGAACAAGAGGCAAGGGAGAAGGAGCAATTAGATGCACAAGAAATGGAAATTCAACGTATTCGTCTTGAGAAAGAGCTCACTGTTCGCAAAGTGCCAGTGGAACCAAAACCGGGTGATCCTAATGTGTGTCACCTTCAAATTAAACTTGGGGAGAGAACAATAAAAAGGCGTTTTCTAATGTCCCACACAATAATGGTAAATGCTACAGATAATCTCTAGTGTATAACTTTAAGTGCACTATTCAATTGACAGTCGAGTTAATTAATATATATTGACCTTTTGGTATTAAGCTAATTCATTCTCTTCCAGGATGTGTATCACTGGATTTTTAGTCAACCAGATTCACCAGCATGTTTCGAAATTACCACGAGTTTCCCGAAGAGAATTCTATATCCATCCAGAGAGATCTCAACACTGTCAGCTGCTGGACTAACTCATAGGGAAGTTCTCCACGTTAATGACTTAGACGATTAACCTCTATTGATTATCCAGTGCTGCATTCTTTGTGTTTAAGTATCATTCCGCGAAAACAATGATACTGTCGTAAGAGACATTTATTAAAACGATAAATATATATGTCTATATATATGTATGTACATGCATATATACATATATATATTTATTTATACACATATTTACATACACAGACACGCGCGCGCGCGAGAGCGCGCACGGAATACATTCGAGTATTTCATGTGAAGCGTAATTCAACGACAGGAATGCAATTGTGAAACAGGTCCACGAATTGTATCAGAACAAACGAATCAAAAAAAGAAAAGAAAAAAAGAACCGGCGAGTGTTACATACCTGTGTCAACCACTGCATCTCCCGTGAGATGAATAAGACGCTTTCTGGAATAGACACCGAATTAGAGAAAAGAGCTAATTTTGTTGTGAAAACAAAATGAAAGAGAAACATCAATACGACTTCACGGAAGCTGTACACCAAACATTTCTTATACTCATCTTAATATTTTTTAGCTTAAATGAACTTCTGTAATAAACCGACTAAAGGGGTGTAATTTATTAAAAAAGAAAAGAGAAAAAAAAAAGATAGGCGAATCGACGACGCGCGGTGGTTACGATTAAAGTACAGGTTTAACGTATTAAATATAAAAACTTTGAAAGCTGTGGTACCGTAACCTTACATTATTTTAAATCTGTACTTCGACTGTAACCGAAACGGGATTTTTAGGAAATGTGGTTCCTTCCGCGTTTAATCGTTTATGTAGTTCTGGTAAGTCACATATTGGATAAAATAAAAACGGGCGAAGTCGCGTGGAATAGACTTGTCGAACACACATTGAATTATACTCGATGTAAATTTCTGTATCAGAAAGAAGAAAGAAGGTTAAGTGATAATAGTTTATCCTAGAAGGTAATCTTATTCTTTTGTATATCACAATGATTCTAATGAACACGCACTTAACGATAATTACATTTATTATTTTCTTTCGTTTCGTCTTTCGGTCTTCTGCAAATGAAGGCAAAATTCAATATTATCTTATACGTCTATATACACACGTACATATTTGTTAATATTCTATCAATCTTGGAGAAACATAAAGAGTGGTTGTCATTGTATATTTAAAATAATTTCCGTTACTTTGTTGTGGGACATAAGGAATATTATTGGCTTATAAATGTTGGTATTTTGGAAACCTACATGATTATATATATAATATATATATATATAATTTTTCTTTTTGTATATTAGCCTGAGACATTAATATTGCTTTTTTTGTACAAAAGATGAACAAACGTAAGAGAAGTGAAATACGCGTCACACGTAAATATGTATTGCTCCCTCTGAATGTTCTATAAAATTCATATAAAATATTCAAGAGCAATCCATAGCATTTATACATACATATATACATATGCATATATAAATTGTTTCATAAAAGAAAAAAAAAAATAACATAGACACTGTTTGTGCTATGCATCAGATTTGTTAATCATTAAAAGTAAACTTTTGTATGCATATTTTGTGATTTAGTTTTGATATCTTTATTTTTCCTTTAGATTACTATGCAGTATATACATAAAAATATTCGATGTCAGCTGGTGTCTGATGCTGGACATTACTACGCTTTTGTTATTATCAAATGCTTAAATAAACACAGTTCAAAATACAAATTTATCGTTTACACGTGTATTATCGAGTATGCATAACAGTGAAATTGTAAATTAAATATTATAAAATGCCAAGCATCAGGTGCAAGCATATATTCTGGTCGAACTGCAATTAAAACGCTATTCGGGATAAATAATTAACGTAAACGATACAAGCTATCGTCATAATATTGCAATTTTCAGACAACGTTAGTATCTTGTTCTCTTCATTCCGCCGAGTCGATCGTCATTTGTCGCATCAGTCGATTGACAAAATGTTTCATTGAAACGTCATATCACGTTCAAAACATATAAAAATGTTTATTTATTTTGTAGCTTTAATAGCTACACCGCTTATTATTTTTGGACTATTGCACGCCAGAGTTTTGTAAGTAAATCCGTTCACTCCAAAGAATTTTTTTTATGGATTCCTGAAATCTGGAAAAATATACTGCATTCTGTTCTCTGATCTCAGGAATGACTGGCTACGATCAAGATTTCGGAATTCCCTGACATCATGCACCGGGTTGACTCGTAGACCCCAGATTGAGACGTTACTGATCGATGAAGATGAAGAAAGTGCCTGCGTGCCCATGACATCCTTGAGTGCAAGGAAACAGGTAGCGGAGATCGAGAACGTGCCAATCCAAAAATCGTTCGACAATGATGGGAAAACGTCAGATGCTTTTCTCACTGAAACTGAAAAGAAATTGAAAAATTTGAGTGTTCCTCGATACTCCTTTGACAGTGTACTTTCAGAAGACAGGGAGAGAGACATTGAATTAGGTAAAACGAACGTTAAACTTCTATTAAAATTACATAAAATATAAATATACATTTTAAATTAATAAATATATATATATATATATAAATTTGTTTTAGTTATTTGTAAAATAAGACCTACAATTGCCTGGTACAGAAAGGTCATTAACTACTTGATCTATTTATTTTCTAAGAAGAGAAATTATTTAAATTTCTATTAAAATTTACTGTCTCAATGTTTGAAAGTGATTTACAAGTAGATTACTACGTTAAAAATAATGAAAAATCGATTTTCCCTGTTGCAGACACAAGAGTGAGGAAAGAGAATGCTATTGAATCCTTAAAAGATACGATTGAAAGAAGCATGAATCCATCGACACGACTAAACATCACTCAAATATATAATTTAATTCAGAAAGAGACGCTTAAACAGAAGTTGCTGGACGTTGAGAAGAGAAAGTTTAACGAATCGGTGCCCTTAAAAATGTAAAGCAATTACATCCTTGTAATCAATTATGATTTATTTGCACTATTAATAACAAAATATTGTTTCTCTGTTTCAATCACAGAACGGAACATCTCCCGTTGTCATCGGAAAACGAACCTGAACACGAGGACGAAAGCAGGAGCAATCCATCGTGATCTAGTTATTAAACATTAATATGTAATTTCAAATGAAATATAAAATTCTGTTGTACCTGCAGTTAAACTCGTTTCCTGTTATTCATTGAGCCCCCTAATTTAATTGAAGTATTAATACGTCCATTTTCTAAATAGTCGTTATAACATTTAAATAAACGAAGTCGATTCAGAATCTGTCTTCTGAATATGTCGAAAATCAACTCTTTGTATTAGGAACCCAAAATGGCGAAGGAGGTCCAAGGGAGAAAAATAAATGAAAAAAATGAGCATGTTGTTACTTCCTTTCAGTTATACGTTCTTATTAAAACCGCTGCATTTCTATTAGGATTACAGGAGCAGCGTGGAGGTTACGATTACTTTCTTGTATTATGTTTTCCTGCACAAAACGCCACCCTGCTATTAGGAACACAGAATCATGGTAGAGGTCGTACTATTGAAAGGAAGACATGTGCAAACATAGAGATAGAGTTACGCGAGTAACGAGTTCCTATTGCTCAAATATGAAGTTTTTTAATTTTTATCTTTATAATGAACGTTAAATATGTATTCGTATGAGTGAATAATTTACATTTATGTTTGTGTTTCGTTAACCATTCGACTGCGAACATGTCGTTGACGAAAGTGCACACGGTTTTTCGAATACGATGTAACCAAATCAGTGAAATACTGTATTTGTCACGTTATAAAGGTTCGATCAGTTTCGATACTTGCAGAGGTATCGCAAGCAAAATTAATAATGAGGAAACATCGAATGAAGTTTCTGAATACCGTCATTCAACAGAAGTCATTAAACCTAATAATGCAAGAGGTTATACTCATGTTTCAAAAGATGTTAATTTTGCAAGTTGTAATGCAGATAAAGAATTTCTTGAAATGATGGCAAGAGGGTTGAATAAATATCATTTAGAAGAAGAATCTAATACATTACAACATAAATATAGTAATAGTGCTCATAATTTATCAAAACATATAAATAATGTTGTACCTAAACTATCAAATAAATTCAGTTCAGAAGAAGCAACTCTGGATGCAAATGAAAATGGTGTTTACGATGCATCAGAAAATGTAAACAATAATCTACCAGAAGTTTCAATTGAACCGGATTCTGTTAACCTAATCGATAAATGTGATTTTGATTCTAATGATGCATTAACAGATTCAGACGAGAAACCACCAAGTCCTTTAGATACATGTACAGAAGATCTTTCTCATATTGGACCTTATATGACACCAACTTATAATTTCGCTAAAATTGCTGATGATTCAATTACTCTCCAACAGCTAATCAAATTAGGTGTAAAATTATATAAATTAGAAAAATACAGAGATGTATTTGAAATGCTAGTAAATCTTGACTTTGATAAAGATATAAAACCCTATATCAGATTTTTGAATGATTGCCGTGTACTGCCAGATAATCTTGGTAATTTTATCACCGAGAATCCTAAAATTTTTAAAGAGGACATGGAAGACCTTCACACAAGAATAAGATACTTAATAGTTCACAAATTTACCCCTGAAATGATTGCAAAAATTATAAATTGCAATCCTCTCTGGTTATCATTTAAGACACAAGAAATAGATAGAAGATTAGGTCATTTTCAAAATACTTTTAAACTAACTGGTTCTGAAGTAAGGCACGTGGCAACAAAATGTCCCAAGCTTATAACATACAATGAGAAACACATAGAGAGAAATTTCTTCTGTATAAAAGAGGAAATGGGTTTCAGTCTATGTGAGATGAAAGATATATTGAAAACGAAACCTGTTACGTGGATGTGTAGTAAATATTAAACAAATAATATGTACACGTGATCAACATTGTCTGTAGTAAAATAATTTTTATTAAAGAAACATGTCATTTGATTGCAGGTAAATCAAAAATACTGAGAGCTTTCAATTATGTTCATAATGAGATGAATATATCACATGAACTGATATGTAAACAACCAGGAGTCCTAAGTTGTAGGAAGAGGAGGCTCGTGGAAAGACATCAGTTCTTAGTGAAACTGAATAAAAATCAATATGATCCTTCGAAACCACTGTATATATCATTAATAGATATAATTAGTGGTGATGATTTAACTTTTTGTACAAATGTAGCGGGTGTTTCTACTCATACATTTAATCTGTTTCTAAAAACCATTTAATGTTACAGCATTTACTTTAAATACAATCATGTTATAATAAAAATTTGTGTTTTTAATATTATTTATTAGCAGGATAACTATTATCATATGTATATCTGTAGATCCTTATGTACAATTATATATATATTTATATATATATATTTCTCAAAAAAGTGTTCAGCTATATTCACAATTTTGTCAAACTCAATGTAAAAAAATGGATAAATGCATCGATTACTTTACAATATCCCATCAACCCTTCCTTTTTTCTGTGAAATCATGGTTACTCGATTAACGTTTAAACTATCTTACAGCGTGCATGCGCAGTAACGTTTATTTTTTATAATACTTTCAAACTTTTATTGGTAAGTTTCGACTTCAATTGTACTTTCCTAGTTCTATCTTTTTCTGTATCGCTTTAACAGAGTGGTACAGCAACGAGTCGATTAATCCAGCAACGGTGAACACACCACCGATAATCGCGCACGTATTCGTCGCAAAATGACCGAATGATTTCGCCTTCTCCGTGTATTTCACCATAAGCGGACTGAGCTCGTAGCTGAAGAATATCCCTGGCATTCCCGACTCGCTGAATACCGATACCTTCCTGACATGCCGTGTCACCGAAAATTGATTCGTCAGTAAAGTTGCACCATCGGCTCGAACATAAGTTGTGGGCACGATTTTTATGTAATAATAAAACATCATCGCTCCTGAAAACGGAGAAAAAAACAGCAGAATGTTAATGGACAGATTCAATGTAAAACGACACGTGTCAGCACGCACGGAGAAACGATCTCTGAATTTTACGCGTCGAAACTAAAAAACAGACTAATTTCAATTGATTGAAAATTTAAATAGCCCGCTAAAAGCCAGAGCAGCGCCCGGAACGGAAATACGGATAAAGACGCTACCGTCACGTAATTTGAAGAAAACTAATATGGCGGCTGTCTCTTCTACATCATTATCATTTTGGTGACATGTGTTAAAAGGCTTTATTAAGAAATATTTATATCTTATTATTGAAAGAAAGTACAAGGAGGCGTAAACGCTATTCGAGATTTTACGGCAGACGCTTGAAACGTGAGTGACTGTAATTATTAGATGTTAATGAATTCATTTGATCGCGGAAATAAATAAAATATCACAATCAAGGAATAATATTTTTTCTTCGCGAATGAAATGCTCTTTACAAACACTGCGACGAATGTAAATTAAAATTAAAATTTCTTATTACATGAATATAGACAATTATACTTTGATCGCCGTGTATGACATAGGTTAAGGGAACATCTATATTTACGTAAATCATATTCGTAGAGTAAAATGCCGGTCGTAGCGGGATCACCCTATCAACAAAATACTTCATGTTGGGATAGAATGAAAATGAATATGCTGGTAGGTTTTTGCGTCGGCATAGCCACCGGTGCTCTGTTTGGGGGATATGTGTCTCTCAGGTATATATTCATCTAATGTATGCAAACCCGTAAAATAAGCTAATCGAGAAAATAATGAAATGTTTATTATCAGGTACGGATTAAGAGGAAGACAATTGATAAACAGTGTTGGGAAAACAATGATTCAAAGCGGTACAACATTCGGTACATTTATGGGCATAGGGACTGCGATACGATGTTAATAAAAGCTATTATGTTCATCACTTAAGGCGTACAGGATTGTAGTCCAATATTACGTTGTTCATTTCTTAATAAAATGTTTATGAAGACATACCTTCCATTGCAACCACAGTGGTATCATCCATGGGGTTTGTCTTGCCTGGGATGTTCAGTCCGAAACTCAAGTGACGAATTTTGTGGGTCATGTTGAACTGGGATGATGTGTATGGTTGAGCATCGTGTACTGTAAATCATTATTATTGCATTGCTATTATGTAGTGAATTTTAAAAAGACAACAAAAAAATGAATACACATAAGAGACAGTGTTGCACATTTAATTTACCATGTACATGATTAACAGAGAAACTATCACCAGGTGCAATGTGGAAACTTCCCCCCACTCTGTTTACTTCCATGTATCCATAAATCTGACATCCTTGGGTGAAAGTATTCTTAAATTTTTCTATTGACTTATCATTCTGACATTGCTTTATGTCTCCTGGGTCGGGAGGTGCCCACTTTTTAACTCTGTATGCTTCCCTTACATCTTCACAAGTGTTACAACATCTATACGATCGTTTAAATTAATTATATAAAATTTATTCATAATGGATATTAATCAGTGATTTGTATACTATACTTGATAGTTTCACTAGCTGCTCCATAACAATCTCCACACGTTTTAGGGGTACTACTTTCTACTGTCTGTAAATATTATGACTTTGTTTATTAGTTTTTGAAGCTGAGATATAATATTATATATAAGAATGTCAAATGATTTAGTTACCTTTGCTGTAGTTTTGCTAAGTGCTTTTGTGTCGGTGATATCTATAATAAAATGAGTGAAAAAAATATGAAAAATAATCTTATTAAATTTAGACATTAAGCCCCTTCTGACATTAGTCATTTTATATACCTGTCCTTTGCGGATTTTCTATAGGTTTCCCACTCAAATCTAATCTTCTTTTAAATATATTATGCTCTATTTGCAAATGTTGTTCACCAGTAGTGTCCATAGCATCGATTGATAAAACTAAAGCACATTTATATCAATATACCTATCACTAGTATTGATGACATAAAATTCTATATACTGTTCACTTACGATCACAAGATATTGTAGGAACTATAATGTCCAAATTAATTCTTAGCTTAGAACCCCTCGAAGTATCCACAAATAATTCTTCGCTTAGGGTTGGTGTGAGATAATAATTTACTTCGGACAAAAACAGTATTCCCATGATAATAGTACTGATAACCGTCACTGAAAGTACAAGCAACACCACATGCTAACTGTGCAGGTTATAAACTTTATCTATCAGACAGCAAATGTAAACAATCAACAATGGAAAGACTGAGCTATCAATGAATGCGTGGCGTGAAACCTAAGCATTGGTAAACAGTCAGAAAAATGAAAAATCAGTTTTCAGATAAGAGTTGATTAAAAAAATGCGTATATCGATACGAAAAATGCCGAATTTAAGGTTAATATTATACGAGGATAGCGTCCAATTATGTTCTGCATAATGATTAAATTAGAGAAAAAATATTATTCGAAATTTCCCTGATATTAAAAGGTCTACAGATTATCGGTAAACATTAGACAGAGTGCAAAGTCGGAATTTGACAGGCGGTACTTATAAGGAATTTTGACAAGTAAAACGCTTTACCGATGGCACCGCTAAAAGTTCGCACGAGAATATCTGCCTCATCGCGCACCTTCGGATGCACATCCAACTGTCGCAGTATTTGCATTTTAAGTGAACCAAATGAAACCGTCAATAGAAAAAGAAACGTTGGCCGAAACTACCCTCAGCGGGCCGACTTTTCCCGCAACTCACACATGACAACACGACAGGCCAGGAAACGTGGCAAACGACGAATCATCATTGGTTAACTCCGACACAAACATATCCGGTTACGAATCATAGATCTCGAATACGTTCGCTATGTCGTTTAAACTCTGTACGAATAAAGTATTTATTTTTTTACAATTTTTATACGTTAAATGTCTCGGTATAAAAGTAATCAATAAATTATTCATTAAAAAATCTTTTTATTATACAGGATGTTTCTTGGGATGCAACGTTTGCTTTAGCAGCGGCGAGAAGATAAAACTAATGAAAAATGTTTATATGAATATTCATTCCGTTCCACCTTGTCCATACGACTGATGTAATTATGCTGATTGTATTTGTTCAAGGTGCTGGTAGAATAAAAAGGAGGACATTTCTCTTAAACATTCAGCAATAAATTTTAATACGACCGGTTTGATTACCGTTCTCACTGGTTATGTCAAACGCAACTTGTCGCGTTAATGAAAATGCACCATGGAAATGGTAAACGAGAGTTTACGATCGAATACTGAACATTAATTGTTGAATTGAATAGTGAAAAACACGTGCGTTCCATGGATAAATATGAAATGAAACAATTCCAAGGGCTCACGGCACGAATCTTGAAATATAAATACGAAAACTTTGTTTCAATGAAAAATGAATCGTATAATAAGTTATATAGGTTAGAATTCTATTATTTTCTCACAGATTATTATGTCCTGATGAAGTACCAATTTATGTATATCGTTTTTTATGCAGTTATGGACATTAAGCACGTGCTTTAATTGTTTAATATGTTTGCTAGCCTTCAAAGGATCGATGATGTAAATAATGACAATGTTAAGAACAGAAACAGTGCCACAGAAAACTTTGTTGTCTAGTAGAAGGGGTACTTAATCCTTTATCTCTGGAAGAAGTATACATTGATTAATTGTGATATATGATAAATTAAAAGAAGTATAAGGTATTGCCCTTCTATGTTATTAATTACTTTATTGTTATGAAATAATCGTATAACATCCTAAGCTGTTTAAAGACTTGTAACATTGAAAACATGAATTCACATTGTGATATTGTGAACAAGAGACTATATCATCGTGGACAAATTGATGTAATAGACATGCCATTGAAATTAACTAGCAATTATAAGTATTTTTTCGTGTATGAAGATCAAGTATCTAAATTTGTTGTGTTGAAAGGATTACACGAAAATACTGCAAGCGAGGTGGCTATGAAACTTTCAGACATATTAGCCATTATTGGGGCACCACAGGTTTTACAAAGTAACAATGGGCGTAAGTTTGCAGAGCAAGTTGTACAGGAATTACGCCTTTTGTGGAAGGATTTTGTTATTCTTCATGGCGAAATGTCTGAAAACAAAGAGACCAATAGAGATTTTAAGAATTTACTCGAATGTTGGGCCCAGAGAAACCCTACGAAAACATGGTATGAAGCTCTGAAGCATGTACAGATTTTACAAAATTCTACATTTCAATGCGAAAATGGTAAGATTCCGTACGATATAATGTTTGGAAGGAACGTGCACGAAGAATTTCAGAAGAGAACCAGTGTGGTAGATACGAAGGAAAATATATGGACAGAAGAAGAATGGATTAATCTCTTATCTAACAAGTCTACTAAAAGTGAAAACGAAAGGACTGAATTCACTGAAAATTCAGATTCTGTAGAGATTAGAGATATAGATAGTGTAAGTATAAAATTCTATTTATACATTTACTTCTTTATATTCATTATTAGTAATCGGTATTGTTTAATTTATTAGTCACGGGATGGTGACAGTGATTCTACTAATGAAGTCAGAAACGAGCTTCCAAGAGAGCCTCCTGGTTTTAACTTCGTCAACGTTAAAAGCGAACCCTTAAATATGCATACCGAAGATTCTGTGTTCGAAGATGAATCAACGGATGACAAAACGAACTCAACTTCCGAGAGTCAAGATTTGAAATGCAAAGTATGCCAGAAGCAGTACATGAAACTTGGTCACCTGAAGAATCACATGAAATCGCATGCCAAAGGAAAGAAGTTCGAGTGTAACTTATGCAACAAAACGTTTCACGTGTTAAGTTTATACGAGAAACACACGCGACAATCCCATAGACAAAACAAGCTGCACACTTTGAACAGAACGAGAAGAAGTAAAAATCTTTCACAGGAGGAAACAGTGTCGAGCACGAAATCATCAGAATTGAACAACTCTTCGGACGTGAACTTGGACGAGACCGAATTTAACGTTACAGAGGAGAGTCCTAAAGCGTCGAAACGTTTGTGTCTTCTCAAGGAAAGGAAGAAAGTCGCCTCCGAGAAAGTGAACAACGGAGAGCCATCCTTGGAGTGCACCTATTGCAAGCAGAAATTCAATTTCCCTAGCGTGCTGAAGAGGCACATGCGATCTCACACAAACGAAAGACCGTACATCTGCGAGATTTGCAATAAAAGCTTCAAACAGTTGGGACATCTGAGTCAGCACTCGTTAACGCACAAGGATTACCGTTCGTTCCACTGTGCGGTCTGCGGGATAAAGTTCGACTCTTTAGGCTCGTTGAAGGTGCACACGCAGACGCACAAAGAGGACTACATCTCGAAGCCGAAAGAGTCGTTCCGTTTGTTCGAATGTGACAATTGCAAGAAGGTCTTCACCACCAAGAGCGTGCTGGAGCGACACATACTGACTCACTCCCACGAGCGTCAGTTTGCTTGCATCGTCTGTGGGAAGAGATTCAAGCAGGCTGGCCACGTGAAGTCGCACATGTTGGTTCACACTGGCGAGCGGAAGTTCGAGTGCACGGTCTGCAAGAAGAGATTCAGCCTCTCGAACTCCTTGAAGAAGCACATGTACGTGCACAACGGGGAGAAGCCGTACCAGTGCGACATATGCGGTGCACGGTTCCTCGAGAAGAGGAACCTGAACGGTCACCTGATGACCCACACGAACGAACGTCCGTTCCGCTGCAAGATCTGCGGGAAACGGTACACGCTGGCGGACACTCTGCGCCGTCACATAAGCGCCGCCCACGAGGATGGACGCACGTACCAGTGCGAGATCTGCGCGAAGATGTTCAAGCAGCTGGCACACCTTTCTGTCCACAAGAAAGTGCACAACGACGAGAGACCGTTCCAGTGTCATCTGTGCGAGAAGAACTTCAAGCATAAAAACGTCCTGAAGTCTCACTTAGCCATCCACGCGAATGTCAGGCCGTTCGAGTGCGACGTTTGTAAAGCTACATTCGTGAGGAAGACCAACCTGCAGACGCACATCGCGTCGGCCCACATGAACGAGAGGCCGTACGTCTGTACCATCTGTGGGAAACGGTTCAAGCAGATCAGTCACCTGAACGGTCACGTGGTGGTGCACAGCAATCTGATGCCCTATCAGTGCGACTACTGCGACCGACGCTGCAACAGACTCGACAATTTAAAGAAACACATGCGCCTTCACACGAAGAACAAAGAAGGCGTGGTGTAAAACCAAGGCGAACCTTCCCCGTAATTGTTATGTAGAGTACAGAACTTGTACGACTGTTTCAATGTGAAATATTTAATCGATCCAAGAACCCGAATACGCGAGTACTCGACTTTCTGTGTATCAATAATTAAGATCTCTGGACAGCGGGCATGTTTCCGTTTAACCGGATCGAGCCTCCTCTGCCAGAGATAATAATTACGTCTATAGACATCGAATATTTTTATATATTGAGTAGAATCTCGTGGACGTATTATACATACGACGGACAAATTTTACTATCCTTCCTCTGTATTTTTTACTAATCTATATCGTAAGCTCTTTCTCGTTAGTAAGACTTAGGGAACGACGATGATCGATGTGTTGCGTAATTGTACAAATACGAAGAATCAATGATATATACTCGATTTATCATTGTGCTCTTTCTTTTAAATAAACATCCTCAAGCAAATCTACGAAGCTCTCAGTTTTTACTCCTGCCTCGAATTTCCAGCACCAAGAAAGTCTAAATGTTCGTGATTTGTTCGCGAGCTGTTAATTAGTTCCAATGTAGAATAATGTTTACGTTCATGGAAAAGTTCGTGAACTGTTCAAGAACATTTCTGGACGCACATTAAACATGGTGTAACACGTTGAATGCCATGGGGGTCACCGGTGACTCAAGCAAATTGAATTACTGTTATTCATTTAATTAAATGATTATTCGCAAACATTTCTATATTAAATAATGCTACCCATTGCAATGGCATTCAGCTCGATGAACGTGTAATGATAATGCAATTCGATCAAATGATTTAATATACTTTTTCTATTTTGTGTATTTTGCTCATACTCAACGTGTTAAGTATATATGTATATATAAGCATATATAAAGTTTCAGTATGTGTATGTACATATAAAAGGTTTAAGTATGCATATATATACATAACAGCGAGAGCACCATTGAAGCGTGTTGTTGTCATTGGTGTTCGACATGGGGTACAATAGGGGGTTTATATTTAGCACAGCTGTTGCTCTGTTGACGGTACTAGTTGCAATTTATTATAGAAGAACGTTTGCGCCGGAAAACATTGTTCAGGAGCGGTTGCGAACTTTAATTTATGAATTAGAGAAATTGGAGAACAGTCATTCGATCACATCGAGACTGAAAGTTGCGGTAGGTTATGGTGTGTGCACTGACGTTTTCGTGAAAGCTGAACATCTGCTGAAATACACCGAGGATGTCGGACAGCCGGAACATTTCAAAAAAATTACTACAGAATTGGAACTTTTGAAGAATTTCGCTTATTACTTTCGACATGGAGCCGCCGCGGAGTAAATACTTATGTTTTTCGTCTTCTTTTTAACCTTCGGTGTTCTGTCACAATTTTTATCATTATTTTCGCTGTAATCGAGACTTTATTGCCTCACGGTACGTATGGCCAAGTTTTCAAAATGTTTCATTTTTTCCGTAGGAGATACATGCCGAATGAGACGTTGTTCAACGAACTCGTCGCTAAAGCTCGCTCGTATCCGTCCTCGTATTCCACCATCGGCGGGAATGCGGCGATCATGGCAATGCGGTTCGCCAAAGAAGGGTGCGATGTTACTCTTGCCGCGAAGCTAACGAAATCTATGTATCAGATGATGCCGCAGGTCATTAATATCGTTGGAGGAGAAGTGAAGCAAGATGATATTCACTTAATCATGGAATATAAACGTGGAGACGTTTGGGGTCCTTACTCCAGTGTCAGAGCAAATAGGTATCATGCTCGGTTAACTTTAGAGTACACTGTGTTAATGTTACATGGAATATCTAAAACGTATTTGAATAATTTTCTAGGTACATAATACACAGCGACACCAGCAATCCGATGATAAGATCTTTGGATCCATTCGACGAATTCTTGTCTGTGACTGAGCCTAATTTGATTGTTGTAAGCGGCCTACAGATGATGGATAACTATCCCTTCTTAGAAGGTAATTGTCACTATGATGTTAAATAACTTTCCTTTTCATCGGTTTAATGGAACCTTTGGTTCTTCTAACAGGTGAGCGTCAGAAGCTCCTGCTTAAAGTGAAGAAACAACTGTTGGAACGACCACTGTCTACGAAGATTCACTTTGAAATGGCTTCGATCGTAGAGAATGAATTCTTTTACGAATTAATCGAATCTGTCCTACCGTATGTGGATAGTTTAGGGGTGAACGAACAGGAGATAGCCAGCCTAAAAGAGTTTGTTGTGGGTGGCCTTTCTAATGTAGCTGATTCCATGCCAAATGTTACGGTGGTTTTAGATCAGATGCGAATGGTATTCGAGTTGATACGCTTGAAGAATATAGTGAACTCGAGTCCTCGGAAACTCTCGCGAATACATGTGCACTCTTTAGCGTATCAAGTTATATTTATAGAGAAAGGTTCCGAGTGGAAGAACACAATGGCTGCGGCGGCAAAGGCATCTTTGACCGCCCACAGACACGTGTGCGCGACGAATCACGTAAGCACGATACTATCTCAATGTTTTTAGTAAGACTGCAAATTGTTATGCGTTCTAACATGTATACAATTTCATGAAATATTTCAGGTCGATGTCAAGAAAGCTGCTTTGATGCTAGACGACAGGTTCTTAACATCCGTCAAGGATGGTACTGAAATATCACTGGACATTAATAAACCAGTTTCATGCTGGGACGAAGTGCTGAGTGGGGTGATCGAAAAAATTCCCATTCAGATATGCGTCGCACCTGGCCTGGTTTGCACCGAGACTGCCCAAACTGCCGGTGGCGGTGATAATATTTCAAGCGCAGGCCTCGTATTGCAAGTCTAAACCGTTTGCACTATTTCGTAAACAATTGAACGACATCGAGATACTTATACTGTTTCTGCTTCGGCACTGGGATAGCGAAATTAGATTTCATCATATCTGTGTTACGAGAGATTAGATAAACTTCACTTACACAAGTGAACACCTTTTTTTAAGATTTTCTAAACGATGACACGTTTTGATATATTGTACTCTACATTGTACTGGAGCAAGTTGAAACCTAGTGAATTTTGAAATTAGCATCGACGCGAATGCTAAGCGAATCGTAATATTAAGTAAATCGGAAATGAGTGGAAAGCACGTTGTTCCCATTTTATAGTTTCCTGAGTAACTAGAGTGACGATTGGGACCGTGCAAGACACTCGGCACTTTTTAAAGAAGTGACGACACAGTGAAGAAAGATATATATATATATATATATATATATATATATAATATACATATATATATGGTGTTCAAGAGAAACATTCAGATGAATGTCAATTCATTCCATGCATTAATCGTTTTAACGGCTAATTTTAGAGTTGAAAGTACTTAACAGTGTTCACCTACAGTTTACATGTCCTATATACACGAAATGAAAAGTATTTAAAAAAAAAAAAATTTATGTTTACGTATTCGTTTCATTGTACTATAGAGGAATACAGTTCCACCTTGTAAGAATGATTGTTAAATTGTTAAATAACATGTTCATGAGTGTTACGACAATACTAAACGAAGATGTTAGGCACGTCACGCGTGCCTGGGGTATTATTTAAGCTATGTATTGTGCCATGCAATATTTAGTGAATTTGATAAAAAAGAAATTCCATGTTTCAATTGTATATTATGTGAAAGTTTTACGTTTTCAGGGTCGAAGCAATGCAATATACCGTTTTAAGAGTTCTATACAAACGACTACCAATCGAGACGAAACAAAAAACGAATTCGAGAATTATTAAATAAAGCATACTTGAGCAATCCACGCGATTCTTGTATCATTCCTGTGTTCCTTCTACCCCCCACGTTCTCCTAACATAAATCCTCGTTTCGCGTTTCATTATTTTATTAATGGAATACTATTGACGAGTAAAATGTACATTTGGAAATTTGTTTAAAGCATGTGGTCTATATTACTCACAGTGATTCAAAGTAAGCGTATTCTGAGAGTTAACAAAGCCGACTCTTACACGTCTAAGTTACACGATACCCTGACGAGTCTGCGGTGGAATCGCAGACTTCCATGGAAATCAATTTGCTTTCTTTATACGTAAACGATTCTGTAACACCGATACTGAGGTTCCGGTAAACTCTCTGGTCGAACGAGATTGAATGAAAAACAGTATGTTCAATAAAAAAATAGTAAACACTTCGCGCGACACGAGTAACCCCCTCTATTATTCTCATTTGCGAAGACAATCGTTAACAGTGTCAAGACCGAAACCAGTTACTGGCAAGCGTAGGAGAAACATTTACTATTTCCCATTTGAAACACTGGTTCACATAAATACATGGTTCCATTTTGAACGTGTGTTATTATCAATACGAATTTTACATGTAGAGATATATTCGTCGGTTCACAACGGATCAACGCTTGCAAGCAACGACCCCCTTCAAAGAAACATACTGAACAAACGATCAGAGTGACCAGCAAGGTCGTTGCGAAGTCTTTCTGAAAGAGAAGAGGCAAAAAAAAGGAGAGGGAAAAGAGAACAGTCGAGAGAGTCTGTACGCGTCCGAGTCCATAAAAACTTCTTATAGAATTGTGTCCCCTTCGTCGATGCCCAACATCTTTAGGTCGTCCGGGCCAGGCTGAGTGTCCACCTCCGCGTCCGTCTGCGTTATCTCTGGCGGCGGTTGGTCCATGTATTCCGGCCCGTAACCGACGCAGCCCAACATACTGTACATGGACGAGTACATGATGTTGGTGTCCTGATGGCTCTGCTGTTTGGTCTCGGCCTCTTCCTTGGGGAAGATGATGTTCAGCGCCTCTTGCAGGTCGTCGGGCAAGGGAATACTCGGGTCTGTTCTCTTCTCGGTCGGCTCCGGTATCTCAGAGATGTCCTGAGTGGCGCCTTCCACTGTCGGCAACGGCGGTGGCGGTGGGTTTTGATGATTCTGAACGAACGGAACGGCCGGCATCTGCGGCGGTGGGTTGGTCATGTACGGCGGATGGCTCTGCACCGGTGGCCGCACCGGCTGGTGGGCGGGGAAACGCGGTTGGCTCTGAACAAACGGCGGCGGGTTGGAGATGAACGGCGGAGGCGGTCGACTCGTCGAGAACTGCGGCCTGCTCTGCACCGTCTGCGACTGCTGTTGCTGTTGCTGCTGCTGCGACTGAGCCGTGAACGTGGGCGGCGGTCTGTTCAGAGGCGGAGGCGGGTGAGGAGGCAGAGGCAGCTTGGATATAGTCGGCGTCTGCTTCTGCTGCTCCATCATCGGCTCCTCTATCACGGTCTCCTCGGACTGGTCCTCGATCTCCATGTCCACCACCTGCTGCGTCGGTTTCGCCTCGTTCAACACCGGCGGCGGCGGAGCGACCAGGATCTTCATGGGCTGATTCTTGTTGGCCGGAGCTCCCGTCGACGGGCTCGCGTTCGTCCCGGTGTTGCTGTTGCTGTTGGCGAGGCTGTTGTTGCCCAGATTTATAGGGGTGGCGAGCTTCGTGATGTGCACCACGCCGGGCGGGTTGATGATCTCGTTGGGGACCTTCGGAGTGTCCTCGAATTTACTCTGCTGGTATGGAAGCGGTGTGATATCTTTCTCGGGCAGCTTCGGCTCCTCGGTCTTCTTCTTGAACAACGGTAGTCTGCCGATGAACGGCAACTTCCCCTTGGACACCTGCGGCGCCGACTTCTTCGTCTGCACGTTGCCCTTCTTCGACTTGGACGCGGACTCGTTCGTCTTCTTCTCGAATTTCGATTCATCGTTGGATGAATTGTCGTCTCTTCTGTCCTTCCCGTACTTGTCGTAGTTCCTCTTCGGACTGTCGCGCCAGTTCCTGTCGCGGCGAGGCGAGTCGTTGCTGTCCCGTTTCCTACGGTCGTCGTAATAATCCCGATCCCTGTCTCTGTCTCTTTCTCTGTCGCGGTCGCGGTCTCTGTCCCTGTCCCTGTCTCTGTCGCGGTCCCTGTCCCTGTCGCGTCCTCGCCTCCTGTCGTACCTGCTGTACCGGTCGTACTTCTCCTCCCGTCTGTCGTACTTCCTCTCGCGGTCCTCCTTGTATCTGTCACCCTCGCGGTCCCTCTCGTCCTCCTTCTCCACCGACTTGTTCTCCGGCGGCTTCACGGTCATGTTCACCTGCTGCTTCGTCCAGAATCCCATGTGGGGCTTGGGCATCTCCTCCGGCTTTGGCAGCTCGATCGGCTTGTTGACTATTGGCTGCGGCTTCTCCTCCTCCTTCTTTATCCAGAACGGCTTCGGCGGCTCCTTTGGTCCCCAGACCTCCAGCGTTTCCGACTTCGCTTTATTCGAGAAGGACGCTTGCTCCTGGTCCTCCTCTTCCTCCTCCTCTTCCACTGTCTTCTCCTCGCTGAGTCGTCGACCGCCGATCGTCTTCATCTCCTCCTCTTGCTTCGCTTTCAGCTTGTCGCGAATCGAGTTCAACAGCTGCCTGTCGTCGGTTTCCGTCGGCTGCGGCTCGGGCGTGGGAGGCTGATTCATGTGCTGCGTCATCTTCGACCAGTGCCCCTTCAGCTTGATCCGGTGGTAATCGATCTCCTCGTTCAGGATCGCCTGGGTCGACGCCTTCATCTTGTTCCGCATCGCCACGCGAATGCTCTTCGACATGTCCTGGTCCGAGTCCGTGTCCGAGTTCTCCGACTCGCTGGAACTGTCGCTGCCGCTGCTCCTGTTCCGCCGCTTCTTCGACTTCTTCGACTTCTTCTTGCTCTTCTTCGACTTCTTCGACTTCGGAGGCGGATCGTCCTCTTTGTGCTTCTGCAGCTCCATCTGTATCTGCTTGTGCTTCTCCTCGGAGAAGGCTTTCTCGCGGTCCGCCATCCAATCAGTTTCCCAGTGCGGATTCTGTTCCACGAAACTCTGAAGAGAAAGGAAACATTCGTCATTGCTAAACGTTTTCATCGGTTTTCATCTGAGATTTCCTGTTGTCTCAAATCATTGGTTTTTCAAGGAAGATTCTCATTGAAGTTTGTAAATTGTGTTTTATGTTTAATCTAGGATTGAGGAGAATGAACTTCTCCGAAGAGAAACTTACGGAATAATTTTCGGAATGCTGCTTCGATTTCAAATGCAAACTCGCGCAATGGAGATCGCCTATCCAGGAGTCGCAAAGTTTACAGTACCATGCCGTGGCTGCGCTGAAGAACTGCAGACCTATAACCAAATGACACATCACTTAATATCGCTCAAGCTTTGAAAATTGGTAAACAATTTAAGTTCATAAAGAATGACCTTATATTCTGCCACGACACATTCATGTCACTGAAAACAAAAATTAATACATTAAAAGATGCTCAACAAATGGTTGACAACATTAAATATCTCTTGGATGATCCCACGTTGCTCTCTAGAAAGAAACTAAGGTGGGCAAGGAATCAGGGGAGAGGGGAAGAACTCATGCTTTATTTTTGTACAGATATGCCACACAAGTTTTACAAGTGAAAGAAAAATTAACGAATTACATAAAGTAACGTAAGCTTACACACATACTGCAATTGCCTCATGCATACTTCCAAAATACTCGTTTAATTTTTAATTATCAGAATGACTAAGAGACAACTTCTCGCAGGAGCGTATATATGTGTTTGTGTGTGCACGTATGTCCGTATACATCCGACATTAAATCTTTCAGCAATTGGAGTATGTTTCACAAAAGTATTCTGACTTATACTCATTAATATCATGAACAGGTGTATGCATATATAGATGTAACAAGTATATTAAATACGTAACACGAGCGAAGTATCACAGTTTACACATCTCGTTATAACGGGATACGTTATTTAAATATTGTGCACGCACTAAATCATTATTGGTAACAGTGATTTCCTTTGTACGAGATATTATCACATTTGCCAAAAGAATAATCTTTCTTCGTTCATTCTTGATCGTAAACTTTTACGACGACAGACGAACGATACACTTGCGAAGAATTCAAGAAACAGTTCGACAATAGAAGCTGAAATATCTGAAATCGCTCGAAAGTGTGCTCCTCGAGTCCCTTTCAAAATCCAGTGCATCTCTACGGTGTTTAACCATTGTTGCTAGAAAATTTGCTGCTAACGTTTCCCATGGATACAAACGCTTCCCAGAAACAAAAAGAAAGCGATGTTCCACGAGTGAAATTAATATAGCCCCGCGATAAAACAAAAAAGGAATAAATATATATATATATATATATATATATCTTTCCGTTCCATCCCCCCTTCTAAGATTTAAACGATCTCGATGGAAATTTTCAAAACGCTTCG
The DNA here is from genome assembly GCF_051020985.1 of Nomia melanderi. Classification (NCBI taxonomy): domain Eukaryota; kingdom Metazoa; phylum Arthropoda; class Insecta; order Hymenoptera; family Halictidae; genus Nomia; species Nomia melanderi. The sequence continues at coordinate 767,106 of NC_135002.1, read as the reverse complement.
TTTTTTTTTTTTTGCTTTATTCCGCGATTCCACGGTGAATCGAAGATTTCGAACTAATGCAGACAAATTTTTGAGCAAACCATAGCCGTAGGTTTCTTCAATACATACCGGACACCACAGTGTCTGTGCACAAGCTACGGAATTGTATTCTATTAGTAATTATCCACTGAAATAAACCGTACCTTTAATCGGTGTCCTTTTCGTTGGCAGTCCTGGATAATAGGGCACTTCCTTTTCCGTTCCCTCTCCATTCCGCTCATGCCACGGCATGTCAACTATCTTCCGTTCCTGTTACAGGGAAGAACGCGTTAATCAAGAAAAATCGTCACAGAAGTCGCTGTATGAAAGATTTACTCGATGGTACGATTTTCAATGTAACACTGTATAATGATAACACCAATCAGACTTCCGTACCAAGTACCTTGCACGTCGATAGTTACTGTAATATATCATCCTTACACGAAATATAGTTTGAATTAGAAATACATAGTCTTAACCGAATCCGTTTTTGTTCACTCACAAAGTAAATCGATTACCAGTTACATATTTCCGCTTCCTGTTCTAATAATAGTAAAGCGTCATTTTACATGGAAACTGATCCTCGGATTTTTCTTTATATATATATATATATTTTTTTATCTTACTCTTTCTTTCTTTTTTTTTTTTTTTGTTAATCTTTTTTTAAGGATTAAATTGAATTATAAACACCTATACCAAAGTCGAAGGAGGCTTTTTACTAGAGGCTCTACTATGACAACGATAAAGCAACTTACTAAGCAAGCTTCTTTGTGCTCATTGCTATGCAGATGATTCAAATATTCCTTTGCCGTTTTAGGAAATATATCGCAGACTTTACACCAATGCATTTCCGGATCATAATGCACGAAATTGTACATAGGTTTAGCGTCCTCAGGAGACCGTCGGTCTTTCGTTTCCCGTTCGATTTTGGACTCCTTATCGGAATCGGAGCCCGACGATCTATCCGGTGTCTCCGATTTCCCCTTCGGGAAATCCTCTTTAGGACTTCTTGAACGTTTGTTAATTTCTAGCTTAAACTTGCTTTTAAGATCGTCGACGGTCGCTTTATCCCCGATTATTCCGGTGAGCATATCGATCACGTTATGTATCGATTTCATTTTATTCTGTATTTCAATCTGCGAACAAAAACATTAGCGGCCGATCAGTGAAACGATAAGCGTCGCCGTGAACAATGGCGCAGACATTTACCTGCAACTTTTGATTCTCTTTTATGATGCGGTTATTTTCCCGTCCACCTTCTTTACCAATTTCGTCGCACTGCTGACGTAGAATTTCCAGCTCGCGTTGCAACGTGGCTGATTTTTTAACGTATTCCTCCCGTTGCTTAGCCAAGGTTGCTTTTTGCTGTTTTACTTCAGCTGCAATTGCTGCTAGGCATTTAATTGGAAGACATTTTTGGATTACGTGTATATCAGACGTTAGGAGTTGTTGTTCTTAGTATAGAAAGAGAAAGAAAGGAAAAAGAGAAAGGATCAGATGACACACCTTCCTTCTTGGCGTCCTCGGGTCTAGCCATGGATGAAACTAAGCCGGACGAACCACTATCCACCGGCCTCGACGACTCTTGCTGAGATGTTAACGTTGGAGGTGGCGGTGGTTGCTGATTGTTATATGGCACCTGATTTCCTTGCCAGTTCGGTGGAGGATAATCCTAACAAAATAAACAAACATTTGATTTCAAATACTGAAACAGTATTTCCATCGAACCTTACCTTTATTCGTCCATACTCAAATCAGAACTTTGGATAATGGAAGATTCTTCAAGATGAATTATCTGCTCAATAATACTGGTTTCCAATGTCGATGCCAATAAAATAAACAACGCGTGTGTTATACTTACGCGGGGACTTGCAACAGTTCGCGATACAAAGGAACCAAAGTTCATCTCCGAAAGCTAATAACACTTCCAGGCAGTGTTGTAAACACTCTGGTAGCGTAAATAGCAATTTTGTAATTACTCTCGTCGGTTCGTATGGTTACGATTAAATTATCAAGTGGGACACATTGAAAAAAATTCCTCGCAAACAGTAAAGCTTAACTGCATTGCAATGCTTGCAATGCAATCGTAATCATCAGAAAATAAGATTCTCATTTTTCTACAGAGTAAACGCTGTTCTTACAAGCGAAATCTTTTTTGCTAAACTTACACTGCGATAACCAGTGGGTTGCTGGTAACTGTAGTCATAGCCTTGTCCATAGTTGTAATTGTAATTGTTATACCCTTGATTGTAGGCTGGAATGGGTGGAGGTGGTTGACTTGTGTTTGGAGGTGGAGGTGCCTATAGAAGAAACAACATTTTTCTATATAATCGATTCCGTATAGCGGATACGCTGTTAAAGGGAAATATTAATTCTATTGTACCTGATACTGATTATGAACTGTTGAAACATAACCACCAGAACTGTTAGGATTAGGAGTAGAAGCTTGAGATTGAGATGTCTGCTGCTTCCACTCTTGCTGTGAACGACTCGACTCCTTCCTTCTTCTGTCTCTTGAACTTGAACGCGACCTTCTGTCTCTAGAACGAGAACGGCGATATCTGCTTCTTCTTGGAGACGGAGATCTATCGTATTTTCTGGACCTCCTCCTATGAGCAGAATCTTCTGAATCTGCACTAGGACTTCTTGGTCCTTTGCGTCTTGATTCTTGCTCCATCTTTCTCCCTTCGGACTACAAAAGATACAATTTTATTAAATATATCTGAAACCAGCACAGAATTCTCGTACATGGGACTATCGATCACAGGCGACAACGAAACTCAACGTTAAATTCTTTAAAATATTCATTACATTCTGAAAATGTCATACAGCTTCCAGTAACGGACATTTCACGAGAAATACGAAATTATTTTAAACGTCGCATTGCAGCCATTGCTATTTGCCGATAAAACATCAACGTTACATCTCGACGTGTTCAACGTAATTGCAACCACTCACCTTTGTCAACGATGATTCTGCAGTTTTAGTACTTTATTCTTGGTAAGTACTAACGCAAAATAGCGAGAATAATTCGCCTTAAATCGCTTGAAAACCATTCATTCGTCGTAACGTAACGCGGACCAAAAAACGAATGGAAGAAGCCGAACTATGACTGTTGATGAACTGCATAAAAATAAAAAGATATTAGATGGACAAACGTGGAAATAGTCGTAATGTTACTAGATTAAAGTCCCTATTGTTGCGCAGTAACTAGGAACATAATTTGAACGACTTACCTTCATTGGAGGACTAGTGAGCATAGTAGCCCTCTAATAACAAATCGAAGAAACATCGCAATAAATGTTACTGCTTTGACATCTTCCTATACCGTTCGATGAGAACAGGAAACGTAAACGGATTTCAATTAGCTGTTGTGTGTTTAACGCGTTTGTATGATTTGTATTTACATTGAAAATCTATTATACTCTTCCACAAGAATGCACGCTGGTACGAGAAACGAGAAGAAGAGTTGGTCTGTTGTTTAAATAAACCAGTGATGAACGAAACGACAGAAAATAACGATTTACGAGATTCTTTATTATGATAGTGCCACGAGGTAAAAATAATTTGCACACCTGTTTGTTATTTGCATGGCCTCGCGCTAATATGGCTAGTAAAATATTTAAAAACGAATAACCGATAACTACGTCATTCGATGCAATTAATTTTCATATTATGCGCATTTTAAATGAAAGTTACTTCACCTAACAATCGTAATATTTAAGATAATCGATGTTTTAATGGATCTTAGTATGATGAACTGATATTAAAATGTTATGATAGAAACTTGTTATTAATTTTAGTGGAAAATAAAGTATTAGATATATTTAATTAAACTGAACACTTGTGAATGATTTAATGTCTTCTTTCTTATCACCATTAAAGAATAATGGGATGTATTTAAAAACAAAAAAATTGATAAGAAGTTATCTCATGAGTAACATTGTCTAATGTTTTTCAAGTAGGTTATATCAAGAGGATGATAATTGAACGATCTCTTCCATGTACATAATGAAGGATAATTGTATTGGTCATGGATATAATTAATATAGAGGATGTGGAAGCTAGTGTTCGTCCATCAAAGAATTCTTCATCGGTACAATGCAACTGCATAAATTCCAATTCACTATGTTACATTGTTGTAACGGTTGCTACTTTGGCTCTTCTAGGAGCAATAGTCTTTATCTGCAGGGACTACATCAAAGTATTACTTTATTGGATTGAACATCAAAACATATGGATCGTCACTATAATATTTATTGCTTTGTTTACTGTGGTTTCTTTCCCTATCGTAATTGGTTATTTATTCCTTATTATTGCTAGTGGCTATCTCTTTGGTATGTTAAGAGGTATTATGATGGTGATGTTATCTGCTAATCTAGGAATAGCCATAGCACATGTAACTCTTAGCACATTATCATCAAAACTGCCAATTGGAGCACTTTTACAAAATGATACTGCAAGAGCAATACTCAGAGTTATATCTGGACCACAAGCTTTCAAAGTTGTACTGTTTGCAAGATTGACTCCAATTCCATTTGGTCTGCAAAATACTATTTTTGCAGTACGTACCATTTTTTTTTGTATAAATATATATACATATCTAATTAAAATAGTAATGTAAACTACATTCTTAGGTGAGCAACATGGGTGGCATTCAATATCATTTAGCAAGCGCATTGGGTTTATTACCTGCTCAAATAATTAACATCTATTTGGGTAGTAGTCTGAGATCTATGCAAGATGTTCTCGAGGATAGATCAACAGCAGCTACTGGTTATATTGTCTTCTGTTTTCAGGTATCTTGTTAAACAAGTCAGATATGTTTTATCTAAAGTGAATACACTTTTTGCTTATATCCGTTGCATTTTTAGATTCTAATAGGTATTTCATTAATGGTGTATGTTGTGCAAAAAGCACGAAGAGAACTTCAATTGGCATTATTGGAGGCAGATCTGGCCTCAATGGCTGAATCATCTCATTATCTTCTTGATACATTACCAGACTCAAAAATAGTGTTGACAAATTTACTTGCCTAATGTTCACATCCAAATTTCATTTCTACAGTAGGTAACTACATGTTATGTATTATGTTTTAGTATTCCTTATCCAAATTCAACATTTTTATGATAATACTTTATCACTGGACCACATAAGTTAATATAAAAACTAATGTCATTTAATCGTTAAATAGAAAAACAATTATACAATCATTTTTCCGTGGATAATGTTATTATAAAAGAACTGAATATTTTGTGATACAAACAGTAATTAAGTAATAGCTATCGAATTAAATATAGCTAAAGTTTCTAGGCAATAACAAAGACAAATAACGTTTCACGTTTGCAGCTTTTTTAATGTATGATTATATATACATATATATATTTTGTGCCAAATTTTATTTCCAAATGTAAAAAATCTCCATGTCTTATGTCTTCATTTACTATACAGAAATTTCGTTTTATTTATATTTGTTAATAACATACTATCAATAACATTGTATTTTTTTACGTTTATCTTTACATAATCTGTTCAAGAGCAAGTCTTCCAAAAGATTAATTGTCTTCAGAACATGTTACATAACTTGAAAGCTTGAACATGAAAAACAGTTAAAAGTGTACACAAAACATGGAGGTTCTGAAGCATTGAAACTAAAATTATTAAAATAAATTTAGAGTGAATTTACGAATTTCTAAATCTGAATGAATAGAAAAACATTTATTTAGAGAAAAATTCATTTTAATACCTTGATTTATGTATATATTCTACTTTCTGTGACATGCTTAAGATAAAAAATGTCGAAAATATTTATATTTTTAAAATGTATGCAATCGCTTGTTATACTGATGAAGATGCAAAAGCTACTACAACATAAAATTCGGAATGCATTTGATCGAGAAGACTGAAGCTATAACAATTGAAAATATCACAAATTTTTACTTTAATTTGTTAATAGGTCAGCATATAATTATTTTTTAATCTAACGTAAATATTGTCATTCATCTTCATAAAAATGTAGTGTATTCTTTTCCTAAATTATGAAAAATGTACAAAAGGTAAAGAAAATGTGAATAATTACTATCACTTACAATAGTCTCGCAGTTTGCATGCTAACTTAAGCTTAATAGTGTCATAAGAAACTATATTGTACAAATTGTAACATAACATAATTGTAAATCTTAATGACTACACCAAATAAATGGGATTGTATTCATCTGCCCTTCTCATTTGTACTTTGTTTAAAATTACCTACATTAATTATACCTTTGAGTATTTCTCCTGATGTTCCTCTAATGCCTTTTTGATCACTGCAAAAGTAAAATCCGCATCCTCTTTTGTTACACACAAAGGTGGTTTTATTCTCAGCACCTATGCATTTTAAGTACAATTAGTCATACGTTTAAATACTACAAATATTTAATGTATACTAATTCACTTACATTTCCATGTAATCCTCCTTTACCAAGGAGGACACCCATATTTTTTATATTTTCGAAAATGTCGAGGATATGTTCATTTTTCAATGGTAGCTTTGTTTCTGGATTTGAAATTAATTCCACGCCAATAATTAGTCCTTTTCCCCTAACATCCCCGACAATATTAGGGAACTCTAGCAATAAGGTATTCAAACGATTGATCAGATAAGTGCCAATTATATCTGCGTTCTCTTGAAGTCTTTCTTCCTCGATAATCTATAATAATTTGAACAAAATATTACATTTCAAATAGTTTCAGGTAACGTTAGAAAATTATAGGTATATATACGTCAAGAACTGTTGTTCCCACGGCGCATGCAACGGGATTTCCCCCAAACGTGTTGAAATGTAGCGCGGTGTTTAAACTATTGGCTATTTCGGCGCTGGTAACTACTGCGCCCAAAGGAAATCCATTTCCTATACCTTTCGCCAATGTCACTATATCAGGTACCACACCATGGCCCTCAAAACCCCAAAAATATTCACCAGTTCTGCCGAACCCAGTTTGAACTTCGTCCGCTATGCAAAGGCCGCCTTTGCTGCGGACGTGATCGTATACTTTCTGAAGGAAACTTTTGGGGTATTGTACAACTCCTCCTACTCCCTAACGGTTACGTAACATTTATGCTTAATTAGAGAAGAAATGTTTTTGTACTTCCTTTAACTTCCTTTTTCTAGATTATTTGGGTACCTGAATACTTTCAGCTATGAACGCTGCTACGCTTTCTGTGCGAGGCAAGCTGAAACAAAAGGTTTCTGCAAAGTCACAGAAATACTTGTCCGATGCTACACACTTTTCCTGACTACAATCGCAATGTCTGCTTGCTTGTACTATGGAATCTCTGCATTTTGATCCACCCCATTGACCTTTGTAAACATCTGGATATCCTACCTGAAGTTAAATATTATTTAAAGGCAAATTTGTCCCTTATTTCAGTATAAACTGGAATGTGTAAGTACGAATATTTACATGTAAATATCCAGATGGTTGTACAATAATTGGGTATCTCCAAGTACTTATCGCAGTAGATGCTACAGTCCCATAAGTTGCTCCATGATAACCATTTTTTAAAGAAATGATATTGTTGTTACGCGTATAAACTCTAGCCATCAAAAATGCTAATTCATTTGCTTCTGAACCACTATTTGTTAAGTAGACTACTTTCAGTTTACCAGGAAACTTTTTAGCTAATTTTTTTGCATATTCATATAGACGAGGGTGCATATACACAGAGGACACGTGATTCAATTTTGCTGTTTGTTCAGTTATGGCAGCTACTATTTTCCTAGAGAGCAAAGACAAGGAAACCACCATTGTGTTGTCTAATTTATTAAAAATTATATTTATTATTCTATCCATTATTCCTTGGAGATCATTATGTTTTTTACAAGCCATGTACTTACGGATGAGCATGTCCAACAGATATTGTGGCAACACCCCCAAACATATCTAAATAACGTTTCCCGAGATGATCCCATAACCATTGTTTTTTACCTTCGTGTATAATTAAGGGTTCTTTATAAAATGGTTTTAAAGAAGGGGACACAGTTGAGTTGTATGCTGTTTTCATATCTTCGTAATTACTACCCTGGGTCACAGTCAATTTTTAACTTTATGGAATACCAAAAACGTTAAGATGAATAAAATATCTCACCGTGTAATTAGAAGATATATATTTGCAGTCTGGCATTTTCGGGAGGTCTGTCGTATTAATTGTAAAAAATCGTACTTGATTAATAAACCCTAACAAAATGAACTACATTTTATTATCTGTAATAATGAAACTTAAGAATTTAAAAATTAATAACTATTATCAAAAAGACATTTAGTTTCTTAGAAATTCAAAGTTTAGTGAAGCTCTATATTTAAACTTTCTAAGTAAATTAACTGTAATGAATATAATAAACTACTTACATTTTGAATTCCTATACTGAATATTCGCACTGATTTTAACAAAATTATTTATTGACATTTTAATATAATGTAAGTTTCAAAGTACTGCTATATGAAATACGTTTTCACTGTTCAATGGTCAATTGCTTTATGATGCCAGCCAATGGTTATATGTAATTTAGTTTAAAAGTTAAACAAGGTTCCTTCCATTTGAACACTCATGTATATAGATAAATACATTGAATAATGTATGCACAGAGGAAATAAACATGCTCCTTATATGAATATTAATTTGTATGCATTGGATATTCACAGTAAACAGTAGCATATATTTTAGATTGAGCAAGATTCCAATATACTTTAATTGTACACAACTATAAAAAATATGGTATTAAATAATTTAGAATGGTCTAACTTAGGTGAAATAAGTTAATATAAATTAGAATTTATTCTCATAAACTAATTTTTATTTGTCAATATTTATGCATTTAGTGCTTTTATTTCATCACTTTCTGCTTCTATTTGTGGATGTTCTGTACTTGTTTCTGATTTTATTTTAAATGTTATTGGTATCTTGTGTAGGACTGGATTTTTTATTTGCAAACATCTTATCCATGATAATAAAGAATCTTTAGAGGATGTGCCTGTAATACACATTGCATAATATACACCATCGTCTTGTTCATGATCAGTAACAGGAATTTTATTATGCAGTTTCTCCCAAAAGGGAATTTGCAAGTTAGATACATCTGAAAACAATAGAATAAAATAATTTTAATATAATCTGCAACATAAAATCTTTAAATATATTACTGTCTTACCATCCGCAGAATCATATATAATTTCCCGTTTAATTGGATCTCCCTTCAATACAAAGTAATGTAAATAGGAATTTCCAATCCAAATGTTAAAAGGTCCTTCAACAAATAAAGACTGATCGGTAGGTTGTACAGCAAGAAGTTCCTCTTGTGTTCTACTCATTGTAGATAAAATCCATGTATCCTCAGTAGCCCCAGGTACATCTGTTGTTTTGTACTCTGTAATTTTGCTTAACACATCCATACTAGCCATTTTTTTCAAAGCATACTGTCCAAGCACTTTATGATCGGTAGGTGGAGGATCTGGAATTGGCCAAGGATTTAATTGATGAAATTTTGCCATCCAATATGCTAATGCTGCATACTTTCTTGCAGGCCAACTTCTTATGCCAAAGATGTTTATGATCAATTCTTGCATCTCATAATCGGGCATTACTCTATTCTCTTCCATTTTTGATAATAACCTTAAAGCTGTGTCTTGTTGTTTTGGATAATGCAGAATTTGATATCTGCTTGTTGTTACATATTCACCTTTGGGAAATACATTCAATAGCGCTTTGTACACTTCAATATCTTTATTTACACCATACTCATCCATAAATTTCATAGCGTATAAAATGAATTCTACTTGTTTTTTTCTCAAAGCGGGTTCATTCGTATACCTATGTATTACATCTAAATATGCACTTTTCTTCTTTTCATTCCCAGTAAACAGGTGCATAGGAAGTTTGGTGTCATCTTTGTCATATAGAACACGACCATTATGAAAGTAATTCACAAATGCAAATCGTAGAAATTTTGAATTCTTAGGTATCCCAGTCGTAAGTAATACATTCGGAATCCTTTTGATCAGAAATTCCATTTTAACGCCTTTTCTGTGTTTTACAATATTTAAATATACAACAATTTATATACACCCTACGTGGTATTTATAACCTAAGTGTGACCGTCTAAACACAAATGTACTCTCATGTTCAATTAACATTCTGAAACAGCTCTTATGTCAGATGCTATAATATTCTCCTTACTTTCATAATTCTATTAAAATTAATCATAATATTTTATCGATTTCTATTCATAGAAATTCTTGCAATTCGAATTACACTTGCGCGTTTAATAGAAAAATCAATAGTACCATAGACGTGATACAAGAGTAGATTTGATAGTCACTGTATTTTCGCGATAAACTTTTTTGAGGCATTAAACTCTTCTATGCATCAATTTTACTCTGTAATAAAATATATATATCAATTTTGAAAGTTTCAGTCATTTTGAAATAAAATAAAATGTTCAATACTCTATAGTTCTAAGATCCTTTGAATATTTTCTGTGACATCCTAAATTTCAGCAGCTCTTTTAGTTACACGAAATACTAAAAATTATATTTTGAATTTCTAAGTCGATAAAGTAGTTGACTTCGACTACGAAAGTTTAGATACTCAATCTATTCTTCTATCTTGTCGATGATAATATGTTGAAGTCCTTAAGAACAAATATGAGTATGAATAAATAAAAATTTTAATATAAAATTGTACAATATACTTTCTATGCTTGAATATTTTTCTGTGTTTCAAAATAAGATTATGAATGAATTGAATATCAGAAATTTTTTACATAATATTCAAGTTTATTTCAAAGATATTAACTTCGCCAATTTTAAGAACATTTCAATGAAGTAAGATCTACCAAACGCATACACGAAATGCTAATATTTTTGAAAATATAATAGAAAGATTTATTTTTAATCTAAAACATGTAGATATCTTTGAAAACAATGGAAGATTGATAGCATACGCTTACAGGCAAGCATAAACAGAAGCATATTTAAGGAGCTTCTAAGAAGTATTGCAACATTAGTGAGAACCCCTGTCATTAAAAGAACAAAAATAGAACGGTTTTAAATTATAGAATTTAATTTCGTGAAGGTGAAAAGTTTTAAATTTTAAATTGAATAACACACTTTACTATCCGTTATGTTATTGAAGAATAATAATAAATATAATATCTATCTTGGTATTATGCGAAATTCAGTTATGTGTTAATTAAACACATTTTCCAAGTTTATCTAGTAAATTCAATGCGAAAAAAATTACAATGCAGAGTAAGTTATGTCTTCCGTGTGATATAAAAGTGAAATAAAGAAGTCATAAATATATTTTACGTGATGAAGCTGCAAGAAATATCGAAGGTTATTCAAATTATTACACAAGAATCCTTTAGTGTTTGATGTTACTATTGGAAAATGAAAAAAAAACGAGCCATATGAAATATGACTGGCATGTGAGATTATTTTTTCTAATAAAACGAGACAAATTTTTCTATTTTCTGTGATAAGCACCGAACAGATTATTTATATTGTATATATTGTTAAATATTCTGCAACAATGAATCCAGTGTTCAAAATATTTTTATCCTATTGTTGGGGAAATATGTATTTAATAATTGGACTAAGTATGGGCTTAAGCCTCAGTATGATGTCAATATCTATCAATATGAATGAGTATGATATCAATATAGATCACCAAATGCCTCATTCAAACTACCCAGATGATTTAGATGAATACGAACCAAAGATAAATATCAATAGCAAACCGCAACAAGCACAAAAAGTACCAAAAACGCTAATACGCCCGAGATATTATTCCACTGAACTTGGAATCAAAGAAAAATTATTCATAGGCGTGATCACAAGCCAACAACATTTGCATAGTAGAGACATAGCAATTAATAAGACAGTGGCTCATATGGCGGATAAAATACGCTATTTTATTTCAATACCAGAAGGAACTAAACCGAATGTTACACTTCCTGGTATAGTTGGATTCACAGATACCAGAAGCATTTTGAAACCATTCCACACTATGAAATATATAGTTGATAATTACTTAGAAAATTATGATTACTATTTCTTGATTAAAGATATAAGCTACATCAATGCTAAAAAATTGATGCAATTTATTACCAAGATTAGCGTAAGTCAGAAAGTTCATGTGGGTGTTCCTGGAGATATTCAGAATTATTGTTCTTTAGGTAAATTTTCATTTATATTATAACATCATATTATTAGCATTACTCTTTTATTAATAGAAACACACGACTCATTTTCAGATTCAGGGATCCTTTTGAGCAATTCGGTAATACAAGAATTGAAGAACAATTTAGACTGGTGTGTAAAGAATGCTTATTCCGATTCGGACGACGTTAATTTTGGTCGATGTATCGTTCATTCGTCATCAACGCCTTGTTCCAATCATACACAAGGGCAACAGTACCAATTCACCAAGTTGAAACCCACGTTCTTATTTGAGAAACATTTTAAGGAATTAGCTAGAAACGAAGAGTTTCTAAATTCGTTCGTGATATACCCGATATACGATCACCTCCTTATTTACAAATTCAACACTTATTTTGCAGCAGTAAGATTATTAAACAGACACAATTTTTTCATGGAATCAATTTACATTTAATAATTGTCATTTATCGTACTGCTTTCAGATGAAGTCTATTGAAATTCAAAGACAAATATCCGACATCAGGAAATCAATTAAAACAACGGCGTACTTAGGTCCACCCCAAGAACACAATATTTCCTGGCCGGTTGGTAATCAACCAGGAAACAAAGCATCCGGACGTTTCGATATCTTACGGTGGACATATTTTAATGAAACCCATACATTTTTCAGTACCGACTTCTTAACTGTACAGGAACTAAAGGTTGATGCAAAGTTCGACATTGATCGAATAATTAATGTAACAGCCTCTAACATCATTAGTAGCTCTCAGCAAAAATTAAAATTCAAAAAATTACTAAACGGGTACCAAAAATTTGATGCATCGCGTGGAATGGATTATATATTAGACTTAGCGTTTACCGACACTGTCACTGGCAAAGAAATAAGGAAAAGAATCGAAGTGTGCAAGCCTCTTGGTAAAGTTGAAATTCTACCTGTTCCATACGTAACAGAAAATACAAGGGTAAACGTAGTATTGATTGTCGATTCATCAAAGAAGCAGGCTGCATTGAACTTTTTGGAACAGTATGCCATAGATTGCATGGAGAAGAAATATAAAACTTTCCTAATGATGGTTGGTACTTCTTGAATTGTTTTTCTTTTATCGTGAAAATTTTCATAGCTAACTTTTCCAATTCATTGACAACCTTGATTTTTCTGTAGGCTCTTTTATACAATTTTGGTTCCACTTCGAAAGGTAAAGGGGACGTGTTTCACGACATTAAACAGTACGCGTTAACATTAGCTGACAAGTATAAAAAAAATCTTTCGAAGATCACTTGGCTTTCTATCCGTTTACCAAGTAATGTAACGTCCATCGAATTAGATCCGATGTTAAATATCGCTGTCACAGATCTGTGCATTCGTAAATTTTCACCAGAAAGTTTAATACTATTTGTTGAGACGGGAATACAATTACGATTGGATTATTTGAATAGAGTAGGTATATTACTTATTTTAATTCTTTCTCCACATTTGAAACTAACTACTAGTCTGCAAATGTTTAGATTCGTATGAATACCATCAGTCAGTATCAGATATTCAGCCCAATTCCATTTGTGGAATTTCACCCTGACATAGCTCACATAAACGATGCAAAACATGTTGACACAGACATCAATCGTAATCACGGGAGATACGATAACTATAATTATAATAATATTGCTTTTTACGTCAAAGATTACAATACAAGTAAGTGTTTCGAAAACATATTTTTTATACTATTTACTACACTGATAGTCAAGGAGGAGATTAAGGTCACTTCTTTGACTGTCGCAGACATCACAGGCTACATTGACTTTCCTCTTAGAGCAACGAATTATTTTGGCGTCAATGTAATTACTTAAGAGGCTTCTTTGTCGTACATCACGTTAACAACACGTTCTAATGTTTCAGTGCGAAGAGCGGTCGAGACTAGCATTCCAATAACACACTTCGATAGGGACATTCTGCCACTCTTAAAACTATCACAGGATCTACCTGTCACGTCTCTCTTTGAAATGTTTGTTTCTTTTAGTAATGTACATATATTACGGGCAATAGAACCAACGCTAAAAGTAAAATATAAAGATACCGAATGCAGTAGCGCCTACAACAACAACGTGTATAAGCTTTGCAACCGATCAAGCAATTTCCATTTGGGTCGGCGTAGCCAGCTCGCTAGACTGGTATTAGATTACCAAATTTACAAAAACAATTTATTAAAATGAATAATATTTACCGATGACACTAACATAGATCGTTATAAATGACATTAGTTGTATATGTAAAACTGTTAATTTGCATGAAGATTAAGAACTATTGTCAGGTTGAAGAATAACATTATAATTTATATAGTACAAAAACGTAAGTAACTCCAGGTGAAGTTACTAGTGGACTATTTATATATAATCGATGTAAAATTTGTTATTAAATATCCTGCATGTATATAATACAATCCGTATTATAATGAATACTTTATTAAATTTATACAATTTCATTTAAATAAATATTTTTTAAGTAATACAGTCGTTTGATCGTTTTTGTGCACACATCGTATATGACATTTTGCATTCTGAGACGAGACCGTTCGTGTACAACCAAACGGACGTACTACGGTATTATGACATCCAGATATCAGAAGCATTTTGAACAACACAAAAATCAAATTCAACATTAAACGATTGAAAACTTTTGCCACTTTCCTAAGAAGTACATAAATGGTTTCGGCAAGATTTCTACCTTTAAAGTATATAAGAAAGTAAAGATCATATGTAATTACACTAAATATTAGTCAATAATAATTGTACAATCCCTAATACCTTATACATAAATGTACATACACTATATTACCATTCGTATTCGTTACTTTTTCCATATGTTTAACTGTTGGAAAAAGCAAACGTTTGCTATGCGCTTGCGCACAGAAAAAATTACTGCAGTACATGTAGAATGTGTGGAGGCATCCTTTCGTATTTCCTTATCGCAGTTTCATCTGTGATGTACAACAAAATTAACAATTCCTCTATTTTATCTTCATGTATTTTTTAATAGACCATAGCAAACGATATGCTGGAAAAACAATATTTTGACCATAACGATCTTGAAAGATCTTCCGATATATCTGAAAAATGTTGTATCGACGATCATTCATTTGTTCAAAATAATGTATTATTGTACGCTGTTTATATACATTACCATTAATCGCTGTCAGATTCTGATTCCGATAGCTGCAAATCGTCGTTTAAAAGATTATCTGACATCAGTCGTGTAGGAGAGGAAGCTGTACTATTCGTATGTCCTGGAGAAAATACGATCTCAATAATTTTTAGAATACATTATACATTTATAATAATCAAATAATTATCTTAAATATGTACCATTAGTTCCTGGTATCACGGGAACATTTTCAGTTTCAGAATCACTATCCGAACTATCTGAACTTGAGCTACTTGTAGTAGAATCACTTAGAGCTCCTTCATCACTGTCTACGTGTACAGGAGGTTTTGTGGTTGGTTGAGTATTCACAGCAGGAGAGGGTCTTGGAGGTGCAGAAGAATTCATTGGGGGGAATGATCCAGGTGCCATCAAAGGACAGTCATCGATCTCGGAACCAATCATTGGCAAACTAGCCAAAGGTGGTGCGGCAGATAGTTGCACTGGTGAACTAAAGTTCTGTGTGTTTTTAGTACGTTTAGAAAAAAATCTTAATGTATTACAATATCATTACTACATAGGAAAACTACTAGAGAATTATTCAAAATGTCATTCAACAATTACTTTTTCAAATTTCTCTTCCAAATACTGATAAGCGAAATTAAATTGAAGCCTCTTATTTTTCAGACCAGAAACTTTTAGAGCCATATCTCTAGCATTTTCTGTGATGGAGATTGTAAGCTGGCAAGAATACAGCCCTAATGATAACACCAATGATTAAACTACAGAGATATGAATATACAGCTCTAATATAAAGTCACAAAATACAAAGATCTCTATTTAAAATAAGAAATATTCAAATACCTATTAGTTGAAGTGGATGGTGGGCTCTTGCCATGATACGGAGAAACTCTAAGAGGACTGAACTGCTTTGGATGTAACTGAACGCTCGGTTCTCTTTTCTTTCCACTTGTAACTTTTGTTCTCCCAGTTGCCCTGCCATGCGTGGGACTCCTCTTAGCTTCAACTGGAGTTATCGGTCTACTGCTATTATTTCCTCCAGGAATTCCTAAATGTGACTGCAACTTTGGTTCTGTTCTAAAAGAATTATGTACCGTATATCAACTGCTTACAATTTATTTGTGATACACCAAAAAGAAGATACAAAATCCAATCATACCTAGTTTTCTTAACTAGTATGTTCGCTGTCAATTTCTCCAAAGTAATCTCTCCTGTAACTCTATCTATTATAAGAACACATTCTTTGTGATAAGGTCTCTGAGAACCTTTAAACACTGTGTGAGGTATTCCGGCACCATCTAAATGTGGCACAGTAACTGTCATCGTGTTGTTAGCTCCAACATCAACCCTCGCTACTTTAGAAACATCAACACTAGCAGGCTTGAAATCATCTGGAATTAAGGGACCAATATTTATAAACGAACCCTAAAGACTCAGACATGAAATGTACTTCGCACACTAACATTTTAAGGTGTGAAAGGCTGTAGATCTGTTGTTGGTAAAGCTTTGTCCAAGTTTAAGTTCCCGAATCTCGGGACCTAAACCCAGACGCTCTGCCATGTCACGCCCGATGCCTTGAAAGTTTGTTTCGGGGACAGAGGTGACTGATTTCATCAGAACCAATTTGATTATTCACCTTCCCGTGAACTTACACGCGCCAAGTGCTAGAGGCACGAGAAATTCTCAATGAGTCGGGATTATGTATCGGCAGCTTTATTAGTTGGCCTGCCAAAATATGGCAGAGACGCGCACTCGCATTTTCCAGTAACAGCTGCTCGAGAAAGTTGCACAATTTCTGCTGTTACGTTGACCACGTTCGATCGAACATCCGATTCGTTACGTTCACAGATATTATTACTGCCGAACCGTGTCCCAACGATCAATAAATCAACACGGCACAGCAAAATTAAATGAAATTATCACAGCTCGTACTACGCGAATCCTCGTTGACCTAGTTCAGTCCTGAGTACCTGCACTCAGGAAGATTCACACTTATGGTTAATTCGTTTGGTGATATCGACACCGATATTCAGCAATTAAATTCATT
Source organism: Nomia melanderi (assembly GCF_051020985.1). Taxonomy (NCBI): domain Eukaryota; kingdom Metazoa; phylum Arthropoda; class Insecta; order Hymenoptera; family Halictidae; genus Nomia; species Nomia melanderi. Next base: position 749,686 of record NC_135002.1, on the reverse strand, counting down.
TGGTTGATTCAATGGAACTCAAAGCAAATTACGGTCGATTCGTATCCGAATCCTTGATAAATACATTGCATCGAACGCTTTCGTGTTCACTCGAACATTAACTCATCGAGTGCATTATAGCAATTTAAGTATTATCATAGGATCTGCATTCAATACAGACAGGATACTAACCGTAATTTTTGACGGATGTGACGTCACAGAAAGAAACGCGTTTTGATTGGGCCTCTGGAAATATTTCAAATCTTGAAATTTAAAAAAAAAAGAATTTGTATAATCTATTCATGCTGTCTTTCAACGAGTTTATAAAAGATTATATATTTTATTGCTGTACGAAACAGCTGAAATATTTGATTTATTTAGGATCGGTAGTATGGCAATATTCTTAACCTCTCAGAATTTTACGACCTAGGGATATTTCGTTCTTCTAGGGAACTTGCTATACCGCAAAATGGCGCGACATTTGTATACAAGTTGAGTGTATAATTGAAAAATCAGTTTATTTTTGTTAAGGATATAAAAATGCAATAACTGTTCAATATATTAATATTATTCACACTTCGTTTAAAGTTAACACCATAAAAATTTCTATGAAGCAAAGAGAATATTGGGTCAGGTCCGTACTTGGAATATCGTAATAGTAGCAAAATTCATCGATGAAAAATCGTTCGAAAATGAAGGAAGCAACCAGACTGATAACATTATAATTACTATATCGTAAGCCCACCAATGCAATCATTAACAACTGCAATGTAGAAGCAATGTTTAGTAACAACTGATGTCTTCTTATCTGTCTCTCTTTTCGTTTTGGCTGCAGCTGGAAAAATATTGGCAAAACGCCGACGGAAAGTACTATGAGCCAAACAGTTTCGTTAATCCCATATCCAGATAGGATACCAGCAGTAAACAATGCCAAAGGTGCAACATCAACAATCTTGGAGTACCAGTCATAGAAAATCCTTAGGTACTTTATTAAAGCGGTTGCTGATGTAATACATGGAGCTCCTGGAAGTAACATGGCTGAAAATAATGTGCTTAATACTCAATACACACAATTCAGTACAAGTGCCACTATGTTTACTATTCTCATTGCTTCTAAACAATGAAGCGAAAAACAAATTTTCTTTTTTTTTGTATTCTTGAAGCCATCAGAGTTTTATAAGAATTTAGAACTCCCAAATTCTTCACTGTGCTCATCTAACACGACTTGACAGCGAGAAATGAAAATATGCAAAGGGCAATACTATTTGTTCTAAATCATGAAAGACAGATATGAACAGATAATTGTGTAGTTGTAAGATTAATGTGGGAGTGAATGTATCAGTTGGAACTTGTGAGAAATAATATGGATGATGGATGTTATTATTAATGTTATATATTTGCAAATGTAGTGGAAATTCATAAACATTACATTACAAACTTGTAAAATAAGTTAGTTTTTAAAACAAAAAATCAGATTACATAATAGGTACAGTGACCATATGTCAGTTAATATTTAATATTTAGTACTTTGATGTATTACAAATTTAGTAAATATTCAATAATACAAGTCTAAAGAAATTGATTGTCGAATGACAATTTTCTGTGAAGTCAAATATAATTGAAAATTTGAATCCTACCAATATTACTTTTCCATTCGTATTATTGAACTAAATTATAATGTTCTGTTGAAGAAAACTATAGTTATGCAAGTGAGGTCTGTCACCAAACTAAACCACAATGCAAAATCAATCCATAATGAAATGCAATAAGAAGAAGCAAAATAAAAGATTCAAACACATGTTGTGTCTTGCACAGTAAGCATAAAGCGAATGATATGCCCGCTTAATTAGCCATATAAGCCTCTAAATATTAAGTGCATATTCAACGAATTATATCAGCTTATAAATAGAGAATGCATATTTCGCAGTGCTAAATAAAATTCTCGTGCAAACTAATCATTATCTTTTACACAGTGATAGTCAGACACGATTATTTTCTTTGTTTCAAGAATTTTGTTTGAATCAGTGCATTAAAGTTACAATATTATTTCTCACCTGTTCCAATGACACTGAAATACTATAAATGATGAAATAAAAACACATCTTCTTCCATTAGAGTTTTACATTGAAAAGTCAAATATAATACCCTTATGTAGTTTCATACCAACTAATCCTCCGCATGACCCCCAATAATTTATTAGTTATACTTTTAGGGGGCTCTGTACAGATAATGTTGTTTTAAAAATACACTACATTGATATCAAGATGCAGAATAATGTAAACATCGAAGGGTACTTCCTTACCAAACCTAAGAATTCCTATGATGGAGTGGGAGAGTAGAATTTGGAAGGCACGAAGTGACCAGATGCTTGCTCTATCATGTAGGTTGTCGACAGCTTTCATACAACCAATTGTCACGATAAATTTTATTAGATGTGCTATAACGCAACTTGAACAAACCATGGTCATCTCTTATTCACGGACACCTTACTATCTGACAAGATTAATCTCGGATCGCGAGATAAGACATGCTTAACGAAAAGTTCCATGCGATTATAATATCAAGTCAACTGTACAAAAAAACTGTTCCGTCTTATTAACGAAACCAACGAGCTGCTTCGCAAATTTTTTTTCTCTTTCTCTAAAGAGGTTATATTCTAATATAGTATTGTTCCCGTAACTCCGCGAAACTCGGAAAATTTAACGATACGTTCACGAGTCGTGGAGGCTATTTTGTCTTTGCCCTCATTGGCTGGCACTCGTCGCTATTTCTAGCGAAATGTTAGAAAAGAAAAAAATATTAAACAACACAACGGTGGTATTACAGATTGATAATAAATTATTTAAGTCCCGTTGAAACACGGGAAATATTAACGCATTTTCGTGCCAGTTAAATATCAGTCGCTGAAAGCCCAAGTGTAAAAATATTAAAAACTTTATACGTTTCCATAAAATAGTATATTTTCATTGAATATTCGTCATATACACTTCAACAAACACCACAGATCCAACAAAACCGAAATTTTTCATTTATAAATAAACATCAATGCGCAAGCATGCATGCATACAAAAAAATCTCGCAATATTGCGGGAACAGTGATTAAGCGACTAAAAATTCCACACTATCGCGGGACCAGAGTGCAATGTGTCAATACGCACAGGGAACACGTTTATATTTGTCTGTACAACAGAAACATACGTCTACTTTATATTTCGATCACTTATCATTGGAATCCATTGTTTCAATATTTCTGAAACGTTTTATAAATAATGCTCAACCAGTAGTATACTCTAATTGCAAAATTCAGATTATACTTCCCTCGTGAAATCTTTCCTTAAACGGTAAGTACTTGTAATTATTAAAATTATCGAGAGAAAATCGATAAATGAAATCAAATCGAAATAGAAGTGATTTTGGTATTGGTAAGAAAAATGATCTTGCTTTTCTTTACATAGAAAAAAAAGGGTTTACGATACGATGGGGTTCAACGTTTTTCTCTTCGTTCGAAATGACAAGATGACTAACACGTCATTGATGCGCGTTGACAGTTCCGCTGAAAGTTTTGCAGCAGTACTGCAGTACTTTTACCCTTGACAACTTGTCGTGTAATCGCGGTAAATGTTCGTGCGCACTCGACGTGAAATCGTTACACTACCCTAAACTTTGCACGAACTTCAAGGCATTGGAAATTTGGATTTCGTTCGTCTCAGTGGTTCTCAAACTGATCTTCAATCCCCGGATCAATTTCCTTCGCGAATTTTATCCTAAACGAGGTCTGCGATTTTACCGTTATTTCAACAATAATTGTGGCTGTATTTATACACATGGTCAACATCTGACTGGTACGTCAGAATATTTCAATAAAAAAGTACCGATAAATAAAATCTTACTAACCTTTTGCACTCGGAAGATTTTCATTAGAAATATTTTACCATTTTGTGATGAGATAGGATATTTTGTGAAACTCAACGAGAAATCACACTTACATTGACAAGGCTATTTTTGAATATTTCTCAAGTTGACTGAAGTTTAATATTAATTATCAAATTCTATAGTTTAACCGTATGAAATCAATTGATGAGTACGAGGCATCTCTCGATTGTAAAGGGTCAATAAGTTTCGAACTGATATTAAAAACAAATTTCAAAGCAAACTCTATCAGTCTATTCGTGAATTTAAATTTTGAACGTTGACAGAGTCCCTTGCAGATGACCTGATAGGTGCTGCCATCTGTCACACGGGAAATCTTTCGAATCTCTAGCATCTGCAGCCGAAAATTGTTACACGAGCTACCCTTTCTTTACCTTGTAAACATTATTTCCTTATTGTTATCAACAAAATCCTAACATTTTATGTGTTTATCGCAGACGAAATAAATCCAGTGAATTCACTGACCAGTGCAAATGAACGAACGTGTTAACGATCCGAATAACAGGGGAAAGGTAATTTTTTCATTTGGACAGAGATAAGTACACGTGTTCGGTGATAACTTTCCTACGTTAAGTAAAGGTAATATTATGATAATGCCAAGATATCACAAACAAAGCGTTGTATATGTCTCACGTGAGTAGGCGTTACGTGCACAGAAAATAGACACGTGAACAGGAATACCAGGGGAATATATAAATCCCATTCACAAGAGCTGTTTACCGTACGAAATTGTTGCTGTTTAAGTGGCGCCTATTTATAGTCCAGCGTACTATTGCGGCGATTAATCTTAATCACAGTGTCACGACGCGTTCTGGCACTCTTTTATTGTTGCCGTTTGGCAATCGGTGCGTGTAACCGAAACGTACATCGTGTTATCGTTCAGTTTTTAACCGAGGGCGATAAATGTGCCGTTTAAATGCGATTACCTTATCCCGTTAAACGTCAGAAACCTCTTCGAAACGGTCTCTCGAATTCACAAAGCCGCCTCGCAGATCGGTTGGTCCCACGATTAAACCCGAGTCCACTAAAAATAGAAATTTCGCGATATTTTTACATCGGCCACCAGAAACGCTACACTTAAATAACCCGCGCACGCCGGGGCCACACGGTAATTAGAAATTAACGAGTCCTCTGACGAAAGTCACATTTCGAAGGTCACTCCCGAAAACCTCGGAGACCGGGCTGCTTTAACGGTCCTTAACGATCTCGCGTAACACGGTTCTATTAACCCTTTGCACTCCAGAACTTTCTCACCGGAAATATTCAATGTTTTCTAACGAGACACAGACGATATTTTCTTAGATTCAATTAAGAAATCTCACATGCATTGTGCAAGAGAATTATTTTCTTTCAATATTTCGTACATTGACGCATTATACGAAGTTTAACACGTTGAATGCCATGGGGGTCACCGGTGACCCCAACCAAATCGAATTACTATAGTTCATTCAATTAACACATTGACTGCCAAGTAAGCACCAGCCAAAACCTCCGCATAGTCAAAATAATTTTCATAATAAAACAGAAACTGAACGGTCAAAATTCTTTATAACGGTCGCCCTACTGCTCTTTCTATATTTAACGCATCTAACAAAATTCAGTTCGTTCGATACGTCACCGAGAAAATTCATTTTTAAGTTGACGGAGAAAATGCTGTCACCCGAATTCGGACGACATGGCAGTTAAAGTGTTGAACGATGATTACTTGAAAATATTTCTATATTATAAATAATGCTCCCTAATGCGGTGCCACTCAGGTATGTCAACATGCAATGATAATACAATTTAAAGTGATTCAATATCACACTTCTATTTTCTGTATTTTACTCTATGAGATCGTGCGGCATTCAACGTGTTAAATATCAAATTTTACAGTTTCGCTGTGTCAAGTCATTCGGTGACCTAGAGCCGCCTCTGGAGTGCAAAGGGTTAAGCTTAAATATTGTTTTCTCGTTTGCAGTCCTTCACGCTACGCCGCACTCGTGTGGACTGTTCAAAAACGTACTTAGCCGGAGAACCGAGGAACGCGTCGCGATCGAAAAAGGCGGTTAACCTGTTAACCGGGGAAATCCGTTCGTTTTTCGGTAACTCTTACCTTTCCATTGAATTGCTTCATCGACAAAAACCGCGTGGCATTCGATCAACCGTTTATTCCGAGATTATACCGCGCTCGAACAATCAGGTTAGAAAATCAATTTAAGGGACAAGTTAGTTTCGAACTCGTCGAGTACCATTACGATGGCGCCACCGGCTATGGTGCACCTTGAATATCCTTTTCCCTCCTCTCCGGCCGTCGGAGATAATTCTTCGCTGTTACGTGTTCGCTGTTCCTCGCGAGTAATAATCTTAATCGCGTCCGTGTAATTAATGGCCACGTAATAAATACGCGAGTCACGAGATACGCGAGCTTATACGAAATCGCTAACAAGGGAGCCCGAGTGCCTTCGAAGTTAACGATTCGACTCCTCGCGGACAGCACAATGCACTTGTAACGAGGCGGAGAGAAAAGAAAACGGGCAGAAGCGGGGAGGGAGGGAGGGAGGGAGGGAGGGAGAAAAAAAAAATATGAAAGGGTGGTTTTGTCGCGGTGTCGAAAGCGGGTCAGATCTCGAGATTTCATCATCGTCGCAGACATTGCGTTATATCATCCGTAATACGAGGGAAAAAACCGGGCCGCGACGTTATCGATCATTGGTATACTATTTGACAGAGGAGGACATGCGAGCGCTGTGTTTCCGCTTCCTATGTGTCGTGCATCGTCTCGTTCAAGCGGACGCGCAACATTCTTGCTGCACGATGATTTCGTAACGTTGACGAGCGTCGGGAGCCGAGGGAATTTGAAGCGTATTAACGTGGAAAAAATGTTTCAGATTGCGCCTGGTTTTTATGACGAATTACATCACGATGCGACTCTCGGCCACTTGTCGGGATAAATGGAATGATTAACTTTTTGCGGTTGGAGATTTTTTGAAATGTATCGAACCTTCGAAAGAAGCTGAATTGTGTATCGATTGCTTGACCCTTTGAACTCTGTAGGCTCCGATATTGCACCAGGAATAATATTAGATATTTTAATGAATCTTAACAGTAGAACTACCGTATCAGTCAAAATGACTGGTTTCAAAATGATTGATATCTTCGAATTGAATATTCGAAATGGTTTTGAAAATAAATAGTTTCACTAGAGTACTATATTGAGTGTCTAAAGAAACTGAAAATAATCTGTTACAATTTTTATAGGAATTGTATATTAACCGTATTAAATGCTCGGTAGTTCTAGTGTTAAAGAAACTACCCTAAAATTATTCGATTTTCCACGCATCCAAATTTTGCACTAAGGAAAATAAAAGATTTAAGAAATGTTATAGCATTTCTCGTTTTCGCTAGGAATACTATAAATATTAGTTGCAATTGCTGATAGATTACAAAACCATCTGAAGTGCACAGGGTTAACCCTTTGCCATCGGGAGGTGACTCTCAGTCACCACTTGATTTCCTACTAATTATAATATATAATATTTAATATTATACTTCATACAATGCATCAATCTGAAAAATATTCACGTAAAATAGCTTTGTCCATCGATTCACGTGAATGTCTCGTCGAGTTCATTTTACAAAATATCGTCTCATCGGAAAATGTTGAAATATTTCTAGCGAGAAACTTCGGAGTACAAAGGGTTAATATCACCATCGATCCGATTCGATCGAAGATATATTTCCATCGCGTGGAAAACCGTTCGAGTGTCACGCTGGAAAACGATCGTTCCAATTCGAATCGGAGGAAAGCAGCTCGGGTAACATCTTTACCCCCGCGGCGAGACTCTTCTATCTCGAATGAAATAATGGGGGCGAGCTTAATGAATCCCGCTTCTGGAGCTACAACGCGACGTGAAATCGTTAACTTCATCGACTAATATCAGGTGCGGCCGGCCGGTGCTTAAAATCCCGGACGACCGAGGAGAAACTTTTCCCCTCGAGTTTCCCGGAGCGTATTGTTACGCCGACGTGGTATTCTTTCTCCGAAATTCCTCCGGAGAAAGTCATCACGCATCGGAATTATCTCGTCGCGCATGCCACTTAAGATATCCTGTCGTCTCGTTTGTCGTTAATTGACGCGAGTCAATGCTCGATACCGCGACAAGATGTTTCAAATACTTAGCGATGAACGAACGTTCACTTAACCTTTTATCAGCAGCAATTTAATACGTAACAATTGTACACGAAACAATTTTCTAAATTAAATTCCTTTGATCGTGATGATGATAATGGTATATACTTACGTATGTTAACCCTTTGCAGTCGACAGGCGACTCTCAGTCGCCATTTTATCGAGCTAAATTATGAAATGAAAAGTTCAGTATGAAATATTGATTGATTAACGCGAAACAGAAATAAAACAATTCTGCCCTATGATTTATGACGTTCCTTTGTGCGAGTTGCGAATAATACTGTTAATGTCTCGTCGGAAAATAATGAATGTTCGCAAAAATATTGTCGAGTGCAAGGGATTAATGTATGAAGGGTTTCTAGAAAATGGCCGTTCGGCCGCCATTGAACGCAGCGAAATGATAAAAGGAAAAATTCAGTATAAAATGTTGCTCAAGGTATTAACACGCGAAACAAATGAAACAATTGTGCCGTGTAATTTATACAATCTGTTCCTTTGTGTAAGTTGCAAAGAATATTGTCGATATCTCGAAAATAATGAATATTTTATTTAACGCGGCAAATTGTCCCCATCGCGAATCTCCAGAATGTGCATCTATTCAAATTTCGACTGCGTTCTATACCGTGACACGTGCATATATCCCCTGAATAGTTCTCGAAGGTAGTTCGCTAAAGAACGGTTTCTTTAAATATCGACTCGCAGCCTTGAGAAGGTCGAGTACATCGCGGATTTTCAACGAATTACGTAAATAATTCGTCGAAATGAACGAACATGGCGCAACAACTTTTCGCGCGCTACACGCATTTAAATAGTTACACGCGACCTTGCTCGCGAGGTATATCACCTACGTGTATTACAAGATCAATTAAAAAGCAGGAGGAATGTTCGACGCGATAGCGTCGAAATGAAACGTCTATAACCGATTCTTCAACGCTACGATACCTTTAACACTAGGTTTACGGGACGCGTGAAATTCACGCATATTGGATTTTAGAAATATTATTTTCTAAATGTTTACGATTTTGATTGATGCGATCACACTGACATGTACCCCAATTATAATGTATTTTAATACATAAAATTTAAGTTTTATAAAGTTACATAAATGTAACAATAAACCTAGTGTTAAAGAATGTAAAGCAACTTGGGAATATTATTCTACAACAATGCAATATTAACCCTTTGCACTCGAGAGGTGACTCACCACCGGATTTTATATAGTGAAACTATAATTTGATATTTAACCCTTTGCACTCGAGAGTTTTTCAATGGAAATATTCAACATTTTCTGACAAAAATTTCACGTAGCAATGCAAATTTTAATTTGAAATATTAAACATTCAGCTTCATAGTTTTGTCGTATCGAATCATGTGACTGAGAGTCGCCTCTCGAGTGCAAATTAATATTATACCTTGCATAACGCATCAATTTGAGAAATATAGAAATAAAATAACCTTCTTCAATGTACGTATTTCTCTTCGAGTTAGTTTCAGAAAATATTGTCTTTATCTCATCAGATGTTCGAATATTTCTAGTGAAAAACTTCCGAGTGGAATGAATTAACTAATTTGTCATACTGCGACGCATTTACTAATCCACCATCGTTCCTCTGTCTCTTCGAATTCACGGCTGTTGGAGTCGATCGGATTGGAAATCTATCGAAGTTGATTTAGCGAAATCATGCTGACGTAGGATTGTAAAGAGGTCACGTTAATTGTCGCCGAGACACAACATGCACAGATATAAGATCGACTGTCCAAGTTACGAGGGTTAATACATTTTCTCGAGAGGCCCGATCAATGCGTATCGCATTCGAATCGCACTGTTCGCTCGCGTATCCAGGGCAGCGAGCAAGAAAATAAACAAAACCGAAGAAAACAGACCGCCGACGGTTGTTGGTGGTTACTTCGCTCGTCGAATCGAAATGTCAGTCTCCGACGAATAAAGAAGTCGGGGCTTATATAGAGCTCATAGAAGCCGGCGCGCTTAACCCTTTGCGGATGAAAATTCTTTGAAATATATAAAATATTCAGCAGACGAAGCTAAATATTTTCAAAATATTCAGCAGATGAAGCTAAATTATGTATCAATTATTAAAATGATAGGAAAAACAGAAATTACGTGCTGATCTCTTGGTGTTTGAGTAAGATTCTTTGAAATATACAAAATATTCAGCAGATGAAGCTAAATTATGTATCAATTACGTAAATAATAGGAGAAACAGAAACTACGCGCTTATCTCTTGGCGTTCGAGTAATTAAATTATTTGTTTACTTAACCCTTAGCACTCCAGGTCGTTTTGTAATCTATCAGCAACTGCAACTAATTTTTATGGTATCCCTAGCGAAAATAGAAAATTCATTAAAATATTTAATATCATTCCTGGTGCAACATTGGAGCCTACAGAGTGTCAATCTTCGAAACATAAAAACTTCATCTCGAAACGTCGACATTCGTCCGCAAAGGGTTAATCGATCGTGTTATTCCGCCCGCGCCGAATGGAATGTTATTTGTCCGGATCGCGTCAACGAAGAGACGAAGATAAAACGAAGCGACTCGATTGATCCGACCGGTCGAAACACCGGGAAAGTTTACTTACGAGAGCTGGAATCGTCGTGAGGTTTTCGTTGATCGAACATCGATCCGGCCGTGGAGGGAGCTAGACGCACGAGTTACAAATTCCGCGTAGCCACCCACTCCGCTCGCTCGTTTTAAAGTATCCGTGTCCCTAGTTGCCTTCAAAAGAATTAGCTCGCTATTGTGAACGGACGCGCGGCGACGCCGGGCCGCTCGCGTCATCGCTCGTTTCTTTCGTGTTTCATTCGGCGTTATTTATGCTCGGGCCATCCTTTGGGCAGAAATGTTGATTCCACGGAACGGAAAATAGAGGAAAGTGATTGGAAATCTTACACTTTCCCAACCGGACGAGATCTCCCACTTTTCACTCGGCGACGTATCGCCTTTTGTTGTTTCGTTTGAAGTGGGATTATTTGCAATTCATCGAATGTTCCTGTTTTTAAAGTTTCTAACCGAATTCGTTGAATCAGTTCAATTGAAGGTAATGGAGGAGTTATAGTTATTTTCAGGTCGCTTAAGTGTCGAACAGAAAATCGAATCGATGTTGTAGAGTGTATTTCGTTTGATCAGTAGGTGTAGCTTTAATCTAACTTTAACACTGGAACTACCAGATGGATCAGAACGACCCATTCTCGATTTCTCTTATAATTACTGGAAACGAATGCTCTAGGAATCGTTAGAGAAGCTGATTCAGTGATACACTGAAATATAAGCCAATGGAAATCTTAACCCTTTGCACTCCGAAGTTTTTCACTAGAAATATTCCAACATTTTCCGATGAGATGAAGACGATATTTTGTAAAATCAACTCAAAGCTAATTTACGTGAATATTTCTCAGCATGCATTATGTGAAGTATAATATTAAATATCAAACTTTATAGCTTCACTGTAGGAAATCAAGTGACTGAGAACCTCCCGAGTGGAAAGGGTTAAACAGAGAATTACGTTTTATAAAGAAACTTGGAAGAGTTCAATTATTTGGTAGCTCTAGTGTTAATCTAAAGCAATTTTCATTGCAATTATAACGTTTGTATGTCCGAATAATTTTCATTTCACGGCGCAACTGCACAATAAGGAAATTTGCTTTAAAAATAAAGCCGAGAGCCAATCAAGCACATTGTCCATAGTCTTGAAAAAATCAAGCGGGGTCGACCACTCGACTAATGAGTGGCTTGTCTGTCACTCCTAAACAAACGCAAATAACTCTCACGCAACACGGCCACACACACACACTCAAATTTGAAAGAAAGACGTAAGGAGCTTTGAGGACGCGAATTGTTCTCGGCTGAGAAGAGAAAACACCAGCTGATTGTTTCCATTCAGGTACTTTAATAAACATGTACAGTCGAACGTAATTCTTGTTGAACGTATTATTATTATTATTTGATGAAGTATATATCACGTTTTGAACACGGGCGGAGGACTCCACAGCGTAATCTTTTGTTTCCGAATGGCCGAGGTATAGAATAATGAATCGATCCAGAGACATCGTGCCCGCCTAGTTACGCGTTTCGATGAAATTAACTATAACCTATAATTGGCAATGTTGCGTGTGATAATACAACAAGTCACGGCGAGGAATCGATTGTTTCATATTTTTCGTTTCGCCCCTTTTTTACTCTTACTTTCATTTCCTTTCTCTTCGATTTCCAAATTAATCCGAACGGACAACGGACGTCGCGCGACCAGAGCTAGCAGAAATTTTTCGGTCGGATCGTCCGTTTGCTTGTTAAGTTTTCTATTCTGCGAAGTGTGTGCGACTCTAACGTGCGAAAGTAATTAGCGACAAATGCTTTTCTCGTTTCTTTTCGGTTCTTTCCCTCTTCTCCGGGAGGTAGACAAATTTTCGTCGGACGTCCGTGTCGGGGAAAATGATGATCCTCTGTGTTTCTGTTAGGCATGCGCGAGAGTCCTGGAAATTCCAACGTTTTCCAGGCGAGAGGATAGAGTTTCGTGTGTACGTGTGCTCGAAAAGACTGCTCGAAACGATGACTATATATATATATTTATATGTTACGATGAATTCGATTAATCTGGAAATTATACGTAGTGTCCGGCAATTATGTACAATCTTCGGTAATATTAGAGAATAATTATACGTAATCATTGGATTAACACGTTCACGTCGGCGTGTACCACCGGTGGCTCACAGTAAGTGGGTAGCATCAAATATATTATTGATCGTTTCAATAGTTTTGTCAATTTCGAGGATTCAGTCGAATGGGAAAGAGTGGAAATTACCAGTGTGAACGTGTTAACCCTTTGCACACGAGAGGCGACTCCCAGTCGCCAGATGATTTCCAGCGAAATTATCAATTTTGGTATTTACCATTAACCTTTGTATACCGCACCAGTGCGTGAAATATTGAAAGAAAATAGTTTTGTTACCTACTTTATGTATTAAAGAATCTTTCTATATCTAATTAGAAAGCATAGAATATTCCAAGTGAAAAACTTTCGAGTGCAAAGGGATGATAGCTCCAGGTTCATATCTCTCGTAACATATATACATATATACACATAAAAAAAGGAAACATCATAATTTAGAAATACACAGACGTATATACAAATTTCGCAAGTCTCACCGAGTACACTGTCTCCTTAAACCGAGGATTGTCCGCCCTTTCGTGGCACGAGACGCGCGAGGAGGCACCGAGAAACATTCGATTCCCGAAACAATCTCTTCCGAAACAATTCGATATAACGTCCGATCGCACACGCGTAGAACTTTCAACATTGTCACGCACCGAGTATCGCCGAAGCACGCATACGCGGTCGGGCGCTCGCGTGCGCACCGCACGCTGCTCGCATGACGCTCGCTCGCCTCTGCATGATTATGTTCCAGATCCACCGAACAGTAGATACACGGTATTGCTTATCGACTCTGCCAATAGTGTGCACAACATCCGATCGTAACGTCCCGACGAACCCCTTCCTCTTTATTTGGCAGTTAAGAAATTAAGAAATCGATCTCGCGGAATCACGTCTCTACAGCAATGCGACGTTCAACCGGTTAACTGCGTCCGACGAGCGTACGCGTCGTTTTCTAACGTAATGATTTCCTCGAGAATCAATTGTTCGTCTCAACTAATGTAACTTTCATATTTTCAATTGACCAGCTCGATGTGTATACTCGTCGTTGCTTTTCCACCCCTTGCGGACGAAGATTCTTCGAAAAATCAGATGAAGCCAATACACATAAATTGTATAATCGATAGAACAAAGGAAACCACGCTGATTTCTTGCTAATTAACCCCTTAACTTGCACGCTCGAGTTAATTCGAACCTAAACAGGCCAAACTGTGAGATAACAATGTGAAAGCAAAGGAAAAAAATCGTTTTATCGATATTTATCATTTACATGGGATTGTAAGCTATAACGCTTATTTATTCAAGAATAAAATATAGCCTTTTTCCATGGAACAAAAGTTTCCATGGTTATTTTAAAAAAAAACTGTGCGTTAAGGGGTTAAACGATTCGTTGGCGACTTTTGCAAATATAAAAATTCCATCTCGCCGGAACGTCGACGTTCCGCAAAGGGTAGATCGCGGTTCTCGAACTGAATTCTACAGTTAACGGGTTAACCGGTGCGACGTCCGCCCTAGGTGTTACACGCTGTATAGCGTCGCCGAGAACAGGTGGGAGAAGCGGGGAATAGAATGCCCTAACCTTCTCGAGCCGCACGCGGCGTTGGGTCAAATGTTCTTTTATATAGTAAATAATAAATGGTCTGTTTTATTTTAAGTCGTACGTACAGCCTTGGGTGTTCTATATACCGCCGGTTCATCTCGTCCCTGCCTTCCCCACTCCGAAGTATTGTCTTCCCATTCAATCGCATAATCGCAGAAAAAGAGAGGCTCACATAATAGTAACACCTTTGGCGTACACATCGCGCGAGATTTCTATCGACGACAGCCTCGTATTCGAGTAAACCAAGAAACGGGTAACTGTCGCAGCCGAAGAGGAACATGTAATGAAAAGTGGTTTCAGCCAGGTTAAGATCGACGTTGCGTGTTCGTTAACACTAGAACTACCAAACGGGTCGACGCGACCCGGTTTCTTCTTTCGCAACGATCGAAAAGGCATGGATGCTTCGAGAAATTCTCGAGGAAACCGATTCAGTGATACCTACTGATACAGAAGCCGATTGGAATCTTAATTGCTACGCACCTGTGGCTCTCGAGGAATTAAAGTCGGTTTAAGTACTCGGTAGTTCTAGTGTTAATTCGAGAAATTCAGATAAGCGCCGAACCTATCTATAAGTAACAAGTGTATTCTCGTTAGCGACGAAAACTCTTACAGCCATCTCATCGTACCATTGTTCTCTTTTCGCATTCATACCCGCACAAACACACACACATACACACACATACGCGTTCTTTCTCTCCTCCTCTCTCCGTTTCTCTCGAGCTGTCTACGACGTACAAAACAATTACGCTTGAGCTTCTGTACTTCTCCATTCGAATCTAACAGTAATTTGTCTTTTTTCTTTTCCCCCTCCTTCTGTCGATACGCGTCTCTTCCGACTGTTCCGCGGATACACCGCGAACCGTCCGTCTCTCGTATTCGCGATAAGGAATCGCTCGTAAGTACGTAATAGCTGCGGTGCCGGAAGCTATTTCCAGCGATAAATCAGCCCGCGAGCGCGGGGAACGTAAATAGCTAGTAAAATTAAGAAGTGCTAATTAATGTAACGGCGGAACGTTCCCGGGCCGCGCTTCCCGCTGAAACCACCCACCCCTTCCTGCCCCTAATGCAGACTTCCGCGGAACGGCGTTCGCGTGGCGCCGCGCTCGAGCCGATACGCCGCCAGCTTATTGCCTTACCAAGATCAATGGAACGAAACACCGAAAATATGAGGATACGCGGGAGTCAACGGTGGAGAATAAGCACTCGATGCAAGCGGAAGGATTTCGGGACGACGAAGCTAGAAGCGTGCTGTAAGTACGAGTGGCTCTCGTTGCTTGTCGCAGGATGAATCCGCCTGGAGCGTATTTCAACCCTTTGCACTCCGAAGTTATTCACTAGAAATATTTCAACATTTTCCGATGAGAAGACGATACTTTGTAAAATGAACTCGAGGAGGAATTCACGCGAATCGACGGGCAAAGTTATTTTACGCCGATATTTCTCGGATTGATGCATCGTATGAAGTATAATATTAAATATTATATATTATAATTAGTAGGAAATCAAGTGGTGACTGAGAGTCACCTTCCGAGTGCAAAGGGTTAACGAAAGAGCAAAGCGAAACAAAGAATTATATGTTTGTCGGAAAGACTAAAGAATTCATTGTTGAGAGAATTAGTATCGTTTCGAGCTTCAAGATGACGCGTATACTCGTCGAACACAGTTAACCGGGTACACCGGTGCGTACTTATGTGGAGCATAATGTAATTTCATCGTATCGGCAGGCGTAATCCGATCGGTTCGGATGTCGGACAAGCGAGCGATTCACGCGCTCGTCTAATTACCACGCGACGGCGGACTTCGACACTCGAAGTTTCCCGAAGTTTTCCTTTCCATTCAACCGAGGCTATTCATTCAAGATAAGAATGCGTTGCCAGCATACGAGCGCGCACGCGACACGGATAATATCGTTCGGTAAAAGCTCCCGTCGCAGGTAGAAAAAGTTCCGCGGTATTCTCGGTTGTAGGCCCGTGTACGACACGTTCGAGTTAGGTCCAACACTTTGTCCTTCGCGACGGTGTTCCCCGCCTTAAAATATTCTTCTCTGCAAAGTCACTAGACTCGTTCTACCTAAGCGTGTGCATCCCCTGGCCCAGGGGTGGCCAACCCGTGGCGCATCGCATCCTTGCGTCTATTTATTTTGACATGCTTCGATTAACGCGTGCCTCTCGAACTCATGTAAATTAATGAATTTAATCGTCGGATTGAGTTATTTCTATCTCATCCTGTAAGTTACATTACAATATTGCATTGCACCCTTGCGCCGACTTATTTTAAAATGCTTTAATTAACGTGTGCTTCTTGAACCGACGTCAATTAATTCATTTAGTCGCGAAATTGAATTATTCTCTTTTCTCCCGTAAGTTATATTACAATATTGCATTGCACCCTTGCGTCTATTTATTCTTTTCAAGCGCTTCGATTAACGTGCGCCTCCTGAACTCGCGCAAATTAATTCATTTAATCCTTTGCACTCGAAAAATTTGTCACTGGAAATATTAAATTTACTTTTATGAGATATAGATGACATTTCTTTCGACTAACTCAACGAGGTATTTTATTTATTTCTTTACAATTTTGATGCACCAATCGAGTGACTGAGAGGCACCTTCGAGTGCAAAGGGTTAATCGCGAGATTGAGTTATTCTTTTTCCTCATCTAAGTTACATTACAATATCGCATTGCACTTATTTTTAAACGCTTCAATAAAAGTGTCTTTCGAACTCACGTAAATTAATTCATTTAATCGCCAGATTGACTTGTTCCTTTCCCTCCCCTAAGCGAAGCAGATCCTTCTACCCCTATTTTCCTACCCCAACCGTGAATATAAGGTCGAGCAGGTGCTCGAGTTGTACGGTATGCAAAAGGTTGGCCACCCCTGCCAGGGCGGTTCACACGGTACACAAGACACGTTTGGTTGCAGGCCGCTCGCCGCTTAACCCTCTCAGTACCCGAAAGTAGGAACAGCCCTGCAGTCTGTGTCACTTTACGTTACGTTCGGCTCGTCCCGAACCATAAACCAATCGACAGCGAAGCGACCCAAGATGATCCCGTAGTCACAGACCAGGTGCGCGGCACTCCGGAATCTTGCTAATTTTTATGACGTCATAAAATACTTGGACGTAACCGTACGGGAGCAAACAAATAGTTGTAAATCACGACGATGACGAAACGAACCTAGACTTTCGACGATTTCCCAGTTTAAGACGCGAAATAGACACACTTTCAACCGATGACGAAACAACTCTCTCCTATCGGAAAATGCAACTACCAATCCCGAAAAAGGTTTACAGAAAATATCACGCTACGAAACCTCGCGGAAGACAACTAATTATTTTCCGTCTGAGTGGCGAGCATCGCGATCGTACGATCGAATCAAGTTTATTCATTCGTCCTCCTAATTATTCATTCTCGTTATCGCCCGCTTAAAATGGAAAAGTAGACCAACCGCGCTATTTAGAACTTTGCTATCTAAAAACGGAAAAGCGTCTCTTAATTCCTGAAACGAGAGAAGCGCGATCGACTTGCTATCTCGATTGACTTTTCTACTCGAATGTATATTTTCTAAAATATTTCTGCACGCCGAGAGAAACGAGTACTAAAAGGGTTAAAGATGCCTCCGCCTCGTAAATGTTTAACGAGACCACACGCCCACACGCGCGATAACGCGATTTGTAATCCTCTTAACGTGGCTTAACGACAATGATGGTAATAGGATTGAATCGGGAGGTCGTTAGATGATCCGGGGATGAGTGGAGCGAGACATTCGCCAAATCGGCGAGCTAATCGAGAGTCGTGATCTGCGCGCACCCCCGCGGATCGCTTCGCGCCGGAAATCGGTTCGATCAACGCTTCGACTGCCGCGCCACCCGAATTCGGACGACACCAGTTTTTACATAAACTCGAACATTAATTTTCTCGGTGACGTTTCGAACCGAATTTTGTTGCGTGTACGAGATATAAGTTTCTACTTTATTAAGAAAATTATTTTCACCGCATAGGTATTCCGATGAGTGTTCATTTGGCAGTCAACGCGTTCACACTAGGTTTACGGGCATTTATTGTACGGTTTATTCTATTGTTCCCGGGGAAGCTGATATTCGTTCGTTTAGATTTTGGAAATTGTAGATGTAGAAATCAATTGCATCAACGAAAACCGATTGAATCATTTACCGAATAATGTTTATAAAATTGAATCTGCGTGAAATTGACGCGTTCCGTAAAGCTAGCGTTAACACCGTTACTTCCGCGATGCGCGTGCAACGAGTCATCGCGTAGAAATCGTGCCGAACGCGCACCGTCCGTATCTATTTTCCCTGGTATATTGGATTTCCGGTGGGTCAACGTGAAAATATCACGTGAACGTGCACCTTGACACGATTCCGCTCGAATCAGGTTATGACAATCGTGTCTCGGTTAGATTGAAATCAGCGAAGGTGTCGGGCCGTCCGGCGTGCGCGCGATTAGTTTCGGGATTGGATCCTCGGGCGGGTCTATTTTCTTCGGGCGGCACCGTATTTCCGGGTGGAGGGGTTTACGGGGTGAGAGGTCAACGTTAAAATATCGGGTGAAACGCGCACCTTGACCCGATTCGGCCTGGTTCGCGGAACTCCGCCGCGTAACCGGCGGAGTTCAGAGCTAAACCCCTCCGGGGATCAATCGGCAGCAATGATTTTCAGCTGTCGGCCGGCTTCGTGGTTGACGTCGGGGAAAGTGGAAGTCTCCGCGCGTAATACGGTTTCCTCGTGCTTAAGCGATGATCGAGCGTGCCTCGATCAGCCGGTGATTCGTCGCGCTCGCCGAACCATTCAATCCCGCGTATCGAGCCGGCGCGCTCGCTGATGAACGAACAGTGTCGTATTATCTTATAGGCACCTCAGGGGAGACTCGAAGGTCTCGAGGAAATGGAATCCGGGAAACGTTCGCAATTAGAAAGATAATTAACCCTTTCCGCTCGACAGTTTTTCAATGGAAATATTCAATTTTCTGACGAGACATGGATAGTTTGAAACTAATTTAACCCCTTGCCCTAACAACGAGTGAGACTCGTGGTGAAGATTTTCAACATGATTCAACAAATATATGTATTAATCGATACACTCGAATTCAAAGTGAATACTATTCCCCTGTAATTAACCATTATACTTAAAAGGAAATATAGGCGTAACGTATGCTTAGAATTTTTCTCTTTTCCCAATAAGTTATTAGTGACAAAGTAACGATATCGATCAGAGTTGAGAAAGAAATCATAGGCCAAGGGGTTAACGACAATTCACGGATAAATTAACACTTTGAACTCTGTAGGCTCCAATATTGTACCAGTTATAATACTAAAAATATTTTAATGAATCTTAAAGAAACCACCCTAAAATCATTCGATTCTCCACGCATCCAAATTTTCTACTAAGGAGAATAAAAGATCAAAGAAATGTTGCGTTTCTCATTTTCGCTTTGAACACTACAAAAATTAGTTGCAGTTGCGAGATTACAGACAGATTAGAAAACAACCCGGAGTGGCAAGGGTTAACACGTTCCCCGCGTTCTCCAGCCCGCCAGGGGCCCGCTTCGCTTCGTCTTTTCGATCGGCGCCGTTGAAACGGCCGGCAACCCTGAACATGTGCTAACCAGATCGATTATAACGTTCAGCCGCGCGAAACGGAGGAGCGTGCTGAACTCGTTGCACTTTCATTTTTCTTTGGATCCGCCTCGTTTCAACCGTTGCCCGCCGAGTGACGTACCAACGAAATGGAATATTTTAGCGCGGCGAGAACGGCCCCCTCGACGACTCCCTTCTCGGTGGAAAATTCGGATGCGTGGAAAATCGAATAATTTCAGGGTAGTTTCTTTAAGATTCGTTGAAACATTTAATACTATAACTGCTGCAATATTCGAGCCCACAGAGTGCAAAGGGTTAACGCTAAAACCACCGAGTTCAATTGACTTTTGAAAATTTCGCTATAGAAACTCCAAGAGTGCACCCGTTCACTTTAATTGATTTACAATTCAATTTGCTTAGCGCCGAATGAATTTCTTTAATAATTTCTCGGAGAAACATTCGTTACCCTTCCAACAATCGCTAAAAGAAGACATCAGGCATGGGTCATTCGACCCATCTGGTAGTTTCAGCGTTGAACATTCGAATTCCAACCGACTGGGGACGCGCTCGTTCGCGATCGCTCGGCCGCATTGTTCCCGCGCACGCGAACCGGTAACGCGCGAACCGGAAAGAGATGAGTCAACCCGTGATTCTCGTTCGGCCATGTTCTCCTATCTTCCCTCGTTTCCTTGCGCATTCTCTGAACAGTTCCTGCGTTTCGTTGCGTCGCAGTACTTCCATCGACGCGAAATCGTTATCGGCTGAATCCTGTGCGCCTCGAACGACAACTCGAACATGAATTAACAAAAACTTTTAGGATTACACGGGAGTAACTGAAACTTATTAGCATGCTTTATGGGATTTCCATCGATGGGAATTAGAAGGAGAACGAAAGTAAATAGCTCGCGACCGAAAGGGTTAAGGTTTCACGTGACACCGTTCAAACTCTATTCACGTTAAAACCACCGAACAGTTCAATGTTTCTGAAGATCCTCTGTAAAAACTGCGAAAGTATCTATCGAAACTTTCACTGATGTACGATTCAGTTTGCGTATTGCTAAATCACTTGAATGATTTCTCAGAGAAACGTTTGTGATCTTTTTAACCCCTTGCCGTACCATTTCACTATCGACAACTTGGAAGAAATCCAGCGAAATTGTCCGTTCTACCTCAAGTGGAAATTTCATTTGAAGATGATACAACGATAATAGCAAAATAGTTGTTCGCTTCGATCCGTGGGTAACGAATAAGATCGATCGTTGTCAAATTAGTCTGGAAAGGTTCATCGCGTCGACGTTTCGAATTTCGTAGCGTTCCTAGAAGAGGCTCCACAACTTCGCTTCGTGACGTTGGGCGGGTATTCCGACGTGTAATCCTCTTAGATATCCGTTTATAAACACGAATATAATTACACCGACAAGTGGACTGCGGAACGGGCAACAGATGCACGTATTCAGCCGAGGAAGAGGAACATCCGAACGGAACCATTCAATTTAACCAGCTCACCGTGGAATTCGCTTGGAAAAATCTCTCGTGGCCCGTGGAATGAAATCAACCGTTGACGATTATGCACGTCGACGCAGGGCAAATGCACCTAACGTACGAGCCGCTCGGAAGTTAATGCATCAGTGGACTTTCTGATATTCTCTGGTTTTTCTTCGTTTCAATGGAACCGGTGATATTTGTTTTAATTATTCAAGGATTCACTCGTTTCTTTGTTTGCTGAATATGTCGTGAAATTATTTTCGAAGCCGTATCATGAAATTTCTGATCTTTTCTCTGGCTTTAAGCAGGTATCGAGTGGGTCGTATATAGAAATGGATAATTATAGCAAAGAGATAATGAACTCTGCAATAAAAATCAACCTCGTTCGCTGATTCCTATCGTATCAATCATCCTAGAAATTAATCTTATCGAAATGCCCTCGACACTCTACCAGGAAACAGGAAATACGAAGCCTCTACCGATGAAATATTCTTTATAGCCAGATAACGCTTCGTTCGGAATGAGAGAAAAATCGTTTAATCTAAACCTTCGCACTCGAGAGGCTCTTCTTTATAATTTCGTCGAAGCAGAAAGTCTGCGTTCAATATAAAATTGTACGATACATCGAGTATCATTCTACGTCTACGTTTACTCTAGACCGCTAGAATCTAGAATTTTTCAGTTTACAATTTCGTTGCGTTCAATCGAACGGCGACCGAGAGTCGCCCCTCGAGTGCAAACGGTTGAATGGTACAATTGTGATACTACAAATAAATATAGAAAAAATGATTAACCCTTTGCACTCTTTGACTCTCAGTCACTACTTGATTTCCTACAGTGAAGCTATAAAGTTTGATATTCGATATTATACTTCATACAATGCATCAATCTGAAAAATATTCACGTAAAACAGCTTTGTCCGTCGATTCGCGTGAATGTCTCGTCGAGTTGATTTTACAAAATATCGTCTTCTCACCGGAAAATGTTGAAATATTTCTAGCGAAACACTTCGGAGTGCAAAGGGTTAAAACCGGTGGAGGTTGGAATGAAATGGAACGTCGAGTCCGACTCGACACAGGGCTGGCAAGGGTTGAAGCGGATCGCGTATCTGTTTATCTCGTCGCGGAGCAATTCAGGCTCGTCCGTTTGTCATCCTTTGGCGCGTGAACGTGGGGCCGACAGGCGTCAGGACTCATCCTCGCGAAATTCCGTCGAAATTTTCGATGAATCAGCCGCAGGTCGGCCGTGAACCATCGAGTTAACGCTCGCCACGGTCCCCCGGAGCCGAACAAAAGAAGAACGCGGCGAACACGAGCGGGGAATCTCGCCGCGGAATCGGGCTACGCTATTTACCATTATTACGCTTTTGTCTCGTTAATAAACGCGTCCTCGGGCGTTCGCGCGTAAACACGCGGGTTAGGTAAAGCACGATAAACGGATTTCGCCGGCGATAACTCGCGTTACGTAAACGATAGCGTCGCGATGGGGTACGCAGGTACTTAAGCACCGGTGACTAACACTGGAACTACACGGCTGGCCAATTGGATTTCTACAATCTCTCGCCGGGAATTCCTAGAGTGCGTTCACTGAAATTTTACGATGAATTTAGGAAACTCTCTTTCTCCTACGAAACTGTCCATTCTACTTCAAGTGGAAATTTCATTTGAAGAGGGTACAATGATAATAGCAAAATATATAAATACGATAGCGTACAGTGAAATTTTACATTAATAGTGTCGTCTATATCCGATGCTCGTGAATGAAATAAAGAAAAACGTAATTTTATTCTGAAATGAAGTTTTGATCGCGCTCCCTAGGAATCAACTAATTAACAAAGAGAAAGGAATTGCTTTTATTGTCCATCGATTTCAAAGCGAGCGTCGCGTTAAGCATCAAACTTTCTAATTCGGATCGACTGAAACTGCGACGCAGAGGCACCTCCGCAGTGCAAAGGGTTGAAGCTTCCGGAGCAGAGAGTTAGGACTCGTATTTGTACAATGGTATCAGTCGAGATCCCCGTAAACCTTCGTCAAACGATGTTTACGGAGCGCAACCTATATAGTTGTACACCTCGGAAGAGTTCCGTGTCAGCTTGTATACAGCAGAATTAATCACGAATGATTCATGACGCGGCGGACGCTAAAAGTAGCAGCGCGATCCACAGCCGAACGAAGAGAAAGAGAAAAAACCGCTGCAGCATGCGGTTAAACACGTCTGCCAACTGATCGTTAATTCTTCATTGACGTCCGATGATCGTAATACGTCATAATTAACGTCTCAAGACGACACGAAGCATCCAACTCTCTTCTATATTCGAAAAGAAACCCGACTCGCGATCGAAGACGAGCGGACAAAGAATATTAGGTCAACCGAAAAGTTTCTTTTGTTCCCTTAATGCACAATCGATGCGCGATATTTCACGTTCTATCGCTTACGTACGGTTCCCTGGAACGTCTCGCGACGCCATCTTTCCAAAAATTCCTGCCAAATGAAACGCTGCAGGCAAGCCGCGGAGGAAACTCGCGCAACAATATTTATTCCGAAATGTATTATCGATCCACTCCGCGATTCCTGTATCTGCACGAACTGCCTGATAAATAAAGCTGCTCCTACCCTTTTTGGACACGCTGTATATAAGTTCCGTAACACTTTACGTACGCCGTAAGGAGATTATTCGATGACTAAGATTACTAGATCGAGGAATGCGCGTCTAACTTGGTCAGTTTCCATCTTATTTAACACTACGACTACCGGATGATTCAAATTGATCACATTAATCCGTTCCTACTTCTTCCCCAATTATTAACACTAGAACTATCGAGCATTCAATACGATTAATATGCAAATTACTTTTGCATTGTATATCAATTGTATAAAATACAATTGATATACATTGATATACTAAAATTGTATATCAATTGTATAATTGATAGAACAAAAGGAAACTAAAAGCTGATCTCTTGCTGTCCGAGTAATTAAATAATTTTTTTCTCGCTTAGTCTTCGAAATGTGAAAATTTCATCTCCGGAATGTCGACATTCGTCCGCGAAGGGTTAATCACAACAGTCTCGACGACTTATTAACCCCAATCGTACCACGTGTTTTCGTAACGAATACTACGATGTGACCTTCAGTCACTTGTGAGAATAAACGGAATGATTAAAATGTTATTGTTTCCGTTTATAGGGTCGAAATTTTCAAAGCCCAATAGTGTGACTGAATACACTCAATACGCTATAATAGAAAGAAAGAAAGCTACGTCCTGATCTCTTACTATTCGACTAACTACATCATTTTTCCACGACTTAGTCTCCCAAATCTGAACATTCCATCCCACCGAAACGCCGACATCCGTCCGCAAAGAACACGTTAAGCGCCATGTCAGTCACTGGTCACTGACGCTTCCGAATGACTAGAAAACAATCGTAACATACAAGACAACCGACGTCGAACGAAGATGTTTAATAACCTAACAAAGTTGTTGATAGTGCACTGCAAGGATCGTAACGTCGAGTAATTAATAACTGTCTCTGCTTTCCTTCGCTACGACAGAAAAACTCAATGGGAAAACGCTTAAGATTTTCGTGGCGCTTAACGCGTTAATCGAGTAAACCATAGTACTTCGGTTTGGTCACCGGTGACGACCCCCATGGCATTCAACGTGTCAAGCGACTCCGGTTCCGCGGAGAAATAACTCGGAACACTCCGGTGCGCGTTATCCCCGCGATTGCGCGAGTCGTAACAAAGGATTTCCCGCGGTGGAAATAAAATCGTGGGACTCGAGCGGAACGAAAAGAAGGAGAAGCGCTGGCGCGCGCGCACGGGCTTCCCCGACGCAATCGCTTCAAGGATCAACGGCTGGCTTTACGAGCAGCGTGTGTCGGCCGGAATGAGTCATGCGACGCGGAATGAAACGCTTAATAACGAAATTATCGATGTGGCCGCACGACGCACAGTTATTGTTGCGCTCAATCACGCTCAATCTAACGGGCCAACCCGTTAACCGGCAGACGTCCGGCCGCGGGCCGAGCGCGATTAAATTAAACGAATAAAAACCCCGATCGGACTCGATCTTTGAATTCCGATTTCGAGTAGCCCGGCAAAGTGGTGATAACCGAATACTAAGAACAAACGATTAACCCTTAGCACTCCAGATATTATTCACCGGAAATACTCAATATTTTTTAATGGGACAGACGACGTTTTCTTAGATGGAATTGAGAAATCTCACATGCATCACTATTTTCTTTCAATGTTTCGTACATTGACGCGTTATGCAAAGTTTCTTATTAAATATCAAAGTTTACAGTTTTGTCGTGTCGAATCGTTTGGCGACTTAGGGGCGCCTCTGGAGTGCAAAGGGTTGAAATTATTTTACGATTCTGTTCCAATAATTTTTATAGTATCTAACCTTAACTTCCTAGCGAAAGTGGAACATGCTGTAACATTTCTTAGATCTTTTATTTTCCTTGTTACTGCAAAATTTGGATGAAAAATCTAATAATTGTAGGTAGTTTCTTTAAGATTCATTGAAATACCTAATATTATTCCTGGTGCAATATTAGAGCCTACAGAGTTCAAAGGGTTAATAACGATGAGAGTTCACGAAGATTTTTCTGTGTTGAAGTTATATGGTTATAAGGGAATAGAAAGAAGGCATGTTTGAAGATTATACGCGATAAATGTAAAGGAATCTAGAATTAACAGTAATTAGAGATTCGAATGAAGAACCAATGAATGTTCCCACTGCTCCAAATAGAAATCTGGCGATATTTGACTCGCTCGGAAGACAATATTAAGTAATGAAAGAATTGAGGGAATTAATGTCTTGGCTTCCGAGACGATCGTAAAACATATTCGGAAGCTACGGAACGAAGGGCTCTCTGACCCAGAAAAGACGGAGGAACTGAAGAGAATATAAGATTTGGAAAAATCAGAAAATATCCGAAAGATTTAACATTGACTACTACCGAGTGATTTGCAGGTCGGAGGAGAAACAAGGAAAACCGAGGGAAAGAGAGAGGAACGAAGAACCGAAAGAAATTCTGGCCGGCGATTAGCTTTGTCAAGGTGAACGCCGGTGGAGGAGCCGGCGAGCCAAACGAGAGAGGGATTCTGGAACGGCGGAGGAGGCTCGGTGTCAAACGGCGGAATTTGAGAAAGAAGTTTGGCGTCGCGTCAAGTCAGGTTACAAGGTTAAGCGCTCGTTGCACCGTATTTATAGCGGAGGCAATTCAGATCAAAGTGGTCTCAATCTTGTCACACACTCTGGAGGAACCTCGCCGATAGAAGGAAGAGTTCAATTTGCGGCTGGACGCGTCGCCCGGATGCTCCTTGTTGGGGATTGTTAACACGAGTCCGCTGTCCTGTAGAGGGTGTTACATTTAACACTGCAACACCGCCGAATACATCGGGATGACCCATTTCGAGATTCCTCTTTTACAATTATTGGAAACCTGACAAACGCCTCTGCGAGAGACGAGTAAAGAAATTAACTTGACACGTGAATGGAATTGTTTACCTTTTGAACTCTGTAGGCTTCGATATCGCATCAGTTAGAATATTAAATATTTTAATGAATCTTAAAGAAACTACCCTAAAATTATTCGATTTTCCACGCATCCAATATTTTGTACTAAGGAAAATAAAAGATCGAAGAAATGTTATAGCATTTCTCATTTTCGCTAGGAATACTATAAAAATTAGTTGCAATTGCTGATGGATTACAAAGCAACCTGGAGTGCTAAGAGTTAACACGTTAAACGCAGCACGATTCCATAGAGCAAAATACGCAAAGTGAAAGAATATTGAATCATTCGATTGAATCGCGTCATGATTGTTGCACGTTCATCTGGTTAAATGTCATCGAATTAGGTAATATTATTTGTAATATAGAAATGTTTTCAAATCATCGTTTAACACTAAAACTACCAGAGGGGTCAAATGACCCATGCTTGATGTCTTCTTTTTGCAATTATTAGAAAGGTAACAAATGTTTCTCTAAGAAATTATTAAAGAAATTCATTTAGCACTACGCAAATTCAATTGTAAATCAATTAAAGTCTGAACAGATGCACTCTCGGAGTTTCTATAGCGAAATTTTCAAAAGTCAATTGAAGTGCTCGGTAGTTTTAGTGTTAATTGAACTACAGTAATTCGATTTTGTTGGTCACCGGTGACCCCCATGGCATTCAACGTGTTAATTGCGATAGAAATGAGGAATCTTGGAGTTTTCATGGAGAAATTCGATGGGGTGGATTTCATTGGTTGGCAGATTTTGTGTTAATATTAGGCTTGCGGGCCAGGTTATGTTAATAACGAACAAGCTGGGACCAGCGAGAATGTTCAGCTACCTCGTCGACTATGGTATTTAAACCTTTGCGTTACGAGGTCAGCTCACGTGACATAGTGTTCTATATGGAGCACGTTTCGCCGACAGCCGCCTAAACTTTGAATAACTGCGAGCAATTTCTTCGTAATCAGCGTAATATTATCAGAGCCAGAAAAATTCAGCGAGAGTCGGCCGAGAACGGACTAGGAGAACAATTATAGTGCAAAGGGCAAGGGTGAAGCTTTCCTCTTTCCTGGTGCTCCGCAAACGCTGGGACATCATGCGACGGGTGGAGCAGAAGTTTCGGTGTGCGGTTACTCGAATCATTAACATTCGAAATCACTCAAATTCAGAATTATTCATTGCGCTCGAGAGGTGACTCGCCACCTGATTTCACACTGTGAAACTACGAAATTTGATATTTAATATTTTACCTTTACGCGTCGATCCGAGTATTGAAATAAAATAGCGTTGTTCCATCTCATCAGAAAATTTTCTAATATTTCTACAAAGGGTTAACCCTTAACCCTAAAACTACCGTACCAGTCAAAATGTTTCGATTGTTTCATTTCGCAATTAAATAAATAGTTCCATTTTACTCCAACGAATGTCTAAAGAAACTGAAAATAATCTTACAATTTGCATAGGGATTGCATATTAATCGTATCAAATACTCGGTGTTTCTAGTGTAAGCAAGCGACCTTTGCTTACTGCGTCCAATGCCGCATACGGGGAAACTCATTTTATTACGTTTATCATTGTCATTGTAATATTCACAATGAACTCGTTAAGTATCCTGCCGGATCGCTTCAGTGAATTTGCTTCCGCTTGTTATCCGCATTACGGTATTGTTTGGTAAGTCAACTCGAAATACTTCCGAGGCCCGTTAAGGCTCGAGGCAACACCGCTTCGAAAACATTTCAATGAATTGATCGAGCGATTACTGTAATTTCGCCGGCTGAATTCCATGATGTTGCAAGATTGACCCGGTATCGGGCTCGCTTATTGTTATCAGCCGGTTAATTACACACGCGCCGGGACAATTCGAGGAAGCCGCAAACCACGGGTTGCGCGCGCGGTGACTCGGCCGGTTCGGTTCGGTTCGGTTCGTTCCCATTCGTCGCGCGTAACGAACGCGTGCGAGTGTCGTTTCCTTGATCCTGCGCGCGGGACGGCCGGCGTGAGATCATTCCGCCTTTTTAATTATGCGCGCGACCGTCTCTCGCTGACCGGCGATCCGGCGCCGCGTTAACACGCCGCGAGCGTATCGGGGATTGTTCATCTAATATATACGGCTATTCGAGCCGTGAGGATTTTAATAAGTCGTATTAACGAACGTTGAATGACTCCCCAACGCTTCAGCCACCGAGCTGCTCGTAGCTGTCTTAGAAAAGGACGGCGAGTCTCTGAGAACTTTTCATCTGTGCTTCGGTTCACGCGTCGAAGTAAATTTATAGAGAAGAATACAATGAAAATGAGCCCAGAAAAGAACAATAGAGGAAACTAATGTAATGGCTTCTGAAATGATTACGCAACGTATTCAGAAGGTATGAATCCCAGAATAACCGAGGAGAAATTTATTCCATTGAGATTTGCAAAAATCAGAGAATATCTCGAAATTGTCCACCGCATTGGCTTCTAACCGATGTTCTTAATATAAGTGATCAAATTGTGGTTAAAATAATCTTGAAAAACATCGTATATCTCATCAGGAAATTTCGAATATTTCCAGCGGAGAACTTTCGAGTGCAAAGGTCTGTTATACTGTCAATTATCCCTGACAACCTCCTCGTCTACCTGCACCCTCCAAGTATTAACCCTTTGAACTCTGTAGGCTCCAATAATGCACCAGGAATAATATTAGACGTTTTAATGAATCTTAAAGAAACTACCCTACAATTATTAGATTTTTCACAGATCCAAGTTTTGCACTAGGATCCAAAGATCTATGAAATGTTATAGCATTTTTCATTTTCGCTAGGGATACTATAAAAATTAGTTGCTGATTACAAAACCATCTGGAGTGCAAAGGGTTAGAATTGGAACAGAATCGTAAAATAACGTTAACACCTTGCACTCCAGAGGCACCTCTAAGTCGCCAAACGATTTGACACGGCAAAACTGTAAACTTTGATATTTAATAAGAAACTTCGTATAATGCGTCAGTGTACGAAACATTGAAAGAAAATAGTTTTCCTCGATGCATGTGAGATTTCTCAATTCCATCTAAGAAAACGTCGTCAGTGTCTCATTAGAAAATATTGAATACTTCCAGTGAGAAATTTCTGGAGTGCAAAAGGTTGAATGAAAATATTGGATGGCGTCTTTCGACAGCCACCGTGAAGCAGCTGTTAAAAAATAAGGCTCCATTGTGGCATTCGAGGTGCGCGGGAGATAAGAAAATGGTTCCTATTCGAGTGAACGAGGCCCATTTCTCGGCGACGCGGCGCTCGAAGCGTTAACGGGGCGATCACCGATAAAACGCGGTCTCATCGTCTCCGGAGGATTTTTATTTTTGAGGTCAACCTCGAACCTCCGCGTTCCTTTTCTTCCTAATGGCCGGGATTTTTCCTGGACCCGTCCGGAACGCCGCGGCGTAAGTTACCTTCGCGTCGTCGGGGAAACTCGCGCGGAAATAACCCGAGATCTTGAACCTTTAACCCTTCGCACTCCACAAGTTCCTCATTAGAACTGCTCAACATTCTCTAAGATACCAACGACATTCCTTCAAACTGACTCGACGGAGACATCACACGTAAATTGAACGAAACTGATTTCTTTCAATATTCCACATATGGACACGTTGCACAAAGATTAATATTGAATATCGAACTTAATTCCGCTGTGATATTAACTGGCGACTGAGAGGCGCCTGCGGAGTGCAAAGGGTTAAGCTCCTGTCCCGCGATTTCTTTCGCGGCTATGCTAATTAGAGATACCTCGGCGTCGGCCGATTATTTTAATACATTAACTGCTTGGCTTGTAATGTCGTGTCGGACTCGCGCGAAAATTTGCAACTGAATTTGACAAATTTAAATGTCGTTCCTTTGTTTTCCATGTTGTATACCCGATGACCCAATGACAATGCGTCGCGATTGCCGAGCCAGGGATGCGTCAATTAACCCTTTGCACTCGAAAGTTTTCGCCTGGAAATATTCAACATTTTCCAACGAGATGTAGTCGGCATCGTTTGAAACTAACTCAACGATAATTCACAGAGAAATTAAGCAACAAAGCTATGTTATCGAAATATTTCACATTGCAATAGAAAGTTTCATTTAACATACTAAACGTTCACTTCATAATTTTGCAGTGTCAAATCGAATGGTGACTCTGACCTCTCGAATGCAAAGGGTTAAGATTACTGAGTCACTAAGACAGATCTACCTTTTGACCTCTTCCCTACCACATTTCCCATAATAATATATATATATATATATATATATATATACAGTGAAACCTGTTTTTGTGTGGTCCTTTTCTATGCAATTCTTTTTGTGCGATTTTTTTTATGCGGTACATGAATTCCAACGGTGTTGTTTTTTAAGCGACGAAAATTTGAACCAGTTCATCGCAAGATGCGCGTTTTTTACTACGACAAGTAGCAGTGAATTACATACATTGTGAAAATGTCTCCTTGTATGAGAAATTAAATTTTTTTAAAATGATTCCACGTGTAATTCAATTATTTATTTCGTTCGAAAGCACTTTCTCGCTGTTTCGTAAATTTCTGAACATTGTTTTCTGCGCGGTTTCTTTTATGCAGTCCCTATCTACGCTAGAAAAACAGGTTTGACTATGTATCAGTTTTTCTGGAAGCGAGAAGGCAGTTTTTACGTGCGACCAAACCGAGTACCGATACTTAAATAAAATTCTCTACGATTTAAAAGGTGTTGAAACTCGATTTCGTCGACCGGAGTCAATATAAATTCAATATAAATATAAATTCCGTAATACTTTTTTATTATCGATCGTTAAGCTTTGTAGTAAGCGTAGAGAGAATAAACATCGAAATCGGTTCTTCTCTGAAACATTATCGTATTAGATTAGATTTATCGGTTGCATCGATGATTATTAAGAAACGAATCATAAGATAAGCGGTTAAGTACATTAATCAGCTTCGCGTTCGACGCGTATGCTCGTCGCTGAGTCTATTTTGAATGATTGTTCAGAAAAAATTCCACGGTTAACTGATGAATATCAAGCTTGATAGTTTGACTTATCAAATCACGTAGTAACCGAGAGTCTCTGGAGTGCAGAGGATTAACCCCTTGCCCTGTAACATTGAGTAAGAGACCCGTGGCGATAATTTCAAACGAAATCGGGTAAAGATAGATACTACACGATTCTTTCGTGTGCGAATTAAACGCTGCTCTCCCGTTATCAATGACTGTACTTTCGAGTGAACGTATGCATAGAATGTTCCTAGGATTCAGTTTCCCGACGAAAGGATCTTTGAGGACGAATGTCGTCATTTCCACATCAAACTTTCACATCAAGTATACAAAGTTGTAAACAATGAGTTTGTTCGAATAACAAATCACCAGTTTCCTTTTCCTCCATTCAAAACTTCGATGCGCAATTCAACTCCCACGGCGAAAGGTTCTCGATACTTCGAAGAAATCCTCGCCGGTAAAGGGTTAATGGGAAGCTGGTTAATCGAGCGGTTAATTGAGACATTAAGAGGACCCCTGCGGAAGCTCCGATTCGTCAGTCTTCGGAAAGCCACAACGTTTCTATTTCCGCCTTGTTTATCTTGCGACACGAAATACGGAATTCCAATGGAAAATGGTACTCCGAGAGAGATATAGGAAACTATGCTTGAGATTATTACAGCATTATTTGGATCGTTACTTTACAATTATTAACAAGTACTGCGGTATGAATATTATATTCGCGAATAAATTACGGGAGAATATTACGGAACACACGCTTGCGAGGTTTTACGTGACTTTCTGAGAGATAGAAATCTGTGGCTCGCCGATCGACCTTCGCGTCAGTCGAAATTTGTAAGAGTACAATTAGAAAAATAGAGTTATAATGATTTTCCCAGTAAACGTTATTAAAAAGAACGTCGAACCAGATGTTTGTTCGTCGATGGACGTTCGACAGCGCGGATTGCTCGCCGCAACCGGGAAGGAAGGGCCGAATGCCTGTTCGAAAACAGAGAAACGCGAGATTCCGTTCGACGTGCACGGTTAGAATCGCAAATTAGCATGAACATCCGCAATCCGCCGGCGACGAATATTTTTAAACCGTGAATCGCGCACAAGGTTCGAGGCATTTGCATAGAACGAGGTGAAAAGAGAAGACGAATATGCGCGATACCGGAGAAACTCGATCGACTTGTAAATCAGCTGCTCGCGCGACAATTTCAAAAATTTGTAAACATTCTATAGAAATCGATATCCTCGAATGCCATCCTTGATCACCAGAATTGGCTATTCATCGAGATTCCACTTTGCCTGTATCGCGATAGTTCGGGTTCATCGGAATCAACGTATTCAACTTCTCCGGAGATCATCAATACCTTCTCAATGATTTTGGAGAAGAGACCCGTCTGGTGGTATTAGGAGTGCCACATCCAATTCACGTCTCGGTGGAATAGATTTTTAACGTGATACAGTTGGACCCGCTATAACGCGATTAAAAGATCATCGAAAAATAGCTATGAAAGTGAGAGTTTCCGTAAGAAATTGATACAAGCGGAGGACCAACTCGATACAAGTTGGATCGGTATCCGAAAGGGGAATCTCACGCGGAATTCGTAAACGTGAAACCCGTAACACGGAATATTTTAATCGCGTTACAGAGGGGGATCTACCGTGATTTTCACGTTTCATTTGATTGTTTCATTTCGCAATTATTGATATCTTAAAAGCATCGAACATTCGAAATGGTCTTGAAAATAAATCGTTTCGCTTGAATACTACAATGAACGTCTGAAGGAACCGAAGATAATCTACTGTTACAACTTTCATAGGGTTCACATATTAACCGTATTAAATGCTCGGTAGTTCTAGTGTTAATTACAAGGGGAAAGCGCGAGCAGACAACCTGGCGGTTAATTGCATTCACGCGCCGCGGCTTGATTTCCCCGGGTAACGAGCGTCGCGGCGATGAGCGACGCTTTTCAATTTCCTTCTTCGAATGTCTAAAGAGCTTTCGCAGCGAGGGTTCCTCCCGGAGAGCCGTTGATCGGCCGTGATTCATGGCGAACGCTTGGCAGTACCGCGGAAAAATGATCAATAAACCACCTGTGCAAAGAAAAAAGCGACGAAGACAGATATAGGAAAAGATAGCGGCGTCGCAATCGAAAAAGTACGTGCGATAAGGAAGGTATCGCATCTGTCTCGATAAGTTGGCGCACGATGAAACGATTACCAGGAACACCGAGTGGCGTGTTAGCGAATACTAGGATGAGGATTACCGAACCGTCGATAACCTAGATATACGCTCTACGTAACCGCGAAAAAAAATCGTCGGAGTTTCGGGGAAGTCCCCAGAGATGATACAATAGCGATGATACAACGAGTACTTAAAAACAGCCGGCTGAGACTGATCTCAAGATAACTGTTGCTAACATTCAATGGTTGACGACACGTTGCACCGGTTACATAACGTTAACACCAGGCTATTAACCGCGGAAGACGTATCGGCGATCCTACTCGATTCCGCTGTTTGCTCTCCACTCATCTTCGCGGGGAATGAGAAATAAAGAATATCAGAGAGACCGTGTATACACAGTGTATTTTTGAAATCGTAGGAGGAAGCGAGAAAACAAATGGGATATATGGGCTGACACTTTCTTGCGAAGGACTTCATCATCCAGATAATAGATTTCGAAAGTTTACTTTACACTCGTCGGATATTTGTAGCTGGAAATGGCAGGACGTGGATAAATGTTAGCCGATTCTTATTGAACACCGTGGGCGCGCAAACTTTCGCGCGCGAGCGAGAACGAGGCATCGTATAAAAATAATTCTATACTTCCCACTTGGTTTTCCAGGCGGGATAATCGGCTTTTCAATTGCATTGTGGTTTTGGGGACAGCCTGTAAGCTGGCGGGGGGTTACGGTAGATAAGATTGCGTGCCCACCAACGATTCTCGGGCAGCGCCGAACTGCAGCGATGGCGGATCGACGCCGGCCATCTTGTCGGGCCAGTTGAGCTCATTATGGTCACTGAAGTCGACGATTTCAGGGGCCAAACGGTTCGCTCGTGTCGTATAAATATCTCCATTAATTGACCACTTGACCGATGAAAGTGTTAGGGTTCAAAAGCCCCGGATTCACTTTTGTCGTTAAGCGCCGCCACTCCGCTCGCCGCGGAGAAATTACTGAATCTGCAACTTTCCCTCGGCCGCGTCGAGGCCTCTACACGTCGAGATACGTGTTGCCGATGCACGCGTCGATGCCTGGCTTTCATGATTCACGTTTCGACGTGTAAATTGTTATCGTTGAGTCGGGACCGATGCAATCTACATTACACGCAGGAATCGGAAGCCCAATGTCCTTTTACCGATATGGCAGACTAAGGCGAATCGGAACAGTTCTGATTTAACAGGAGAAAATGAACAGACAGAACTAAGAATGACTATATACTTTCATTAATTTCTCATTAATACACATTCAACTTCAATATCAGCGAAACAAATTTTGGATAAACTGAACAGAGAGAAATATCCGATTCGCCCGAAATTCCTACGTCTACAAATATTCATTGTTTATTCTATTGTTCCCAGAAAAACTGCTGTCCATTTATCGAGATCTTTGAAATTAGAAGTTTAAAAATAGACAATTTTACCAACGTTAATAAATTTACCGAAGCCAACTAGACTACTGAAGCTGGAAGAGGAGGCCCTAGAGACAAACTGCCACGCGTATCGGCAACGCGTACGATGATCTTTCGACGTTTCCAGCAATCTTTCGCATTTTACACGGAAATCCGAAAAGGAAGTGAGAAACGAGTAACAAAATGAAAACATAAAGTCGACCACTCGGTAAAAACCTTTAATGCCGAGACGCGTCTTTATAAAACGCCGTTCTCGGGTCTATTTACAAGCTTTCACGGTTATTTACAAAGTCGTATGGAATAAATATTCATTTCGCGCGACCCGGCGAACAACGCGGAACGGAAATTCAGCGAGACCGCTCCCCGGACAATATTTAAATAAACAATCCTTCCGACGATGTTCCGTTTTCGCCGTCTGGTTGGCCGCAGATTCGTGAATCCGGTTTTAACTGTCACGCCGATGCAAGTTCCGTGCATCTGTTCGTGTTTCTTTAAGAATAATAAATACTCGTGACAAACAATGCCTAGTCACGTACGCAATATGGCGGATGTTTCTCCGTTCGCGAACGCGAGCGTTGGATGACAATTAGATATTAATATAAGTTAATACCTCTCTCGTCATCGGTTAATGCGAACATATGATAATAATACATGGTAGTAATAATAGTAGTAATAATAATAATAATAATAATAATAATAATAATAATAATAATAATAATAATAATAACAATAATAATAATAGTTCCGCGTTACATGCATTCAAGTACATAATCTCGATTGAAAATAGAAAGAAAAAAACGGAAAATATATTTATATACACATATACAAATAATGACGACGTTAGAGTACATGGAGCGATTGACTGATGACCAGAATCGTGGTTATCAGAAGACTAGATAGTTCCCCCTATCCGACCCGACGACGTCAAAAGAACAATCGGTAGGGCGATTCCGTTTCCGAAATGAGCAAACAAGAAAAACAAAAGAGAAATGGAAACATCTTACGCGC
The DNA here is from genome assembly GCF_051020985.1 of Nomia melanderi. Lineage (NCBI taxonomy): Eukaryota > Metazoa > Arthropoda > Insecta > Hymenoptera > Halictidae > Nomia > Nomia melanderi. Next base: position 713,122 of record NC_135002.1, on the reverse strand, counting down.
GTATTTACGAGGCGAAGTTATAACCTGCGTCGCATCGAATAACACGTGCACCATGGGACTGAATTCAACCTCACTTGGGAACAGTGTTGGGCGTTGTTCGACGGTTTGTTCAACGACAATGAGAAATAAATAATTGATTCGAGTTGTTAGTATCTAAGCATCAGGATGACTCCTTGGGAATGTGTCGATCGTTTTACTTAAAACATTCCAAACGACGAATAAAAACTAACGAATAAATTCGTTTCGTTCCGTGATCGTAAGTCACGAGTAAGTTATTCGGCGTTGTTCGAAAGTGAGGATAAAAACTGAATTTATTCGTTACTCCGAGTAACTATTGCCCAACGCTGCTTGAGAACCAGCGCGTCGGCTGTCGCAAGGAGCTCGAGTAATACGGGAAATGCACGTGAGGTTGGCCAACCCCAGCTTATCAATTGTCTCGGATGCGTTGCGAGCTAATGTCGTTTATTAGCGAGAAATTAACTTTTCCTTGATGACTGTCACCTCGCGTCCGATTCTTCGCTTCGTTACGTTCCACGAAGGGTAAAACCTTGAAATTGACTGACTGCAGCGACCGCGAGGAAAGCGGGAGCGGTAGACGTCACTCCAGACTTTTATTTCATAGAAATCATTTCAGAGATCCCTCGTAATAAATTATTAAAAAAATATACGGTAGGTCAGAGGTGTCCAACTTACACCAGCGTTCCCCTGTTACCTCTGCTTGACCCCTTGCCTTACGATTGAATTTCGTAGCTGCCTTCGTTACTATTTATCGTTAATAATGCAAAAGAAAACATTCCATGCTCTTTCTATGTCTAAATTTAGTAGAAACCATACAAATCGCTAACACGAGGCTTCGTTTAAACTTAACCCTTTGCACTCGAGTAATGACTTTCACCACTTGATTTGACCCAAGAAAATGAAATCTCAAATTCAATATTAAACTGTCTATAATGTATCAACACAAGGAACATCGAAATGAAATAGTTCTGTCAGTTTATGCAAGGTATTTCTTTATGTTAGTTGTAAAAAGTATCATCGACATTTCATCAGAAAATAATGAATATTTCTTGAGAAAAGCATTCTCGAGTGCAAAGGGTTAAAGCATATTGGAATTCGCCTCTGACACATGTTGCAAAGCAAGGGGTTAAGGAGCTGCCCGAGACTGTGTGTGTGAGCAGTTCTATGTAGCGTTTAATACAACAGGTAAAAGTAGGTATAGAGAGAGTAACTTTTCGCGGGAGTACTCTATACACCGTTGCGGTAGGTCGTGTGTCGAAACTTCCAATTCGAAAAATCGCTGAAAGTCGTGCCCGCATCGCGAACCCAGCTTAAATTCGTTTATACATTATCTCTAACCTCTAACACAGCCTTAAACGCAATTTCAATGAAATCGAGCGTACCTGGACTCCTTCCTGCGCAGCACGATTAGAAAGATCGCGAGGATCGATTAGCTGACACTTAACAGCATCACGTACACAGATATCCGGCTTAATTTCTTAGAGTCTTAAAATTGGTGGGTTAGATTTAATCAGAAATATCCACGATTAAGTTCTTTTTGGTACGATTGTCCGATCGGTTGATCCGGTTGCCCGAATCCCTTTGAATCCGTGAAAAATCTCCTGTTTACACGATCAACGGAAAAACCGTTGGAACACGTCGCGTCCCCGGGACAGTTAACCTCGAAACGGATGCCGAACATCGCGCGGTCATTACGACTCATTGCCGCGTGTTGTAAATACAAATGAAGTCGAAGACGAGAAAGAAAGGAACGCCTAAATCCTTCCAATTTCCGACGAATCCGTCAAAACCGTACGAACAAACTGACAAATCGAGTTGCACAGCTCGGAGACTCGTTTAAAAATCTGTTCAGGCGATATTACATTTTGAACACTCACCCGAAAGGTACGATCGGCAAGACAACGTTAAGGTTAACTTCGGTTACGGTACACACGTTCCCCTCCGGTTCATCGTGCGCGTCGTGTTTACGTTCGCGTGTGGCAAACGGAAAGGAAGATTCGAAAAAACACTTGTGTAATATTTTCCACCTAATCCGCCATGATTAAACGACTTCTTCTTGTGAGAGGTCGCTGTCAAGCCGCGCGCAATACCGGTGTCCGTAATCGAACGATTTTTTTCAAACGAGGATCACACTCGCGCCATCTGCACGGCTTTGTCTCGCGAATTTCGCTAACCGTGCATCTCGTTTCGCCGCGGCTCCACTTTCCCCCCGATCTTATCGGGAACGACGCCGGGAAAAATAACGCGGACGCATCACCACGAAACACAACACAGAACACGAGCCACGGTGACTTTCCCTCCGCGACGTGAATTTTGTCTCGCGTGCCTTTTCTCCTGTTTACAATATCCAGCGAAACAACGAGCGCGACCGAGGCATCTCATTCGCTGCGACGGTTAGCCGCATTGTTTTGACCTAACCCAATGCGAGAGATAAACAACGAATGGAAAGCGTCGAAGCGGCGTGAAACCGTTGACACAAGAGAAACGAGTTGACTCGTCGACTTTATTTCGCCGGTTTAGCCGAGTCGGTCCGTTCGCTTCCTCGTTTCCCCGCCAAAAGGCTATCGGGTGTCAATGTGAACGCACCGTGGCGACTGTAACCACGTTTTTTCTCATTGCTGCCGTGCCGGGTGTCACGGTGACAAAACAAACTCATTCGGATCTCCGGTTATTAGAACAGTTCCAGTTGCCGCAACGATAAGGGACATAAACATTTTACGAATCGACGAGACGTCGCGTCGGCAGCGCGTCAAGACAGCTGCGGTACACTTTCGCAAGTATTTTCTCCGGGGAACTGTTTCATTAGAACACATCAATTATTCCGCGTTGCGATAAGGGACCTAAGGTCGGCCTCGTTACTATCTGTCCTCGACCCCCCTTCCTCCGAGCCTAGAGAGAGGATGGAAACATTACTGACTAGACTACGAATGTTCATCAGAATTCCGGTTTTGACATTTTCCTCGACCCACCGAGACAGCACGGGCTAATTCGGCGGACTAATTAACCCTTATTGGACGTCAATGGTTCAGATCTAATCTGTCAGGTAGATCTTTGCGATGTGCTCGCGAGAGAAGCTTCGCGAATTATTCCACGCGAGTTTTATTGCGTAAGAGCAGGTATACTTCAAGATTTTCCGTCGCGATCCAAATATCAGAATATTAACGCTAGAACTACCGAGCACGTGGACCGTCTTTCGAACATTTCTTTGACAGCTACAAGCGAATTTATTAACGCTTAGCCAACCGAATGGGATCTCCCACTTTTCACTTAGCAACGTATTGTCTTTTATTTTATCTTCTCTTTTGTTGTTTAGTAAGTCTTCAAGTAGGATTATTTGCAATTCGTCAAATACGGTTGTTTTTACGAAACAAAGTTTTCAGCCAAATTAATCGAACGAGTTCAATCGAAGATAATGGAAGAGGTAGTTACAGTTATTTTTAGACGGTTGCCCAAGTGTTAAAAAAAACTAGTATTGCTAAACCAGCTTCTCGAGTCGTTTCTTAAAGAAGTACCTGTACCTCCGCGGTAACTCTAAAAGAAGAATTTAGGAATCGATCGTTTCCACTGATCCGGTAGTTCTAACGTTAAACGGCGATTGAAAATTAAACGCGAAAGCTTGAATTCTTCGTTCGTACGTGCAGATATTCTCTGAAACATTTTCCGGCGCGAAGGGAAAGATAACCGCGTCACGTGACGGATAAAGGTTCGTCACGATGCCCGCGATGTCACGTGGGCGGTGACGTACGTCCGTTAAGGGTTAAAATAAAGTAAAAAAAAAAAATCATCGCGAGTGACGCACCGACGCTCGACGTTCCGCTGTAACGACGCTTCCGATTGTCTATTTTGCCGTCGTTATTTACAGGTAGCACAAAACGATGCAAACGAAAGTGTCGTTTGGAAAGGGGTATCGGAGAGCGTTAATGATTCAACGGTCGTGTCCCCGTTGAATCAGCAGTCTAGTTAAGCGCAACCCGTTACACTCTAACATAACCTATTCCGGGTAAACAAGAAAGAGAGAAAGAAAGAGAGAAACAGGACTGAGAAAGAAAAACATTGCACGATCGGTGAGCGTATCATTCCCAGTCGGCGGGTATAGTGTGTAAAATAATCGAAAGCGATGTCCGCGCGGCATGCGTATCCTTACATATTGCACCGTTACCGTGTTTACGTAAGACGCTTGCATGTATATTGTACGCGCCCGCGGTAACATCCCCCGTATAATATTTATACATATCTCTTTGTATGTATATACGTATGTAAGTGCATCGCGCGAGTGTACGTGTGTGTGTGTGTGTGTGTGTATGTATGTGTCGTGCGTATGCGGCGCATATTTTTTATATCTCGTTCTAACGTAATACAAATAAGTATAGCAAAAAATATATCGGGTGTCATTAAAATAAAATTAAATTAAATTAAAAAAAAATACAGGAACACCTACGCTGTCGCGTAATGGATGCCTTGCAACGACGAACATGACCAAACGCTTTGGATTGTGCAAAACAGTCCTCATTTGACGATATCACTGACCGAAATCCACTTTTCATCAGTCCGCGACAAAAGCGTAGCACACGTAACATTTCTGTGATTTTATTCGGTCGAGATGAACCCGCGACGGGATTTTGTTATTTGTTACTTTCAATTCTGAAGGATCGGTGTTAATGTTTCGATAGACGCGGTGTACTAGATGTTTGCCTTTCAACCGACAATGTAAATAGCGACGGGTTGTAGCGTATCGTAGAATATTCTGCCTTCGGTTGAGGTTGAACTGTGCAAGTGTTCGAAGCGAGTGCAAAGATCGTATGAACGTATGATTTGTTTCGAATTTTTTAAGGAAAAATTAATCCGGGACACGATGAAAACAAAGCGAGAGAGTGGAACCGGTATTATTTACATTGAGTTTACGCTCGGTTAACAAAAATATTCTTGCAATAAATATCTGTTGGATTATCCATTGCGGTAAAAAAGTTATTTACAGTTTGTTACAAAACAACGAAACGAACGATGTCTCGGATTCATTTGCAACAATGAGGCAGACAAGAGAAGCAGTCCTCCAAAATTAAAAGGACAATCACTTTGAACGGGAGTAGCGGTTCTTACGGATTAACAGGTAATTTTGTAGAAATTACAAGAGTCGTTTGAACCGATTAAGCTGATAGATCCATACTTAAACGCGATAAGTAACAGATAGGTGTGCTATTTTTTGCCACAGACTGCCATTAAGAATCCAAAGAAGATAAAATTAGTACGATTCGGACTGTCCCGCACTGGAATTTCACGAACATGGTCACGTTGGTTTTAACGCATTGTGAACCGCCTTGACGAACACGAGATCCGCCCCCCGGAACGCGACTTAAAGTTCTATCGTTAAGTATGAGATCGGTAGCAAAAGTGAACCGTTTTGTTCGTCTCCCCTAACCCCCCACTTGTCACCAGTGTGAAATCGGAGATTAATATTAATACTATTTCCCTTAAACATCTATCTCGCAGGTGAAGAAGTCGGTAAGCATGTATCCGGTCCACAATGCGTTGACACAACCAAATGAGTACCAGAGGTAAGGGACAGAAAGAGAGAAGAGAGAGAGAGAGAAAGAGAGAAAGAAGAGAGAGAGAGAGAGAGAAATATAGAGATAGAGAAAGACAATGGAGAACGAAGAACGCGGTTTCCCACGCGGTCCGTTTTAATATTTGACTTTTGCCTTAACCTCTTCCGCGACGCCGCCCCACCTGAGCTTGTAAACGCGGGATCGCCACTGTATCAGGGGATCTAGAACCGCTTGGAGGAAAAGATAGGGCCTGGTGATCTCGCTGAGCAACCATCCGCACACAAACTCTAATTTGTTGAACGGCAGCGGGCCGTTCTGCACGACGCACAGCAGCGTCCAGTCGAGCATGAACCACAAAAGTATGTGTACCAAATAGAAAACAAGCGAGTCCCACTCGAGGAGTACGCTGGCCGCCCAGGAAGCACAGGCACCTAACACTAAGCACTCGCTCAACGGCTCCAGCACGATCGTGGTGGGCAGCATGGCCACTCTGAGTTTCGCCCACCTTCGTAGCCTCGCCTGGAAGGAATGCAGCTCGCAGTGGCCGCTGTTCTGCAACGCCGGCTGCGAGGAGACCGTGATACGCCAGCCCCGGTCGGTCAACGACTTTGCGTAGAAAAAGTCCTCGGCCAGGTACACGCCGAACGTTTTCAGTCCGCCCACCTCGTCCAGCGGCGCCTTCCTCAGCAACGCGGACATGCCTGTGTGGCAGTTGATCCGTAGCAGGTCGGCGGCCAGGTACATGCGCGACTGCACGGTGCCGAAGAAGATCTTCTCGTACGCGGCGGCGAAACCCTCCCGGTCGCACGTGAACGGCATTTGGTGGACCAGCGCCACGTTGTCCGTCATGTAATTCACCATGTCGAGGAGAGTGTCCTCTTTCATTTTAATACCGCTGTCGCTTATCAACACGAGCTCGTGTTTCGCCGCCTCGTACGCCGGCTGCATGTTGTTGATCTTCGGATTCACGCCCACGTTACGGCCGCCGGTGAACAGCCTGGCGTCCACCTCCGGGTACTTCTCGATCAGCTTGCGCACCAGCATCAGCACCGGGTCCGAGTCGTCCTCCACGCAGAACAGCAGCTCGTACCGGGGGTACTCCATCGTGAAGAACGTCTCCAGGTTGTTGTACAGGTTCGGATCAACGCCCATCAACGGTTTGATGATCGACACGCCGGGCAACGGGGTCTCGTACGTCGGCACTTGGATGATTTTACGGTGCAGCTTGCATCGACCGGCTATCAACGCCAGCACATGGAGGATCCACATACCCGACCAGAATATCATGAAGAACACCGCGAACCCATACAGGGTATATATCATGAAGTTCATCTTCGGGGATCCTCGCGTGTACCTAGGAAGTCCTAACCTCCGACCGGCGGCGGGAGGGGGAGGGAGAGGTGTACCTCCGGCTCACCACACCTCACCTCTCACCTCTCACCACACCTCACCACACCACACCTCACCTCACCTAACCACGCGCACTTCGCCGTTTTGTCTTCCCCCGTATCGTTTCGCTGATTTATTAATCGATTCCGTTCCAATGCGCATCGATCTCGTCGACGATCTCGATTACCGCCATCCTTCCATCCGACGACGAGAGTGACGTCCGCGGCATTCTCGACGTTTCCGTCGCGCCGCGATCACGACACGCGCTGTGCCATCGGTCCGGGTGATGTGTCCATGGGCGCGGATGGCCTCCCGACGATATCCACGATGCCGTACCGTTTTCACGGCGTTCGCAACGGCGACGGCGACGTAGGACGCGCGGCCACCGCTTCCAATACATTCACGCGCTGGTTTGCCTCGCGGTTAAGGTGGCCGTCCACGAACTCTCAGCCACTCGAAACGCCGGCACGCTGTCGACGATGTGGTACAGCAGCAGCAGCTCCTGCCTCGGCTTTCTCTGTCGTCTCGCTTCCCGTCCACCGTTCGGCTTCGGATGGAACAAGGACCGCCGCCTGCGTTCACCGATCACTGACATATACACGCCGTGGGGGCACCCTCTTTTCTCACGACGCAGCCACACCGACACAGATGCTCCCCAATTTTCACGAATGCATTGAACTTCGCCCCTTTCCGACGACAACGCGCGCGGTCCGTGTGCCTCGTCGTTACGTCTCGCCGTTCTGCCCTCGACGATCCTCTTTCTCCGCGTTGTTCAGTGTTTCACACGGACGTGCCCGGGCTCTCTCGCTTCGACGGTGGTGAGCGTCACGACTCCCGAGCGTTCTTGAGCCCCTCGTTCGTTCGATATTCCACCGCGATGCAACACGGTTATGTCAAACAGGACGACCGCTTCCATTCATAACGACGATGCGCCTACGCGAACCTGTCCTCTTCTAGTCTCACCGCAGGTATGGCACTGGCGTCGCCAAGTCGATGCATACTCGAAGGCCGTCGTCGTTTCGCCGAGTGTGACACGACCGATTCGCACGGCCGGCCGAGCAACGCGAAAAGTCAATCGCGGCAGGAACCGAGGAAACGGCGGATCGACGGAGTCGAACCAGTTTAGACGCACCTGCAACGATGCACCGTCAAGCGTCGACGGGATAACTGGCTGCATGTGACAGCCGGCAGATTCGCACCGCCGCTTCGCGGCAAAGCTCAGAGCGAACGCGTCATTGGTCGTGCCAGCCAACCGACATCTGGCGCGCGTAGCCTGTTCCTTTTACGAATAAATGGCAGATTTGCACGACCCCTCCCTCCCTTTCAACATCTCGGCGCCGGGAACCAGTGAAACAGACGAATGTGGCCGTCGCTATCTCAGATGTTATCGCCTGTGCGGTAATGTCGGGCTCTATGATGTATTCCTTAACGTTCCGTTTATTTTCGAAATGTAGAACGACGGTAAATATTTACCGAGCGAATGCTCAGCAATCTTGAAATTTTCAACTCGAGAGGCAAATAGAAATTCCGGTGAGTTCTATACGAATTTACATAATATTTGCGTACTTACGTGGGTTAGGGTTTCAATGTTTCTTTTTGTTTGTTAACGAGTACTTTTTAACTTTATTGCGACAGATATTTTCTCGCAATAATATTGTCAGCGATACAGGTATTTAATTTTCTAGAGGCGAACAAGAGAATGGATACTTTCATCTGGGAATTACATCGGTAGCGGCATGGTTGTTTATTTAGGTTGCTTCTATTACATCTTAAACTAGTATTCAGATAAGTTTCACTGTAAATATGTACACAAGGGACACATGTAATTCTTCCTTTTCTTCAGGTGTGGCTCAGCTAAGCTCCTTTTGATAAATAGAGCGGTGACCTGCCTTTGATAAATAGAGCGGGGACCGTCATTGCTACGTGCTAACAAATTTATCGGGTATGTCCTTATCGCGTTACTTAAATCAACCGAGTTACGAGTTTACATTTACGTAAAGTGTATTACTGCCATGTAAATCATGAGCGTATCAAGTTTGCCAAGAACCAAAACGCGTGTAGTGTTCTATATAGACGGTGTACAGGTTATTGATTGTCACGTTCGAGCAAAGTATCGCAATAACAATCTGTTCAGTGATTACAACAGAAGAACAAGGTATCACCTTCGTTTCCAGCAGTGTACGCCGAATCCGTATAAAATGTATACAAAATTTAAATATATAAAAAATTATCTTTCAATCAGTCGCAAAATTAATACTAACCGATAAATACATTTACGATTAAGCCCTGAACTTTTTAAACAATGGATGTTTGTTCGCGGTGGACGAGCCAGGGGCTTTTCTGTATTCGTAATAAACTGCGTCGTCAGCGCCAGACATCGACGTCAGATTACCGGCCTTGCGTACAATCTAAAGTAATAATTTAAATACGATTAACATAGTACAACGAATCGGTTTACTCGATTTTAATAGAATATCAAACTTACGGGTCTGGGACCTTCTCCGGGTATTCTTTCCTCGTCGGCATCCATGTCACTGGCAGAGAGAACCTGTTGCAATAAATGGCCCTGCTCTTCTCGAGTCGCGTACATCAGATCTGGTTCCTATATAAATAAACAAAATTGGATTTTAATAATTCGCGAACAGTTTCCAATATCCAAACAATTCTACGTACTTCATCCATCCCTGCAAGTTTCGTGATAACTTTATAAGCATATCCTTGATTCACAAGAAACCGTTGACGTTTTCTCGAATAGTTCATTTCCATGGTGTCTTGTGAAACTAACGTGTAGAAGAAAGCATTGTACTCCTCTGCGATCGCCCCTGAAGATACATTTTATTCGTATTTACGTTTTCTAGTTTGAATTGGACTATTTCTATCTTTACCTGGTGGGAATTCTTACCTTTCTTAGCTCTTAAAATTCTACCCAATCGCTGGGCTTCCTGACGTCGAGAACCACCATGCGAGGATATTTGAATCAAGACGTTAGCTTCCGGTAAGTCGAACGACGTATCTGCCACTTTACTCACGAATATCGTGTTCACTTTCGTATTGAATTTGAAATTTTGCAGGATTTGTATTCGTTCGCTCTAAGCATAATACGATCATGGTGATACAAGTTAACGATGGAATAATAATCGAAAATAAAACATTTTACTTACCTGACTGGTAGGACCATAAATGTATGGTTTATTCATTTTTATAGCGTAATGCTTCAAAGCAAAAACGTTATCCGAGAACACAATCGTTTTGTCGCCACGTCTTTCGTGATACCGTATCAAATATTGGCAACAACGAAATTTGTTAGGATTCATCACGTAGAGCAACTGTACAGAAAAAGTAATTTAACATCGATTTTATCTAATCGGCTAATCTAAATCGGCTACTATTCTGACGTTATTATATTGAAGCAGTATCAGGAATGAGTAGTTACCAATTTTTTGCTCATTTTACAACCAAGATATTCTCTGTAAAATTCTGGCGTCATAGGACACCAAACTTCCGCACACTGCACTCTCGCGATGAAACCCCTTTTCTGAAGTTCTAACCAATTAGCTTCATAGAGTTTGGGGCCGATAAGGAAATTCAGGTCAGCAATTTTATCATCTTCTCGCAATAAAGTTGCAGTTAAACCCAATTTGCAATGGGACTGAACAATAGTTAAGACCCTTCTGAACATTTTTGCAGGAATTGTGTGTACCTCTAGAAGTTGCAAAATATGTATTTGCTAAAATCAATTAAAAAGCAGTTCTATCTACTGTCAGCTACAATTACCATCCAAAACCATGATTCCCCATTCTTGTTCCTGAAGCCATCGCATGGTTTGCTCAGCTTCCCAAGAACGTTTCTGAGTGTGTGTAATCATAGAATACGTTGTGATTAAAATTCCACAGCCCATAGGTTTATCCTTAGCTTCGCTCGTGAACCGACAAATCATTGAGTCGTCGGCAGTGGACCACATCTTAAATTGCTGTTTCCATTGTTCTACTGACACTCCAGAATTGCATAATACCAACGCACGTTTTCGTACTGTACAACAAGCTGTAACTCCCACTAAACTTTTACCAGCACCTGTAAAAGACACGTAACAATTATTCATATTGTCAGCCAAGAAATTGGTAGTGACCGAGTTGTTGCTTACCGCAAGGTAAAACGATTACACCGGACCTAGCACGTCCATTACCAAACATTTTCCTTAAACTCTTCTCTTGATAAGGTCTGAGTACAGCTGACGGTTTTAAGTCAATACTGAAAATGAAGTATTTACCAACTGTTCACAAATTCTTTTTAAGTTATCTACCGCTATGCTTACTTTATGTCTGGATTTACTGTATCATTACGGAAATCGTACTCTGCTAATAACGGATGCTCCAATTCTATACATCTTTTCTGTATGACTTCAATTTTTTCCTACAACAAATTTCCGTTATAGTGACGTAAAGTTTGTAAAACAGAATAAGGGTTACATACCTGGTTCACTTCAAAACTAACAGTTTTCAATTCTTGCTCTTCTTCTTCGTCTTCATCTTCTTTGTCCATTTTATCGTAAAAGGTAGTTATATCTTCTGGAACTGCAGCAGTTTCAGCTGGCACTTGATCATTGGTAGTCTCAGGTACTTTAGTTGTTCCAGCTGGAACATTAGTGATTGCTTTTGCCCCAAACTAAATTAAAAACAATTGCTTCAGATGGTGGTCAATTAATTCCATTAGTACATTGATATGAAATTATTACTTGTGGAATTTTTGTTTTGCTTTGAACATTCGTAATTATTTCTTCCTTCTCGTCTTCTACGTTTTTTCTCAGTCTACATTCTTGAATCACTGGATCTTTCAATAATTTTTGTAATACTTCAGGGTACGGAGATTCAACAAAATATTTATTGTGCTTTAACACTAGTTTTACCTGTAACCAGTTTGAATCGTGCAATTGTTCATACACCGCAATTAATATAATGATTTAATCACCTTTCCATATGATAATGTACATAATTTTATAAATTCTATGATCCCATCAGGGATACTGGTCTTACTGAGTCTTTTTAAATATTCTATAATATCATGTGTTTGAAGACCAACACTGACAGCGGCATACAAGGAGTAAGCAGTTAATTTATACTGTAAAATAAAATTACCATGTCAAAAGTCATTCATTAGTCACACATATATTAGGTACTCATAGTAATATTTTTACCTCATGAATATGTTCCGGTCGACATACAGGTTCAGAGATAGCTATTAAGAAATCATGTGCATGCTTATACACGGGTGAAAAGGATTCCAAGAAAATATGTCCATTTGGAGCCTAAATAAATCATTTTTTTTTAAATAATGACATTAAACATTAAATGATAACACTAAAATAAATGATTTGATGTTAATGTCTTACCACCCATAGTGGTCTTGTTGCACAATCAGGTTTTAAAATCATTTGAGACCGGTAATCTTTTGCACCGAATTCATCTTCTAATGCTGTCTCATCTTGTTTTTCAACATCATTTTTAGCTGCATCTGGCACACCATCTGCCTCATTATCGTCTATAGAATCATCTTCATTATATTCTTCTGGATCTTCTTTACGTTTTTTCCATTTGCCTCTATCTGAAAAGGTAAACAATCTCTGTTTCTCTCGATGTTTGTGCAAGATAACCTGATACGCGAAAACAAATCGTTATTTATGGAAAATATAACACTTGCTTTATAAAAGTTATTGATAACTTGACGAAAATTATTAAATAGTTTTCAAGAAGGTAATAAATCTCATACCATTATCTTTTTTGAATCGTTTTGGTGGACCCATTATTTATCACTGCCGGATGTTTATTTTATGTTATAACGAAATTTTACTTTTATTCATTAGAATATAATAAAACTTTTGTATTTTTCTTAAAGAACCTTCATTTATCTAGATTAATCTTATTTACAGGATTCATTAAACATAATTAATTTCTGCAACACGATGCAACTACACACACAATTCCAACATAAATTCGGAATACATATGATAGAGGGCGACAACATCTGACTGTATTTTGTTTTTAATAAATAAATTTCAAGTATCGATAGTGGCATTAAATTCTGCACTTTATTAATGCTCTTATATATCTATAGGGATTGAAAAAGTTAATCCTAAAATTTAATATTGTTTTTAATAAATTTTTATTAATAAATATAAACATTACAATACTACATAACAGAAAAGTTTCTGTATTGATAACAAAAGCAATATCGGATATCAGGAAGAAATGTTTCCTGTTGTACAGACAGATTTTTCATTGACTAGGCCTAAAGAAAATAGGCACACTAATGCAGCTCCTTGCTCTGCCCACTTTTTGTTCTTTTCCCTAAAAAAAACATTGAAGTAACAATGTAAGATAATATTCACCTAACGCGACATATTTACTTACCAAAACGATGAACCATACTTTCTTCCATCGACTGTAATGACGGATCGAAAGAGTTTCCCCTTCTGATGCGTCTCGTACTGTGGCATCTTTTTTCTTTGAGTCTGTGTCCATTTATGTAAAATAGTCTTGGGCAATTCAAGATCTGAGACATAATTATTTCTTAGAAATGCACAATGCATTAGTACTATGTCCTCTTCTTCCGAAAGTTTCCTTTTATTGCACGATTGATCTTCAAGGTGTACTTCATCCTCTTTCATAGGTGAAACTTGAGATCTACCTAGCAAACCTTTTTCTTCAAATTCTTTTCTCTTTGAACGACAGTAATCACTTAGTTCCCAAACATCACTAAAATAACGTAATTATAAATTTGTTTGGTAATACAATTACATAGTTGCAAAATGCTTTATGCGACATATTTGTTTTAAACTTTATCAAATACAGTTCATACCATATCTGTTCCAGAGTTTGAGAATTCAGGAACCTTCTGCCTAGTGGTGACTCTTGTTGTTCACGAAGAATATTTTGTATACAATATTTGGTATTGGAAGGTGAATTGTCACAATCTACAGCATACTTTATATATGCTTTTATCACATCTTCCATGGGAAGTAAACCTTCTTTACAAAATATCGAACAGTTCCATTCAGCTGCACGTGCAAGCATAACACTACTGCAACCTGTTACCTCTTTAAATCTGCAAATACCTATAATTACTTTTAAACTGTATAAATAAAAACATATGAAATACTTTACAACAATTCGGTATAAAAAAATCACTATGGTATTACTTTAATATATCAAAATATCTCTGTATTTCTTTTGAGCCTCCATTTGCTATAACTGGTATTGAAAGTTTACTGGAAATCATTTTTAAAACATCATTGCGATTTGCGTGTTGTGGTCTCTCATTAACAGTCCGACCATGAACCGCTATAGCTGATATACCGGTAGATGCTAAAAGCTGGCACAGTTCAAGGGTCTTTTCCACATCTGGCAATACACGAATCTTACATGTTACTGGAATGCTCAAATTATCAACTAATGTTTTCAGAATATTTGTTGCTGTCTCTGGTTCTTGAAGAAGAGCAGCACCCATTTTTCCTAGCATAGAAAACAGTTTTGGACATCCCATATTAAGATCTATTCCAGCAACATCTTGCTCCACCATTTTTCCTACTTTTAGAGCTCTAGTTCCATCGCAAGTACCAATTTGTAATACCACTTTATCTCTTTCTCTGGGACATGTTCGAAATGTTACTGTGCCATCTGTTTTATCTATGTAATCAATCGTTCCCAAAACATCTGAAAAACATTTATGTTAATAACTTAAATTTAAGGAGGGATACCACCTAGGGACATCCTAAAGAAGATTAAACTTTAAAAACGTCTTTAGGTGGTGTGCACTCTTAATAAAAAAAATGTTGTAACACTGTCAGCCATTAGTTTAAAGTTCAAATGTTCTTCTTACCGTTTACACGACGAAATGATCTTAGTAATTTCCAATCTATCAGTTCCTCTGTATATACTATATCAGCACCATAATCGAGCGCAAGAAGACGCATAGGAAGTGTGCCGACACGCACCATAGGTGCCAGTATAAGTTTATTTTCGTAAGTCAAGCGTTTTCGTTCCGGTGTTGTCTTTATATTCTCCTCCATTGTATTGTCAATATATTGTACCGTGTAATATAAATTCTAAAGAATAAATGTAAAATAGCATTACAGAAACGTAACCTCCCAAAGCAAAGAAGTCTCCTTTATTTATACAGTGTAAACGACTGTATCCTACGGTCCTTCATTGATACACCATATATATAAAAATATTTCCGATTTTTACGCATTCCTGTTGCAAATAATTAAATGAGAGCCACCGTATGACTTTCTCTACGGCATTGTGACAAGCAAGTAAATAACATTGTGCACATGGCACTGGTTTCAGTGTCATTTGAACTAGGTGGCAGTTTCATTACACTTATTATGTATGAGTTACCAATCTTCTACTAATTTACTTTCTATGTTCTAAATAACGATACACGTTTAACCATCTAAATTATTTTGTAAAAATAAATAATTAGTAGATTACGAATTTCATGTATTGATCTAAGTGTAAAAATATTTTATCAAAGTTTCACTTCATTCCAAATTTGATGAAGTATCTAATAAAGGAAATAGCCAATATCAGTTCAAATATGTTCAGCCTAGTAATTAATTTTTGCAGTATAATCAATTTAACATTAATTCTTTAAGAGACATTGTACATATATTTATTTGTTTTTAAGGCATCAATTCGAATGAATTTCGTATTTCCGACGTTGGTTTTTAGATTCTAAGTTCAAACACGAATGGCGCTGTACAATGTTTCCCAGGTATTATACGATGCCAATCTGGAAAATACATTATTTATCTATGGATTTAATTATCTCGGAACATTTTCAAATTTGAACGCTAAAATCGTTCAACTGTCAAACCAAACGTTAAGGATAACATGGTACAACCTTCTCTTTGTTTCGTCAATTTAACAAATGAAACGTCGCCCAGGGTCTTCCGTGCACAGGTGTCTTTATCTTGAATGATATTCGTATTTTAAAATTCCACGATAAACGAAAAACTCAACAATGTTTACACCATCGAAGTCTTCGGATGCGAATTTTATTGATGTGACTTTATTAAGCACTCCTCAACCGAAAGCGTCTTCAACTGTACAGAGGAAAAGCACGTAAGTCTGCTCTCTTTTGTGTTCTGAAGAATATTTATCAATTAAATATCATTTTTCAACGAACGTATATACTATTAGGTTGAGTCGTAATTAACGTTTATTTTTTTTTTTAAGTCCATTTTCTCTAACACACTACAATTAAGTAATTTCTGGTTGGAACGGACACTAATGACTTTTTACAGTTTAGGAAGTAAGTTCTACAATGAGGATATCCATGAAACAATGTACAAACAACCCATGATAAGCAAAGGTGATATAACACATAAGTCTGATGATTCATCTCTTGGCATATTGGATAACATATCTTCTTGTAAGTATATGCTCTTATAGTCATTATATCGAAGTTATTTTTAAACGCTAATTTCTAAAATAGTTCTAGCTGAAGTAAGTGAAACAGGTGATTTAAATAACCAAAATGAAAATAAGTTAGATACAGAACGTGAACTTGCTAGGAAATTACTGCAAAGTTGTAGTAATATTAAGCCCACATCTATCACACATGGTAACATTTACGTGTATCTGTATATATATTTTGTAAAAAGTCGTATACAAGTTCAACAATTCTTCCAGATACAAACAAAGAAAACAATGTTAATATTCAAAACATGTCCAGCAATGTAACACCTTCAGCTCTTGTTGATCAAGGACAGTTTATGAGTTACAACCAAACAAGTATTCCAAATGAAAGTACATTGCCTTCAGCTGTTAACAAAACAAGTAGTGTAGGTATTACTTTGTAGAAAGAAAATGATTAAAACACTGTTCTTATAGTACTTCATTTTTAGATTGTCTTTGAACCGAATGAGATAAGTGCTCGATCATCTGGATTGAGCAGAAGTTCAGAGAAACGTTTGTCAGCATTATCTAATAAGAATGTCAATGCAATAACATTCGATTCAACTACAGCTGAATTGATGGCTCAATTTAATAATGAAGAATTCCGACCTGCTTCCGAAATGGCCAGCCAGATGCTGGCTGATGAAGCATCATGGCAGCAAAATTATTCATATGCTCTTCCAACAACAGCTAATCCTGAGAAGGAATATTTGAATTTGTCTTGTTTCTCTGGTATCATTGGTGAACTGGATTTATCAGTAGAGTGAGTTTTTAAAATTCACTGTGGTTTATATTTTACGATCGTCATGTGGCTAACTTTTAGATCTTGTGCTGGCCGCAAAATGTCCGTTGACGAGTTTTTTAAAAGGAAATGCGGTAATTTTGGAGAGCTAGCGGATGGTGCTGTTGAAAGGCCAAGTTTAGGACTGTCTGTGAATAGTCCCAAAAAGACAAGTCATCTTATACCGTTGGTTGATTCAACTATAATAACAGAAAGTATGACGATTAGTTTTGACTAACACATTGTCGTTATTTGTGTTTTATAAAGGATAATTTTTACTAATGAACTGACACTTATTGTAGCATCCTCTGTTGGTTCAATTGATGCTAAGAATAAAACTATACAAAACAATCCAAGTGTGATGAAAGATGTAGAAGAACAGAGTATTATGAGTTTAACTAGTATTGCTCAAGCACTGCAGGATATTGACAGTGGTACGCCACGAAGATTGGTGGATCAACTTATAATGGCAAAGAAAAAGAAGAAATCTACACAAACCAAAGAAGAAGCAAATCGGGATACTTACACGTTATTACCTTCAACTAGGAAGTCCATGCCTGCAGCCTCAAGTAGAAACTTGGAGAGTTTTGAAAAAGATATTGCATTGTTAAATCTTTCTTCCAAACTGTCTTTAGATAGCAAAATTCCGAGTGAAACGTTAGGTGTTAAACAATCAGTATCAAGTATGTTATCCTTGAATTCTAACGTGGGTGCAAAAGGGAACTTTAAGACTACTTGTCCGGAGCTTAAAAAAGAAATAAGTAATGGAAATTTAACATCGCCATATAATCAAGGTATATAAAACATTAATTAAGCTTATCAGAATTTCAATAGAATTCCTTTGTTTGAGGTAGGTTAATTACGATCATCTGTAGTAGATGATTATAGTAGATAATCGTTACTGGAAGTTCCTAAATTACTTCTTTTACATTACAATATAGAGCAAAACATGTCATCTTGTGTTTCAAAAATTAATGTAAAACAGAAGCAAGAGAAACAATCTATTAATTCGAAAATTGAAGAAATGGAGAAGAAAGGAAATATAAAAGAAGAAAATATTTCTTATAAAGATAAAACAGAGTCTTTTGTACGAGAGTATTCAAATTCTGAAGGAATTGAATCTCAGTTAAATAGTATGCTATTATGACACTATAGTGCTTGTAACTTTTTACACATTTGATTTCCCGACATTATTAATACTTTAATCTTGCAGATGTTGTCATTGGTAAAAGCACAGAGGAATTGTGTAACTGTATCGTCGGTTTACCGAACGAAACTGACATCGAACTTGTAAATAAAAGCGATAGATGGGTTATATGCGGCTTGAGTCTCAGTCAAGTTCAAGGTGATAAGCAAAATATTCAACTTGTATTACCAAACGATGTCATACTTATCAAACCGAATTCAGAACAAAAGGCGAAGGTGAGGATGGAATAGGAATTTTATTGTCATATAAAAACTAAAATTGCTGTGTTTCAGATCAATGTGACAGTTGCTAAAATGTGTAAACCGATTATAGCAGTTTTAAATATAACAGTCTCAGACATGGTAACCAGATCTGAATGGATCATGAAGCATCTAATTTGCTTCAAACCCGAAGAGTTAAATGTAATTATTTCAAACCCATCTCAGAAGAACGAATTAGATTTTCAATGCATTATTGAAAGTAGCACGGCCGACCTTCCTATTACTATTAAGAACAAAAATAGCGTTGATATATGCCTGAGGCTTTCTATATCACAGGTAATAATTCAAGCATCACCGCACGTTTCGAGTTAAATAATAAATTAATATTCCTTATTATTGTTTTGTCTTTTGCAGGATGAACCATTGGTATTTGGCTTGGAAAATTTTAGTCAAGTGCAACGCGTGACACTAAAATCCCAGGGAAGTATAACTGTAAATGTTCAGTGTAAAGGTGTTCTACAGAAACATTCAGATCCAGCTCAAAGATCTTTGGAGCATTACGATGGTAATCTGATAATCCAGGCAGAATACGGCCTTGATGACACTATGATAATAAAGGAAATAGCCCTAGTTGCACAAGTAGGAGTCTGTAAGATACAAGTAGTCGACACAGACCTACCTTTTGTTGTGTTAAATAAACAAAGTAAACCGATGAATGTCATCAATAATGGGAATATGCCGGTATGGGTATCTGCTTCGTTCGTAGACATGGATTCTAGAAAAAGTTCCAAGTATTTCAGTGTTCAACCCGAGAATTTACTTTTACAACCCAACAAGGCTGGTTGTTTTAATGTTGCATATAAATCACAAAATACGGATGCATCGAAAATGTAAGCGAATTCTTTTAAAATGTACAGTATCTTTTAGCATCTTTAGTATCTTTATATTATCATATTAATGCTCTTATAGGGTTACAAAAATTCAATTCAAGGTTGCCAATAATGTGTACGAGTACTCTGTATATGGAGAGTCAAGTAATTACCAGGAAACACAAAATGAGCCGTATCTTCGCTGTGAAACTCCCCAGATTTTATCATCTGTTAGTTCTCCATCGTCTCCCCATAGTGTGATCTCAAACAAGTAAGTTACCTACAAGCATTTCTACCAACTGTGTAAACTTTTAAATTGCATCGACTGATTTTGAGCAGGTCTGGAACGTCCGGAAGAAATTCCCCATTAAGTTCAGTATCAGGCTCAACAGTTGCTGGTGAGAAAATCCCTATAAGAACAACTCACGCCGCTTTAGTGTGGAATAGCATAAAAGCGGGAAAATCTGATGTTAAGGAGTTTACTATTCGCAACATCAGTAATAACAAGATAAAGCTTCAGGCTATTATATCTGACAACGAGAAGAACTTTCGTGTAAGATATCACTATAAAATTCGTTACAATTAATCTGCATAATTACTGTTCTATGTTGTTTAACAGAATTCATCTGATTTTAGTTTTTGCGAGACCGACATGTGGGTGGTACAAGTATAGTCCTGGTGTTACAAGGTTCAGAAAGCAGAACATTGTCAGTTGCATTTAATCCTCATCATCTGGGTGCAGCTACTGGTAAAATAATATTCAGACATTATGAACCCAGAAGGGACGACAGTGAATCTCGGCCGTCAAAATTGGTAAATAAATTTATCGAACATACTTTATATTAATTAAGAAATTTGGTCAGTTCACCATACTTTATTTTCAGTTATTTTTGTATGGTTATGGTGGCTACAGCAGGGTCGAAATTTTTGAAGCATATAAAGATACAAGTGGAAAAATGTGGCTGTCTCTTGGTACACTAAATTCTGGTGGTTCTTTAAGCGCAAAACTCAGATTGCAAAACACTGGTGATCTGTGTTCATATGTTAAAATAAAATTAATACCAAAAGGTTTGTTCTGTTAGCAAGGAACGAGTACATTGATCAATATTCGATTCATTAATTTATTTCTGAACTGCTTTAGCTGTGTATCCTTCTATGGTTTCGAGTTGGCGCGTAAATCCTACCGAGTTAATATTAAATCCAAAAGAAACGCAATGGGTAACTTTGGAATTTCATCCGCGAAAAGAAGATTTAGCATTGTTGCGACGATCGGACGTATCTCATGTAGGAACAATACTCATTACCCATGGGGATGAACCCTCACGGTGGCGAATTCGTAGGCGAGTGATTCTTGCTAAAGCTGTAACTCTAGCAAACAATGTAAATTAGATAATGCTATCATTTTGAAAAATGGAACTTTTAGATTATATAACAAGATGAAGGAGACTGGCGAATTAAGTGGAAGTGAAAATGAAGCATTTAAGAATATAGTTCAACCGATATGCAAAGTTTTCCCTGGAGAACAATTGATGTCGGACATAAACACTATCCGAGATTCAGTGGTGAATACTTACTAATTATTTTCTATTTTAGCTGATGTTAATTTGTCCATTTCGATGTAGCAAAATCTGGGAGACCTATGTCGGGGAATCTGGCAACATGAAGTTATGCTAACGATGGAAGTGTGTGCTGATGAAACCTTATCGGTCCTTCACGATAATGCTGACGAGTCTCAAATGTTTTATTCTCTCTGTAGTGATAATAGTCACATATATGATGGAAATGGCGAAAGTTTTCTACCTTCCGAGTGAGTTTCTAGTAAACTACTTAGTCAGTGGAAGATTGTATAAATATTTATAAAAATATGATTAAAAATTATAATATTTTCAGTACGCTCTTAGCGAACAGTACGTTTCAACATGCGATAAATGTCGGTCATTTCATAGTTACGCCAAATACTGTAATTTTAACTCCACCAACAAAAATGGAAGCGATTGTAACTATAAAAACTACCTGTACTGTCGCCCAAGTATTTGATACTGCTTTGTCAAATACAGAATACTTAAGCGTTATGCCCGCGGAAGGTATGATACCCACAAGAAGAGATTTTCAATTAAAGATACAATGCAAACGAAAAATCGATCGCAGCTTTAACGCAGTGCTCGAGATTTATACAGAGAATAACAAACTGGATGTACAAATAAAAGTGAACGTTAAACGAATGTAAATTGCTCCATTAAAGTTAATACTTTTATCTAATATTTATTAGTCAGCATATAGCTATAATTTTACATTTTTATATGAACAATATATTTTATTACGAATAAACAAATTTTATACAAACTCTTCCTTTCTTAAGACTTCACAGGTATTTTAAAATTATTTGTTAAATATTTCAATATCACTTCTGGTGCAGTGTTTACTTTAAACGGTGGGTTATATTTCATGTGTAGATATTGTATTATTCTAACCATATTTTTTACATCATCTATGCCAGAATGCAGTCTTCCTTCCAGAGGAAGTGCAAGGAATGACAGCATGTCTGTCATACTTCTAGGATAATATCCTGTTGCATCGGAAAAGCTTTCTTTCAAATTGATCCACCTTGCAAAATATTTTGGTATTGTTATGTTGTCTATCTCGCATTGTTCTGGTAGCATTATCCGTAAGTCCCAGAGACCGCATGTAACGAAGGCAGCTTTATTCTCATCTTCCATGTACTTGTTTTCTTCTAGCCATTTAATAAATTTATCAAACACTTCTGGAAAGTGTGGTTGAGTTTCCACCATTTCCTGTATAATGCCGGTTAATGTTGTACAAAAAGGAGAAAGATTTGGATGTACTTTTGGTTTAATATATTCATGAAACATATTCTCAATTTGCCAATTCTTCGTAGATACTGCTGCACATGGGAACTCAATGATTTCTTGGGGTTTCAATTTCTCCCATTCCGTACAGGTAGCTTCGAAATCTATTACAAGCAAGTATTTAAAATACTGCTTGACATCCGTAGGCCGTTTAATAAGCGTCCTAGGATATCTCTTAAAAAACTTATGAGCCATAGTTGATCTAAATATCAATCAACTTTGCTAAAAGGAGCATACTAAAATTGTTGCTTGAAAGTTACACGTGTATAGGTTATGTTAACGACATGTTCACCAAGCTTTCATGAAACAGTCACAAATTTCTTGATTGACTATGAATTAAAACGTAAGTAACAAATCAAAATAAATTAAGTCCATTTTACGAATATTTTCCTTGAAAAAGGAAACTTATTTCAACAGGATCACAGAGTTTCAGAACCACGATTATCGTGACTGCGGTATACACAGTAACATGAACATATGGCGCACGACATAGCAATACTTCAAATCAATTGAAATACCAATACATTCATATATTACCATAAGCAACGTTTTTAACATAAAATATCAATCTTCCCAGGTTTACACCTTTTTGTATTGATCAGTAGATGCCTATTTGTTATACATCATAATATTAATATTATTATACTAATTTCAGGAATTTTGATGGAAAGAAATCCCCAGCGATCTGACGTTAAATAACATTGAAATAAAAGTTTCAATTCATTGTTTACAGGAAGCAACATTTAAATAATAATCTCAATAACGGTTTCACGGAAAAATCATGTTCAAAAATCGATAACTTGGCCAAGTTTCTTCAGTCGGTTAAGTAACGTGTCTCCCCGTTTTATCGTATTCTGATAATTCAATCCACGGTCACAGGTGGCGTCAGGTGCTTTGCCTCGATCGCAGCCGGCACTGCTGACGGTAACAATTGTTCCCGCCACTTTGTCGATTTTGCAGTGCAGCTTACCGCTCGCAATAAAACGTGCCACTTCTTGTTCTATGTACTCATCCGTCACGCCAAATTCTGCCGCCATTCTACTTAAATTAATTGTCCTGTACGCCTGCAGCAGCTGGGAGTATGCTTTTAGACGCATCTCTCTCACGTAATAACGATAATGGGGATGGAGCAGGGGATCTGCTTTCAGCTCGGTCTCTATCCACGCAAGATTCCTGAAGAATTCTTTGTAACGACAGTCATAGAAGGAAAGAAAATAGTCTCGGTACCGAACGGACTCGGTAAGTAAAGCCTGCTGCAGGATTCCATTGTTGTTAACCTGACGATCAAGATCGCGCCGCGACAATGAGATCATTCCGGAAAGCACAGTGTACTCGATGATGTCTTTAAAGGATATCAATTCGTAGGATTCGAAAGTCGGCGTGCAATCCAATAAAAGTGTGGTGGCGCGCAGAAAATGTCGAGTAGCCAAACAGTAAATGGCCTCGTACGCTTTTAGTTTGTTACGACAGCACCAGTCGCTGGCCGATCCGCAAGACGTTTCCATTAAATGGGTTATGTCGCCGATTATTTTTCCCATCGAACGACAATTGTTCCTCGCGTACGCCAATCGAAATAAACCGAAGGCAGCTTCGACTCTGATGCTCGATGAATTAGTTTCGTCCTTGAATATTGCGTTAGCGATATCCGTGGCGCGATCAAGGTCGCCGATTTCACAGAAGAAGTCCAGCTTTTCCCGCCAATTTTGCTTCGTCGAATTTTCCGGAGTCAACGCGTCAGAGGTCTCCAGCTTTTGCCATGCGGTTTCATTGGCAGATTTCATTTGCTCGAGCAGTTCTTCGTTGACGTTCCAATTCAATTCCTTGCAAACTTCTTCGTAATATTTGCTCATGTTTTTGTTAATTATCACTTCGAGAAATTCAGTCTTCAAGTACTCGTCATCTTGGTACTCTCTTAAGGTTAACTTAAACCTAGTTTTCGCGAGTGATATGTAGTCGAGAGGTTTGTCACACAATTCGAAATTACTCATTGTATTTTTTGTTGTTTACTTTTTTTCCGTTACTTTCGTTAGCTTTTGAATGGTTATAAACAGTTTTGAATTTCTTTGGGCTTGCCTGTTATCCTTCGCCAAATGTTTGTCTCAGTTATTCGTAAAGGTCGAACTTCAAGAGCAACATTGATTGCAGAGAACGATATAACGAGGCCGTTGTTTATTACGTTATTATTAGGATTAATTTAGCGATTGAAAGTTTTGAATTCCAATCAAAGGTTCCAAGATGCATTTCGATATGTCCGTCAACCAATCAGGGAATTCTGTTTGAATGAGAAACATCGCATTTGCAGCGCCATTTGTAGCTGCGTCAGTTAACCGCCAAATGTGTTACCGCTAACCTCATGTTGTCTTTACATCCAAGTTTATAATAGGAGCTTGAACTAGAAATCATGACATCGAAAGCAGGAGCTGTTATGAATTTGCCATGGTGAATATTGTGTTTCACTTTGTAGTCTTGTGTTATAAGTATTCGCAAAACCACGTGTATCTTGTAATTTATTTTCCTTCATTCAGGGTTGAGAAGTATCGTCCAAAAAAGTTAGAGGACCTTATATCTCACGAGGAAATTATTAAAACTAGTTAGTATTTTAATCTGTAGATACTATACGATTAAATAGTACAATATTTCATTAAGTAAATCATTTTTACAGTAAATAAATTTATCGATGATGATCAACTTCCTCATCTTCTATTTTACGGTCCACCCGGTACAGGGAAAACCAGTACAATACTTGCGTGTGCTCGAAAACTGTATACACCAGCCCAATTCAATTCAATGGTTTAATTTCAACTTATTAAAAATTATTCTTTTTATATTTGAACACCATATATGGAATTAATTTGCATCTATAGGTACTAGAAATGAATGCTTCAGATGACAGAGGTATTGGTATAGTCAGGGGTCAGATTCTTAGTTTTGCAAGTACAGGTACAATGTATAGATCAGGTTTTAAACTAATTATCCTTGATGAAGCAGATGCTATGACGAATGATGCACAAAATGCTCTTAGAAGAAGTAAGTCTTATATATTAGACTGTTTCAAATTTAAGGAATACGCATTAATGGAATCTTATGTTCCAGTTATTGAGAAGTATACAGACAATGTACGGTTTTGTATCATATGCAACTACCTGAGTAAAATTATTCCTGCTCTTCAGTCCCGTTGCACCAAGTTTAGATTTGGTCCATTGTCTGAAAGTCAGATTATACCTAGGCTAGATAATATTATCAAAGAAGAGAAGTGAGTCTGTAGTTTTGTAGATGAATTCTTATTCATATTACACCAACATGAATATTTCAGTTTGGAAGTCAGCGAAGATGGCAAAAAAGCATTGGTCACCCTAAGTGGAGGAGATATGAGGAAAGTTTTAAATGTACTTCAGAGCACGTGGCTTGCATTTGGTTCAGTTACAGAAGAAACCGTCTACACTTGTGTTGGACATCCTCTTCCAATAGATATAGCAAATATTGTGAATTGGTTATTGAACGAGTCGTATGAACTCTGTTATTGCAGTATCCTTATCTGTTCCACAAGTAACATTCATTATTCTAGAAGTCATACATATATTCCTTAACATACGATTCTACAGAAATACAAGACATAAAATTGAAGAAGGGGCTTGCGTTACAAGACATACTAACAGAAGTCCATTTGTTTGTAAACAAAAGTATGTAGCCAGTAATTTAATCCGATATTTTACAGAGCCGCGCCACGTTTTTAATTATTTTGTTTCAGTCAAATTTCCGGACCCGGTACTTATTGATCTGGTGATTAAATTAGCAGAAATAGAAAAGAGGGTTGCTATTGGTTGCAGCGAAGCAGTGCAATTGAACGCCCTAGTTTCTGTATTTCAAAATGCCCGCGACGTGTTTCAAACGCCCAGCGAAATGTCCGAGAATGCCCGTGAAGTTGAAACATCTTGAAGTTCGCGTTAAGGTAATTCTTAATTTATATTTTGTTACAAACGAAACGAAATAAAAGCTACCATAAAAAAAGACAGTTCTATCGTTCCTAATCACTGGGAATGTATGAAATAAAGGATCGATATTATTTCTAGGAAACTGCGCATCCCGCAATGCCTTCACCTCCAGTTCATTCCCCGCTAGCTTCTATTTTCTTTAATATCCTTCGCCAGTAAATTACATTCTCTCGTGAGCCCCATCAAGGCAGTCAATCTCCAGAAATAAGTTGTCAAAGTCCGAGTCGCAACGAATTCGGACAGTCATAAATTTAAACTTTTAGTTCGACTGATCGTGGTCATCACTCACGTCTGCGCCACGCCTGAGAGTTACAGAAAACTTATCCCTGGAGCGATAACTTTCCCAGTAGATGCAATCATTGTAGTATCTGTACTCTATATGTTCGTGCGAGTGAGAAACAGCGTCTGACAGTAGTCGGACAAATACTGGCCAATCAACACGCGATCACTGGACGAAAACATATCCACAAACCAAACACGCGATGCCACTATTTTCTGCAGCAGCGGTGGTCATTGGCAATCTACAGTTTTCGCTTTTCGAATGAAGCTTCTTCTGTTACGAGAAATCCATTGCAAGCCCATGGTTCCATGAGTCGATCCAATTTCTATCGTGCCGAATCATTAGCTGCTTCCGGTGTCCCTCAAAGAGGGAGACACGCGTCCGTCCAGCTCCAAGATGAGCGTCACTGACTCACAGTAGGAGAGAATTGCTTTATCGGTCTCCTAAATTGCGCTTCATCGATATTTCCACGAATAATGATCACAAGGGACATTTAATTTGAAAGATATGAAACAAATGAGCAACGTGAAATATAAACAAAATGTTTCCACGTTGTATCCTAGTTTATTCGTGCTCTAGTCTATTAAAAGAATTACATATGACGGATATAACCCGTGACCAACTTATTCCAGCTGACAAAAATCGAATGAATTTTTCTATTTGTAGATTTATAAGTCCTTGCTTATCATTATTTTCAGAAACACGTAGCAGAGACTATTTTAAGCATCCGACAGTAAGTGTTTCATACGTTTTCAGAATTGATTCAAAAGCAGAAATATTTCCTTCAGAGTAATCCAAATTTTATGCATAGCGCGTCAAATAATTCTTCGCCCATTTCTTCGGTACTCCCGAGAAAATCGCAGAACTTCCCGGCAGTATTTGATATTGTTTCCCCCGTAGATCCGGGTATTATCGAACACCCTGTACATCTCTTCGCCCGGGGAAACAGTAATTCCTGTGCAATTATTCCGATTTCAGCTTACCGGGGAATAAAGTGTATCCAGTTAACGTCGCCGTCCTTTCAGCGAGAAGTTTCGCGATCATTAACGGCCACGCTAATAAAATGTTTTATCGCATTTTAATTGTCCCTCCCGCTGGACGAAACTTCTCGCAACTTTCGTCTAAACATGGAGCAATTTGTTCCTGCGTTCCCAAAGTTTGTCTCGCGAAATCCGAAACATAATCGCAGGTATGTCGATACAACGTATAATACAAAAACTCGGTACTATTGGCACGTTCACCACCGTGACGGTCACCGGTGACCGTCGCTAAGTTTCACGCTGCTCCGATAATTGACACGTAAACGTTTGCTTATCGAAGTTTACCGTATACTCTGCGACGGACACCGGCGACCGTCACCGAACATCACGTGTATTCGCTGATAACTGATACAACATAAATGTTTATTTATGATTAAGATTTGCTGTGTATTCTGCGACGGACACCGGTGGGGGACGGACAAATAAGCCTGTGATGCCGCAGGCCGCGACACAAGGACAGGAGGCGCGGCGTTTGTTTAGGAGCGGCACACGCGAGACCGCTTGGATCGTCGTACGGTATCACTGCATCTCTATATCCGTTCCTTGCAAATGAAATGACCCAGCTTTAGCCGAGCATGCCGTAGGTGTGTGTCTCTTTCCTTCTCGCGGTCTCGCGTGATCCCTCGTGTTTCAGCGGGACCGCGAACTTCTCGAGTTGTGACAAATTCGGTTCTATCGCGTTTAGCTTCTTGTGCTATGATTCCTTGCGCAACCGCGCTCGACGAAGCTACTTCATCGTTGACGACTCATTAAAAAGGGGAAGATTATATATCTCCATAACCGTTCGCCTACGTTTACCCCAGAGGTTAACGATCGACGTATATTGGTTTTTCCTATATTTATTCACACGCCACCTATATTTCCGTCGTTACCTCCACGGAAATTCGGTATTCCGCGAAGCGGATGGAAAGATTTGACAACTGAACAATAGCATCGTCGTCATTCGATTAATCCGAAGCTTTTAGCGTACACTAGAAGACTATCGCATGATTCCCGGATTACCAGCGAATCAATAGCGAAATATTTTCGGAGCGGGTGCGCGCCGCTTGCTCCGCGATCTGCGGTCGTCCAGAATATTTCCTAATTAACGTTCAGCGGGCCGAGTAATTCATGCCTTTAATGCTTTCAGTGGGACATTTCGGGACGAAGACTCAACGGCGTCGGAGGGCGTCGTTGCACGGATTCCCTTTATTCTCCGCGCACGAGGAACAGACCGGGAACAGAAGAGAACCGGATACTCCGTAATTCGCGTTTTACACGGCCGCGACGTAAACACCCGGTCGAATATTTTAACGGGCACTTTTATACGGAGCATAACCGACCGGCCGATCGATTTATCGACGAGCACTCGCTCGCGGGGAAAACAAGCGGACTGTAAATGTAATGCGTCGACAATGGTCATGTAAATTCGCCGGGCGGAGAGGAAAAGAATCGATCGCGTTCAAATCGAATATCCATAAATATCCACGGTGGCTCATTCCCATCAGCGACAATCGAATTTTTCCTCCGTCTCTCCGATACGCTATCTTTTCGCGATCTCCATCGATCGCGCGTCGGTCGAAGAAGCGGCGATGGCCGTCGACGTCGCGAGTTGCGCCAGGATTTAGTTATACGTTCTTAATTTACCGTTGGATCGATACACATTAATTAACACGCTGACTGCCGCGGTGGTAACCGATAACAGGCGCTTCCGAATTGCTCGGGAACAATTACAATCGGAAGATTGATGTGCAATGGAAATAGTAGCTAACGTAGCCAGACAAAGCGCGTGTTACGGAATCTCCGGTACCGGGTCATCCACAATTATTCCCAGCGTCTTTCACTTTGCCGAGGAAGAATATTATATAAGCAATATTATATAGCAATTTTGTCTAAAGACTCTCGCGACAACGCGTCAGCGAATCGATCGCTATCGAAATTCTAAGCTTCTGGCTCGATTTTCTCAATTTTGTTTCAAATTCAATTTTCTGACAATTTTCTAAGTTTCAAATTCCTTTCAGTTACTCAAGGATTCACCGGCTTCTTTCGTTCTAGGCCAGAAAGCCCTTAATATATCGTACAATCATTTCACAAATCATGAATGTCCTCGACTGTCCTGTTCCGCATCTAACCGCGTCGGTTTCTAAGCGACTCGAACGTCGTTCGTTTGAAACGCGCTGTAGAATCCAACGTCGACCCGAGGCCGCATCGCGCATGGCCGCCGACCTCCGTGCTCCCCCCGCCGAATTGATAATTAAATAATACTCATGCTCGATATCAAACGAAACCTTCTGGTTAATAAGAACTTTCCGGGGCGTGCGCGCGAGCTGGAGCCTCGCCGGAGCTTCGCGGCTCCGGCCGGCGAGCACGTCGATTCGCCGAGTTATTTCTGGTTGAAAACTTGGCGCAGACGTGCCCTTAACTTTCCGCTTCGAAATAACTAATTCAATTAGTATATCAGCGCCGGCTAGACCCCGGGTTAACTACACCTTTGCCCGGTGTATCTAATCTTCGCGCGAACGTACCTCGCCCCGACATTGCTAATCTCCTCTCGGAACCCGCCGCCGCGCCCTCCCCCGGATCGACTGTTCCCGGTCCGATCCCGAGTCCCGTGTAATTCGCGACCCGCCCTCGTAAAGAGTGATCATCGGCCTGTTTGATTCCGGCGACGATCTCACGCGCGATTAACCGGCTGCGCGGCCCGCCGGATTTCCCCTCTCGGTAACCTCCACCGCGAAACATCGGCGATTTTTCTTATTCCCAGCCGTTTCGCGTTCAGCCCGATCTTCATTTGCCTCGGGGCAATTAAAGTTCGCTTGGCTCTCTTT
Organism: Nomia melanderi; assembly: GCF_051020985.1. Classification (NCBI taxonomy): domain Eukaryota; kingdom Metazoa; phylum Arthropoda; class Insecta; order Hymenoptera; family Halictidae; genus Nomia; species Nomia melanderi. Next base: position 682,674 of record NC_135002.1, on the reverse strand, counting down.
GATTTGTTGCATTGAAACTTGGCTTTCGTGGGAGCCGGTAGAAAAGCGTTCCCAACGATTCGCCGCTGCAGCTGGCTTCAGGGGTCAACGACGTATTGATAACGGTGTATCAAGGAAGACTATCTTTATATCGGCTCACTCGTGTTCTGGATCAAATACACTAGTTTCTTCATCGTTACACACACCGTTATCAATGCGTCTTTGCTCCTCCGATGGCAGTAACGACGAAACGTTGGGAACACTCTCCCACCGGACACAGCTGCCGAAATTTCAATAATCCAGGCCGTGAAAGCACCGAATCCTCTTTGCTTCGGTTGCACGCGTCCATTATGCCTTCATCGCGAACGACAAGCTAGCCAAGAAAGAAGTAACAAGGGGTTGATCGTTAGACCTAACGGTAGGAACCGGCAGCTCGGAATCCGCCGGCGTCATTAGCTACCGGGAATCGATCAGAGTTTCTATGTCAAGTGACACCCAGCCACTTCCACCTAAAGATTAACAAGACCGAATCCCGGCGAATCCAAACGTTCAAAGATCAACCCGACGGAACCCCTTCAGCCGGTCGCAATTGGCCGGAGCTCGGTTGATAGGACTGGCACGTTTCATCGGGGAATCGAACGTCGAACGTTTGTATTCATCTATTCGCGCGTTTATTGCTCGCTTACAGGAACGAAGAAAAATGTCATCGGTTTAGCGAGGGTAAATTTTTGAGTGACTCCGTTACCTGCTCGACCCAACCAGCCAGCCAGCCAGCCAGCCAGCCAGCCAGCCAGCCAACCAGCCGGCCGGTGCGCCGCGAACGATACATCATTTAACGAGACCGGACAAAGCGGCATGTAAGCGCAGCGCGAAATCGCCGACGGTCAGGAACGAGAGCACAAAGGCGCGGCTTGAATATCGTGCGCGACCCTCCGCCCCCGCCGCCGCCGCCCGCCGGTCAGCTCCGTGCGCCGGGACGGTGATCAGTCCACGCTCGATTAGCCGTGTCTCGCTTCTCGATGCTCGGAGGGATTGAAATGCTGCCACCGCGAGAAGAATCGCGAGGATTTATCTTCACGATCGAACCGTCCCTTTTCCATCGGACCCGCCGCCGCCTCCGCCGCCTCCGCCGCCTCCGCTGCCGCCCGCTCCGTATATTGTGCAAGTACTTTCTTCGAGTGTCTAGAAACTCATACCCCGCGAGCGCGGAGTTTCGGATTCTTGGAACAACTGTGCACTCCGGAGTTGTTGAAGCGCCCGTGAATGGACACTCGATGGTAGTTGATTGTCGAGATTCTTTCAGTGGTATTTAAACTAACGTTTCGCTTTTTCCAGGGTTGCCCTCGACGCGGACCGCAGCCGAGACTCGAAGGATTTTTAGCGAGAAGATGGGATTATAATTCGATTCCTCGGCGTGTAATCTTGGCGACTCGGTACTATGTAGGAATGTCTTAGAGAAGAATGACCTCCGTTGAGTCGACGATTGTAATAGAAGAAATTGGGAATGGGTGGTTTGAGCCGTTTAGTAGTTCTAGCGTTGAGATAAGTATCTTTTACCTTGAGTCGTAACAGATAACAGTAAAGTTGCTTAACACGTTGAATGCGTGGGTCACCGGTGACCCGACCAAATCGGATTACTGTAGTTGATTCAATTGAAAGACGATTATACATTTCTATATTATAAACAATGCTAGCAAATGCGGTGACACTGAGCGAGGTCAGCGTGCAATAATGCAATTCAATAGAATGATTTAATATTGTATTTCTTCCATTGTGTACCTTTTGCTCTATGAAATCCTGCGTTCGACGTGTCAACTCGCCTTACAATATCTATATCAGACGAGGCGAAGTTTTCTAATACGGTTCAACAAACATAAACGCCACTGCGTTCAGTTTAAAGGAAACCTTTTTGTTTATACTGAATCTAGAAATGGAACGTTCTCTTTTACTAATGCATTATTAACACGTCGAATGCCGCACGATTTTACAGAGCAAAATACACGAAATGGAAAGAACATACTATTGAATCATTTAATTGAATTGCGTTATTATTACATGTTCATCCAGCTGAATATCACCGCATCATTGTCTATAATATAGAAATATCTTCAAATAACCATCGTTTAATTGAATGAACTACGGTAATTCAATTCGGTTGGGGGTCACCGGTGACCCCCATGGCATTCAACGCGTTAACGATAAACAGTTGAACCGAACGCACCTACGAAATTCAACCGCAACGAGCTAAGAAGCGAGTTAGGAGTCTCCGTCGAGTCTCGACAGACTACAAGGCGAGGGCGTAATTACGTTCAAGAAGCACGAGGAATTTTGTGCGTGCGAGCGAGCGGGGATCCAGTTTATCACCGAGGGCCCTCGTGGAACCTCCGATAGACTTCGAATATCGTCGATCTCCATTAAGGACTCCGGGGATAGGCGGAACCTTCGAGGCTCCGCAGGGAGACGCCGCGGACCGTGGAATCCCAGCGAAGTTCCATCAAGAGACCCCGGGGATCATCGGGGTTCTTCCGGGTGTATTGGGACAGAACCTAGACCTCTCGGGTCAATAGCGGCCGGCCGGCGTTGCGGCCGATCCGGGAACCAGCTCGCGTCCACAATTATTTGCAACAGGGCCGGCCACTCGCGTAACAAGTGCATGACGCGGCGCGTTCTCCGCGGGGGTCGAGGGTGGATTTTTCTCGTCGCGCGCGGGGGACTCCCCGGAGTTCCTTCTCCCTCGGACTCTCCTCGCGACGGCGGCGCGTGATTGTAATGCTCATTAAAATTCAGGGCCGGCTCGAAAATAGCACGAGGAACGCGCGCCGCGCGGCGAACAAAGGGCCGCGAGCCGTTATTCTTAGAACGGGAACGCGGTTCGAGAATTATCTCGTTTCCGGCCGCGCCGCGGGAAACCGAATGGAAAGAAGGGTAATACTACCGGAGGAAGCGCCGTGCGTCGCCGGTAAGAAGTCTCCCGGACGGCCCACCGCCGGGAGGATTCTTTTCACGCGTGCCTCGTTCGCTGTCGTCGCCGAGCGGATCAGTCTTCCCGCGGTATCGGTTTCGTGTTAACACTAGGTTTACGGAACGCGTCAATTTCACGCAGATCGAATTTTATAAACATTATCTGGTAAATGTTTCAATCGGTTTTCGTTGATCCAATTGATTGGTTCCTACATCTACAATTTCCAAAATCTAAATGAACGAATATCAACTTACCCAGGAGAAATAGAATAAACTGTACAATAAATGCCTGTAAACCTAGTGTTAATAGCGTCGCAGCACTGTAACTCGTATAGAGACTGGTACTAATGTAACACCAACGTTCTGTACAGGCGATGTCTTTCCACGTTTCCGAGCTGAAGGGCAAGTGCGGTGACACGGAGCACGATGATTCGGAGAACGAGTGTAATCAGAAGACAGACAGACAGTCCTCCGAGCGTCGAGGGACTTCAAAGCACACGCGTCAAACGTAAACACGCAGCGAAAGGAATACCAGTCTAATTTCCATCCTACTTTCGAACGCAGTGTCCGTGGATCGTCGAAGTTACGTTAACACTTTACCAACCGGCCGCTCAGCCACAGATTCACCCTGGCGCCGGCTCTGTTTCGGTTTAAACGCGCACCCCCATTCGCTGTCTTTCTTACCCTTGCATTCTCACTCGCATCTTTCGTCCGTAATTAAAATTCACGCAGTCGCGTACACGCTTTTCTCACGGCCCAGTCGCTCAAGATTCTCAGACTGAGCGTCAGTTGTAAAAAGCCGATTAATGGGCTATCGGTCGGTAAAGTGTTAATCGAGTGGACGTCCCTCCGATCCGGATCGATGCGTCCGCTTCCGGCGTTGCTGCCGAGGACCACGGCGCGATGCTTAGGAATTGATGCGCGCCGGCCAGCGAGGAAGGAAAGAAAAAAATGGAAGGGAACGCGTGATCGATGCCCGGCCGTGGAGCGCCGCCGCCGAAAATTCCCAGCAGCCGGGGCACCACCGGGCTTTAATATTAAGCGGCGTTCAAGTATTTTTGCCCGCGGAGCGCGGAGAGCGGATCGGGACTTTTTGTCCCGGGCCGCGAAACCTGTTATCGATTACGGTTCCGTCCCCGGAGAAAAGAGATCTCGGAAGTTGCCGCTTGCTTAGATAACTTGCCGCGAACTGCTCCGCGCCCCGAGTCCCGAGATAATTATCGCCCCGGCAAGTTCGCTGTCTTCTAGTTTGTATATCAACTAGTCTCTTCGGTGTTCGATCGATCGGACGCCCCGCCGGGCCGCGCTCTCCCTTCGCCCGCGAGTCACGTGTCCCGCGAATTTATTTTTATTCGCGTCGCTTTTCGGAATGACTCCCTCGCGACAGGGGAGTCTTTAACCCTTTGCACTCGGAAGCTTTTCGTTAGAAGTATTCGACACTTTCCTATGAGGCGTAGACATTATTTGAAACTAATGAGAAAACATACGCAAATTAACTCTAGATTAGAGTAGTTATAGTTCCTTTTAGGCGTCGACTGTGATCAGTCTCGGATCTGGTAGGATTAAGTGCATCCTAGTCTAGTCTTCCATTTTTCTTTGGAACTAATGAGAACGCGTAAATTAACCCTTTGCGAACGGAGATTCCATAAAATGTAAACCTTTAGAGACAGTTAAATTATACACCAATCGCTTAATATAAAAGAAGAGAACTACCGATCTCTCGCTGTCCGAATCAAATCATTCGTCTAGTCTTCCAAACCTGAAACTTTCATCTCGCATAACATCGACATTCGTCCGCAAAGGGTTAAAGAACAAATTTATTAGAATACTCCATGTACCGACATTATCCAGCTCAATATCACGTATTCCTCTTTACGAGTCTACACGAAAACAAGCGACCGAGAGTCACCTCTCGAGTGTCCACTCTTCCTCCGAGTCTAACGCAAGACAAATATTTACAGCAAAGCGTTAGACCCCTCGAACTTTCAAATTCTCCAACTCCGCATTGCGAACTGCCCCATTCCGAAGACATTCAGATTTCCAGTTTCCCCAGTTCTCTAACGAATTTTTCTCCCCCAGTCCTCGCCTCGGAAGAAACACGTCTCGACGGTGACGGTCGTTCGAGTAACGCGTCCGCCCTCGGCGGAGGTCGTCGTTGGATCATCGGCCCTCGCAGCGTCTTCGCCGAGTAATTTCGAGCAGACTCATCGAGCACGGCACGCTGGAATAGATATACGTCGGTGCAGCTCGATGCTGATCGCGGAGCTTGACCCGGCGAGAGGGGCGAAAGAGGGCCACGGTCGGAGGGGCGGAATCGGCGGCGCTCCGCGAAGCGGGGTGGGGGACGGCTGGCGTTGTCGTTAGTGCCGTAAGGCGCCGCTCAAGAACCTGGGACCACTTTCAATCACCGGGAACTGCCGGTCACAGCCGGTCTCGAATTTAACGCCGGCCTCCTCGCCAATTGGACCCGTTTAGTACGAGGATTACATCCGATGTCTGCTCCGCGGTAACGAAATACCGGGGCAATAAACACACCGGGACCATAAACGGAAGCTCCTCCCGCGGGCCCGGGTCAGCTACAGTCCTCCGGCACGGAACCGTGCTCGCCACTCGACAGAAATGAATGTTGCGGGTTGAAGACTGGCTTCGATCGTAACGACAGCAGAAATGATTTTTAGGATGTTGCAATAAGGGACGAGGACGTGCTCGGCTAGATTCTAGCGCGCCGAGAGCTGGAATTGTGTGGGATTTCAGTTTCACGGTATTTGTTTTAATGTGTAGTTTATTTTATCACTTGGGACTACCAAGCACTTGCACTGACTTTTCTATATTTGTTTATAGAACTTCTAACTGTATTTATTAAGATTTCAATTGGATTATGTCTCAGTAAGAGTGTTACTAAATCAAGTTTAACGATTTCTCACAGAAGCATCTGTACTTTTTCAATAATTGTAACAGATGGGTCATTTTGACTCTGGTAGTTCTAGTGTTGAAACATACGTTTGTATATATGAAAAATACTTGAATATTTTTATTTTTGCTGGTAGATGCAGTTGCTGTGTTTCTATCTTCGCGAATAAGCTCAGTTACATTTGTTAGCTGTGAACTGTGCTGGGATTTAATAAATTCCGAGAGAGAGAGAAGAGAAGAGAGAAGTAAATTATTATTGATATATAATTATATAATTGTATCAATTAAGGAGAACATCATCCTTATTCTCAAACCGGCTCATTGTCTCTTGATTAAAGAAACCTGATTCCTGTTTACAGGGGTGGCTACCACTAGGGAATAGGTTCGTGTACGGTGCAGCGTTGGCGATTTAGAGGATTCCGACGCAGAGTAAACAGTAACCTGCTTATAACATCGGTGTAAGTATTCCTCACCGCTAATTGCGTTACTGGTTACCCGCGCGTCGGGTGATTCGAGGGTAAACAAGGGAAACTTCGTCGAGATAGTCGCCCGATTCGCATCGGATTCGAAGAATGGCTCGTCTCCCGCGGTACAAGCTCGACGCGCGAGCGATACTCGCTCCCTCGTATCTCCCTCGAATCATTTGACAACCCTACGAACAACAATGGAAGACTTTTTCTCGAAAACTTGCCCCGTTTCAGGCTGGGAACGCACTCGCCGTAGCCGGAACACGTTCGCCGCACGAATTTCGCCGAAGACCGCCGAAAGTACGGACCCATTTCCCGCGCGTCCTGAAATTTAGTATCATTATGTGCTCTTCGAGCGGAACAATCTCGCGAATGGGATGATGCACGGCTTCGGATTCGCGGTTACGGTTCCGGCCAGGGAGTTGCACGCTTCGCCTCGCCTCGCCCAGGCGCACGGTGAAATCTTTCGGCTCCATCGGAAGCAGCGATCGTCGGTCCGTTTCTAATCAAAGTTTCGGGGCCCGGTCTCATAATCGGATGCCGCGCGAACGTTCGACGTTCGACCGTTTCCCCGGCGTTCCCCGGCTTCATCGATTCTCCCCCTGCGTCAGGTTGTTTTGCTGTTCCGCGGTTCGCCGAGGAGCACGGAATCCTTACGGATCCGTACGCCGGAACTGCGCGAATCGAACTCTCGTTTCTTCCCTGTGCCGCGCGGCGTCTCCGTCCTCGTCCCGCCCCGCTCGTCGCCGTCGTCGTCGTCGACGATCTGCATAAGCGACGTTTTCGTTGAAGTGCGCCAATTACTTAGCATCCATCGGCAGGCCCAGCTTTGCGGCTTGTTGTTGTCTAACTAATTCAAGAGGCGAGCCGTCGCATCACCGCGCCGCGGCCCCGCGAATCGATAATTCTCCCTCCTCCGCCCCCGTCGGGAGGGTTCGAATCGTTTTAACGAAGCTTTATCAACGTCGTTTTGATATCGGTAATTGTTATCCTCTCAACTAAACGTGGACGATTATTCTTCTTAATTGATTAGCGAGGAGTTCGGCCCGGGGACCTTTCCGGTCGGGACGACGACGGCGGCGGCGGCGGCGGCGACGGCGGCGAAGGGGCGGGAGGCAGGACGAAACGCGGAAGAAAAGCCCGACGGTCCTGCCGGCGGAAATTTATGCGCGGCGGGTAATACTCCCGCGACTGATATCGATGGCGCTCTTATAATTATTCCCTTTAAGCTGTTCCACCGAAAATTTTTCCGCCGCCGGGAACGCTCGCCCCCGTCGCTCTTCCCCTGTCTGTACGCTGTGTTTGATTGCAGGCCATTCGGCCGGCGCGGCGCGGCGCGGGGGAGGGCCATTTGCGAAGCGAGAAACAAAAAGCAACCGGATAAGAGGCAAGAAAGTAGGACGAGCAGTGTCTTCGGTCGCTTTCCTCCTACTCGGCCCGGAGGGGCGGCGGGTGTCGCGTTTTTCTTCGCCCGTAGAGGGTAATAGCCGACCCCCGCGTGCTCGAAATAAAATTTTACTAATATCCCATCGATGAACGGTTGCAGTTGCAGTTCCGCAGCTGGCAATCGCCTCGCGCCGATCGGGACGCATTCACCCCTTTCAATCGAACGAAACGTTCCCAACATTCGGGAATTCTCCGTTCTTCAGTTTCTCGGTTCGCAGCGATTTACAGTCGAAACATTTCTTTTGCAGCTCAGCGGGCTAGTGTTCGTCGATCGCAGTTTGCAGGAGGAACAGGGATACCGTGAGTATTGGTCTAACGTTTGCTTATTACTTCTTCCTTGGAATTGAATTCTATTCGAAGTCTATTCTCCCCTAGGCGTCTTCGTTACTCGGGACGACGGTGATACAAGGAATCTCCAGCTGACCGAGAGTTAAGACGTTATCAAGAGCAGTTCATCGACCGCCGGCGTTACATTAAATCTGCAAAGCGGTTGCACAGATCCAGCCGACGATGTAAGTCCAGCGAGCAGTAGTCACCCGTATGATGGCCTGCGTTCATAAACATTCCAACCGACGGATGACACCTCGACACCCGTCCAGCCGTTGACCACGGCACGCCGGCGGCCCCTTTCGCCCGGAAATCCCAAGAATCCCGCGGCGCGATCCCCGGCGCGCGAATCATTCGGCATGCCCCCGTGACGCGACGTCCCTAAGAATATCTCAATTTCCAGGAGCGGTTCCGGTGGCGCCAGGCGACGCCGCTACATCCCTGCCGCCAGTAGGGTGGCTCGTCGCGTGGTGGGGATGGAGCAGCTGGGGTGGCTGGAGCTACCTCGAATGCGAGCGAGCGAGCGAGCCCACGGTACCTACACGCTGGGTGTCTGGGTTTGGCCGGGTCGTGGCGGGTCCTGCGCAGCCAAAGAGACAGAGGTAGGGTAGCGAGCGGGGACAGACGGAAATAGAAGGATAGAGAGCGAGAGAGCAAGGCGGAGCGGAGAGAGTCGGAGAGGCAGAGGCGGAGGCGAGCAAAAGTGAGCTAGCTGGCGAGGTAGGCAGGCAGGTAAACAAGGCGAGCGAGCGAGCGAGCGAGCCAGGCAAGGCAGGCAAGGTAGTGAGGCCAGCAGGCAAGTAGACAGGCAGAGGAACAGCCAGAGGAACAGCCAGAGGAACAGCCAGGCGAGCAAGGAAGCTAACAGCACCACCGGGCCTGCGAGCCAGCCTCATTCGCCCGCCACCCAAATCGCTTCCCCCACCCGGCCGCCGGCATCACCACCACCACCGGCACCGTCACTACCACCACTACCGGGCGTACCACCACCCCTATCTATCCGTCGTTGTTCGCACTCCTACTCCTTCCACGGTGGTCTCAGCCGCCTCGTTCGTCCGTTGCGTTCGTCCTCCGGTTCGCGTTCGTTTCGCGGCGAACCGGCTCGCCTGGCACGGTTCTTTCTCGTCGCGAGGAAAGTGTGCTCTCGCCGAGGTGTGCGGCGATCGACGGCTGTCCGCCCGGCCGTCGCACGGGCCGACGATCTCTCTCCGCGATCCGGGGAATCGCCGAGCGCAGCCTGCTCGCGCGCAAACCTGACCTGCCTTCTTCCGTGGCCGCTCGACGTCGCCCTTTCCTCGCCGACCGTCTCCCTCTCTCTCTCTCTTTCTCTCTCTATCTCTATCCGTCTCTCTCTCTCTCTTTTCCTCTCGCTCCGAGAGTTACCCACGGACAAACAAGGGGCTCGTTCAGCGGCGAGGAACTGGTCCAGGCTCGACTGGCCCGCTAGAGCAGCCTGCTGCCGAAACACAGTGACAATTCCGTTCGGGGTGGGCGGTGAAACGGTACGCCGTGATTGTGTGCCTCGAGTGACTCAAGATGACGGCCGAGAGCATCGACGTCCGCGGAAAGAGGAAACGCTGGCTGTGATTCCCCGGGTGTCTGGGACAGCACGCCGCGTCCTCGGACGTTGACACGCGCCGCACCGCTCCTGCCAGTCCTTACCTAGGCCGGTCGTTCAACGTGGCCGAAACTGGACATGTAAGTAGCATCCTTCTCTCGCTACCCCTCGCCGCTACCATCCCGCGGCCAAACCGCCCGTGTACGATTGATTGGACTTCGCCCCGGCGATCCCCGATCCCCCCGAACCGGGACGAACTCCATTGAAAACCTTCCAGCAACCGTCACACGTTCGTCCCCCGATCCGACTCGAACGAACCAACGGTTCTCATTAGGATTCGAACCACCCTCGCACGCATCCCGCCTCTAATTGAAAGCTAATGGCTCCCCCGACCGTTTCGATCGGTTTTTCGACGAACCTACAACCCCCGATACAAGAGCGACCCCCAGAAACCTCCTTGGCATGGTAAACATTCCTCCCTCCTCCCTGGGAGCTTCAATCCGCGGCGATCCACGTTTCCGTAGCGTCTCTACGAACCATTTCCCTCCCCTCCCGGGTAACGATCGTTCAACCCTCTCGCGCGATTCCCCGTGAAATTGAACGGAGGAATCGACTTTCCCCCGAAACCGAGTCCTGTCCGTCCGATATCCAAACCAGTGTGTGTCTGTGTGTGTCTCTGTGCGTGTCTCTGTGTGTAGCGAGTGTTTGCGAACGCGTGCGTAAGGCTGTGGTTACAGTGGATGCGTGTCCCGACGAATTCGATACGTTCCGGCGATCAAATATCCATCGCCGATCCCCGAGAGTGTGTACAAAGTGGATCTTCAGATGTTTATTCGTCGGGAAACGCGCCTCGCGTAGCCGCAGCCTAAAGCGGGGCTTCCCCGGGACCGTTTCCCCCGAATATCCTCGCTCGTCTTTCGATCCGGCGCGGAACTGGCGGCCGGGTACAGGCCCCGAGGGATCGGTTTTGTCGTTTGCCGGGCGAAAATCGGTGAAAAGCGGCGCCGTTCGAGGCCGAAGATCGATCTGTTTGCCGGGGGGAGGACGCGCGACACTGACAGAAACTCCAACACGCGAGTAAACACTCGACTCGCGGCGAGGCAGGGGGCGGCGTGCGGCGTGCGGCGTGCGGCGTGCGGCGGCGGCGGCGTATCGGCCACGGGAAAAGGAATTTCGACTTCCGTCGTCCTTGTCCCTCTTTCCACCGCTCCGCCCCGGGAAAGGGGATTTGTGTATCTCTTTAGGATAGAGAAAAAGTGGAAGGTCCGGGATGGGGTAGCAACCGGTTCGCTCTATCGTCCGGCAGGGGGTTGGTTCGCTTCGCCGTGGAAGAAAGCTTCGAAGTACTTTGGAACTTGACTTTGTTTCATCGAATTTTACGGTGACTTTGAAACCGAGTTGATTCTCCCTTGTTAATCTTCGGCTGGCATTCGAGAGCTGATACCAACGAACTCGAGAGTTTCGGGAAACAACGATGATGCGATTCGAGATCGGAGGAATCGTTGCAACTGTGATGAACTGGAAACGGTTTCCAGTTTAAAGCCAGCGTTGCTTCGCTGTTTAACGAATCTAATTATACGAACCGTGTTGCCACCGAATATTTTCGAATGTAATCGTGTCGTCTTCCGACGGAATTCTAGACGAATCCGATCTCCCCGATGCGCCGATTCGATAGTCTCAACTCGCGTCGGTCCTCGAGCGTCTCCGGAATGATCGCAGCAAAGTACCCAAGATTGCGCAACTGCGAGGGGCAAGGGGGAAGCGAGGAAAATCGGGCGATTCGAGCTAAGATATCGCGTGTCCTGCCGCCGAAGATACGGATCCTGTTTTCCGTCCGCCATCGCGATTGCCTTTGATCGCCGGAGACACGCGGACGCCTTTGACCGTCGCCGGGTCCTCCCGCAGGAGCTCCTCGTCCTCTCGGTCCCGCCCGGGGCATCCTTTCGGCCGTTCGAGCCGCGCGTCGATCTCTGCACGCGTGAAACCCGCGAGCCGACGCGACGAGACGCGACGAGGCAACGGCCCGTGAAATCGCGTCTCAAATTGAAAATCGGGGACGGCGCTGCCCCCGTGAACCCCTTCGGACTCGATCTTGGGAAACCGTGCTCGTTTAGACGACAACGACTGCCACTCGGTGCGCTAACGGTGATGTGGGAATGGATGCGGGGATGAACGGGGGACTGTTTCGAATAAATGTTTGATACTTTGAACGTCGACGTTTCGGTTAGACGAAGTTTTCATATTTGGAATACTGAGTTCCTAACGAATCAGTTACTTGAATAGCAAGTGACTGTATAGTTCCCTTTTTTTAGTTTTAACAGTAGAACTACCGATCACTTACTTATCAATTTCTCTGTGAAACCTATAAGCGTGCGTTTCGAATAGATGTTTGATCCTTTGAATGTTGACATTGTGGTTAGAAGTTTTCATATTTCGAATACTAAGTTCCAAACGAATCAGTTACTTGAATAGCAACTGAGTGTATAGTTCCCTTTTTTCAGTTTCAACTCTAGAACTACCGATCACTTAGACTTACCAATTTCTGTATGAGAACGAGACTTGAGCGTGAGACTTCAATAAAGGCTAAAACACTGTAGCTTCTTCTATAACACATATACAATGACAATGTGTATTTGTTCTTGCTTTGAGAATTTAAGGGTTGGAAAGTGTGGTGTTCACTGAACCGTGATGTTTAGTGTAAATTAGTTCCTTAGGAACTATTCTCTAGAGTTGCATTGACCGACGAAGGACGTGTTTCACTTAACTTTGTTGACTTATAAATCGCAGAATATTATTCGCTCGTGAGAACCATGGAGTCGAATCAAAAGAGTCGAATGGATTCATCATCTGTTGCTAGCACTGCAGCGAGGAATCCGTTGATACTTGGAAAGGATCGTGTAATAATATTGAATAATTAGCCATCCGTCGAGAACCGTTGGCCTGGGGCCACCAGATTATCGTCCGTTTCGGACGTCAAAGGATTCGAAAAAATGTCGTTAACGTCGCGATATTAGACTTTATAACGCGACCCTCGGCGCACTTTATTGTTACATACTCTGTAATTGTTTCAGCGTAAACGGTCGTGCGATTACGAGTTAGTTGCACGCGTCGCGAGGGTTTAACGCACGAACCGAAGCGATCGGTGTGTTAGAAACATAAATGGCAGCTTCATTGTCGCGTTCGGGGCCAGTAATTGTCAATAGATTCTCCTACAGAGTTTCATATTCTGTCGAACCACATTATTCCGAAGATTACGGTCAATTTCACCGATAATTGGTCAACTTAGTACCCCTTCAATAAGATCAACACTAACGATAGATAAAAACGATGTTATAGACGTTTATTCAAACGATGACAATTTATATATTTTTCTTCGTCAACACAAACTTCGTTTATTTTAATATCTTTTTTCCGCGTTTATTCAAAACAACTCATACACTCATACATATGCACGCACATCCATGAATTTTACATCAATATTAACCTACGCGTCTACAATGTTTGCCTTTTTCGAAGACATGTATCAAATACATAGAATTGCGTAACTTTAATATCCTCTATTGTATTGTTCGCAAAACGATAAATTCTAAGGATAGAACGATAATTCTAATGATAGTTCACCAAGATGCAGCTTCAACATTAGAACTACTAAACCTCCGACTAATTATTTTATAGAAAGAAACAGTAGATTTGTCAGAGTTTCAATTGGCATTTCAGTTCGCGTGTCGCATAATCTACTTTAACTCCAGAAGTTTTTCATTAGAAATACTCAACATTTTCTAATCGAATACCAACGACACTTTCAAACTGACTTACCGAGATCGCACATAAACGAAAGAAAGAGGCCGTTTCATTTTAATATTTCACATGTCGATGCGTTGTGCGAAGTTTAATATTAAATGTCAAACTCTATAATTCTGCTGTGTCGATTGGCGACTGAGAGGCTACGGAGCGCAAAGGGTTAATTGCGATAGAAACGAGGAATGTTGGAGTTTACATGGAGAAATTCGATGGGATCGATTTCACTGGTTGGCAGATTTAGTGTTAACATTAGGCTTGCGGGCCAGGTTACGTTAATAACGAACAAGAATGTTCAGCTACCTCAGGTTAATCTCTTCTCGGACGATCTCGTTCGAACATTCGCGAAACAAGAAATCGGGAACAGCTGATTCCGGTCGCATCGGTGCTCGTAGTTTCGCGAATCGAAGCTGCCTAGAGGTTCGACCGAGTAATGTTTATAAAATGTAATATCCGCCGAATTGACGGGTGCCGCGAATGCGCCGTTAATCGAGGTTCCACTGTATTTTTAATCGACGAGTCGCGCGACAAGCCGGACAACGGGTCGAATAATCTGCCGCGATTGTCCGGCGGCCATCGCGGCGCGGGCTCGCGTGTCTCGTCCATCCCCCATCTGCCCCCTCTCCGCGCGATTCAACTGCCAGCGGTCCGACCGGCTCGTAAATAGGGTCAAGATAGTATTTCATTCCCGTTTTCTATCGGGCCCGACCGTTTTTCAACCCCTTCAGACTTGAATTTCATTTAATCCAATTAAAAGTGTTTCGTTGTTGTTCGGCCGCGGGCCGGAATTTAAATTCGCGCCGCGGACGCTCGCAAAATGGCGTCAAGTATCGGCATTAACGGGCTTCTAATTTTTCATTCGAAATTTCCAGCAATTCGCGAAAGTTCTCGTCCGAGTTCACGGAAAAACTACGTTGGGATAAATTCTGTGATTCCTACCGGACAACACTGTAATTTTCTGGCTAAACATGGAGTAGTGCTTCGAAGTCCCGTATTGTAAACGTCATGGTTACCATCGTTCGAATCGCAGATTCTTCGTATTATCCTTTCTTCGGATTATAAATCTTTCGAATCCGAAACGCGTTAAACCGGAGATTCCGCGGATCCCGAATTCCTCGCGCGAAACGCCTGAAATCCGAAATTCTTCGGATCCCGAATTCGTCCGATGGTGATTCTCTCAAATCCGAAATTCGTCAAACTCGGGATTCCGCGGATCCCGAATTCCTCGCGCGCGAAACGCTTGAAGTCCGAAATTCTTCGGGTCCCGAATCTTTCAAATTCCGAAGTTTCCAGCCCCGAAACTTGGCGTCGATACTCTCGGTATCGATACGACCGTCCGCGGAACCCGTGTAATTCCCCGCGCGAGTGTAAAAGTCGAGTTTCCGGTTGGGGACTCGTTCGGGAGGATCGCGCGAGCTGCTCGCAAGAAAGCTCGCGCCTACGATGAAAGGACAGCGCGCCGCGTGGCCACAATAGTGTCCCTTCCTGCCGGAAATCGTTGACTCGGGGGTGTATCGCGAAGAAGTTTCCGGGCCAGGGAAAACTTCGATCCGCGGAACGAGGAACGAATGCCAGGGAAATGATGGAAAATCCTGAAACGATGGCGGAGGCGTGACAGGATCCATTAGACCGGCGGTTCCCAACGTGCCGTACGATTTGCCGGTTCCGATTAACCCTTGGCAGTCCTATGTCGAGTCATAAATATTCGATAGCATCTAACGAGATACAGACGACATTTTCTTAGATTGAATTAACACGTTGCTTACCGGTAACGAGAAATCTCGTTTTTCTATAGACACTTAGCTATGCAACTTCGCTGATTACCACAGTATTGAATATAAAATTTCATTCGAATTGATTACCGATCTAAAATATATCGCACAACGATATATCTGCGTTTTTCTAGGTATAGTGATACAAGTCGACCTCAGTGGAAATTGCCATCCGCCCAATTCAGTTTTCTGAAAATTGGCCGGTACGACAATGCTAAATTTTGTTAAGATTTCTTAATTTGGAACTTATACGAAATATAGTAGCTTTAAGTCTTGCATAAATAGAACAAATAAAAGTACAATTGAAATATTTTAAATAGTACGTTAATTGTACTCTATTTACTATGACTTCTTTCTTGCGTCGAGTACTATAGAATATTTTCTAGAAGAATCACGAAACAACTCGCTTTTACGATTGTGGTCACACCTCCGTTCGAATTATGCAAGTCTTCCGAAGTAGTTTCCCCGTGCTGGCATGTATATGTTAACAAAATTATAGACCGGTATCGGCCGGGGAAGTTTCAGCCAGTTTCACGTCCCAGTGGCCCCGGATCGAAGTAATAAAACAGAGGCGGCGGACACTTGCCGATAAAACTCTGTCACAGTAATTAGCTACTGTAACACTCGTAATGATCCTAAACAAACAGCCTCCCAGCGCGTAAAGGTACAAGCACCGAACGGCAAATATTGAACTTCGATCGGGGCTAACCGTTACCTCGTTGCTCCGGCGAGCATCTTGAAATATAAAACCGCCCCGGCCCGACCGATTCGCTCCGACAATATCGGCTCGTCCGTAACCCGCCCGGACGAAATCAACGTTTCATCCGTGGACTCGCTGCTCCTCCTCCGATTTCAACGATAACGCTGCAACCTAAGTATCACTGTCGTTAAAATTACTAATACTTCATGACGCGTCAATTATCTTTCCAATATATTTTCAATCGAGCTACGAATAAACGTTGTAATAATAAATTAAGAGTAATTTGAGTTACAACGGTAACTTAAGAATAAATGCGAGAGGTGAGATTGAGTTCTGTGCTTGTTAATTTTGAAAGAGACAAAAGCGGCTATTAGTTATTGGCATTTGCATTCTAAAGAACTCGAAGGTATTTTCAACAAGCTACGAATAAACGTTGTAATAATAGATTAAGAGTAATTTAAGTTACAACGGTAACTTAAGAATAAATGCGAGAGGTGAGATCGAGTTCTGTGGTTGTTAATTTTCGAAGAGATAAAAGCGGTTACTAGTTATTGTCATTTGCGTCTTGAAGACTTGAAGGTCTTGAATTTGATTGAACAATTAACAGTAACAGTTGCTGCAGCAACAGTGAAGATACAGTAATATGAATGTAATAGGTGGCAAAGATATTGGCAAACGAATTAACCCTTTGCACTCGGAAACATAGTAAATTGAGAAACAAAGCTATTTTATAAATATCTCGTATACATATTTCGTATAAAGATAGTGGAGTAATTATTAAGAATCTTGACTTTCCAATTTCTGGTTAACGAAGAAAACTGTTTCGATTACATGGCAGTTTCGACGAGTACATGGCAGTCAAAGTGTTAATCGACGAAGTTGCAGTAATTGAATTTGAGTGAGCCCCATGGCATTCAACGTGTTAACGACAAAGTAGTTGTACCGATCACAATCGAGAAAGAAACAGGACAAGGGGTTAACGTATCCGTCGCGTCTCCCACCGGTGAGCGTCGCTGAATTCCCCGTTTTCTCTATCGAATCTCAGTCGAGATATAAACGATAAAATCGAAAGTCTCGGAAAATACGAGCGACGACGAGCGTGTTAACCGGGTTACGAGTTCATCCCGGAAGAGCTGACCCTCTCGCGACGTGGATTGGCAGATGCTAGTTGATTCGCGGGTTTGATGTTGTTCGAGAGAGATTCTTGGTATGTCGTGCAGCGCACGGGATCGTGTGATTTAACACTTCAGCCGGTCTCGCGTCGGTTGTGTGTATCACCCGTCGTTCCTCCTCGTTTAATTGCACCGTGAGAGGGTCGGTCGGGTCTCGAGTTGTCGCGGGATGATTAAGGGGTGGCTCGCCGAGCGAATCTCCCAGTTCGTTATACTTTCGTTCGGAGAACGTTCCTCGGAGATGAATGGTTCGCGGCCGAGCCCGCCAGACGGGGAACAAGAAAGAATGTTTATTCAGAGAGAATCGGAGGATTCAATAATATACCGTATCAATTTTTATTGCTAACCCTTTCCACTCGAGGGGCGCCTTCCAGTCTCCATTTCGTCTGACGCAAGATCATTGTAAAATTGGTAATTCAATATTAAATTTTATATAATGTACGAACACGTGGAATATCAATATAAAATAGTCGCTTAACTTATGCAAGGTATTTCTTTATGTTAATTGCAAAAAATATCATTGACATTTCATCGGAAAATAATGAATATTTATTGAGAAAAATATTCTCGAGTGCAAAGGGTTAATCGAAGCAGAGGTTAAGACGTTCACTTAGCTAGATCAAATTCAACAGAAAAAAAGAGTGCTCTAAAGACAGCGTATCAGCCGCATAACTTTAACCGACCGAACAAAAATTTGTCCGACTTGTTAGTCTCACAATGCAGATTAATCGGTTAAGACGTTCACTTAGCTAGATCAGATTGGGCAGAAAAAGAAAGAGAGTGCTCTAAAGACAGCGTATCAGCTGCGTAACTTTGACCGAACGAACGAACGAACGGAGAGCATCGAATCGCTCAATTACCGGGTCCAGGTATAAACCGTGCAACGAGCCGCGTACGCGGCGGAAAGGAAATGGGGAAAATCGAGCAAGCCCGAGCGGAAGGCAATCATTCTCTCTCTCTCTCCTCTCTCTCCACTCCTCTCTCTCCTTTACTCGCGGCACCGGTCGAATCGATCGTTTTCCCCGTCGAATCCTACTACCCCTTGCGAATACTCTGTATGTGAAGCAATTCCAAGATGGAGAGCCGCTTCAAAAGAAACGTCGACCCGGCTGGCAGATGAGGGCGCGGATAGAGAAGAGCCGGGGAGAACTTGTTCGCCGGTTAACACCTCTGACGGGCCGCAGGATTATTATCGGACGATGTACAGAGTGTAACGAAACATATGGGTCCCCGATCGCGACGCGGAACGAGAAAAGTCCCTGCGAACGCGCCCTACTTAACCTTGTTTTAAGGTTGCAGCTATTATCGTGTTTCAATAATCCGCGACTGTTTACCTTTACACAAGCTGCTCGGAGCGGCTATTCCAGTCGAAGCTATCAGCGTTACACTTTAACGCGTTACATATACCGAAGTGCTCGGGATACTATGAAAGCCTGCGAATTATTCGATACAGAAATAGAAATCGGTAGCATGCGCTTGCGTTACACCCTGTACGTCGCGGACATCGTTCGGGATCATCTCCGCGCTGGTTCCTCGTCCTCGATACGCAGTTGGGAATTTATATATCGTCTGAGTGCGCCCGTCGTTGTTCCCAGTAATTTTAATTAACTTTTCCGCTTCTGGTAAGTGTCGCCGCGCGTACCCGCCGCTCCGTATTGCAATTATTTATCAAGTTTGCCTCCGCGATCCTCGGATTTCATTCGCGTTTGTTGCCACGCTTCAAACTGCACCCAGCGTGGACAAACAACCAGTATTTTGTCCGGCATTTACGGGGCCATTTTTGAGCGGACCCTTTCTCCTCGATTCCCAGAATTACTTGCTGCAGTCCTCGGTTTATCTGCAAACACGAAATATTAAATCAATACGAATGGCTACGTCAGTGACGGTTTTCATGCTCTTTAACGGCTACGTTAAATGTCACACCCTGGCAATCTAAAAAAAATTGAAACGCGATTGCATCGGGAAACGCTGGAAAAAAATATAGCGGCTCGAGGAACAAAAAGGCGATTGAGTTAAAAAAACTGAACGAACCTAGCAACAAAAATGGGAACGTGGCCGACTCGAAAAAGAGTGCGCGATTGCAACGTTGAAGAAACGGAAACGCGATTGAAACACTAAATACTGAGCCTCGTTCTCAAGCAGAACCGAAGAACACGGCGGATTACAAAGAGCGTCGCACAGCGCGACGAGGGGAGCGCACGCGTGCGCGCAATAATTTCAAGGGACGCTTGGCGAGGCGAGGCGAGCGTCGTTTGCATCTGGCTCCCGAAAAGGGGTTCAAAGGGAAATTCTGCGTGGATGTTTACCGATGTCGATAAATTCTTCGCATGGGGGGAGGCATCGAACGACGGAATTCCGCCGCGTCTTCATTCGACCCATCTTTCTTACATGGCCGCAGGACGCCGCGGGGCAAACCGGATCGGAGAAAAGGTAACGGGCTGCACTCGGTGTCCCCTTCTTCGCCGGAAACGGAACCATCGATCGAAGTCACCGGTCACGGGCAAAGATTCCTCGTTAAAGCGGCCACGCCGGAAACGCTCGTGCTACAGCGGCCGATTCTTTGTCGTCCAGCCGTGCCGAGAGGACGCCGGTAACGATTTCATTAGATCGCTCGCCGCGCGGAATTCCTGTAACTGCTCCACGCGCTGCGATTCGATTTAGGGTTGGCTGGTTAATCCGTTGCGGACCAACGTCGAGATTTCGGCAGAGTGAGATCTTCATTTTGGAAAGACGCGAACAAGTGTTTTAGTTACGCGAGAGGACGCGTAGTTTTCTTCCTTTTATATTATTTTAACAGTTGATGTGTGATTTAGCTGGGAACCATCATTGAGGACCAC
This sequence comes from Nomia melanderi, assembly GCF_051020985.1. Taxonomy (NCBI): domain Eukaryota; kingdom Metazoa; phylum Arthropoda; class Insecta; order Hymenoptera; family Halictidae; genus Nomia; species Nomia melanderi. The sequence goes on along the minus strand of NC_135002.1, from coordinate 662,747 downwards.
TCGATAAATGCTTTTAGAATGACGGGGTGGAATTGATAGAACTCATCAGAATCTTGGTGAGAGTAGAGCTGGCTGGGGAGATGTTCCATCTTGCGAAATCTGAAATTTGTAAATTCAAGTATTGCACGTTTATCTTGCCGAATGTCACCGCATTAGCATTATGTATAATATAAAAATGTTTGCAAATAATTATCGTTTGTATTGTGAATCTAAATGAAATATTATTCTTCCGTTATCAATTACATTTCACAGCAAAGGTAGGCATAGAATATACCTAGAACGTCTCTATCCAATGAATTACCACTGACAAAGTTGCATCGACCACAGCTCAGAAATAAATCACAAGCAAGGGGTTAATGAGAAATGGTAAAGCTCGTCGCGATACGTGAATATTGAGAGGTCCGTAGACGAGTTTACGGTAGCTCAAGTATCACCACTGTAAACGAAATTTTCCCTCGACCCAGTTCTTGCGCCCTCAGTCTCATTACGGCCGTTCGAATAGCTATCGCCGAGATGCGAACGTCTATAATAAAAAGCGGGCTACGTAACGAGCAACCGTCAAGATTAACAATATAGGGCGGCCAGGGTAGACCGAAGGGTGGCCGCGCGCGAGCCGAAGGAGGACGGCTCTCCTCGTGATTATCTGTAATAACGGATATTTACATCGTGCGGCGGCAACGACTCGTTCCGAGGTTTTTACGACTCCGGTGCTGGCGCGCCGGAGGAGCGGAAGCCGCGTTATCTGTTGGCTCGCAGCGGCGAGGCTCCGTGGACAATCGTGGCGATCGTTGGAAAAAGATCTGCTGCGCATAGTGTTCCAACTCGATTCAGAATTACCGGGCGAACATGTGTACACGTGTATCCCCTTGTTGCGCGTTCACCGCGGACATTAAAGCCGTGGCTTTAACTGACCCCAGCGGAGCTTCGGCGATAAATTTACGCGGCGCTGCCGCCGCCTGCCTCGCCGATCCGCTCGCGAATGTTCCTCCATCTGCGGATCCCGCGTCGCCGGACAATCTGAAAGAGGGAACGGTTGGAATGTTTTCGAGTGATCTGCTGCAAGCAAATAATGGCTAGACACAAATCTCCGTGTTTGTTCGCGTACCATCGACTCCTTTCATTATGGTTATCCTAATCTCTTCTGCATACTCTGCGCTCCATACTGGAACCAGTTGAATTGTCTTTTCTGTGGAAACCTCAAGACAATTATTGAGACTTCAGTTGGTTTGCAATTCAGATTGTCTATTGATAAACTAGTTTCTCTAGTACCTTTCCAGAGAAGCATGTTGTCTGTTGAATAACTGGAAAAATGAAATCAGGAATGGTCGTTTTGATCCATCTGGTGGTAGTGTTAACCCTTTGTCTGAAGTGCTCTTGGTTTCTCAATTTGAGGTTCACGTCGACGTTCATTCGATAACAGCTTAATATGACGCTCTATTTATTATTCAAGAATATTTGAGAGTCATTGAAGTGTTACCTTTAAATGTTACAATTGTGATACAAATAAATATAGAAAAAATTGTTAAAACAGGTAGACATAGGACTGCTAAGGGTTAATCTGAATAGTGTCTAATAGGTGAAGTCTGTTTACAGAAGAAAGTAAATTAATTAGAAAATATATTAGAATTTTGCATGGATCTAGAGATAGTTACCATAGAAAGGGAATCTTGTAATGGTTCTGTCGTCTGGCGTTGGAACGAATCGAATCCAGAAGTACGTCCTAAAAGAAAAAGGGGAACGTCAGTATATATTCTTTCCCCTGCTGACAGAGTCGTTAGACTTTGACGACTACGGAATGTAAAGTACGGTGTAACGAATCTAACATTGAATTAATTACGGGGAACGGTTCTTCGCCCCTCGGCGGGTCGACCGTTTTTACCAGGCCGCGGCGGTGGTCCTCGTACTGGCCGGTAAAAAGTTTTAATTGAAAAGCACCGGTACGATGTTTAGAGACGAATCGATTACGAGTTCGTGAAAGCTTCTGCACTCGAAATAATTTCGTAATTAAACGAAGATTACTCTGATTGTCTTGGGACCGTTTCCTATCCAGCGGCAAGCGAATAAGACGGAGGCGGCCGCAATCCGATTACTCGTACCCGACGTCCTCTTCTTGTCGAACCTTTATCGCTAAATGTTACTCGTGTCGATCGGCTACTAGATTACTAGAATACTAGAATACCGGAGTATCGACTGCTAGTACGTTAGGGTGTCTGAAAAAGCTGACAAATTTTATGCATTAACACTAAAATTATCCAGCAGTTAAACTGACTTTTTACCCTTTCTTTGTAGAACCACACGTGTGTAGTTGTTAAGATTGCAATTGGCTTGTATATCAGTTTAGGTATTACTAAATCAGTTTTCTTAATGATTCCCCAAACAAGTATCTGTGCCCTTTCAATAATTACAAAGGAGAAAATTAGGAATGAGTCATTGTGACCGATTCCCAATTTCTGCTTTTCCAAACAATAAAATAACAAATTTTTCTTTGAGGAACCACTGAAGAAATAGTTTTCACTTTCAGCGTTATGGAAAAGTTAGAAAAAGGCAACTCGATGGCTCGGTACTTTTAGCGTTAAGTATATACCAGCTCGTGACTCTAGATACGCATTATCCATGCCTCATTAGTCTACGAAATATTTCGAAAAAGTAACATAAAGCGAAACGTGTTTCTATGACACGACGCGAGTCTTTCTATCCTCCCTGTACATCGAAGATGTCGAGCCTTTTCACACAAGCGTACCAACCGTTCCGAGTGCAAAGCGCTACTCACAGTGCTAATGCCGCGATGCGTGCACCCAACCGGGGAATACCCGCGTACACGTGTCCGGCTGCAAATCCTGAACCGTGGCACACGGTGTAGAAGCTTCTGGCCGACAGCTCCCCGAGCCGCGTCGAACCCGGCCCGGTACACAACGGATTCTCGTAGATACGTGACGGTCTATTACGGCTCGTATAATCGACCGATCGACCGGCCGGATTCCCAGAGCTGACACCCGATTCGTATCCGGCCATTTCGGCCGGATATGCGATTCAGACGTTCCGACCGTTTCCGATGTTCCCCGCACGAATTATTACTCTGACCCCCCGACGACGGGGACCCAACCGTGGAACTACGATCGAATTGTTGTCCGTTCGGCTTTAGAATCGCTGGTACGGTACCGTCTCGTCGGAATCGATCGGTACTACAGTTCGCGATGTTTTTAAATGCTCTGGATCAGTATAGATGGCGCTGACAGCCAACTTTCGCCCGCTCCACACACTTTAGCCCAGTGTCATGCAACGTGACGATTTAATTTTTAAGGGATTCAATAATTTGAAATTTGAAATTTGAAATATCGCTTCGTATGTTTCCCGATAGTTACACGTGTAAATAAAATAGCAGAGATATAAGAATATTATATATATGATTTCTAATATATTACAATATTCTTGCTGTTTTGTTCATATTATGTAATATTTAATATTACCATATTCGGTAGCATTGTTTATAACACAGAAACGTCAAATAATCATCTTTCAATTGAACTATAATCCGATTGGATTGGGTCATCAATGACCCACATGGCATCCAACGCGTCAACCAAGAACCGCGATCCCCTAATTCAAGATTACCGGTTTCGAAATTAGACGGATTTCATTTATTAAACCGTCTTCGTCTCTCAGCTTAATTATTCCTCGCGTTCCGGCAGACTCGTCCCCCCACAGGTTACACGGTGGCACTTATCGTCCGATCTCTAATTTCCAACATCTAACCGTCTCACGGCGGGCCACTTCGAGAACTTAGAAAATTCGAGCCTGGGACTAATCCCTCGAATCCGCGGCACTCGAGCGGGAGACGAGGAGACATCGAAGCCGGAGAGTTTCACCTAAGGGGTGCGCGAACGAGGAAAATAAGATGGTCGATTATCGTGACTGGGGCGAACCCACGGACCGTTTAACCTGGAATATCGACGCTGCGCGGGGGAAAAATTGGTGTGCCGCGGCGGCCGCGATGCAGGGGGGGGCCGGCAGGTGTCCTCGTCGCGATGAGAGTTCGTTAAACTAATATTCATACATCTTGGGAAAAAGTGGGTCGACCGAGGACCCGGCCCGTCTCGAGGTTGTACACGTCGCCCCGTTTATTACGTTTCGTGCGTCTCGTAGAGTTTTATTAAGAGCCGCTGATGAAATTCTGGCGACGTTATCGCCACCGCCAGTTTCCTTTTCCCAACGGTAACAGGGCCAATCCGCTTGTCGTTTATTCCGGCGAGCTCTTCTACAGGTGTGCGCGGGCTATTTCTCTCGAGATCTCGCGGCGAAAAAATTAAGGAGGACATTATCGTACGGTACGTGGTAACTTGGACAGATTTGTAGGTTAGGTTCGGTGACCCCTACGGGCTACGAGCAAGCTGTGCGATCTTCGATCTTTGCGTAATTTCAGTGAATCTTTTGTATCGTTCCGATAGAGAGTACGTGCCTTCTCTTATATTTTTCTTTTTTTATATTTTTCACGGAAATTTGACGGATCCATTGGGCTACTCCTTTATCTTTACATTTTTCGTGAATCGTTTGTATCGTTCCAATAGACGAGAGTACGTGCCTTCTCTTATATTTTTCCCGCCAAATAATTCGACGGAAATTTGACGAAAATTTGACGGATCCTTTAGACTACTCCATGAAGCTACGCGATCTTCAATCTTTACATTTTTCGCGATCGTTCGTATCGTTCCGATAGAAGACTCAGAGTGTTTTCCTGATATTTTTTCCGGCGAATAATCTGCACACCTCTATCGCGCCCGCTCTCCGCTGATGGTTGTTATGCTAACGAGCTTTAGCCGACAGGGGAGCCATCTTCATTTTCCTGACACGTCATAACCGACGCGTCTAATCCGCCTTGCCCCCTGGTGATCCCAACAAACTGACGTAAGTCGCGTCATTTGTGAAGATTCCGAGGGATCGTTAACTTAATATTTGTGCAGGAAGTCTCGAGAGAGGCAGGGAAGGGGGAATCCCCGGGTCGAGCACTCGGAGGCGATCGAATCTGAACTCGTTTTTTCTTCTTTCGATCTCCTCCCCGGTTCGTATACATACAGGGTGACTCGCGACACACGGAACATTTTCTAGCTTCTCGCATTCTGTCTCTTAGTATCTAAAGAACATTTCTGTACAAATGTCTCGACGAACTCAACCCCGCTACTCCTATTTTTTCTTTTAAAAAGGACTAAATCGACCCTGCGAGCAGACTTGGTTCAGCACTGTCAAACCGTAACCATCAAAGTTAGATCTTAATCGTATACACAGTGTAAAAGGCGACCTCGCCACACGTCGAAAACCTTTATGATAAAACCTCCCTTGAAATAACTGAGTGCTGCACTCATTTCCACGACTGGGAATACAACGAAACATAACCTCACTTCGATTCGGCGGACGTCTCAAATTTCGCAAGATCAACGCGTTCCTCGAGTCACGCCCGCATATTAAGAAGGCCTACGGGCAAGATCCAAAACAGGATTTAGACCGCTGAAACGGAACACCCTGTACAATCATCCTTTGTATCTATCCTAGCGGAAAACGAGGTACAAAGCTGCCGTTCGCTTTGATCAGGCAACGCATCCTCGAGTTCGGCAGCTCGTTCTTTTTCCGTGTCCTCCTTTGCCCCCTTTCCTGAACAAGAGGGAGCCACGCGAATGCGGATACCGATACACCGCGGACGGGGGCCAGGGATTCCCCCGCGTGCCACCGTGCAAGAGGAGGTTAGGTAAGGAGTGCGTACGGGTTAACCCATTCGAGACCGATTGCACACCGTGTGTGCAATAATTACAACGAGCGTTTATCAGTTATTCTGAGTAAAGTAGTCGTCGAGATAAGACTTTTTTTGAATTAACAGTATCTGTAAAGTATAGAAAAACAAACATACTCATCAACAATAAGAAAATTGAGTCTTTATGACTATCGTCTAGAGATTTAAAGAAAAAATTGGAAAACCTTGTGACAGAATTTCGCTCCTGGGGACCGTGTTCGAAAAAAATCGCCGTCTCGAATGGGTTAATCATTTAACTGTGTTTGACGAGTATACTCGTCATGGAGAAGTTGCAGGATTTTGTGTTATAACGGGTATACTCGTCGTGGTAAAAAGTAGTGGCCATTGGCTTTTCGCAGAAATTACAATTTAAATAGTCAATGGTCACTACTTTTTACCATGACGAGTATACTCGTTATTTACTTTCTCTACTGAGATCCTGTAACATTTTACTATCAACAGCTTCGAAGAAAACCAACAAAATTGTCCATTCTATTTCAAGCGGAAGTTTTATTTCAATATAATACATTGATCACAGCAAAATAGTTGCTTTGATCCATGGGCATTGAACAACATTGATTGTTCGATCAGTCGTCATTGTACGGCAAGGGGTTAAGAAAGGGCAATCGCAATGATACACACACACACTAGACCGGTGTATTGTACAAAGCGGACTCGAAAAGTTACGAAAAGAGCGGGGGCGGTAGAAGGGGGCAAAGGGAAAAAAGGGAAGAAAGCGGGGAGAGTTTCGCGCACAGCGAAGATTTACGCCCGGCCCGTCTGTAATTTAATACAGGATACTTTGCCGGAGTTCCTTCGAGAGTTACCTGTTCTTTGGGGCGTTCGCGGAACGTGAGCGGACTTTGTGTCTCGGCATATCGCGAAGAAAGAAATAAAAACGCTGGGTTATGAAGCGAGAGAGGGAGAGAAAGAGAGAAAGAGAAGAGAAGAGAAGAGTGAGGAACGATTCGCCGATGGGTGTGAAACAAAAAGGAGAATCGAGGTTCAATGTCGTTACTCACCGGTCTCCTCGATTCGAACATCTAATTACGCAATGAAAGAGGCCGTCCACGTACCGCGGGGTTCAATGAAAAATTCAATATGGAACTCCGAGCGGAACTTCGCGTTTCTCTTCTTCCTCTTCTGCAAATTATTATTACAGGTTCCTCCTGTCTACTCCTCCCCCGTCATCCTCCCCCGTCATCCTCCCCCGGCGAACCTCTCTATCCGTAAGCCTCCTCAGCGACCGTGATTTATAGCCGGGCACATGTAACGCGCATCGGCTGAATAATTTTCCAAAGGGGCTGATGTACGATACTTTCCCATTCTCATCGATCTCCAAGTGTCAAACTGGTATTAGAATCGGCCGAGTGGCGTACGGTGTCTTATCGAGTTCCTGATAGAGGATCGAACTCCTCTTACCTCGCCCAACCCCTTCGCGGATCATTCTCCGCCTCGTCGACGAGCTCCAGACAGCGAGGAATTAAAAGACGGATGACGAAGCGTCGGGATTTTTTCCCTGTTGCTCGCGTTTCCACCGCGGCAGCTTAAAGGTTGCGCTACTCGTTCGTAGAATTTTCTTTTACTCTACTCGAAGAGACGGTTATTTTCATGGTGGCCAACTGGCGAGCGACACTCGAAGTCCGTGGATCTGAAAGAGTTGGCGACTCGGGAGAAAGGTTCTAGAACGCGTTAACCTCTTGATATTATTTACTTCCTCTAAGCTCTAACATTTTACTCTCTGCAATTCGGAAGAAAGTATTTTCCGTTCTGCTTGAAAGAAAAGTTTCATTTGAAGATAATACATTGATAGCAAAATAGTCTTTCGATCCGTAAGCAATGAACATCGTTCAATTAATCTAGAGCTAATAAACTAATCGACCATTCTCGTCGAGCTCGTCCTCTTTCCCATTCGCTTTCGAGTCTTCCCACTATCAACCGGGAATCCCACGGGACTGTCGAGACGCGATTACCGTCGCGAATCGTCGCTTCGCGAGCAAAGTGTGTGCGAAAACGTTCGTCGCTCCGCCGCGATTTTCCCCGCAACACGCCACAAGGAATTCGCCGATTTCCTCCGTGACGACTCCCCATTCTCCAGCGGGGACGCGTCCCCGTTCCGACTGATCCCGCTGGCACAGAATCCGTGTACGCAAACGGCGAGGAGTCTGTTTGCATCTCCGCCGGCGTGTAGACCGTGAAATCCCAGCGGCTGGCGGCGGAGTCGATCGGCACGCGGAGCAAAACACCGTGAGAGGGTACACATGTTTCGCGCGGTCGGTAATCGATCATGGAAATCCCCGTGAAAAACGGAGGCGCACTCGAACGTGTCCGTGCCATCGGTCTCCGAGTGTCAAACGGGAATTAATAGTTTGACCGACTAATGTACAACGTGTACCGTTACGAGACCGGAGGCGCGCGGCGGGGAAGAAAGGAAGAAACCGAGGGGCGAGGGGCGGCCGCGATGAATAAAGATGAGCCGTGGACGCGAATCGCTTCATCGACGTGCAAGAAAGACAAAAAGGAAGAGGTGCGCGAGAGCGTGGCGGAGCGAACAAACGAGATCGGCAGAGAGAGGGAGAGGCCGAAAAAAGGGGAAAAAGAAATTAATAATCGAGGCGGCTCGCGGAGAGGGACAGAAGGCCGGGCGGGGGGTGGTGGTTTAACCGGTGACCTTTTTGAAATTCTAATTTCGTTGAAAGCACTTCGAAGCAAGCGGATTTTCATTTTTTCCCTCCTTCCTGTAGCTCCTTCCCCTCCCGCCGCTCCGACGCTGCGCCTCGTTTCCCCTTTTTTCCTCTTTGTACGCAGCGAAAGACTCGGAAATAAACGCTTTGACGAGCGCGAGGCAGCTCCGGCCTCGCTAAATAGATTAATGAGGAGAGATCGTTTCCGGGGACTTCAATTTTATTAAAGGCGGCTCAAAGGGAATCCCTCGATACAGCCGTATCCCTTAGTCCGTCCGCGAGCGGAGCGACGGGATTTAAAACTGCTGGATGGCAGCCCGGAATGAAGAGAACCCGGGAAAATAAGAGGGCAGCGGCTGGGCGGGGTAAGGGACTCGCTCGGCCCGAGGAATCCGGAACGCGGACCGCGCCGGAAGAAGATCCGACTGTCCGCGCCGGGACATGTCCGCGATACGTACCAAACAAATTCAATTAGAGTATCAACCCTCTGCACTCGAAAGGCGCCTCTCGGTCGTCACTCGATCGGTGCATCAAAATTGTGAAATTTCGTGTTTAACGTTAACCGGTTAAGCGTGGAACGCAATCCAATGAAATAATTTAATATCGTATTCTTCTCATCTCGCACATTCCGCATCTTGAAATCGTACATTCAACGTGTTAATAATCTATTCAGGAGACAAAAGCTCTAGGCATGTTCCATGTTCGTGTTTGCTCTAGTACAATAATTGATGCCGGAAGAATAACTTTCCATTTAACCAGTTAACTGTGGAATTTAGTTTGAAAAATCTCTCATTGTACGCGCAATAGAATCAAATAACGAAGTGTATACTCGTTAAATGCAGGACAAATGCACTTCAAATATATCCTAACGAAAAACTAAAGCGAAACGAAGGAGAATTACATGTTTGTCTGAAAAATAAATAATAGTTGAAAAAGTTAGCACCTGTGAATAGACTCCTCGTTAAGTTCATTGAAAAAAATTTCATCCGTATCTCATCAAAATAAATTGAATATTTCTCGTGATAAATTTTTCGTGCAATAAATTGAGTACGTTTTTCTGTTGGTTTGTCATCTTTTATCGAGAACTTGCTTATAACAAGTTACTAAATTTTGTAACTATTCTACGAGATGAACATTTATTTGCAAATATGCTTGAATATTGTAGTTCGCTATTTTTAGGGGAGGTTTCGAAAGACGCCTTTTGAAGTTTTCACTTAAAATTAGTTTAATTTTCCGCGGTTTAACCCTTTGCACTCGGAGGTTTCCCACAGAAATGTGAGATTTTTTGACGAGGCGAACAGGATATTCCTCGAAACTAACTCGAAGCTAACGTTAAATATCAGGTTTTATAGTTCCACCGCGTCAAATTAAATGGTAACTTCCTACAGCTACTTTTATAATCATCATTGGAAAAGTCGAAAAGAACAGAATGCACGACTAAACTCGGAACCCAATTTTAAGATAAATTTTCACGTGCCATTTGCCTCTTCGATATTTATAGCGTCAAAATCGCATCGTCGTCGCTTTCAAGAGAACTCGATACAAACCGCACAAACCGTCCATCGAAGACAATGCGATTCCATTATAAGCCGCGAATTACGCGATCGCCGAAGAAATAATTCTTCATTTCCAAGGTAAAAAGTTGTCCGTTCCGGAATAATTCCTCGAGAAATATATATATATATATATATATATATATCCGAGAAGGGAGCAGTCGAGAAGAAAATCTGGCCGCCCGGTTCGCGAGTTTTAAAGGTTTTAATAGAATCTATCGGCGGCCCGTGATTATCTCGCGATGCGGGCCGGGATTGAATCGAGCCGGCCGGAATCCGACTGTCGGGTTCCGCTCGATATTGTTCGTAATCTTCTCAACGAGTCAGGCAATTACGCGCGCAAGATACACGGTTTCGCGCGGATAGAGAGAGAGAGAGAGAGAGAGAGAAGCGTAGAGCGGTCCCGACGGTGATCCGTCACTAGTTTCTTATTTGGCGCGTAGAGAGCATGCCACGGACGGTAACGAATCGAATTACTCACGATTTCCGGCCGCACGACACCGTCCGGCCGAGAAATTCGATTAGGGAATCACCGGGCGCCGCGCGCTGTCTGTGATACATGGCCGACGGTTCCTCGTTTTACTTTTACATTCCAATTTCCGGGCTCGATATTGTAATTGCAATAATTCCCGCGTATGCGCGCGCGAGAGCTCTAGTTGGCTGCGCCCCGGAGGCAGGGTTGCTCCAACTACCGGCGGGTAATTATATCTGCGTCAAACAGTTACAACTCCGAAGTGAAATTTACTGAGCTCGAGAAACTCCTCGCAAAAAATACCGGATCGCGGGTAGTTTAATCTATTCTCGTGTAACGCGTGATACTTGATTTCTAGGGTTGTACAGGCCAACTCTGGTGCAACGGGTTTGTCGAAGTTTGATTCCTTCGACACTAGAACTATGGAGGTAATATCTTTGCAATTTGCAATTATATAAGAAAGCCCAAAAAATTGTTGCAAATGCAATATGAAATAAAAGATTTCAGTGAATAGTTCAAATGTCATTGAAAGTCGCATATCGTGGTGCGATTGGGGTCAAATACGAAAGCTTCAATTGTTGGTTCGTATTCGTAAGTGGCAACGAGCATGGTTTCGTTCTGTAATTAATTATTCCGGAATGACCGGCTCCACGGATGTGCCATAACATCTTGAGTATCTCTGGGAACACATGCACGGTTCCGGCAAGGTGCGCGTACACAACGATAAAGATCATTCCGAGCAGCTCCTCCACGGACGCGGTCTGAACTGCTCGCGAGCTCCATTGGACGGCAGAGTTTCGGCCGATAATTCTGAAACGGTCTGTACGTTTCCTCGGCGAGTGGCTCACCCACCGTCGTCCCCCGGGGAACACCGGTATTACCGTTTTATGGAGATTGGCAATTCGCGCGGCTGGAGAAACTTTGAAATTATTTAATTAGAAATTCTTGTTGCTTGGAATTTTACATGCGCCCCCTCGACATAAGTACGGAAACTAAATATGTACTTTGCGTTAAGCGGTCGCGGATTTGAATACTTCAGAATCCCCGTTTACCTATACGCCGACGGATTCGAACATTCCGCGTCTCGCACTATTAACCCTTTGCACTCGAGAGCTGACTCTCGCCACTTGATTCGATGCAGAGAAACTATAAAATTTGGTATTACTTCTGTAAACCAGTGCAGGTTCCCGCCTTTTTGACACTAGACTACTGGATGGGTCAGAATGACCCATTCCTCATTTATTCTTTCTCAATAGTTAAAAGCATGTAAATGGTTTTTACTGGAAAGGATCAGGTTGGTTAACCCTTTGCACTCGAAACATTTATCACTAGAAATATTCAATTTATTTTTATGAGATACAGATGACATTTTTTTTAACTAACTCAACGAGAGATCTATTCACAGAATAAGGGGAACAATGGTATTTTATTTCCACATTTCACGTATCGACAGATTGCTCGAGACTTAACGTTAAATACGAAATTTGACAATTTTGATGCACCAATCGAGCGGTGACTGAGAGGCAGCTTCCGAGTGCAAAGGGTTAAAGGTACGACGCAGTCTAGGGAAACGACGATATCCCGTTACGCGTCAGGTTGAGGTTATGCTCGTTCGAGGAGTTACGCTCCCGGGGAGGCAACTCGCACGGCGAACAGTTAACGCCACAGATACGGGAATAGTCGTTACCCTCCGGAAGTGTCTTGAGCTTACGGATCCAGCGAATGTAGCCGACAAAGCCTTGTCAGGATCGAAATTGGCGTCGGGACGATAATTCTCCTCTTGTTGTACGCCCGCGCCGCGTCTACGTCGCGCGTTCGCCGTTCGTCGAATTATTCTCACTTAGCGAACTAGTACCGCGGGGTTGACTAAACTCTCGTCACGGTGTGCCAGAAGAGGCGGCCAAGTTTTATCGTTTCGTGTAAACACAACGTCCAGCGCCAGCCACCGAACTCGCTACCGAGACAGTTTTCAGTTTCGTCGAATCTCCGTCGAGAGGAACCGAGATCGAAATTGATAGTTCGATACATATCGAGACACGTGACCGCGTGCCTATTGGAGACGACTCTCAACTTATTTCAATCCTTTGCACTCGGAAGTATTTCGCTGGAACTAGTGACTGAATTCTCAAAATTGATAAAAATATTGAAACGATCGATGAGTGAATTAATTCTCACCTATATGGCAATGTTTCTAATTACCGAACCATTTGACGAGCCACATATTTGATGCTACACACCGTCCAACGAGCCGTCAATGGTACACACTGTCTAATGTGATAATCTTACTGTGAGCCACCGGTGGTACACGCCGGTGTGAACGTGTTAAAGAGAAATCAAAGCTTTCCTTACTTCCAAATTTGATTACGAAACATTGTTGCGCTATCAAAAACACTCGTGTTCAGTAAGCAGTGAAATTCTCGTACCTGTCAGCCGCTGTCTCCTCAGCTTCGCGCCATGGGTGAGTTGAACATAACCTCTAAATCGTGGCTGCAGCATCCCGGTGTCCGGCGAATATTCGCGCGGATAATTCTGAAACGGGCGGTACAACGTTCGAAATTCGAAACGCACCGTGTCCTTTCGCGCCGCGTTTACGACACGCATGGGAGCGAGAAAATTATTACAATTAGCGCCTACCGAGCGAGGTCACGCGTTACCGTCGAGGCAAACACGTCGAGCGGGGGGCGAGTGCACGCCGCCGTTTTCGCGCCGATTTAATGACGTTACACATAGATTTAGTAACAGGCCGGACACGTGACAACTGCATTAAATTTTCCCGTTAATTCGCTCTCTCGATAACCCCCGCCGGAATTAAACATTTCGGGAGCCAACTTTTCGGCGCGAACAGCCGTCGATTTTTATTTGTTTAATCCCTCGCCCTGCGATGTCATGGCGAAGATTTATAGTTGAACAATGCTTACGCATCGAATTCTGGATCAAGTAGAATTTCACAGGAAAAAATATTCAATTTGATCGACTGGAAATTACATGTTGGATTGAATTGAACGCACGATTTCATAGAGCAAAATGTACAAAATTGAAAAAATGTATTAAATCACTCGATTGAATTGCATTATTATTGCACGCTGATCGCTCAGTGTCACCGCATTTGCTAGCATCGTTTATAATATAGAAATGTATAATCGTCCTTCAATGGAATGAACTATAGTAATCCGATTTGGTTGGGTCACCGGTGATCTCCACGACATTCAACGTATTAACCCTTTGCATTCGGGAGGTGACTCTCAGTCACCACTCGATTTGACACAGTAAAGCTATAGAATCTGATATTTAATGTTAAACTTTAGTGCCTTGATACGTGAAATATTAGAATAAAATAGCTTTGTTCCTCGATGCACTGCCGATTTCTCTTCGAGTTAATCTCAAAGAACATCGTCTTCGCCTCGTAAAGAAATGGTAAATATTTCTAGTAAGAAACATTCGAGTGCAAGGGGTTAATACTTAAGCAGTTAATAACAAAGTAGTTAGATCGACCACAGTTCAGAAAGAAATGCAAGGGGTTACTTCCGCTTTCATCGTCCTGCCGAAACGGAACACGCGAGATGATTCGCGTCAAACCTCGAGTTTATCATCGTTGATTTCGTCGAAACGCCTGAATAATGTCGGAGCGTATTGACGAAAAGCCGTAATTCTGTTCTCTTTCATCCCCGCGCTATTAACATCGTCCAACGTTCGAGAATTTATGAGGAAATCGGAAAAACGGTCGGCGCCGTTGTTCCCGTTTAAAACAAAAACAAAAAAGAGCGCACCGATTGACGGGCGCGCTCGTTCGCGATTGTTAAGTCGGTAATTTGTGTGCCCTGCGGGGCACCGGTATTCTCCGCTGACTCCCGCGCGGAATGATCGCGCAATGGAAATGATGACCGTGATTGATGAAACGGGAGTTTATTTACACGACCGAGAATTCGATAACGTGCACACGAAGCGCCGAGCAACGCGGCTATCTCGGCCCGTAATAACGATTCGATAAACAAACGATAAGGCAGCGGCCGCGATTCAGTTTCGGGGCCGATCTTCCGCGCGTAACGGAAATCATCGCTTGTTTCGGGTAGCAAGTTCCCGGTGACTTTTTATTCGAGCGAGATATCCCGGCGCAGATACGAAACGGTTCCCGGCGGGCACGTTTTTATGCGTCCGCGGTCGTAACCGATCGCGTTGTTCCAATATTTATTCCCCGTTTCGATCTGTCTTTTTTCATTTTATTAATGCAAGAGGCGGACCGTAAAGGTAAAACGCGAGCAAATGCAGCGGTACGTGTTTCTCGTCCCATCAAAGTTACAATACGGGTAATTCCCCGCGCCGTGCGGGAAAAACGAAAACAATCGTAAACTCGGAGATTCGCGGACGAACGCGCCGGCTTTATTTCGGCGGATGGGTCCGGACTCGAAACGACTGATTCAGCAATAACTTACCGGAGACCGATACGCATCTGCTTCTCCGTTATCCGCGTCGCGCCGTTCTCCGCGCGGGAGCCGCTCGGACCAAAATGGCGGTGCGTGCGCGCCTTCGGAGCGATAGGCGAGCCTTTCCGCGTCGCCTCGATAGTTGTTTCCCTCTTGTGAACACGTTATAGTCGTTAGACGCTTCGAGCTTCCAATCTCTGCAGCAGACGCGGCTTTGACAACGGCGAGAATCATTGAGAGGTCTTGCGTCCCTCTTGAACGATTACGAAGTGTGCGATCTCGCGTTTAAGAGGCGTGTCAAATGGATTGTTCGCTCGGCTGCACGCTGGACCCCGTCGTAATAAAATCTTGAGACTTTACGCAAACCTGTACCGTCTAGCTCGCCGGATAAGGCGGTCCAATTAACACTCTATGGGCCGAATTTTTGTTCACGGTTATAACAAAATCTATCCACTCATCCTAAAATTAACCTATATTTAAATAATCCTATATTTTACAAAATGAAAATGAAATGAATCCTATAGATATCGTTATTAGAAATGATAAGCTACGACGTTATATTTAGGAACTCGATGTTTCAGTTTCATTTTTCTATTTTGTTTAGATTTATCGCATCGAAGAAAATATAATTGAGACCGTCACTGCAGTAAGCACTGGCAGCGGATGTCACGGATTGTTTCGATTCAGTTATTGTTACACGCGCGCGAAATCCATAATCGTCGCATTGTTTTTACTCGACGCAATTGCCGGCGTATCGATTGTATCGATTACTTATCCGTCACGAAAGAGGAATAATAGCGCCAGGTGCAAATAGCCGGGAATTATAACCTCAATCAGTTACATCTGACTCGAATTTACTTAGTCGGGCCGTGTCACATTTACGCGCTCGTAATGCAGAGCACTTTAAGCGCTGCAAATGTGGACACTGGTCTCTCTCCCTCTCTCTCGCTCTCTGTTCGCAAGCCGCGTTCATTCTCTCTCTCTCCCACCGATTCTTCCCTCAGAATCTAGGTAGCCCATTATATATTTATGCACTCAATACCGTGGCACAATTATAGAGCACTCTGGCGGCGAATAAATTACGAAAAGATAAATCCTATAAAATTCATTGTACAATCCCGATTACGTTTGATCGACAACCTGTCTGCGCGTTTAAATAATAAATAGCGGAGCAAAAAAGGAAACAGATGGAGGGGAGCGGATCGATGCGCCAGGTCAAAGGGCGTCGAGGAATAAAATATCGTTTTGAGAAGAAATTCCGTGCCTCTTTCGATTCGGTGAATCGAAACGATCGAGGAGGAACTCGGACAAAGTGATTTATCCGCGAGAACTCTGGGAACCGACAATAACCGCACGCGTAATCCGTGCATTAAATTCCTGACTCGGTCGTTGCGCCGCGTTTCCGCTTGAGAAAGATGGAGAACGAGCGTCGGAGTTTCTTCCGTGGCGGTCCATGAGAATACCCCCTTAATGTCTAAACGATATTCGACCGAGGGTAACACTCGGCCGCGAGTTTCCTCCTCGGCTGAACGGGAAACGCGAGGCGAGTAATCGCGAGCGGTATACGACGGCGTTATCGATTACCCGTCTATCGTTTCGGCAAGCGAATTTCGATATCCGAAAATGTCTCCCGGACGAGCGTTGAAAAATGAATGGCCCCGCCGGAAATAAAAACACACGGCCCGACGAGGAGCCAAACACTAGACGCCCCGGCGTCGGCCGCCATTTTGGTCGTTAACCTGATCAGTGCGGTCGACGAAGAAGAATCGGGCTTCCGAGGAATTCCGCGCGACGCGCTCGACACCCGACTGGATCGAACGAACGGGAAACAATTTGATCCTTCTTGTCGCGAGAGTCTCGTTCGTTCTGCTTCTCTTTTCTCCGTTGAGTCGACGTCTCTTCAAGCGCGGCGTAAGGCCGCGGTTTCCAACTTCACCAACATTTTTAACCCTTTGAACTCTGTAGGCTCCAATACTGCACCAGTTATAATATTAAATATTTTAATGAATCAAAGAAACTGCCCTAAAATTGTTAGATTCTCCACGCATCCAAATTTTGTACTGAGAAGGAAACTAAAAGATCGAAGGTATGTTATAGCATTTTTCATTTTCACTGGAGATATCATAAAAATTAGTTGCAGTTGCTGAGAAATTGGAAAACCATCCGGCTAAGGGTTAATACAAAGTTAACCCCACGTGCTCGAAACAGTTTTCTTCGTTAAGTAGAAACTAAAAGGTCAAGACTCTTCTTAACAATTGCTCTACTATCTTTCGCGTATCTCATACATCCAACAAAATTCGGTTCGTTCGATACGTTACCGAGAAAATTCACAATCAAGTTTACTTGAAAAGTATTATCACCCAAGTTTGGGTGACGCGACAGTCGGAGTGTTAAAAGGTAGACGCGTAGAAAGAATTTCTTCGAGGGTAGCGGCGCAAAGGTCGGAAACCGGCGGTGCAAGGGGAATACCCGATCGCGCTGTCCAACCGTTGAACGTCGAATCGAACGAGCGGCGAGGTTGAGCGGGCGTGTGTCGATGTTCTTCGCGCGAGCTCGATCTATTCTTTCCGAAGTTGTTGCTCGGCGCAACGGTGGAATCTCGCCGTCGCGGAAAGGGAGAGAGATCGCGGGCCAGTGTTAGCAATGAAAACGATCACGGGCGTAAGGCAAGGCCCGCCTCTGCATGTGTAGCCCGCCGTGGTAAAAGCCGGTGACCTAAATGTCGCCTTTATGCCAGGGGCGTATCTGTCATACGCGCAGGTGCACCCTATCCCACGACCGCCCCCGGGATATTAGCAGTGCTCCTCTCAACAATTCCTTTCTCGCTCTCTCGCTTCTATTCTTCGTCCGTCTCCTCTTTCTCCGCTGAACCGCCGTCCCACTCGTCCTCCCTCATCCAGCTCCATGGCCCTCGTTATTTCTACACTTTTTATCCCCCGTTCGCCGAAATAAAAGGTTTATCCGGTTGTCTATCTGTTTATCTAGCCGGCTATCTATCCATTTATCTATCCGTCCATTTATCTGTATTTCTATTCTCCCTCTTCCCCGGCTCTCTATCTCTCTCTCTCTCTCCCCTCCGATCTTTTCTCCTTTTCATTCTCTCTTCGACATGTCTTTCATTTTCTGCTCTACATTTCTCGTTACCTTGCGCCACCCACGGCCACCCTAGCCATTCACAAACCCACTCCTCCTCTTACCGCTGCTCAGCCTCCCCCCCGCGCGCGCGCGTCCGTCCTCTTACTCCACCCCTTCGCCGGCGTCTCGTGCGCCTCGCGTTTCAGTTTCTATTTTTCTTTCTTTATCTCCATTGTAGCCTGCTCGTTCGCGGACTCCCCTTTGTATAAAATCCTCTTGAAAAATTTACGCCGGTGATAAATTATTGTTCGGCCGAGGATGGGAACGCGAAAGAATTAGACCGCTCGAAAATGTTTCCCCGGGAGCGCCACCTGCCGCGTCCGATCCGCCGCGAGGAGCCGAGCATCGGCTGAAAGGTGTCGCTCGAGAGGAATTAATCATTCCGTTATATTTTATCCGCCATTATCTCCCTTTCTTCCTCTCCTTCTCTGCCAACTCACCCCCGCCCCACCGTTGGCTGCGCTGCCTCGCGTTACGTTTCTATTTTATCAGGATAATACCGCACCGCCCCGGTTCGACGGCTAAATGCTGCTGTAGATTTTAATGAACGGGAATTCGACACAGCCAGCCAGCCAGGATCGAACAATTACCCTCTTTCCCGAATAACAACAGGCTTTTGTTCGGCTGCAAGCTGTTCGTTAGCTTCGCGGGTCGCGTGTAGGTATGTACGCGTACACTTCGCTGAAAGATCCGTCGAAATAGTGCAAGATCTTACGCGTCCTTTGGCTTCGAGTAATTCGAGGGCGGAACGCGAGAAATCTCGCGAGAAAATTTTCTGCTCGAGTCACTCGTCTATTATTCTAGAAACTTGCGTGAATTGCGTTCGTTTTAAATTCCTAGCAACGACGAAGTTCTTTCATCGCAAATTCACAATGTACGAATGATACCACTTAAGCAACGAGAAATAAGAGACGATTTTCTCACCTGATTTCTTTGATCGCGCACGCTCGCGTTTCCATGAAACCGAGGAGACTCTGCACTCGGGAACCGTGGAAGCTATTTTGTCCTCGCCCTCGTTTGCTGACATTCATCGCTACTCTTTCTCGGAAGCAATGGCGATATCATCTGCAAAGAAGCGGCGATGCAGCTCGCAGTCGCGCTTCAAGGTCGGCCGATTTGGGGACGAGAACGCCGGGGAATCCGACGGAAGCTTCCTCTCCGCGAGATCGTCGACAATAGAGTTTCGCATAGGAAATACGCCTCTTTGTTCATGAATTCCAGCTTCGGCACGAATCGAAACGTTTAATTACTTTTTCTGGGACATCCGGTAGCTGGAGCAGCGCGCGCGGCGTGCTCGTGGAACGAAGGATTATTCCAAGAGTCCTCGTTTTTATTCGCGTCCGTCGGTGAAGAGACGCGCGGCGCGGGGGGGGGGGGGGCGGACTTATTCTTCATTATTTTTGTTTCAGCGCGGACCAAAATGGCGGCGGAAATGTACGCGTTCCCCGTGATGCGTTCGACACGGCCGGTTGGTTGTATTTTAAGCAACACGAGAAACACATTTCGAATACCGCATAAAATCGAGCGGCCGCGAAATATCTCCTCCATGTATTTCGGCCGCGCGTTTTTCATTATGATTCCTTGCTCATTTTTGCCCGGGGAACTGCACACGTCCGGCACGAGCGGTTGATAATAAAAGCCTCCATTCATCGTGATTTATGTGTCCGTCGACAAAGGGGAGCGTTTTTCGGGCAATTTCGGCGGGCAAATAATTACTGGTGTAATTTTAATCCGGTCCGCTTGTTTGCTAGCGGCGCACGTCGGATCGTGCGTTCGCTAATAAAAATATTAGGGTATTCGGCCGGCGTAGGTTAGCCGCGCATCGATCGAGCGATGTTTCAATTGAACTTCTCGGAAGCGAGTTGCGAACGCGAATCAACGCTCGGACTGCCGCGAAGCGATGACGCGAAGTGAAAAGTTAATCAAACTACTGCCCCCGATGTTATTTCCCCTCTGCGCCTCCCCTAACCTTATCACTCGATCCCCGAGCGCGGTTTATTACCGGCCGAACTTGCGCTCGCTCGCGACGCGACTTAGATATTTCGCAAAGTGTGGGCGAACTATAAAAAAAAAAACGACGCTGCTCGTCGAGAGCTCTCTCGGCATCGAGTTCAGCGCGAAGTTCGCAGGTAGCGCCTCGCTTCCGGCTATTCCCCGTATTTCCTTCGGCCCGATGAAGCAGCAACGGTGCAACATTCAAGTCAAAATCGTCGAACGTCCCGGGATTCGCGCGAATTACGGTACCTCGAGTTTCTTAAACGACCGAGTTATTCGAAAACTTGCCCGTAGCGGGCATTGAATACCCATTCTACTTTACCCAACTCCTCGTCGACCTCTCTTTCGGTGCCTGGCCTATCCCGCGAGCTTGTTACAGCTTTCATAATTATCCCGCGAATAGACGAAAACGCGAGATTATCGGACAACGATCTCCGGCAGACTGTAGGTCACCGTACTCGTTTTAATTATCCGCGACAGAGCAGCCGAGAATAGCTGTCATCGAGCCGCGATATTCGCGAGCTCCGCTCGTTCTATTTCGGGATTCGCCTAAAATTATCCTGAACTCGTCCTGTCGAAGTTGCTCGGAACAATTGTTTTCCGTTTTGCCACGAGGCTTCCGCGCGGCGCGACCACCGCGAGAGAATGCTGCGACTTCGCGAATGACGTTCGGATAAATATCACAGCGTAATTCCTTCTCGGGGTTGGCTAATTTCTTCCCCTTTCATTCCGAAAATATCCAGCTCAGATTTCTGCGCGCGCGTCGTCGCGAACCGTGCGAATTTCCTAGGGTATGGAACGGAGGACTATGCACGTTCTCATTTTCCACGGCCGTCGCGGTATTTCGAAAGGAATGAATCGGGCGGTACATAAAAGAACAGGGTAAATTTTCATTTCGAAAGTTCACCGTGCCGGTTGTCCCACTGAAATCCCAGTGCGTTCAAAAATCGAGTTCCAGTGGAAAATGGAAGAGTTATACCAGATCCGAAAGAGAGAGAGAGAGTGAGTAAACTTCACGATCTCGACAATAAAATCATTAGCTCCCGACGGTGGCTACAAATCGACAGAACGAAACGCGATGGAAATCAGATCTCGTTCGAGGCAACGAAACAACATGGT
This sequence comes from Nomia melanderi, assembly GCF_051020985.1. NCBI lineage: Eukaryota > Metazoa > Arthropoda > Insecta > Hymenoptera > Halictidae > Nomia > Nomia melanderi. The sequence goes on along the minus strand of NC_135002.1, from coordinate 641,589 downwards.
GGCGGCCTTTAGCCGCGCGGCCGACCGTCCGCGGCGGCCATTTTGTAGAGCGAGGAGACGGCTCCTCCATTTGCCGCGATCGAAATAACGATTTCTATTTCGCTTTAATCCGAAGTAGCGCGAACAATAGAGGCACGCGTTCATCCGGGGACATTATGCGTACAAAAGGCAGCCCGATGAAAAGGATTCGTCCAGTTTGATCGTTTCCGAGTGGAAATCGGCGCGGCTCGCCTCGACTAATCAAACCGTCGTTCCGCCGGTTTTCGAGGCGGGCTCGAAAACGAAACGGCCGCGACGGTGGTGGTGGTACTTTGATTACCGTCTGCGAGAAGAAAAGGGGACCGGAGCTGTCCTCCGTCGATGACACCCACATTCACCCTTCTTAACTATATTCACCTCGGTCTTCTTCGTGGCGCGTCTGCCCGGGGACGGGGACGTTCTGTGTGTGTCTTTGTGTCCTCGCAATCACGAGGAGAGACGAGTATCACTATATAGCGACATCAAGGACGACGTCGACGACGTCGACGACGACGACGACGAGGACCGCCGGCTAGGGGCGGATGGAGGAGCGGGAAGAGGAAAAGAAGTCGCAGATTAATCGGGGACGCCTAACAATCGCGTGGTATTCTTCGTTCACGTGCTGTTCTCTGGGTCGGCCTTCCCCTTTCCGCACGAGAGGAGACGCTCTCTGAATTCGACGAGGCCGTGTGCCGCCCGCAGACGTACGGGGAGAACACGGGAGCCAAAGAAAATCCAGACGGCACGCGGAATTTACCGAAATACTCGCTCTTTTTCCTACCGGGAACTTTCGCGTTTCCGATGTATCGTCTAGGGACTTTTCTCCGGTGACGCAGAACCTCCGGGGAAAGTACTCGTTTCATTCTGCGAACCGGAAGTCGGTTTCTCTGACTCTTTGCTATACTTCCCTCGCGTCTTTCCTGCACCGAGAATTTAACCCCTCGACGTGCCTTTAACCGGGCAAAACCCGGGACATAATTATCACGACTAACTCGTGTCGCTTCGAGTGGGACTTGTATTCGTGTTTGGTCCAAAATTTAGATCACGAGGCAAACTCAAGTACGATAATGAGTTAGGACAGCACTTGTTCTACGGATTGAAGGTCACCGTTAATTCCTTTATGCCAGAGTCGAACTACCCTTGTGATAGTGACTTTGGATCAACAATCCCCTACCACCCCTAGTGTAGGAACTGCCTCATACTGTACATAAACAGCTGTAGTGTTCGTACACGGGTAAAAGTAGGAGAGGGCAAGTCACTGTGGAGCTCGCTGTCGGTTCGGCAAGCCTCGCCTAACCTATGCCCACAGTTACCATATATTCTCGTGGATTCTGAATGCGAACGTCCGATGAATCGCGCGCGGAGCGTCGGAAATTTGGCCACGGGGACGGGCGCCTGTTTCCATGGCGGAGAGAAACGGCCGGGGAAAAAGTAGGAGAACCACGAGGGACGTTTTAATCACGACGGAAGAAATTTTCGCCTGCTAATTTGGCGCGAGATGACGCGAATGCGCCCCCTCCCTCCCCTTTCCTCGTATTTTTTTCCGCGGGGGCATTCAGTCGAAAATACTGAAGCGAAAACCGGAGAGCCGAGGCCGCCCCGGCTATGGGGAAGCGCGAGTCCATTTGCGGGGCGCGCACCGTTGCGAAAAAAAATATGTTAATCATTCTGTTTCCGCGGCGAATAAATATTAATGCCGGGTGCTGCCGGATGGGAACGGGGTGCCGCAATTATTCACGCAAGGCGGGGCGGACGTGTAATCACTGCGCTCGCGTGTCTGTATCTGGTTATCCGTTCGAATTCCCGTCAAGACGGTGGACGGTTTCTCGATCTCGTTTTACGGCAGAGGTGTATAACCCCTTGGCGTTACTATTTACTTTCGCTATTGAGATCGTGTAATATTTTACTATCGACGATTCCGAAGAAGCGTAAGAGAATTTTCCATTCTACTTGAAGACATTTCATTTGAAGGTAATAAATTGATAGTAGCAAGAGTTGTTTGCTTTGATTCGTGGGTAATGAACAAGATTGTTATATTAGTTTAGAAATCTTTATTAGTCTCACTCATCATTGGATCATCTATGCAGTGTTCAATAACTGTGAAGTGTTCAATACGAATAGGTAGAACTATGCAGAGTTTGGCAACTATGAAGTGTTCAATACGAATAGATAGAACTATGCAGAGTTTAGCAACTATGAAGTGTTCAATACAAATAGGTAGAACTATGTACTGCTCAAAGCAAATAGGTAGAACTGCTCACATACAATCCTCGAGCAGCTTCTTAAGTACTAGCATAAGAGGATTAAGTTCGCACTAGAACTACCACTTTCCATTGAACGCTACACAGAAGTAAGCACAGAGACTTTGAGGAAAGGTACCATTTTGGCAGCCTAGATTTACATTACTACCACCTGAACACTCCCTTCATGCCTCGCACGTGGAGACGCGTCTTTAACCCGCGAATAAAATTCATTCCGTCCAGTTTGCCGGCTGACACAATTACGCCAGCCGCCGAAATCGATACGGCGAACATTTTCGATAACGGCACCACTGAATTTTCCCTCCGCGTCCCGCGCCGCGCGGTAAATTTCCAAAGGACTGTAATGCAGTCGCCGCGTGGCACGATTAATACTCAAACGGTGGATTTATCTTAACACTAGATTTACGGACATTTATTCTACACTCTATTCTATCGCTCCTAGAACGCTACACGTTTATTTACACAGATTGCAAGAATAGTTTCAAGAACAGAGAATTACAACGTGTACTCGTGTAATTGCAACCAAAGTCGACTTCGTTATGAAACAATGTTCAAAGAATTCAGTATCAATGTAAATAAATGAATATATAAATATCAATATCAATGTTCAAATATCCGTCAAATCGACGGGTTCCGTGAATCCAGCGTTAACGGAACTGTTTATTCGCCGGAAAGAGTCGGCACCGGTATCGCTGAAATAAAAGTCGCCAACCGATGTCCCCAGCACCTAGGAAAAATCGATGCGCAATCACGAAACATTGCTGCGAAATCCGCTCGAGGCAGCATCTTTCACGCTCTTCGCGCTCGGTTATGGCGCGGACGTGTTCCCATTTCGATTACCATAGCGGGTCACTTTACGTCCCGCCTTAGGACACTCAGCTGATTCGATTCGGCCCGTATCTCCCGCGCGTGTGTACGCGCGAGGACCATTCGCCGGACTTTGAATTTTGATTGGTAGCCGCGAAACGTGCGCTGCTCGGCGTCGGAAGTCGAAACGAGGCTCCCATCAACCGTCCAGTTATGATAAGGCGCTCGGGATTCCCCGCGCGAGCACGCCCGCCGCATTCCGCTCACGTCCGTGTAATTCGAATTTCCTGTCGCGAGAAATTCCCTATAGCTGATTATCGCGAGGCTCGCTGCGACGCGTGTCTCCGTGATCATTTGCTTTTTATTCCTCATTCGATGCTTCGAGTCATGGAGGACTGCTCGGTGCTCTCGCGCGTTTGTTATGGGGGAAACTCGTGGTCCTTGGAGAATGACTGTCTCGCGAATGGCTCTCGTAGTCCAAACGGATAAAGGAGATCCGACGTAGTTCGCGCTTTCTACAATACTATAGTGTGGCTATTATTATAGATAGTGAAAAGGTGGATCTTCAGTAATCGAGAATTAGGAGTAAATATATGTATTTAATGAAATATGGAAACTTGTGTAAAATTGAAAATTCAATATTAAATTTTATACAATGTACGAACACATGGAGCATCGAAATAAAATAGTTCTGTCACTTAATTTATGCAAGGTAGCTCTTTATGTTAATTATAAAAAATATCATTGACGTTTCATCGAGAGATAATGAATATTTATTGAGAAAAATATTCTCGAGTGCAAAGGGTTTATCGAAGCGCCGCCATGTTTCGCTGATGCAAAAAGTTAAATGTCAGAACCCAGTACATGAGAGTACGTGTGTCATGTGTACATGTATACCGATGTATGATGAATATGCGCATGTATGGTGTCTGCAGCATAGTGATGTATGATGCGTGAACAGACCCGGGATACGGTGCCGATGAAGCGAGATTACCGACGACAGATAAGATCCTGATGATGTCATGTCGCGCCAGCAACTCCTATCTAACTTTTGATAGACAAGTCTGGTAATAATCGCGCCAGGTTTACACTCGGGATCGCGATAGGTTCGTTTCGTTCAGTATAAATTGCGTGGAAGTCCGGGGATTGAAAATGGACAGGCGGGACTCGAAACGCAGCTTCAATGGAATAGAAGAATGTACCAGGCGTATGAATTCTCTAGATGCGCGAGCGATCTTTGGACAGATGACCTCGATGACGTCGCGATAGAGCGCCGTCCGCGGCGGTGAAAGGAACCTGCTCTAGGGAATTTCAATTGATAATAAATGCAGCTACTAAAATCTTGAAACTCATCTTTTTTGAAATTCTTAAGTAAAATATTCAAAAAAGGTGAGTTGAGTAGAATTTACTTTATTAGTTTTGCTTTGTCGTCAGTTTTCAAATGACCTCGTGGAATTTCAAAATTTCAACTTTTCACGAGTATTCGATAGAGGAACGATATCGACTTATCGAGGGCGCGTATCGTCGACCCTTAAATTAACCTTTTACACTTGGAAATTCTTCACTATATATATTTGAATATTTCCGATGAGGTACATACGATATTCTGTGAAACTCGAAGAGAAATCTCCTACATTTAGGAACAAAGGTATTTTATTTAAATATTTCTCAAACTAATGCATTACACAAAGTAGAATATTAAACATCAAATTTCACAGTTCCATTATATGAAGTCAAGTGGCGAGTGAGAGCACCTCTCGACTGCAAAGGGTCGATAAGTGGAATCGAACAACATTCGACTTTCTTGTCTTTTACTCGAGGTTTCACTCGTTCTCTGTTATTTCAATATTTCTCTGTCGTGTCGGCGGTCGGCGACACTGTTCGTCGCGTCTCCGACAAAAATGTCGGACTCTCCGCGCGAGTCGACGCGACATGCGTCGTGTAATTGAAAATATCGTGGTCCGCGCGCGTCCGTCGAGGTGGGGCAACATGTTGCGGACAGGGAATAAATTCGGGAGATCGGAAAAGGGACATTTATCAACGGCGCGGCGTACGGGACGGAATAAATTGACTTTTTGTCGGGCGCGTCGTCGCGGAACCGATAGAAAGGAATTACCGGCCAGATAAAATCCTGATGATGCCAGGTCGCGCCAACTGGCGTTTACTTACTCAGCGTTCGCTGCGGGAAGCATGGGAACCGACATGTTTGATCCGCGTAAGTAGATTGCCGGGCGGATCGGTCGGTACGCGATCGACGAACAAATACAGTTGCAGAAACAAACACACTTCTTCGATATCCAAAAAATACACTCTTCGAATCCATGGGAATTCCCGTGGCTTCCTTGGATTACACGATCGAATTCGAAATAGCAGATGACGAACCTTCATCTTGCTTATTCCGAGGAAACCAAGATGGCGTCGCGTTCGCTCAGAGCACCTCGAAAATTTCACGCGAGAATACACGAAGATTCTTGTTTATTTCGAAACGAGGTGCATGGCGATCGACAGAGTCGAAAGGAGCATGAAAATTTCGCGTGCGACATCGAACACAGTCGAAACGAGAATTCTGCCTCGCTTTACAATCCATCCCACCGCATGCTTTTCATGGCGTTTTATTTACGTAATGACTCGGCCGTAGGATCTAATTAAATGGCTCGCTTTTGCGCGAAACGACCGGCTCACTGGCAAATATTAATCAACCGGTGGACATTGCCGTTCCGCAAATGGCTAATGCGCAATTGAAAAGCGCCGCCGAATATAATATTGCAAAATACAACGGCCGTTATCCATGGGCCGGATTTTATTTTATTTATGGCCGCACTTGGACCCTGCCTCTCGCGAGGGGGCAGGAGATAGAGCGATGGCGGAGGGGGAGGCGCGGATAGAGCACGGTCCAGAAAGTTTGATTTTTGGCAAGCCGGGGAACCGCCTTCGCCACGTACAGCGCTTATTTCCTTCCCTTTTCAGTACCTTCTGGCACTTTTCCCTGCCAACGTCCAACTTCGTCCGACCACATATGTGCGGCGCCCTATTCTACGAATAGGTAGACACATTGCATCTGTCTCGTAACGCCCTGGGGGATGTACAGTCGGATATCGGGGTTAGAGGAATCTATAGATTGCGCTGCCACACGACGAAAAAGAAAGAACGAGGGGAGAAAAAACGAACGGGGAGAAGAGAAAATTCCTAGTCGTCGTTCAACTTCCGAGACTGCAACAGCTTTGACTGCATTCAGTCGCGAACTTTTCCCATGGTGTCTCCTGGTAATCTTATCCAGCGGATTTCGCTGTTTCCCGAAAGAATTATTTGCTGATAACACGCGTCAACTATTAACCCCTCGTCCTATTTCTTTGCCAATTGCGCTCGACGGAGATGTTTTATCGAACGTACTTCGATCGAAGGGAGAAATATATTTATTTAAAAAATTTGAATGAACCAGCTGAAAGCGAGACGAGCCCTGGAAACCTGTAGTGCGTCATATACAATTACAACACTCAGAATTCGTAATTATGAACTGAAATGAAGCCGTGGAAAGACACAACTAAACATATGGCAATTAACGGTCGATAACATAATTGAAATTATCAGAATGGAAAGACACAATTAAATACATGGCAATGAAACACAGTCGATAATATAATTGAAATTATTAGGTCGTCCCATAACTTCATACCATTTATTTCTCCACCATATAAAATAATATTCGATTAATTATAAAATCCCAACTTCACGATCTATCGATCTCGAGTATTTTCTCCGACTAAACTGAAGCATAACGCGAGAAGTATAATTCAGCATCAACTAAATATAACTACTACAACACGAACTTACGGAACAACCTAATATTTTTGCCATATAGTGAACTACTCTATCGGTAAAAATACCCGCAGAAAATCTTCGATATCGATCCCAGCACTGCCATACCAGTCGAGTCAGAAGTGCCGGTCCATCGATGACCTGTAATTAAGCAACAGGTTGTAACATCTCCACGGAAAGGGACTCACGAGTCGATGCGCGAGTCTGAAATCCAAAAGTCAACGTTACCAGTGACACACCGGTGGTTTCCGGTCGAGCAACCGACGCCGATCGGCCGGAAGCGGAGCCGCAACCGATCTCGCGGCGCAGCAGCGCGATCAATACCGCGGGAACAGTTCCGGCGCTCGCCGGTCGGTTAAAGGTGACTTTAACGACCGTTCCCGGGGCGTTTTGCGGTCTTATTTCTGGAAGATTGAAGCGCGGAGTGTCGGCGAGCGTTAATGGAACAGAATTGAAATGGCAGCGGCGATGGCGGGCTTCAAGCTTTTTTCGCGGGGAAATTAACGAGCTGCCATTGGTTCCGGTGCGCGCCGGGTACACCGAAAAATGTTAACGCTCGCAGTTAGCGGCGAGCCCCATCAACCCGTAAATACTTGTTTTAGCGTTCCCAAAGCCCGAGCTCGGTGGAGAAGACGTTACTGTTGCTCGACTGGCCAGGAGAGCCATGGTCACCGTAAGGCCCGATGCGATCCGACAAACGTATTTCCATGCGACAGCGATTCCAAACGGTGAACAGCGTTCGGTGCTCGGGGATTCGTTGGCACAGCCAGCGGGGCGCGATGAGGACAGAGGTTCCAATTACGGAAATCAGTGGCGCGGCCGGCGGATCATTGCAGCGCCACGGCCAATTTGCGTATCGGGTTGATGCGTTGTAACGGGCCGCCGCCGCGGACTGAACTGGAGCGAAAGACGGAATCGCCTCCCTTCTTTCCTCGCATCGCGTCGGCCCCCGAGCCGCGTAACGATCGGCCCGCCGGCAGGAGCCCACGGAACCGTGGAAATCGTCGATCCCCTCGAATCGGGTCTGCCTATTCTTGGCGAACGATTCGATGGTCCCCTTCAGCCCCAATTTCGCATCGATGGAAACGAGCGGGCTGGATGCCTCGCCGGAAGAAAAAGGAGGCCTGGCGTTCGCGAAGGAGGGCGGCCCGGGGGGCTTGATCCGCCGCGAAGAGGTCCTCTCAATCTGCAGTCGATTTTCCCGTGCACCGACCCAATTTCGAGGCCGGTGCGGGCAATTTAACCCGCGCCCCGCCCCCTGCCCCCGGATCGCCGGAACGCCGGCCATTTTTTGCGCGGAGTAACGGTCGAAACTGATTTTTAAAAGCTCGCTCCTCGCGGGTGCACCGTTACGACGCCACCTTTCTTCCCTCTAGCACCGCCATCTTGCCTCCCGATGGAACGCGCCATGCCACCGGGCAAGAACGATGTTTCCGCGAGACCGGAGTTCCCTGAGTTCCTGTAAGAAGCGCTCGGAGATTAAGCAACGTTCGAGGGTACAGTCGCGGTCGTTAAACCATGATTTATCATGCGAGTAGTCTAACGCGACAACCTTTCTTCTAGGATCCTACATTTATGAAGAGCGACCTCTGCCAGAGAAATCCATTCGGAAGTTTCTGTTGCCTTTGATAAGTTATTCTGTTACCTGTTTCCTAATTTCTTTTAGAACGACTGCAAACGTAGACACTTCTGTAAGAAACGATTAAAGCTGATTTAGTAATACCTAAACTGAACTTTCTGCGAGAGAAATCCATTCGGAAGTTTCTGTTGCCTTTAATAAGTTACCTGTTTCCTAATCTCTTCTTTCAAAGCGACTGCAAACGTAGACACTTCTGTAAGAAACGATTAAGCTGATTTAGTAATGCCTAAACTGAAGCATAAACGATGCTTTGCGGAATCACTGGAACAGTTCACTTAGTAACACGCGAATTGTATAAGTCGATTGAAGTCTCAATAGTTAGTCTTAGAGTCCCAGTAGAACAATTTGAAAACTTCAATTCGACTGCTCGGTGGTAACATTACGGAGAGTTACGAGGACCTTTTACCCACTCACCGTTGTTTCCGCTCAGTCCTCCCCATTACCGTCACTGCATCATCCGTAAAACTTCCGTTCGTTTCCTATCAACGATACACCCAGGTTTTCCAGCCACATGCTCCAGCCTGCCACGCGTCTCGTCGTACAGCGAGCAGCCGGGTTCCCGTGACGCGTCTTCTGCGGTCGACAATTCCTGGAATCCCGCGATCCGAAATGCCCCCCCGGCCCGCTGCCGGTCCCCGCTGTATTCAATTGACCGTGCGCGTAAGTTCCTCTCGCAATTCCGACGACACTCGCAACTCGGTTCGCCGTAGATTCGCGAGGCGAGCGAGGCTGGCAGTCTCTCTCGACTGGGTCGAATTACCATATTCCACTCGACGCTACGTGTTCGCCGGGCCGTGGGTTTGGCCCAGATTCCCCGTTCACCGACTTAATAAACAGAGCTTTTAGCGGCACGCGTACCCTACGCAGCTTCTTCCCCTGGAACCCCCTCGTCGGTGAAATCCGGTTATCTTTTATGAGATTCCCCGCGCCGGAGCTGCCCGTTCGCGAGGCGTCCTCTTTATCATCGGCAGGTTACACGCGCCGGTTGGAGCGTCGCGGGGCGGGGCGGCGGCTGAAAAATTATAAATGAACGAGGCCGAGATAAACTCGAGCCGGCTCTTTGTTCCTGGAATAAGGAAACATATTCCTGGTTCAGGGGATAAATATAACCGGCTGAATGGAATTAGCATAATCCACTTGCTGCTGCATGCTCCGCAGTGCCTGGTCCGGGCTCGGGCTCTGTCGAAAGCTGCATCTTCCGTCTTAATAAGCCCCCCGCCGCTCTCTCGTGTCGTGTATTAAAATCGCTCCGTACAGGCGTATTACGTTTTCCGGCGAACGAGGGCTCTCTCGAGTTCGTCTCCCGAATACCGGGCGACGCGATTCACCCGAGGAGCCATCCTTCGATTGCACTTCCGTTCGAGTTAACCGTTCGATGCGGAGATGTTGAGATCGAGCGTTCTTAAGCTGTTAACCCTTTGCACTCGAGAGGTGATTCTCGGTCGTCGTTTCATACAGAACTATAAGATTTGATATTTAATATTATACTTGGTGTAATGCATCGATTTGAGAAATATTGGAATAAAATGCCTTTGTTCCTCGACGTACGCGTGATGTTTCTTCGAGTTAATTTCACGAAATATGCTTCGTTTCCTTAGAAAATGTGACAATATTCCTAATAGAAAGCTTCTTAATGCAAAGGGTTAAAGCACCCACCAACCCTTTGCACTCGAGAGGCGACTGTTGGTCGCCATTTTACTCGACATAAAATTACAAAGCGTTATATAGAATATTAACTTTTATACAATGCATCAATATGTGAAATATTTCTATGGAATAGCTTTGTTTCTTAATATACCTGTTTTCTCAGCTCGTTCCAAACAGTGTCGTCTCTCACCGGAAGCTGTCGAATGTTTCCAGTGAAAAGCTTCCGAGTGTAAAGGGTTAAATCATCCTCCATTTACACGTCGAACATTCGCCTTGGAAATCCCTCGATCTTCGAGGACTGCCGGAAATATAGCACAATAAGCCATCGCTAACGATCATTTCCAGGGTGAAGGGGCATGTTGATGTGCCGGCGGTTGCTGCTGATCGCAGCCGCGATCACGGCCTCGATCGAGGCTGGCTCCGCTAGTTACCACCCCGGAATATCGTCGGACTACTCCGGATACCCTGGTTTCGCGGCCTATCTGGGCCCCACGCCGTCTGAGCTCACATCGAGCGCCACTACCACTCCAGCGGCAAGCTCGGAGAACGATGCTGTCTGCAGGTACAAAAGTCTCCAACATGTATCGGCATTTCTTGCGTGAATCTTCGATTCTCTCATCCCCGTGAAACGTCAGTCCCGATAAATCTCTCAGTTATCTCAGAGACAACTTCCAACTCGTCCCGCGTCCGTCGATGTACGCCGCGAAACGGGTCCCGTGTAGTCCCACGCGATGCCCTTTTATTTGCGTTCCATTTGCAGACCGTCCGAGTACCTATGCGACACCGGAAACTGCATCGCCCAGGACAAATACTGCGACGGTGAAAATGACTGCGGCGACAAGTCCGACGAGCCCAAATACTGCACCCGTGAGTCCCCTCGAGCGTGTCACGAATGTAGTTCGATCCCTGTAATATCCATCGTTAGACTTTGAAACGTAGCGCCGATTCGAATTCGAGCGAAGAGCTAGCAAGCCGAGTACTTCTACCACCTGGAAGCTCGGCTTCTACTCGGCGGAGCTCGTCTGATCTCTTTGTGCGGGTTTCCAGCGTGCAACAGAACGCTGTACGGCGACGTGGGCAGGACCTACAGGGTGGAGGTCCGCCGGCCGAGGGAGGATCGACTGCCATTCCTGTGTCATCTCAACTTCACTGCCGCCGGGTCTGACCTCGGAGACCTAGTTCAGGTGGGAAGACCGGCCGCGACCCCCTAGAAAATAAATGCTGACTCCCCCCTAGGCCGGAAGGAGGCTGTCACGGCCCGGACAGAGCGTCCCGGCCAGTAGCCTCGGATAATCATTTTTTGCCCGTCCGTTCGAGACACGTTCTCGTTTTCCGCGAGAGTGCCTTGTCCCCTCGAAATTGTTTCTGCGAGTTTGTTCGTTCGTTTCGCTCTCCTCTACGGCCTCCGCGCTACCGCGACGATTAATCGGTTCGTATACCAGCTTCATTTCCCTCGCGTTACCCTCCGCCGAGGAAGTTGCTCGATTTTTTCCGACGTCCATAATCTTGTTCCCAACTTCTTTCGCGTCCGGTCTACGCTCTGCTCCTCGGTACACTGCAACGACGGTGTTTATCGGTTCGCTGGAACTTCGCCGCGGTTAACCGAAGTTAACGCGTTCTCCGCTGAAGTTAATGCATTGACTGCTGGATCGACGTCGGTACAAATACCGTAGTTAACGAATTCTCCGCGGAGCAGACGCTACAGTTTTCATTGTGATCGCGATGTTCACCTAACGGTAGATCCGATGTTTCCACGGCCTGGTAAGTTACGGTGAATTGAGACTGTTCATCTAAATTAGAAACGTTGCCTAAATAAGCGTCTGAACGCTAGATTTGCGGAACGCGTCGATTTGACTCATATTGAATTTTTTAAGCATTATTTGGTAAACGTTCTTTCTGAGATCTAAATGAACAGATAATTTCTCTAAGAGCAACAGAACAAAGTGCAGTAAACGACGCAACGATGCCGAAACGTCGCGAAAACGTTTCTACGGAAACGGACTAAGGCCTCAATTCACCATACGCTTTTGACCTCCTCGCATTTCGTAGCCCAACAAAGTTGAATTAGCTCGTTGCGCCGTAAGGAATATTAACGACGCTGGCAAAGCGACGCAGAGAAAGCATTGGTTATCCGTTACCCGCAGTTAACGTTTGACACTTTCACCGTGGGTTGTTTCTCGTCGTTCACGTCGGAGGGATGCCCGGACGGGTACATGACCATACGCGAGGAGGGTCGTCCAGCCACCGGGGGCCAATGGTGCGGGAGTGCGTGGGGCTACACCGTGTATTATAGCGAGACGCCTTCCATCAACCTGACTCTGTACATATTGCGACTGTCCGAGCAGGTAAGGGCCGTTAGATTCCAGGAGAACCCCCGGTACAGATCCTCACCGCCGCTGATTTCCATAGGGGAGTGGCTACAATTTCGATTTCAAGTTGTCGTACAAGTTCCTGAGACGCAGCGAGGCTCATCTCAGATACGGGAACAGCAGCATGTCCACGTGGAGGGGGGAGCTGGTGAACGGCACGTACTGCGACCGTGTCCTCACCAAGTGCGACACGCGAGCCTGCCGGCTCCAATCGCCGAATTACCCGGGCGTTTATCCCAGAAACGTCACCTGCTATTACCGCGTCGAGCAGAACCGCGCTCCTCCCGGCCACCGGGCGTTGCTGGCCGTGAGTCAACGGAACAGCCATAAAATACACATTAAGGACCAGGATGTGAAATACGACAGAAGCCAGAGGATATTAAGGTAACTCGGTTTCCTGGCCGGACTTCTCCTTTTTTCTTCGATTCTTTCATCCGACGAATCCGTTCCTCAGAGTCTGGGACGAGTGCAACGTGGTGCAGGACTACCTGACCGTGTACGACGGCGGCTCCACGTCGGACAAGGTGTTGGTCAGACTGTGCGGAGGGGACGCGGTGCCGGACATCGTCAGCAGCCACAACACGATGCTACTCGAGTTCCACACGTCTCCGTACGACAATCCGTTTCACCCTGTCCCTCTGTCCTTCTTGCCGGGCTTCGAGCTGGAGGTTCAGGTAATTTCAGCCGGTTACTCAGCGTCAACCTATGTTAGGTTGAGGAACAGTCAGTTTGTCGCAGCTTCTTTCATTAACCCTCTGAACGTCGACATCTTGTCGCGAACGATGATTTAATTACTAAAGCAGATCAGTACGTAGCTTCCGTTCCAATGATCTAATCGATGTATAGTTTACCTTCATCCACTGACAGTCTTCTGTGTTTCATCCTCATCCGCAAAGGGTTAACTGATCGCACGTTCACAGGTGCTGTTCGTGGACGAGAAGTCCAGGACGTTCGTGAAGGAGAACAACAACTGCGACTTTTATATATCCAGCGAGGACAGCTCGTCGGGTGTCCTGGAGAATCCCAAGCACTCGCTGCCGCCCAACACGACATGCCGCTACCACTTCCAGGGTAAGCTGAACGAGATAGTCTGGCTGTCGTTCGTCAAGTACTACGCGGCCAGCGCGGAGGCCTCGACGAACATCGACGTCGCGTCCGACTGCAACGCGACGCTCCTCATATGGGACGGCGACTACACGTCGGACAAAGTGACCTCCGTTCGCAAGGTACCCTTTCCTTCACCGCTGACCTTCTCTTCGGCTTCTGACCGTGTGTTTGCGTTCGCCAGAACATCACGCTTCTGGGGCAGTTCTGCAAGGACGACACGCCCAAGCTCTGCGACCACAGCCTGCTGCGGAACGGCAGCCGCCACGCGAGGCCCTGCAGCCTCGCCGAGAGCTACGTGTCGTCGGGCAGGGACCTCACGCTCGAGCACATCCTGCGGCAAGGGAGTGCGCTCTACCCGATCAGTTTCGTGCTGCGGTACGAGTTCGTGCACGAGGCGGTCTCCTGCAACCACGTGTTCGGCTCCGCGTCGGCTTCATCCACGTCTTCCACGCCCCCCCTGTCCTCGTCCTCCGCTAAGATCGGCAGATTCGTGTCGCCGAAAAGTGTGTTCTTCTACGGACGCGGTGGTGCGCAGAACGTTAGCTGTGTGTATCGTTTCGAGGCGGAGCCGGACCACAGGATAGAACTGTCGATAACCAGGGCCTCGTTCGGCAACAAAGGATGTTCCTCGTACGTAGATCCTTTGGTCAACCGGTGGACCTGCGACCGGCGCTTGGCCGAGGCGACCAAGTTCGGCAGCGCGCAGCTCGTTGTCGCGGAGTACCCTTGGCAAGGCGTTGAACTGGTACGCTGATGATTATACAAGAAAAGAGTTAGTCATCGCTGGCCTCGTTTTCACGCTGTTCGATTACAAATTCCAGGTTCGCGACTGCCTGTGCTCGAACGTTACCGACAGAATCGTCTTCAGAACCCTGACGTCGAACGCGGTGGAGGTCCGGTTCACGGTCACCCTGATGAACGTCACCCAAGACTACAAGGACTTCTTCTTCGAAGGAGAGTATCGTTTCGTCTCTCTGGGAGCTGACACGAGCGAGCAGGGCTGCTCGACGAAGCTCGAGAAACGACGATTACGTGGGACCAGTGGTGAGATCTCTCTGAGAAGTCCTCTGCCCCGGGTGATTCCCGGCGTGGCCGCCGTGGAGGAGATTCTGACCAACACGGAGGACCTCACCGCGACGCAGTGCGTCAACGAGCCCTGGCTGATCGAGCCGGAGGACGCTCGCATCAACTTCCTCTATTTAAGGACTGCCGGATACAGTATTACTCTAGATAACGTCGAAGACTGCACCACGCTGAACCGTATTATCGTTTACTCGGCCTCCAACACGAAGGAGCGCAGCGTGATCTGCCCCGAGGGCGGCGTCGACACTGCCAGAACCGTTGACTTCTTCTCCGGCGGCTGGAACTATAGCGCGATAAACGCCAGCGTCGCCATGGCGCAGCATTCCAGGAGCTTCGTCGTCGAATTCCTTGAGAGGGAGCCTGGTTTCTATGCTGTCACGTGGATGGCTATCTCTAAACGGTCTCCTAATACAGGCGTTAGCTCCAACGTCTTCACCATACTGCCCCAAGAAGAGTGTCCATATAGGTTAGGCAAACTTCAGATCAGTTATACTTCACTGTAGACTTCCGAATTCGACCTGCAACAGTTTGTTGATTTCTTCTTTTGTGATTACTGAAGCTGATTAAGTAACACCTAAAGTTTAAGTGGTAGTTCTACTGTTAATATCGTCCGTGATCTCGTTAGTGTTTCACACCGTTACTTTCCAGGTGTCCGGAGATCCAGGCGTGCATAAGCTCGGTGTTGTGGTGCGACGGGATCCGCCACTGCCCGTCAGGCTTCGACGAGGAGGAGGCCAACTGTTCGTACCGCTTCGGCATAACGTTGCTGTACGTGGCCGTGGGTGCCGGTGCCCTGGGGATCTTCCTGATCCTCCTGCTCGCGACCGGCTGCCTGAAGTACTGCCTCTACCGTCACAAAGCCCGCAAGAAAAAGAAGAACGTCGCCCTGAACGTGAACCACCTCCACGTGAACCACACTCACCACAACAACGGCCTGACGGGTAGTCGCCTGAGCGGACGTTACAACGTGGCCACGCCTCAGGAGATGTACCTAGAGAACTACGGGAAGGACAGTATTTGTTGACAATACGCCATCGCCGATATCGAGACCTCCGTGTGAATAAATTGCAGATTTTTAGAATTACGCCTACCTCGCTGGTCTCTGAACCCACCGAAGACGAACCGACGACGAAGAGAACCGCCGCGTGTCGCGCGCACGCGCGGAACCGAGCTGCGCAATAATCGTATTGAAACCCATAGACCAATTTCTGAAAGGCATTCAACGAACGGGTCGATTCTCTCGGCTCGCGAGGACTCGTTTTCCGTTCGAACGGTATATCGGTCTGGTCATCGAGTGGCGTCTGTTCGTACCGACCGGACAGATTTTTAAATTCGACGAGCACGGACTCCCCGGGTATCAGTGTTTCGGACGGGCTTCCGCCAGTTTCGGGGCGCGCCGAGAGATTCCACCGAGTGGAGGAGCCGAATCCGATTGACGCAAGGCTGTTGGAACACTCGTGCGAACGGTTTCCGCGACGAAAGGCCCCCGGTATCGCAGTAGCTTTAGAGACACAGGTGTTAGATTAACAGGTGGTGAATCGGAGAGATTCGAACTGTCGGGGGAGCAACGGAGATGGAGAACACGTAAGAAACCATGAAGCAAGTGCAAGTATATGCTTTTAAAAACGAAGTAGAAATCATAATTTGCATCGAGACGGAGAGAGAGACAGAGAGAATTTTTATCATGGGTCGGTTGCCGGAGAATAGTGCCACAAACGTCCACGACGGAAGACGCAGAGAACAGATTTGAAGAAGATGGCGTGCAACGTCGCTTCTCGCGGGAACAGGTCACGTGGTCAGCCGCATCGCGTTCGAACGTTTAGGAAAGGAACGGAACCGTCGCGATTCACACTGGAAACGGGAGAACGGACAGAAGAAGACAGAAGGAACGACCGAATGATTCGAACCGATGTTCGTCACCATTGAAGTTCTTAATTGTATAATTTCATCATTTTCGTAAGCGAACGACACGGCGAGAGTCGTGCACAACGTATCCTAAGGATTACGACCAAAAGACATCGGCCAAAGCGTTACCGCGAACCCTCCCGATCCATTGTATCACCGAACCGAGATCGGTGTGATCTGCGTCGATCCGTCGATAATTCCATCGTTTTTTGTAAGACACGCAGCCAACCACCGTTAACGCGGGAGCCTAGTGACGCCCTATCGCGTCGCCATTGCGCGCAGCAACGACGACGATACGTAGAGTAAATTACGAAGTGAAATTCGAGTCGCGATCCTGATCTCGCGACGATTCCCGCGTATTGGAAGGATATTTTCAATACACCTCGAGGTCATTCGAATCATTCTGTATTCGACGCTAATGAATTCATTGAAGAATTCCGTGAAACGAGGTGTCGGCTCCGGGAATCCCTACGCTCCCGCATTAACCACGAACTTAACCTATACAGATTTCATAAATGCATAACGTTATCGAAGATGATATAACATATAGTTAAAGATCACACATATAACCTAGGTTTGATATCGACGCGCGAGGCTTGTGACTGGGATGTAGAGATCGATGTATAGTTGGTTATCGTTTAAACGAGCGCGAATACGAGAGGCGTGAAAGGGGCGAACGGAAGACACGAGACGATACGCCATTAACATTGTAACCCACCCCTCATCCCCCATTTTCCCACTCCCGACACCGTTACGAAAGTGTTAACTACTAAAGGCCATCGTTTTCACGCGCGCGGAACAACACAAGAGAGAGAGAGAGAGAGACACGTGTACGAGGAAGAGGATCACGTCATACATAACATATTACATACATGAATACATACACACACGTATGGTAACAAGCGCGTATAACTTACGTCTGTATGCTGTGATAGAAGTAAGCGTATCAACAATCGGAAATAAATTTCTCGCGTGAAATTGCTTTCGATCGTACTCCCTGTTGTTCCAGCCCTCTAGCGGTCCCCGATTCAATTCCATCGGAAACGTTCGTTGACACGTTGAATGCCACGGGGTCACCGGTGACCCGCAAATCGAATTACTGTAGTTCACTTGAACGATTATTCGAGAACGTTTCTATACTATAGATAATACCTAATGTGACATTCTGGATGAACGAGCAATAATAATACAATTCAATCGAATGATTTAATATATTTTTTCCATTTTGTGTACGCTCTGTCGTGTGGCATCCAACGTGTCAATGATCTTGTTTAGCATTAAGTGTATCGCAATTTCCGTTACCGAAACTGTCCAGCGAAACGAACATGGAATTTATAATTTAGTTCGAACCTCTCTGTACTTATATGTGGCTCGAAATTTCAGGTAGAAGGTCGCTGACCTCTTAAGGTCACGCCACGTTCCCATTTTTATTTCTAGTCCAGATCCAGTGAAATGAAACGGTTTCTTTGCAAACGGACCACATTTTATTTTCCCCTCTGCTGACCTTCCGGGCTAACGAGTGCATTCAGTGACACGGACCTTCGGTCTTATTCGGATCGTCTTGGTATCCGGCCGTTTTTGAGGGACGCGCGTTTCAGACCGGATGTCGGTCAACCGTGAATGTGCCGGCGCGAATGAAACGTTCGATGTGGGTCACCGGTGCCGCAACAATTTCTTCGAGTTTGCCTGGATACATTTCCTCCGGCGTTGCGATAATCTTCTCCTTTCATCCTCGCGTGGGATTCTTATCGCGTTTCGGAAAGCTCCGTCTTGCACTGATTCGAAGTTTCGTTTTTCCTGAAGAACGTTCATTAGCCTTCCGATTGCGATGGAGAAAATTATCGACTGAAGGGATTTCGGGTATCGACGTCTACTTTCTAGCCCTCTGGCGACGAACGCGAGAAACCGAATCGGAATAATCTTGGTCCTGTAATCAATCAAAGAGGAGCTCATGAAAATACAGGAAGCAAGTGGAATTCGAAATAAATCACAATCACGGTGCCATAGTTTCGAGTGCTCAATCACGAAGATAGAATATGGATGGTGGTCACTGAGAAGCTCATCCTGGCTCCATCCATATTCCAGCCGTAATTTAAGTTCAGCAATCGAATCCCTTGGATTTACGGCATCTGCTTTGTCGTCGGAGCTTCGTTAATTATAACCGAACATCGCCCTGATCAGTTCATGAATATTCATATTCAACGAGAGACCTACGAGTTCTCTGATATTAACGCTCCAGTATCTTATCATTTTTTCCCTTTATCTCTTAGATGTACAAAGAGCTCAACGCCTGACGATAAGCTGTGCAGGCAACACGGGCTACAGTCATCGTGAATTAAAATAATTCCTGCCACGTTGCATCTTTGATTAAGTCTCCTTGAATTGATATTGAATGAATTGGGGCGCCATCTACAATCAGATGCTTAAGCTCCTGGTAAACTTGACAGAGAACTTGATGCTTCGTCGGTATAAAGTTTTGTACCGTGTAAGTACCTAGATTAAAAAAGAACACTAGTGATTGGTCGCAGTATTTAATGTGAAAAAGTATATTGACAAAATTTTTTATATTACAACGGTGGCAATTCAATGCCAAACTGTTTTCAGTAGGTAGACTTGTAACTTGATAAGAAAAAGTTTGTACATCCGTTACGTGGACTCGAACATTCCAACGCCCAAGAGTAAATTTCTTCGGGAAAAATGCAACGTCAAAACCGGCGAATTTTTGGTCGCGAAAGTCCGAAGTAGATAGGTATCCACGTTCGTTTTCACGTCCGGGTTATGCGACACATTCACGTCTTCCAAACTCATCTCCTCTGCGAGTTTGGTGAAGTCCCACAACTTGATTGTAGAGTCCAACGATCCTGCGAATAGAATAATCAGTATAAAGGATATGTTTCAATATAAAATTATAGAATTCGATTCTGGAAGCAATCGACACCTGAGACCAATATATTCCCGTCCCTGCTGAACGACAAGCAGTGCACGGTACCAGAATGACTTGAGAGGGCAGCGACAAGATGGCCGTGCGCCAAGTCCCAAACTAAAACGCGATGGTCTGCTCCAGCCGACGCTAGAAAACGACCTTCTGCGGAAAAAGCAAGGGAGTAAATTGGAGCTTTGTGCCCCGTCATTAATCTCACTTGGCTACCGGTTACGCAGTCCCATAATCTTACAGTCATGTCACTGGAACCGGTCGCCACGTAATTCGAATTTGGATGAAATTGTACTACCTGCAAATCAAAGGTCGCAAGATTATTTTACAGAATTTCTGCTGTAACGGATATCTGAATTCAAGTCTACGTACATCTACATCCGAATAATGACCGGCAAATATTCGAAGAGGCTGATGGGAATCTGTCGCCCATAGTCTGGCAGTTTTGTCGTGGGAGGATGTCGCGAAATAGTAACCGTGAGACGAGAATCTTACGCACCACACTGGGAATAAATGTCCCTTGTAGCAGACAACGCAAGTCCACGTGTGTAAAGACCACAGTCGGACTGTAACACGATGATAATATAATCCTTTGTCGTTTAAGGGAGTTATAAAAGTACATTACGGAGTATACTTGTACTGTCTTCTGAAGACGAGAGAAGAAGATTTCTATCTGGGCTAAACGATAAACTATACACAGGACCGTTATGCCCAAACAAAGTCCTTGAAGTCTCCGCTGTACGGTCGTCCATCATTCTTACCAATACATCATCTACCGTACCGTTATACAAAACATATTATTAACCTGCGTCAAGAAAATCTGAACATACGATTCTACTAACAGTACCTGCTTCTCTGTCGATATCCTGTAACTGTTCGCCAGTCTTCATCAGTCTTAATTTCTGAGGAACTAAGCTCCATACTTTTATACTGGAATCGCTAAACCCAATTGCCAGTAAACTCGAATCTTCGGCTACTTCCGCTGCTGTCACACTATGTCTAATGTTATGCACATATTCAGATTGGTATAGACGCAATTAATCATTCCGTGAACTTACGTGTGAACCGCGTTCAGAATCGTATAAAAACATATAGATGGTAACGTATCTGGACCCAGTACAACCCGCTTCGACGCTTCCCTGAGCGCTTTCACTTTCTCCAGTTTATCTGCGTCTTTTCTATGGTTAAAGAATTCAGATTGAGTTTATTGTAAGATGATATGGAGAAACAATTTAGATGGAAGACTGCTTTACAAATTTGGTAAAGGCATCCTCCCAACAGGTGGTGCGTTCGGATCTGATTTGGTTTTCTTGGAAAATAGAGGATCTTTCTTGGTTTTCTTTTTCTTAGGTTTATCCCCATCTGCACCACCTGTATCATCCTCTTCTTCCTCTGTTGGAGGCATACATTGAATATCTGGCTCCTTCAGAAGTCCATAATACACTTTGGCTTTATTGTCTGAAACAGAAGATATCTTAATTTCTTTAAAATTCAGAAACACCTGTAAATTACAGTACCTTGTCTTGTGGCTTCACCAACTACTGCACCCGATGTAGCATCAATTTGCTGTTTATTTCTTGCTACTCCTTCGTACATATCAAAATAAAGATGTTCTTGTATAATATTTAACAACACACTGTGCTTTTTCTCTTGTAAATGCCTCTTCAATATCGAAAGTGTGTCCCTCGACATTCTAATTATGAACTGATTAGATCTGTGGACCATTTTATATGATTTATACCATGATATCTACTTGGAATCACATTCTATGCAGGTATCATTTGCATACATACTTGAAAGTGTCAGTTAATTCATTTCCAGCCATTTGCTCGCGTTTGGTAACATTAGACAGTCTCTTCATATCATTCTGATAATACTCTTCCAAGTTTCCACAGAATTTCTCCAAGAGCTGTTTCGCTTCTTCTGAATGATTATTATAAACCAATTCAAGATACATATGTACCAAAACTGGGTATAGTATAGTACCCAATTCATGCTGTTGTTAATAATAAATACATTTCATCTTTTGGTTCAAATGTAGAAACAATACGAACAAATTTTTCTAGATCCTTAGAATCTTCTACCTAATATTAAATATTATACATGCAATGGTTTACCTTATATATGTCTAATGAACCTTCTACAAATTTTTTTAGCTCACTATATGCTTTCTCATATAGCGCAGGATCTCCTTCACTCTTATATGCAGAGAGAACACTGTTAACTTCAGAGTCAGTCTGTTGAGCTTCGTCTGGAGAAATATCTGTCAAGTTTGCTTCTTTCTTAAACAATTCTTCTGTTCCCTATAAAAGTATTTATTACATTTATGTACATTTTGTTATAATCTTTTTATCCTTTAACAGTACATCTTACACAGAAAGGTAGAATCTTAGTATTTCTACATTAACAGTCAGTGTTTATGTACGGTGTTAAGGTTATGAAGTATCCGATAAAGAAATTATCTGTATCATACCTTTAAATTATACTTTCTGAGCAATTGTAGAACTGCCAGCATGGTACTCTTTTCGTTGTCCATTTTTGCTTAGATTTTTCTGTTAAAAAACTGAAATATTCGTTGACAAACAAAGCGTACAAATAACAGCCACTGATTTCATCTACCGACAAGTAGTACTACTTGGCGCTTCTGTGTTGTACATTCATTACGCATGGTGGCGCGGTAACCGTGTTATATTCAAAAACGTTATTCGTCAGTAATTTACCGATATATCTTTTAAGATTCAATGATTGAAACGCAAAGATTTATTCAGAATAACATATTTTATTTTCATCATGTGTATAGAATAAATTTCAGATCTATTTTCACTATATATTCATAAGTGTAAATAACATGTGTATATATCTCCATATGTAGGTATATATCCGAATATAAAACACCATATATCTAATAAACTTTTCAAAACACACCTATCGCCCATTTTATATGTTTAAGCTTATAGTTTACAACACGCAGAAACATGGAAGATACATTGTAATACTTTTATAAAAGTTTACAAATCGTTTGAGAACGAAATTTACAAATAGGAACATTGCAGCAACTCTTTCAATGTAAAATGCGTATTACTGGCATTTATAGTGTACGGTGAATCGAGCCCAATAACGGTGTAAATATTTAAAATTGAAAATATAATTTTGCTGTTAAATGCAACCACAGCTGAATTATGTGATACGTTGGTGGAAAGAAAGCACTTCAAAACAATGCGGGTTTCGTTGGTCAGATTGGAAGGAAACATCTCCATTCTCATACATATTTTCGGCTTGCAAGCTATTTGCTGAAAGCGTCGTACACATTAACACAATCTTGCGACCGTGAGAATAAACAAAACACACAATGAAAGACCCATCTTGTCCCTGTGCCAACTTTTCATCAACACACGGTACACTGAATTTGTTGGCACAGTAGTTTCTTAAGATATTAGAGCCAGAAGACATTTCTTATAATGGCCAGAACAATCGCCCTACAAAGAAATTAAGAATGTTAAATCATGTTAGGTCAATGTTAGATACGATGTATAATTGTACTTTATCGAATATACTAACAGAGATGCAATCCTCCAAAGATTCATTGTACAATCCCCTGAAGACCTCTTTAATCTCTCCCATATCAATCTCGCAACGTGTAACGACTAATCTAATCAAACGATTGTCGTCGGTTCCCAAACCCTTCATACTTTTGTACAGTTGCTCAGCAAAGAAGCCAGGTCTATTCTTCACGCACTTGACTGTTGTAAAATTTAGTTGACATTAGTAAATTCCTTCAGAATTCAAAAAGAATATACATAGTAAAATAATCCATACCAATAGCAAGGAGACCCTTCTTAATATCACCCGAGAATTCATTTTCAATAGCGGTCTCAATAGGATGTCCAGTTATATTTTCATATTCGTGGAATATCTGTCTTAATTGTGGCACATTTCTCTGAACAAGAATAGCATTAAATGTAGACTCATCGGTGCCAAAACGCAGTTCACCTGCAAACGAAACAAACATAAGAATTTCAGTTTATTAAGGAACTTGCATCAGAATCGAGCTATATTAAAAAAGTAATTACCAGCTCTTAGAAGTTCTTTGGCATCTTCTATCGCGGCACCGTGGTCCACATCGAATGACTCATCTCTGTTGGCACAACATAACGATACCATTAAGCGTTTGAAATTTCCTGATGTGTCACTACTTAAATCATCTTCCAAAGATCTCCCGTACACTGAAAATATTAGTATTGCCATTGTTAAGTTTGTAATTCTAACAAGTACAACTTCAACGCATACAAAACTTACTTGCTTCGTAAGCCTGTTTAATTACACGGATTTCGTGATTGGACATGGTACATAGTACCTCGATAAGTACACATTCGTCAGTACCAACACCGGCCATTGCATCATGCAATTCTTTAGCGTAATACTGCGGTAATGGCATCATCATGGCAAGAACCAAATTCTCGAAATTTCCTGATAATTCGGACTTCAAATCCTTGATCAGATCCTAATTTGAAAAGACAAACGTCATTCACGTTCTTTGATAATCAGTATAATCCGGTCCTCACCTTTCCATATAGGGTTTTAAATTGTACACCAATTTCTTGGCGCTGTAAGTTACTACGATTGGCAAGTATGTGAATGATGGTCTTCTCATCAGTACCAAATCCCTTCATTGCCTTTCTTAAGGCTTCTGCATCTGCTCTTGGATCAAAGTCATGGTAGGCCACGACAGTAGGAGACAACTGTAACAAAAATCGAGGAATCACCATATAAAAATTACTTCTTTTCAACTAGAGTAATTTGAAATATCTAGCGAAGTTGCCCAATTTTATTTCCTCTGCCTCACCTTAGGCGTAAACTGATCTCTGCGGGGGGCTGGGCGTGAATGTTGAGGAGAAGCGGGTTTGCCTCCATATGGAGAAGAGGAACCAGCACCCTGCCCCCCAGGATAGCTTCCGCCTGGATAGAAGCTTGCACTGTTCGAATAAATATTAGAAGCAGAAGGGTAAGGAGAAGGTGCACCGAAAGTTTCTTTTGCATCTGGTGCATGTTGAAGATTTGGATACATATTATAGTTTTGCTGTTGTGGGTATGGAGATGGTTGGCTACCATATGGAGATGGTTGGCTAGCATATGGAGATGGTTGGTTACCATATGGAGATGGTTGGTTTGCGTATGGAGATGGTTGGCTAGGATACGGTTGCTTGGTTTGTTGAGCTGGATACGGCATAGACTGAGGAATAGGCATTGAAGATCTTGCTGGTGCATGAGGAGGACCTTGTCCAGGTAAAGGATGATTTGGTTGGGCCGGGAAAGGGGAAGAAGGATAAGGGGAAGGGGGATAAGAGGAATAAGGTTGTGGCATTCCAAAAGATGTAGGGGGACCATTTGGGAAACCTATGTTGCCACCTTCAGAATAAGGTGGAGCACCAGGAGCAGAAGGTGTGCCAGGTGGAGCTCCAAACGATGTAGGCGGTGCATGTCCCGGAAACTGAATCACTGGTGGTCCCTTTGATATTAAGGTGTAAATTAAAATAACAAGCTCCAAAACTTATGCATAATGTTTTTTAATAAATTGCCCTAATAATGTAGCTAATAACCACATGAAAATTCACTTAAAACAAGCAAATATTGCTTCATTACACTTAATGTGTTTATACATATTAGAAGAAATCTATATTATAAATTAAATTAAATTAATATAATTAAAATAATAATATGGAAAATAACATTACTATGTTATTAGTGTAAGAAAAACAACACTGAACAACCTGTTTTACGGTGTCAAACAAATTAAAATGTCACAATGACTAATCTACAGCAAAAATGAGGATAAACTTACTTGATACCCATAACTCATTTTTGCTTTATTGAAGAAAACGGCTGGCTCCAATTAATCTGAAATCAAAACAAGATATTTCCTTCAGTTGGCTACTAAATTATATAGCTATCAGGAAAAGATTGTAATACTGTAATTACTAGAGATCAGCTTCATGTGCAGCTGAAAGAAAGAGAAGAATAGAAGAAGTAGACGCCCAATAATGATAAAGAGCTTTGTATATTTGTACACTTGTCAAGAGTTACGAAACACTGACAAACAATTCGGTGATCCACTAAGCTTTATACCAACACGTTGTAGAATAAGATTTAGAGCTTACCTAATGTTTCACAGAATTTTATTATATAGATATTTAGTTGTTTTATATCAATGACACGTATATACTACGGCCGTTGATGAAAGACGGTAGATTATACTGCGTCTACAACCGCGGTGGGAGAAGGGAAAACTATAATGATTAACTGGTTACTGACGTCATACGGTGCTGAGAAAACCCAGTGACGTTTCAATTGGTTTCTACATAATGCAAAT
Organism: Nomia melanderi; assembly: GCF_051020985.1. Classification (NCBI taxonomy): domain Eukaryota; kingdom Metazoa; phylum Arthropoda; class Insecta; order Hymenoptera; family Halictidae; genus Nomia; species Nomia melanderi. The sequence goes on along the minus strand of NC_135002.1, from coordinate 615,638 downwards.
GCGTTTTCGTTGAACTCCGCTGACAACGTAAATAAAAATGTTACTGGATTAACAGTGCTTCCAGCTCGAGCGCAGTGTAACTAGCTCTGATAAAATTGTCTAGTTGTTTATATTGATTGCACTATCAATATAATGTTTGACGATAATACTGAAAACAAGATTAGTTTATGACGTATTTAACTGAGCGTGGTGATATGCAATAATCATTAAGCTGTGCGTAGTTGTAAGATCTGTATACTGTAAACAATACAATTTTCTGCACGATAGAAAAATAAGTTTGCACGTTTATCATTTAGTTGTCCATATTTGAATGCTCATCACGTGCAGACTATTCACTCTTATCGACCGAGTCGCAAATCTAGGAATTTTCATAGAAACCAGCAACGGCGCCATCTATCGTGAAAAGATAAAAGTATCGATGACCAGAAGCTTGGACGTTTCGTCGTAGATGGCGCTGTACTATTTCTTTCTGCCTAGAATAATTATTACGTATGGAAAACGAATTATCAATTAAAATTGCCACAACGAATGATAACGCAAGAGATCAATGAAAAAACATTCAACAACTAATTTATTAGTTACTCTTACGCTCGTAACAATTTTCACGACATACGTCATTGAGTATCACAGGTTAAGAAAGAAAGCACTGCTTCCGACGTCGGAATATCAGAGCGATTAACTATTTGTACAATTGCTAGTTGTTGCTAGAATCGAAGAAAATTAACCGGAATACTCGACTCGAAGCGACAGTGATATAAGGCTCTGTTGGGATCTATAGAAGGATCTATGAATTTTCCTCGAACGGTTCGAAAATGCTTGAGCCAATAGCGTGGTGGAACTGTCAGAAGACTACATTTCTCATTGGAAGAAAGTATTCCGATACGGATCTAAAACTTGATATACTTCTCGTGTATCCAGGAATATGGGCACCGAGGCTGCAGGGCTTAATATTGAAATATCGATTAAAAACAATTTCAAGCTCGAACAGCCGTGACCGAAAGGATCAAGAAGGGCCGGAGAGGGAAAAGTCTGAGGACGTTCGCGTGAATCAATTGCGATTCCGTGAGAATCGCGTTACTCCTCGCGGTGGATTTTTTTGTTCTCCGGGAAACGATTCTCTGTCAGACGGTATAGAGTACTTCACGTGCGGATGATCGAAGACTACTCGTCCCGACAGATGTGCCGAGAGCACTGATTTTGAGCTGACTGTTCGTCCCCTTTTCGCGAATTTCTCGATCCCGCAGCGATATTTGATCGTGCGACGAAATCAAAAATCGAAAGAAAGATTGCTCGGTTCGTGGCTGCCGAAAATCGTGCCCCGGATCATCGTGGTGGCAAGAGAATCTTGCTTTTGCAACACGTTCATCCTCGGACAGGTGAGCGATCTATTTTTCGGGCACACGCGACACGTCCACGCGTTCTTTTCGTTCGTGGCTTTGGTGAAATGAATTCTGATAAAGGAGAGTCTCACGTTTCATTCAAAATGTATCCTGTAAAAACGTGAACGACACCGTCGGCCAGCCTACGGTTCGTACCATACCGATTTTATAGGTTGGCTACGTGCTGAGTAATCTCGGTTGAAGAGAAAGTACGTAATAATAGTTTGTCAAAGAGAAAGGAACGGGGACTGCACGGACGAACGAAGACGTACAGTGCAGATCCGGTCACTTTCGAGTGAACTTTTTGTTAACATTTGTAACAATGCATCTCTTCGTTGTTCACGGTTGCCCGTATTTAACGATACGATCATTTCATTTCGAATCGTCTATATGTTTGTAAATAATCGCCTGTTTGTCATGTGAACGCAACAAATAATGTATGTACAACCTTGCAAGCCGAATAGGACAAATATTGTTACAGTTCCTATAGATGTTTACGAGTAAAAATATTTATTGTACCATAATTATATAATAATGAATAAAGTATATGTATACGCATCGCCTTTTTCTTTCTTATTCTGTTTATTGAAAGTTTGTTAGTACAATCATTGAATCCTTCAAACAAGTAAGATTGTTAATATAAGTGATGACATTTTTATTTATTTTTGTATTAAAATTAGCACGAAACATTAAATGCAATTGTCACAGTTTAATGGAACTCGAGGAATTTTTATTTTTAAGTGAAAAGTTAGCTTCCGTGTTAAGGTTTGATGGAATAATAGAATCTTTTTTTGCAGAATGGCTCGTGGACAACAGAGAATTCAATCGCAAGCTAAGGCTGCAGAAAAGGCTGCAAAAGTGAAAAAACAACAAGGACACAGTGCCAATGATCAGAAAAAGGCAGCACAGAAAGCTTTAGTGCATGTATGCACAGTTTGTAAAGTAAGTTTATTAACAGATTTAAGATTTATGATTATCTTATATAAATTTATGAATTTAATCTTTACTATTTAATGTGTTTGCAGGCACAGATGCCAGACCCAAAGACGTATAAGCAACACTTTGAAAACAAACATCCTAAGAATGATTTACCAGAAGACTTAAAAAATATATGAGGGTAAGATCCCTTGTAACAGTCGAGGACAGGAAGTGGAGAAGGAAAGAAACTACTGCGAATAACAAAGTGATACAGTTTAACATTCAACTGATCATTACATAGGCCCAATTCAAAGAATAAATTAAACCTTGTTAGTGTTTAAAGTGAAGTACTGCACGTTTGAGAAATGAATTTTCGTGCACAGCCCTAAATTACTATATAACACTATTGAAGACTCGGTTAGAGATAAAAAATTTGGTTTCCTTCCAAAGATGTCCAACACAATCGCTGAGGTTTCACTTAAGCATTAAAGTAATTGAATATGTACATTACTAAGAAATAAAGTTAATCAATTTAGCAGGATGATTCCAAATATTTATACATACTTTAATGATGCAGGTAGTAAAACAGTTACCTCATTTTTCTACAAGTAAGACAAAAATGCAAGTGCTAAAAAATTGAAGAACAAAAAAAAATATACTCTGTGGATTCAAAATAGTTTAATTACAATGCACTTCTTCATTAGGAAAATAACTATTTCTGTAGATTGTTCTTTTTAAATGAAAAATTAAATAAACAACAATTTATTCGAATGATGTAGTTGTCAAATATGAAAGAATTGTGAATAGTACTAGAGAAGATAATTTATAAGGAACAAGAAACTGCCATTTGACTGTATCTCTATCGATTATTCTATCGAATAAGGGTATTACAAGTAAAAACATATTAATTAAGTTCGGCTGTAAGTATTGGTTTGTCTTGTTCCTGACACTTAAATATTCTTTTGTATTAAGGATTCATTGAGTTATTTTTTTTTTATCCATGTAAATTGAAATAGCAAAATATAACTGCACTGTACATTTGCTTCCATTCAGTGAAAGAAACCTATGATATAATATGCTGCACAATATGACATATTGGCATTTAGAAATACATTTGTCAGTGTTCTGAACTGATAAGGTTTTTAGGAATTTCTAGCATGTATCTAGTTTAGGAATAAGTTCGTGAATTATGTAATTTGTTCTGACAAAATAATTATAAAATTTTACACCACAACTTGTAATTATATGTTGTTATCCAACCAAAACAAATCTGCGAATCAATTTTTTCATCTACCTGTATCTCCTGTTGCTTATTTTTTCAACTATTTCTCTCCAATCACAGATTACGTAGGAAACTCAAAGACTGTGGCCAAGAAACATCGACGTATCGTTATGAAGCAATTTCAGCACAGATTGCGATCGTTGTTGATACTGAGCTTTTCCAGCGATCGAAGATATAATACGAATTACATGACGCGATAACGATATTGTGGTTATCGTAAGGAAAATTGTCAACATCATTGCACTGGCTAGATCATTTTAATTTGCGCAATGTTTTCGAATCTTGCCGTGTCATGACCATTTCTCGGCTGCTCTATTCCAACCGGGTTGAAAATTACATCATGCAGCATGGGCTCGGGAACCTTTATATACTTCTGAGACTGTAGCTGCGACGGGTTAGTGTCAATTTACTACAGCGTGCGAAGACGTTCACGCTTCTTAGTCCAGTTCCCGTGATCTTGATCGTTCATTATTTTGCAAATTCTCAATTCAACGATTCTAAACGATTCACTCCTCTACTTCTCTTCGGCGATTAATTACCGAATACTTCCTTTAAACGACAATATCGCTCGTTCTCCGCAAATCGATCGATCACTGGTCAACGGTTCATTTCAAAAGGTACGTTGCAAATTTCATTCTTGAACACTTTTCATAACGTTAACGTAAGAATTATTCACTTCTATTTCATAACAAAAGTCAGCTTTCGAAATCTGTAGACCGAACCTAGCTTATGCACGTGGCAAATACTTTTTTTCTACATCCCACTTGCATCGTTTATTTCTATATGCAACAAAGACAATATGATTTTCAAAAAGACGGATCAGCATTGTTAGAGCTATTACATTGAAATTCGTAACTGACGCAACAATGTTACTCGTGTCCAGTTTTGTGTCCGGACAGCCGATTTTCGCTGATCCATCGAAATTTCGTAATTAGTCTGTCGCAATCTTATCGTCACTCGCGGATCATTTAAATAGCAGATAAGAGGGCAGGATAATCACCCATAATCGTGATTAAACCGTTATCTCGCTTTGCATTACCTTCTTTCTTGTTTTCTTGTTTTTAAGACACGGTCCGATGAAAATAGCGTTCAGTCGAATGTTCATACTTGATAAAATAGCGCGTTTTATTGTTGAAAATTCCTGCGAAAATAATCGAACGTCCACCGACTCACCTCACGATGGGAATTTTATTAATAATTCAATGCGAAGGACGTCGAGATTTACAAGTACCCTGGCATGTATCGGGTGCCGATAATATTGAACCCTATTGCTCGTGCGTTCGGCACCGAGCGCAGCAAATATCGTTTATCTCGGCAACAGTAAATTTCAACGCGACCTTCGACATTCTTTACCGATTGTTCTTCTTGTCGGGACGTGCATACATTGTTTCTCGTAACACGAGATTTATCGGCGCCTCCTGCGATTGCACGCGTTCGTTGTTTCTCTACGCCTTCCAAGACGTCACGGCGCAGATACGAGGGAAGTTGTTTGCGCAGAGTTGCTTGACCTGAAGGGTAGAGGGGATTCCCAATGTCACGTCGGGAGACGACTTCGGTTTCAAGATTTCAAGATCACCGACGTATCTTTCTATAAAGATAAACCACATTGTTGCAATCCGGTTTTCCATATATCATCACACAAGAACGTAACCATGGAAATCAAAAAATGGAACCTCACGCCGCATCTTTGCAAAAGTGCTTTGCTTTACGTAGACCAACTTCCTCGTATTTAAATCGTTTGCGTTCTCGCCGATAATCAATATTCCTGTTAACTACGATATATTCCTCACGGTTCCACGAGAATACCTTACTTTACCGCGTAACGAAACCCCATACGCAGGATGCGTTTCGCCAACCACCATGAATTACGTAACTATATAGACGAGTCTATCTACGCAGCAGTTCGAAAAGTCTGCGGCCCTAGCACGGGACAGTGTCATCGTATTCGAACCATTAACTAAATTTGAAATAGTCTTTGCTAAATCAAAACAAAGTCCAGTCGATTACCGGATCGGCTGGAGAGTCTCGTGGCTCTCTCGAATAGTGAATGCACGTCCCAAAAGATGGCAGGGGATTTCCTGAAGAGACGCAACACTCCCAACTTGGGCGGGAAATGTACACCTCTCCCCGAGGATCGCACGACCCGCGCGGCCCAATAACTTGAACAGTGAAACCAAATGAGATTCACGAGAGAGTTCAGGGTGTGAACAGTTGTTTGACGCGTCGCAACCGGGAATATGAACGACCGGTCGGTTTCAGGACGAGTCGGAGAGGAAATGATGGATTCGGTATTCCGTACCCGCTCGCTGGGAACAGCAGCCGAAGGTGTCCGCGACCAGTACGCGGACGGCAGGGCGGCTAAAGTCTGGGAGGTGTTTATCGGCGACAAAAAGCAAAGGACGCAGAACTATCGGGACTTCCTGGTGGGCCTGCTGCGCGACAAGGGCTGCCAGAGGATCCTGGACGTGGCCTGCGGGACCGGCGTCGACTCGGTCATGCTGCTCGAGGAGGGCTTCGACGTGGTCAGCGTGGACGCTTCGGACAAGATGCTGAAGTACGCGCTGAAGGCCAGATGGGAACGCCGGAAAGAGCCGGCGTTCGATAATTGGGGTAATTGGAATTTCAAGGATTCGTCTTTCAACTCGGTTCATAAATGTGACGCAGTGTTTCCCAACCTGTCTTGTGGCGAGTCGCAAAAGGCTGTCTAAAATTATGCCCCCTATCTAATATATATGATTTTTAATATTGTAGTATTTTTATAATGTTTGTTACAATACTTTTACTATTTTGTGTATGCGCGTAAACCTTGTGCAATATATGAAGTGACGTTTCAAGTTTCAAATTGCCCCCTTGGAAATTAGATTGGCCCACGTTGGGAAACACTGATCTATAGGGTGTCCTTTAACACTTTGACTGTCATGTCACTTAAACGTTAATTTTCTTGGTGACGTAACGAACGAAGCGAATATTGTTAGATGCTTTATTAAGAAAATCGTTTCGATAGGAGTGTCGATGAGTGGCAGTCAAAGTGTTAAAAAATATTTCGAGGATTCTGGTACTGGGTTAGGTTCGAGTTAGGTCCTGTCGCGAGTCTGAAAGGTTAGATTGTCAAAGTAAATGAAAAGAGAAATTGATTCGATTATTGCTGTTAGAGTTAGCCAAGTGCTTCTGAGATTCGAAGGGATCTCTAGAACGGAATCGTTTTGCGTGAATTCGTAGTGGAAAGTTCGTTTCTGTTTTCAGTGATCGAGGAAGCTAATTGGCTGACCTTGCCCAAGGACATTGGTCACTTGATAGGAGAGGGTTTCGACGCTGTGATTTGCTTAGGAAATAGTTTCGCCCACATGCCGGACACGTTTGGCGACCAACGGGAGCAAAGGTAGCTAGCCACTGAACCAATCTTGCACACTTTTGTCTAGAATTTTCGATAAGTTACCAATTGTTGATCGTTTCAATTCATTTGCAGGCAAGCGTTGCTGAACTTCGAACGCTGCGTAAAACCGGGCGGATTGTTGCTGATCGATCACAGGAACTACGATTACATAATCGAGACCGGAAACATACCGCCCAAATGCATCTACTATAACGTAAGAATTCTTGGTACTTATCAAGGAACGCGCGATCGGCGAAAGTTGCTTCGTTTCATTCACGAGTTCAGGTCCTCCAGTCGACCGTGCACTCGTGCACGTGGCTTTGCAATGAAAAAAGAAAGTGTCGACTCTATTTTTTTATCTCCACGTGATGGTCAGCAACTGCAGCTGCGATCGAAAGTATTTCCAGCGAACGTGGCACCTTGCGCAACGCGAGATGGTCGCTGCTATCGATTATCGTTAACGAAGTCTTAATAACCTTGAGAGCTGTAATTTATTATGTCATACTCAAACGATATTTAGTTTCTTTATCCTTAAGAATGCTGCCACGACAACGCGTTCCAATCTGAGAATGCCATTTTGCTAGACCCTCTGTGCCAAAGAACTGTGACAAGGGAAATAATTGAGCGTTAATTATCGTATTTCTCCAGAGTGAACACATGACGAACATCAAGGCTTCCGTTTTGTTCGTCTCTGGGAAACCAGCGATCGTCACCTTGGATTATATGATCACCCTGGACGAAATCGACGAGGACGATGGCCAGAAGGTGATCAGCGAGTTCAGGCTCTCGTACTATCCCCACAGGTTGCACGTGTTCAGGGACATGCTGGAAGAGGCTTTCCACTACAGGGCGAAGCACACCATCTACGGTGACTTTAAACGGTTGGAGGACGTCAAGCATCCCGGTTTCTACATCCACGTGATGGAGAAACCCGTCTAAGAGACGGCGACCGTCATAAGATGGCTACCGCGCGTCGAGGATGATCCGTTCGGGGTCCGTTCCAGTCTCTAGCATTTAAAAGACGGAAGCTGGCGCGACAGCGAACGATAATACGCTCGCCGAGGTGTCCGGGGATTTCCCAAGAAGAATATTTTATCCTACGATACTCTGTACAATTTCGTTTTATCCACTTCTGTGATGTTTCTTTTGTTTTTTTTGTAACGTGTTGCGATGATTCGCGTTGCCACGCAAGGCCAGGCCGTGCTGAGTAATTGTGCTACCTGATTATGTTATTAGAAATATTTTGTTGACAAAAGAAAGAGCAGTGCCTTGTCTTGCCCGTCAACACGGCCTGGCCGAGACCGGCTGCGAGTAGCAATAGGAATCATGCGCATCGGATATTGTAGTCTAGTTTCTTTATGTTTATTTATTTGAAGATAACGGGAAGTTAAGTGTCTCAAGAAGCGAGATCCTGAATTGTTTTTCGTTATTAAGACTAGACTGATCGTGGAAACCGGTCCAGCTTCTTGAGACTGCAATCAGGATTTTTTTTAGTTTCCTTTCCGATCAGTCGTTCGCACGACTCGCTTGGCGGTCGTGTCTTTTACATCGTGGACGACGTTTTGTAAGGTCCGCGAACGATAAGGGTTAGAATAAAGATGATGATGAGTGAGACACAAAGGGTTGTTGATTCGTATCATTCGCGCGCCAGAAAATCGGCCACCTGAAGTTTTTAATGGTTTTTTTATTATAAGTTCGAAAGCAGCTTTCTTTTGAGTATTCTAGCCAGGCTTCGTTCGATGCTACAATTTGATCTCTCGACGATACGGTTTCAAGCGGTCGTTGACGACGATTCGTAAAACGCTTCTCTCGATCGTTCCCGGGACCGTTCGATCGTCGCATCCTGTAAACCGATTCGAGCGAACAACGCGGGAAGACTAGCGACAATTAAAGACCGCGGCAAATCCGAAATCTCTCGCTTCGTTGGTCGAGCGTGTCTCCTTCGGACTGAGCTTATCATTCTATCGGATGTCTACTCGATCGACAAAAACACTCGCCATCGCTTGGCACCCGTGCCTCGGCTTCAACTGATCGTTAACAACAATTTCCTCATCTTCGCACCTTCGTACAATTCTACGATCCACTCTAGAAGGACTAAGAAATGCTGTTCCCGAAACGCGACACCTTTCATGAACTAAACATTAATCCTATAATCATCTCTAGACTGCGGATGTCTCGATGACACATCTTTCCGACAGCTATAGATTCGAAGCAACTTAAAATTCCTGTAAATTCTTGCACATTGGAATCTACTAAACACGAACAAACATCGGCGGTCTAGAAATAACATATTTACAATACCCTGCAACTGATATCTCAATTATTCTTAGTCCTTCTAGGGCTAAAGGATGCGACAATATGGCCGCTACGATCAGCCAAACAAAATGGCGACCAGGCCGCGCAAACGTCTCGCGGTTCTAGCATCGAGACACCGCGCTCAACGATTTTTCTTCTTCGTTCTCGATTAATACGTTCGTCACCACCGTCACATATTCGCGACGCTCAACGTTTTGGCAACGCATGATAAAACGTGCGGGAAGTTGACGAGTTTTATTTCTCGTATCTCATTTCGGTCCGACAAAGATGGTGGTCGCGAACGTGTTAAAGACGAAAGAAGGCAAATAAAAAGGAAAACGATGAATTTTATTTAAAATACATTTAAAGCCGAGGCGCGGACGCTCGACAAGGTTCTCCCAGTCACTCCAGCTCTCCCGGCCGATTCCCCGAGGATCGAACAAATGTATGCGTGTGTGTGAACGTGTACGTGTCTCTGTGTCTCTCTCTCTCTTTCTCTCCCTCTCTCTCTCTTTCTCTCTCACTCTCTCACTCTTTCTCTCTTTCTCACTCTGTGTGCGCGTATGTGGGTGTACGTGGACGTGTGTGTGCATGTTTCCACGAACGAATCGTCGACGATCGCTACTGACCGAGAAACAACAACGGAGAACAACAAACGCGGCGAATTGTGACGCGCTCTCGGGAGCACTATTGCTGTTCGTCGCGTTTCGTTGGTCGGCTCGCGTCGAGATCGCGCGTTCGTTTTCTTTATTTTCTTCTGTGTGTTTTTTTTTTGCTTGTTTTCCTGCTTTTTTTTTACACGAGAGTCCGCAAAGAGCTCGGTTTCGCCGGTTCGCGAATGCCGCGCTGATCGGATCGAGCGTTTACGCGTTAGTCGGCGGATCGTTCCTCGATCTCGTTCGAGTCAGTCCTCTTCTCGAGTATCGTCGCTTCGCGAATGCTTCGAGAAGTGTTTGCCGGATGTTTATGGGTGTTCTCGAGAGCAGAGTCGGTCGAGAAAGAGCGGAATACTTTGGTCGGGTAACGATTGTTCGTTATTCGGAGCTAATTACGAAGTTGTTCTGTTTGTTCGAGCAACGTTATCGATTATCCTGAACGAGTATCTATTAAACGATTAACCGCAAATCATCGATATTACGTTATTAGTAACATATGTACAATATTTCGTATCGACAACTAAAGAAAACGAATAATTTGTAGTACGCAACGGAACACACACCGGTAACAGACGGTAGAAATCCCCCGAATAACGAAGAAAGGTTTTTCCTTATCTTGTTAGCCGTTGTCCGGATAAAATTGCGCCCGACGTCTGCTCGGGAGAACACGCGCAAAAGCCGATGAGAGTTTCCCGATGGATCCGCCGCGGCATCCGGTCACTGAACAGCGTCCCCGGAAATGACAAGGACAGAATTTACAAGGCCGAGGATTGATTACAGTGCAACGAATTGCCCATATAGAAAAATGGACGAAGTGTTTAGTTATAGCAAAAACCTTTTTTCCCCCCTTTCTAATTACGTTAATAATAATAATAATCATAATAATAATCATGATAATAATAATATATATATATATATATATATTTTTTTTTCTTCTTTATTCCTTTGTTATTCCGCTCGTTAGCTACTATTATAGATTTCGCTTAACCATTCTCATGAAAATTCGGGTACGATCACGGCTGCCTTGATCGTCGCAGCGATCACTGTCGTCGTCGTAAACGTGTAACGCGTCGCCTGCGCTCGGAAACAAAATTCGGTTCGTTTCCCGTGGATTTCTCCTCGCTCCCCCCTGTTTCGCGAACTCGCTCGCGCTCGAAGGAACTGATTTTTCGTTTCGAAATTCTCGGAGAAGGCGAGGATCGCGCGAGAAAGTGTCACCGAAACGACCGATCGGAATGTATCAAGCGGATTTCCGTTCGCCAATACAGCTTCTGTGCCGGCAAATGAAAAAAAAACTTCCTTGCTCTCTGTCTCGATCCTTCCCCTTTCCTTTCCCGATATCATCGATCACGCGGGACTCTCTTCGTTTCCTGCGATCGAAGACGACGACCTGTGTCGCGACGCTACTTTTTGTTCACCCCCTCAACCCTACCCTCCCCCCAAACCCCTCGAGTACGGCTGATAAATTCATTATTGCGAAGTAGCTGATATAAAAAATCGGTAATATCACATGTTTATTCATCGTTTTCGCTTCCGCGTTTTTTCTTTTTCTTCTTCTTCGTGTGTGTGTGTCTATGCGTGTGTACGTATGTATGCTTGTTCATGTGGGTGTGTGTGTGTGTGTGTGTGTGTGTGTGTGTATGTGTGTGTGTGTGTGTACGTTGCGTGGGTTTTCCGGTTTCTATGCACCGATCGTTTCACACGGCCGATCGAGAAACTGCTCCGTGCATGTTTTTCCTATGTTTTTGAACGAGCGCTCGCGCCAATCGTCGATGAGAAACACAGAGTTTGTGTGAGTGTGTCTTCCGGTTTGTCGTTGCGTCGTCTGGCAACAAGGAGCACCGCGTCGACGGAGTTTCCGGCGACCCCGCTCGGATCGATCGTAAGTAACCGAGAACTTTTCGTAGTTCGCGGGCTTTTTCTCGCGGTCCATCCGCCATTGTTACGCTCACCGTTTTCTTTGCCGTTTCTTGCGATCCTCTATTATTCTTCGTGTTTCTTTGGCGTTTCGCGATACTTGGCTGTTCGAAACATCTCTCGCTATCATTTTTCACGATGCTTTTGCTATTCTTCCGCGAGATTTTGAAATATTCAACGATTCTTTTCTACTTTCCGATACTCCTTGCCACCCTCTGCCCAATTTCTTGTCTACTCTCCACGACCATTCTTCATTCTTCGCGATTCTTTGGGATCCTTCGCAAGCATTCGTTATTCGCTACGTTTTATTACCGTCCACTCGGTTGTCCCAGTTTCTCCGCGATTCTCGGCAACTATTCGCGATCTTGAGATTCAGTTAATTCCTTTACACTCACGTTCGTTCAGCGAACAGAGAATTTCCGTGTATCTCGACGGAGGAAATCGAGGATTTTCTCGTTGGTGACTTACGATCGTCGATAGGGTCGTTTCACGGGACTCGCTCGCGATTCCGAGCGTCCCAAAGGATGCAGCGACCTCGCACTCCCTGATCGTTTCCCCTCTAAGAACGGTGTTTGAAAAGTCAACGGATTTTTCGCTCAAAAATTGACGCGTCTCGTATCGTTCCCGACTTTCTTTTCGTTCGTTTTACGAAAGCTTGCATCTCAATGGCGTCGAAACCGCAAGCTTCCACCACCCTGTTTATTCAGCTTCAAGGAGGAGCCGGCGCACCGTTCCGAAAACCTCGATCGACTTGGTGGCTTGAGCTGCTAGAAAAAAAAAGAAAAAAGAACGTATTTCCTCACACCATTCTCGTTCCCGTGAACGGTGTTGTTAAACTTTCGCGTTCGTTAAGTATAGAAACTACGATAGAGCCAGCTATATCGTCTTCGCCGCTAAAACCTAATTAACAAAGTCCTCGTAACTCTTCGATAATTCATTTTCTCCCCCTCTCTCTCTCTCTCTTTCTCTCTTTCTCTCTTTCTTACTTCCGTTTCACATGAACGCGAGATTACAATTATTCGCTCCTTCTCGCACGCATTCACACACAAGCAGCCCAATCTCTCTCTCTCTCTCTCGCACTCTCATACTGTCTCGCGTTTTTCTCTGTTTTCTCTGTTCGTTAATTCATTCTCCTCCTATGTTATTTATAATATTTACACGCACGGCCATCCTTGGCAGCGCGTTCGCCCGTCTTTCCTTCCCCCTTTTTAAATCGGCTCTGATCTCGGACCAAAGATCAACGATCGGGGATCACGGTTGAAGAAGCTTCTGATCGTCGATCAACGCTTCGCTCAAAGCGGTTACAGTAGTTATACGTAGAAAAGAATATACAAAATATTGTATTAGGAGGTTCGGCGTTCTCGTGCCTCGACGTTCACGGATCGTTCGTTGCCCGGTTGTCGGGGACTCCGCCATTTTCGAACCGTTTGTCGGGGAAGCCGGTACTCACACTTCCATCCTCCGATTGAACCCGATTGGTTTTCCAGATTAATTTCTGTTAGCGTTGTCGGTTGCCCGCGAACGTTCGGCCGGGTTTACGCGTCTTCGCGGAACGGATTCGCGAACGAACAGACATTGTTAATACATAGGCAGAGAAACGGCGTCGTGGACCACCATTTTGTTTCGCGGAGAATAAAGAGCAACAATAGCTTTAGCGAACGTACTTATCAACTACAAATCTATGTAGTTCTTCCGATTGATTCCTTTAACTGAAAATCTAAAAAATGCAAATGATACGATCAACTGTCGATAAAGCAGGTTACCATCGTTCCACGCTCAAGATGGCGATTCGAAGAGTGCAATGAAATTTCTGCAATGAAATTTCTTCGAAAAGAAGAAACACGCGCACAACGCCGTTTCACGCGATCGGTTCGACGAAGAGCGCAAAACCCGCGCGACCGTCCGCGATGTTTAGAAACGATATTCCTGAAGCTGTCTGCTCGCTGTTCGCCGCGGTCGCTCTAGCGGTGTCTTAGCTTAAGCTATAACGAAATACATATCTAGCCTTAGTCAATTAATCGCTTCGTCCTACAGAAGAGCGTGAGATCAGTACTTTCCATCTTTGATTGTCCTTCAGAATTGTTTCGCAGCGTCTAATCTGAAAAAGGCAGCGGCAATGAAATTCAAACCGGTCGTGTTTAGCGCGCGTCGCGTGATCGCGAGACTATTCGTATTGTGTCTGCGTACTTGCGTACGTTCGAACGCTGGAATATCCGTCGACTTCCTCCCTCCACGGTGACCGGAAGTCGAGGAGCGCCGACGACCGTTATTTTATTTCCACGCAAACGGGTGCGAACGCGCTGTCACGGACCCGATGCGCCGTAATCGTACGCACGATATACATACACGGTGGACCGCCGCCCAACGCGAGTTCCTGCAACGCGTCGAAGATATTGCGGCCGCTGTTTACGTAGAATTCCTCGTACAACGCGACGTCCACTACGACACAGCAATTTCTCGTGTTTCAAAGTAAGAAGGTTCAATCGAGGGTTCTATCGTTTCCTTCGCTACTGCCGATTTCTCTGGTTTATTTTAGTTTTCACGAAACGTGGGAACTAAAAGCTCTAAACACGACACTCATTTCGGAACGGAGGGAGTATCATTATGTTCGCGTTGTACGAGGAAATCGCGTACAGCACGGTTCCTTGCGACGCGAGTTCATGCAACGCGTTACACGGCGGTCTACCGTATATATATATACAGATATATAATATATGTATATTTGTATATATAATATATATATACAGACGTCGTTAGTTTTACAAGATATATACACCTAATATTGCTGTTCGGCTTCGTGAATGCCATATGTACGCGGGTATTAGGTCATGTTCGCGACGTAACAAAGTTATGAAACCCCGGCGAGTCGCGTACGTCCTACGTCCCGGATGTCCGTGAATCGACACCCCGGATCGAGGATCGAGGCGCGAGTTCTCGGCGATCTGCTCTGGATCACGGCTCCAGTTCTCGTCTCGCTGACCGGTTACAACGGGTCTTCGCGCTCGATGATCCGCGTTCACGAGGGATCGTCGTTGCGGCCAGCGATTCCGGTTTGGAAACGAGCGATTCGGAAGTCGCCGTTTTGGAAGATTCTTCAAACAATTCGAACGAACTAAAAGTTACCGTTGCGTGCGTCGGAAAAGAGTTTCGGAGTTTCTCCGCTTTGTCGGAAGTTTCTCCGCTCGTTGGGTGTACAAGGGTCGCGTGATCCCTCGAACCACTTAGCAAATCGGAGCCTCGATCGAGAGACGCGACCGAGAATCGTGGCGCAGCATCCACAGGACTCGACGTCCTCCAGCGAAGACACGGGAACGCTTCCGAAACGCGGCCAAATTGACTTCTAATAATATTCTACGACGCGGACCGATTCGACGCCCATTGCCTCGGCACTCGAGGCTCGACCGGTTTTCCGTTGGCTGCTAACGTAAATAGGTTGCGTTCGAAATATGGAAAATGTTTCAACTCTGACAATGAAATTATATAATTTATCGAGAAACCTCGTTACTTCGCCGTTACACGAAGCTAGTAACAAAAGCGTTTGATACATCTGAACGAATTTACGTTACCACCCGGTACATCGAATTAGGAGTCCGAGGACAAACTCTGCCGGCAACGGGCACTTTGATCCGTTTAAAAAAATAAAGCTGACTCCTAGGCATCGCCGGATTCTTGTACCTCGATTTTTCCGTTGCTTCGATTTCTCCTTGACTCCTGCGGCTCGAACGCATTCACCGCCCCAATATTTCTAACGTGTGAATCCTGCTGAACCTTTTGCGCCCTTGGACACACCCTTCGACACGACCGATCAACCATCGCGACTCTCCGATTATTCGAAAATTAAAAGTCCCGTTCAGAGAGAATTAGAAGCGCGTGTCAATTGATGCTCGAACAGAAGGAATTTTCCGAGATATCCGAACGATCGAAATTAATGAACGTCCCGAAATGCGTTTCACGTTTGTTTGAACTTTCGCAGAAATCGTCGCGTCGACGCCAATCGAGCGCAAAGGGTTCTCGCTCCGCGCAGTGTTCGACTTGTACGTGTGTCGTGTTCGTATGCGAATGAGTTGTCCGTGAGAGCTTCTGGGATCCGCACCGATCGGAGCTTCGATTCATTTTCCCGAGACGATCGCGGTGTCGTTCGATGGCAGTATGGCCGATTTCCCGTGGCTCCCGGTCAGGTGAATACAGTCGACGCGTCGGGGGACGCTCGAGGGGCGAGCGATGACCGTCGAAGATCGGTGACGATACTTTCCGAGAAAGAGTACTCGAAGAAATGCGGCGAATCGGTTCATCCCGAGAGAACGTCCGTGGCTTGTCCATCGAAATTTAGCTTCTAGGTCGAGATATCAATCTAGGACAGATTTACAAAACCTATAAGAAAGTATTTCGAAGCGAAGATAAATGAATTTAAGTAAATCGAATCGTTAGGTTCCTTAACTCTTTGTAGAGAGGTTTTCTATAGGAAACTATGGAGGCCAAGGACAATCTCTCAGGGTGAACGTTTACGGAATCCTCCCTTGAAGCGAGGAACATCGATGAATCCCGGTGAAGTTTCTACGTTGTTGTTCTCGAATTCGATCGCGCGCGAAACAGTCAGACGGTGACAGTCGGAAGGCTACCGATCGGCGTTCGCGTTGCCGCGGGAATCGCTTCGGAGGTCGCCAGAAGCAGTGGTAAGTCGGTTCGCAGCAACCCAACGATATTCGTTAATTAAAAACAACAGAGAATGTGTACAAAATCATTTCTTCCCTTCGAGTGACCGTTACTTCCGTGCTTCGTTCCCCCTTCCTCCAATCTCATCGTTTAATTTACTTAAAATCTAACCGCGCCCCCCTCCCCCACCCGCCCCTCCAACGGCTCTAGCTCTGAGATCCCCTAAGATGCGTGTAAATCTACGATTACGATGTGTCGGTGTGTAACGTGTCTCTGTGTGTGTTCACGTGTTCACAATGGCGTGGAACGCGAGCATTCAGAAATAGTTTCTCGGTTTCTTCGTTCCACCGGACTTCGCCCCAATTTCTTTGTTCGCCCTATTCCCCGTTTGTTAACGTTCGATGTCTCGAAGAAGCCGTCGCAAGCAATTGAAAACTCAACAATTGAAACTGTACTCCGATCATAATTTCGCTCCATTTTATCGCGATTATCCCCTTTTTTTATTTTCATTTGTTTGTTCGTTTGGCCATGCAAAAATATGCCAACTTGTTGGTAACGGGAGCATCTCATCGGTACGAACGTCCCCTCACCCCCACCCCCCAAATCCCCAACCTACAATCGCTCTCCCACATCGTTTCTCTCTTTATACATTCGGTATTTATTCGTATATATTTATATATATATATATATATATGTATAAATATATGTATATATATACATATATATATATATTTATATGCATATTCTTTATGTATATATGTATATATGTATATTTAATTACGCTAGTTCCTTTCTCCCCCGTCGCAGGGGCCGTGTTCTTCGCGTGTGCACCGACGGATCTTCGGCGAAGCTCGCTGAGGATGATATCATTTCGCGAAGCGGCTGTTAGCGGTAAATTGCAGCGGCGCCGGTGAAGTTACAGACAAAATGCGCGGCTTAAATTCGTAAACGCGTCGCGCGACGTTTCGCTCCTCGGTTCCTAGACAGTTCGTTGAACGTCGAAAAATAGAGTGTTCGGTGGTGCGGGGGTGGTGGTTCCGACACGGGATTCACCCAGCCGGTTCGCGTGGCTGCTCGTTCCGGGTGGTCGCCTTTGCGAACCCCCTATCCGAGCGACACACCGCGAGTCTGATACAAAGTTCTCCGACCTCGGAGCCCTGTCACAGTTCCCCTCCCCGTCCCCTCAGAGGAGGAGCCACGAGACAACCGACCGGAGCCACAAGAACTTTCACAAGTACTCTCTGGGCCTGGGTGGAGGCCTCTTCCTGTCGCTCCTCTCGGCGGCGGCGGAGGACTGCTGCTCCCTGTCGTCGGTGCACTCGAGCATCTGCGTGGTCTCGGTGGCCTCGGACGGGCTGATCGGCTGGCTGGCCAGCGGCGCCAACGGCGCGGCCCCCTTGTTCCGCGATTTGCTCCTGCGCTTCCTCAGGATCAACGGGCCCAGCGGCGCGGCGTCGTCCGACCTGGACGTGGTCGCCTGCGCGAGCCTCTCCAGCAGCTCCTTGCTGACCTCCCTGGACGAGCTCTTGTAGTCCGAGTCCTTCAGCCTGCCCGAGGACGGTTCGTGGTGATGGTGATGGTGATGATGATGATCCTGGGACTTGGAGCTGCGCTCGGTGGTCGTGCCCTGCTCCCTGTAACCTTCCCCTGCCATCGTCGACGTGGACGTGGTCGCTATCGAGACCTTCTGCTCGCCGATCCCGCCGTTCGTCTGGGTCGCCTGCTGGCAGCTCGACGAACTCTGGCCCTGGCTGGACGGCTGACTTTGCCCGGACCCGTTGCTGCCCGGCGGGAAGCCGGCCTTCTGCTGCTGCGGGCTCACGGTGGGCAGCCGGCTCATCAGCATCTGCAGCATGTCCTCTATCTTTGCTAGCCTCTGGTTCACGCGCTGCACCTCCAGCTTTAGGTCTACCTTCACCTCGAGCACCGCGGCCAGGATCTCCCTGTCGTGGCTCGGCTGCGTGCTGATCAGACCGTCGTCGTAGCTCTCCAGTCGACGCAGCTGCAGCTGTTTCGAGTCCGCCGCGCTCGCCTGCTGCTGCTGCTGCTGGCTACTCTCCTTACCGGTGTCCCCGTCACCGGACTCCTCGATCGTCCCGGTCAGCTTGCCGAACTTCGGGAACACCTTGTTGCTGCCGCCGCTCGAGCTTGGACGCGCGTCCCGTGCGCTCAACGACCGCTTGAACGTGTCCACGCCTGTTCCTGTTTCGCTACCCGAGTCCAGGCTCGCGCTTCCTGCAATCAACCGTTGCGTTTTATTATGAAAGTTTCGCTACAGGGGAGTTTCACCGAGGCAGGGGTTGTGGAGGTTCAACATACCAGCTTTACCGTACTACGGTAAAGTACTCTGTTTTATCGAACCGTCGCAGTTCTTTTACCGACCGTGCAGAACGGTTTGTTTTACATTACACGATCGTTCTCGTTGAAGAATAAATTATTTCATCGTTTAAACAACGAAGCACCGTCGTTGGAAACATGTATCATCCTTCAGCGGCATGAAACGACTAGCCCAGTCGGTAATAGCAACACTGCCGACAATATGGCGTTCACCCTTATGCTTCGCGTTCTCCGTTATCTTTGTTTTACGCGGATAGAACCGATGTTATCGTTAAGAATCGGATTACCTAACAATCGTCCCCACTTTCCGGGTCGACCTTTGGTGGCGGTGCCTTCGTCGGCGGCGGAGAGTTTCCTCGAGTGCGAGGACTCGCCCTCCTTGCCGTCCTTGCCGTCCTTCCCATCCCCTTTCTCCACGTCGGCGGTGTGCCTCTCCCTGCGGAACCTGGATCGAAAAAAAAGTAGAGAGCGAGAACGCTCGTGTTTAGTAACCGCACGAGACCAACTGGACGGGGCTATTTACAATTTACGGGGTCAAAGAGGCCAGTTTCACTAGGCGATTATATAATTAAGTAAAGGGGGATAATAGTAAAATACATGGTGTACAAAGTCGTGGAAAATGGGATCGGATTACTTTCTCCCCGGATAATACAAGTTTCACTCGTCTCGGCTGCGTGAAACTTTCATATCTCTTATTTTTTTTTTTCTCCCCTCTGCTCGTTCGCTCGCTAGATTGCAGCGCGCGAGGATTCGTCATCGCTATCATCGTCATCGTGATCGTCATCATTCATTTATCATCAATCATCGTTCGTTACCCGGCGAACGACGAGAGCTTCTCTACATTTTTTTTTCTTTTTTGTTTCATTCGGACAGGGCGAGAAGAATATGGTAAATTTTCTTTTTTTTTGCTTTTCTGATTCTCTTGGTGGTAAAAGATGAGTCAAGTTCGTTCTACTGAGGCTAGAAAAAGGGAAAACAGCTCCAGCGGTGTGTTCACGAGCAACCTACTTTGGTGTGCCTACGGGATTCGAAAGACAGTAGTCGCAGTGGTGATAAAGATGCCGATAAAACATACGGGAGGGACGGCCGTTGTCGATCAACCATCGATCGTGACACTCGCACGTTTCAAAGTTGCTTGAGAAATCTCGGAGTTATCTACCATTGGTCGCGAACGATCGATCAAAAACCTCTTATACGACGGTAACACTAACTTACAAGTAATCTTCATGCAGTTGTTCGAACAAAGATTATCAAAAAGGGAGTACAAAATAGAAGGTTTCCAGAAAATCGCAAGAATTTCATTCTCAATTAGATCAGTTCCAGCAGACCGACACAGTTACAGTATAGAAAACAAATGCTATATCTTAGTTTAGATTGCAAAGAAGTAGCCAGAAAGAACGAGAATTCGCTTGCTCCAGTTTACCAATAACACGAGGTCGCAATTTATCATGCAAGAGGCTCCTAATCACCGATTCCGATTTCCGCGCGGCGGAGACCGGGCTACTCGGATTTTCCAGCGAATCATCGGGACGCGTTATCGCGACGCTTTTCAGCCCGGATCGACCGACTTAGGAACTGGCGAGCGGTGGACAGCAGCGCCGTAATTAGACTCTCGGCTCGCAGGGAGCATCGGAGTTTGAATTATTGCCGAGAGGACTCCCGACCGGAATAACGAATCGACGCGAATCAGTAAATATCGGGTTGACCGATCGGAGTTCGCGAACGGTTCTCATTCTTTTCGCGTGGCAAATCGTCGAACCTCTCGCGTTCCTAACTTCACCGGAACTCGTCATTGATACTTCGCGAGCAAAACCATGAATCCATGGAAAATTCCCGACGGTGCTCATCCTTTCCGTCGACGTTCATCGTCCCCTGTGGCAGGGTCTACCGATCATCTTCCAGCAGCCGGTCACGATCCAAGTTGATCGACGGGACGTCGGATGACATACGGTATCGTAATCGGTGCCGCGAGCTGCCTGATCAACTTTGGGAGTGCCTCGTTCGCGACCACCTCGCTCGGTGTAAAGTGTTCTAAGTAACTCTAAGTATCTATCATGCACAAAGACATGCCACGACCGAGGTACGCTAACCGGTTCTTTGCGGTACACGCAAACTGTTCGACGAGAATGCGAACTGCAGTCCGGCAGTTTTTCAAGCAGCCGCCAGCCGACACCGGAACATTATCATATAATGCGTATGTACGTGTATGTACGTGTGTGTTTTGTGTGTCGCTGTGTAAGGTATAGAAATATATATGCGTATACATATATATATTTAGAAACATATGTATATGTGTACACATATATCTATATATAAGTAGTACAGGTGACAGAGAGTTGGAGAGATAGAGATAGAAAGAGAGAGGGACAGACAGAGAGATAGATAGATAGATAGAGAAACAGGTAGAGAGACAGACAGAGAGAGAGAGAGAGAGAGAGAAATTTGAATCCTAGAGTGTGTACGTCACATGCATTCGGCGTTGCATAAAATCGTAAAAGGATCGGATGCTCGAGGCGCAGCGAGGACTTCGCCACTTATTTCGCTCCCGTGGAACTCCGAGGACGGAATGAAACTTTCGTTCGACGACACCGGCTGTGCTCGTGCGTCTGTCGCTTCGTGACACTAGGACTACTGCAACTACTGGAGCAATCAAATTCGCTTCGTTTTAGTTTTCTACGGAGACTCCAATGGCGCGAGGTTTCGATTGATTTCCGACGTAGATCGTGTATTACTAAATCCGTTCATTAGCTCGTTAGACAAGTGTCTGTTAGCTTCTCAGTAATTGTAGAAGCATCGCGGAATGGGCGGTTCCGAGCTGGTCCGGTAGTTCTAGCGTTACCCCTTGCGGTTCCGCGTCGTGGATATTATTCTCCGGGAAATGACATATTGTTAATGGCAACAACTTCGAAACTTTCTTTTTCTCCCGTAGTAGGATTGGTTATTACTGTCAGACCCGGTGTCTTCGCGAGGAAAAGTTTTCAGATGGAATTCGCAGAAGTTCGAGTGAAATGTGGACCGAAGCGAGCTTTCTATTGAATTTCATTCCGTTTTGCGCTTCTTTTGTATTTCTATGTAATATAAACGCGTAGATTTGCAGTGCAATTACTGTACGTCATTCAAAATTCGAAAGGAGGCATCAACGGTACTACCAGCAGATCGGTGAACCTGACCTATTCCTGATTAAATCTTTTGCAATTACCAAGGCGCAGACAAGTCTTCGAAAAATCATTGGAGCTTAGGCGATACCTGAATTGAAATAGAAGTCGATTGAAACCTTAATACGCGCGGGTTTACAGCTTCCATGGAGACATTTGAAAAGTCTATTCAAGTGGTCGGTAGTTCTAGTGCTACACCTGACCGAACGATGCCGTTTTACTCGTAGAATCAAGCGAAATAGTTGCGCAGCCCTCGAGGCCGCACTATACAATCTTGGTTGTCCGCTAAAAGTGTACACGTATGCGTAAGCACGCGCACGGCGGGGCTCGCGCGCGTGTTACGCATACATGCACGAGGTGGGAGAAAAATGCGCATAACCCTCTAAAGCCGTATATCTTACAGCACTCTAGCATTCGTCAGAACTGCAGTGATCGCCAGAAAATGGCAAAGATTGTATTATATGGCCACCGGGTGGTGATGTGTACACGCATCCTGGCCGGACGCGACACGCCTGGCCGAATCGAGCCCCGTCGCGACGCTCGCACCTGAGAGAAGGGAATAGGTGGAGATAGATACACAGTTTCCTTACGAGCACGCGGGTCCGCCTGGGTCGTCTATCTACGGCAGGGCAGCGGTTCTCAACCTAACGTAACACTGCTCACGGCGAGGAACACCGTGACCAATGTTACAGAGTCAAAATGAAAACGTAGAAACGAGGCGACGTACTTTTGCTTCCGTGGAGGATGAAATGGGTAAAAACTGTGAGATGCAAAGTCGAAGATGAAAGCCTTCTCATTGTTTAGCTAACTTAAGAAAATGGAAGGGATGCTGCGGGGGGATTTGGAGTTGAAAAGCCTGATCAAGGGGCACGGGGAGAGAGAGGTTGGGAACCGCTGGTCTACAAAAACGAAACGGAAAGCTGTAGGCTACTGGTGGAAGCTGAAACGTCTCGGTCTTCCCAGAGGAGTCTTTCTTTAGAAGATAAGAGAAGGGAAGATGAGACTTCCGTATACTTACTGGGAAACGATCACGGGCGAGGGACTTTGACTTTTCCGCGCGCCTCGGAAACACTGGGTCTCGCGAAGATTCAACTCGATTTCTCTTCCGTACCATTGATTCGATCGTTTCTTTGGCACTAATCGAGGAAGCAAAGACTAACGAGCCGATCTCGATACGTACGCACAGGGGGTGTTCGTTAGCGGTATCTCTAGATTAAGAAACTCGAGGGTTCCCCGAGGAACCGACGGCGTCGATTGGCCGATTATCGCGAGCGTGCGATGCTGTTAGCCATGATCATCTCCGAGTCGATCGAAACTTTGGGTTTCTCGAGGTGCGACGACAAGAGGCGGTCGGTCGAACGACGCCTCGTTGCCGGCGGCCACGAGCTCTATCTATCGATCTCGCCGACGAGGATCGTCGCCGTGAGTGGTCTATGCATACTGAGTGGTCTACGTGCGCGTCTCTACGGTCCCCTGCGGGGGCGGGGTCTTGATTCGGCCAGGCGGGGGTGTTTCGTGGACGTGCTGTGAAAATAGAATTAATATATATATATATATATATATAGATAGTAGTATATATATATCAGTTGTCTCTTTCAAGCGTGTGTACAGCGATTGCACATCCGTGATACCCTCTCTTCCGACGGAGTCTTCAACGATTTCGTTCGAGACGAAAAAAAAGAGCAAAAAGTGGCGAGGTCGCCCGAGATCTCTCGAATGAGGGAAATTTCCCAAACCCGATCTATGAGACGCGAGAAAAATCACGCGGCTGTCCTTCAAACGGTTCGCCGCGGAAAAAGAAAAATGTCCGTCGATCAACGGTTCCAACGACTGTTCTCGCGCGGGTAAATCGACGTA
Source organism: Nomia melanderi (assembly GCF_051020985.1). Taxonomy (NCBI): domain Eukaryota; kingdom Metazoa; phylum Arthropoda; class Insecta; order Hymenoptera; family Halictidae; genus Nomia; species Nomia melanderi. The sequence goes on along the minus strand of NC_135002.1, from coordinate 591,816 downwards.
CCGCGGTTGTGTTACAAGAACGTCCGCGTGTATATTATATACATATAATGTAAAAAGTCACAGTTGACGAGTATAATAATAATATAAGAATAACAACAACAACAATAATAATAATAATAACAATAAGAATAATAATATATATGTAACGATATACAATAATAATAACGATGATTGAATATAATCATAATGAGAAGAAGAATAATAAATCGAATCGATCGAACAGTAACAATTAAAGTCGATAAGATTAAGTAGTTCTCTATAATATATATATGCATATACGTATATATATGTATATATATTATATACAACCAGAGAGTGTTCGTTCTCGTGATCTTTAAAAGGTTACACATTCGTATCGCTGTCCTTTATCTTTTCATTTCGTTTCGTTCCGTTCCGTTCCGTTCCGTTCCGTTTCGTTTCGTTTCGTTGCGTATCGTTCCGTATCGTTCTAGTTTCGTTCTCGTTTCGTTTCGTTCGTTCGTTCTTTCTTTCTTTCTTTCTTTCTTCAAGAGAATTCTCCAAATATAATTATTATACGTAAGAAGTAGCAAAGATGGCAATAAAAAAGAATGAAGAAGATAAATAAATACGTAAGAAATGAAATTGCCTAAAACTGGGCCAGGGCGGCAGGACGTTCACGGTGAGCTCCTCGTCGGAATCCTGCTGGGACCGTCCGTTTGCGGCCCTGGTCACGCCGATCTGGGCATCCCCGTCGGTCTTGAACCTTTTCGGACAACAGGCCAGCCAAGCAACGATCAACAATCAACAACAATTTTACCACTGAGATATACGATTTTTGGAAATGGTTTTTTTTTTCTTATTTTATCTTATTTTTTCGTTAACTTTTCTTTTATTTTACTTTATGTTACTTTACTTTACTGTATTTTCTTTGATTCGATTTGATTTCGAGAGACATGGATCGCCCGCTGACGACACACCTCCGCATCTTTTCCGCGTTTCTTATGCTATCCTTCATTTTTTCCCTTTCTCACGCTCGCGCTCGCTCGCTCGCTCGCACTGCCATTCTCTCGTTGACATTCTCACCTCGATCGCAGCCACTACCCTCCCCTTAATAATCCTCGTGATTCGCTTAACGACCGTCGAGTTCGTTCGCCAGCTAAACAATCGTGACTAGACGACGCCCGCGCGTTCCACGCTATTGTCTGCGGAGATGGGTTGTTCGGGGGCGGCTCTGAATTTTCCTGCGGACGTTCACTGTAGTATCTTGTTGTCGAAGGAATTCAAATTTTCACCGGGGGAGGCTGGTCGGACGACAATGGCGCGAGAACACGCGTGTGTCCGAGGCACGAGGCTTCTTCCGTGACGCCTGCTGCTCTTCTCCTCCCGGTCCATCATCTTTCTTCGCGTTCCTCTTCAAACAACATTTCATTCCGACAGTCTGAACGTTTCAAACTTCCAAATTTCATCTTCTCCTTCAAAGGACATTACTCGCACGGCTCTAAACGTCTCGCTGGCATTCGAATATTCGGCTATCGGTACAACTGTTCGAATTCGATACGTGCTCGCTGTGAAATATCGTTTCCGGATATCGTTGAAGCGGCTTCGCGAGAGAAAAATCCGCGAAGCCTGGCGATAGATGAAAGATGAAGGACCATCGAGAGAGGCAGCGAACAGCGCGCGGAATGGATTCGCGGCAGTATCCATTCGAGCTCAATGGCAACAAATCTGTCCCTACCTCGAGAAAATTTTGCGCACCAGGTGATCCTGCGCTTGATCCAGCTGCGGCTCGTTCTTCCTCCTCTCGGCCAGCTCTTTCTCTCGCCGGACGTCGGCCACCTTCCGGAATATTAACTGTGGACAAATCGTACCGATGAAACAACAATACCGTTGATACAACCTATCGGCGGCTGGTGATATCGTTCATACAACGTAGTAACAACAGATAATATCATTAATAAAACGTATTAACAATATCAGAGTCGCCGTGCGTGGAAAATGGTAAACAGCCAATGAAATATTCCACCTGAAAATCGAGAAATCTATACCGCGAACAAATGTTTACAGAGACGCAGCGAAATGGAAAATTGATCAATCGAATGAACAGGGAAACGAGGGGTTTCCCAACAGATCGACTGCTCTCGTTGCAAGTTTAAACATTTATGAAGTAATTAGAAGCCTCCCGAACGACTCTAATGTTTAGACATCAATGGAATTACTTATTTCTCTGTGCCTGTACATCCGCGACTCGCGACGAGCGCACAAAGTCCGCGGGCAACGACGAGTTGACTCGTCGTCCCTTGTTAACAGGTTAATCCGACGCGATTTATTCATGCGCGATTGATTCCTTTGTTGCATAATGGGCGGCCCGGAAACGTGGACACGTTCGATACCACTCGAATAAGAAATTCAGATAAACACTTTGTACCTTCTTCGGGGACGAGATGCGAGAAATGGACGCGATCGTTACGCGGCGGGATCAAAGAAATACGATTATTCGAATGTTCGATCGGCTCGTGCCAATTCCGCCCGGCCCGTGCCGGCAGATAAGCAAATATTTAATCAGATTACGATTGCATCCCAAGACCCGGCATTATTTATGGCTCCCAGAATAATTATTTCTGCTCCCGGGGATCTCCATCGCTATTATTAATGTCCCGCAGCGTGCCGGACCCTTTATCGGTTTTCTGCCACTTACTATGTAGGTGACGATTATTCGGTTAATTATTCAGTATTAATAATTTTCGTGGCCCGCACGCAGCGCTGGTCACCGGTCGTTCCCGTTCGATATTAGGTTTACGATGGGACGAGGCAAATTGGTTATTGCGTTCATTTTTTCCTGCCTCGCGTGACCTAAATGCAGTGTGTTTTATAATGAACCTATTTAAAAAACAATTAAAAAAGCAGCAGACAACTACCTAACCTGCAAGGCCCAATCACCTGAAATAAACTGGTTACGATGCTTTGAATTGCAGCATGCGCGAAATGTTAATCTCTAATTCGGCAACTTATTATTTATGTATTTTATATTGTTCGTTTATTCCATACGTTTCGCCGGCAGATGCTTATATTCGTTAATTAGGAAAAATCGATGAGCCGTCGCTGGGGATACTGTATATATATATATATATATATATATATATATATACATATATATATATATATATATATATATATATACATATTATAGGCAATCCTCCCTCCCCAATTTTATTTATATAAATTTTGCGTTTGAAAAATTCAAAATGTCCGAGTAACGGCCACGGAAAGCGCCAGTCGAGAAGGGCACGAGGGATCGTACTAGTACGAGCGTATATAGTGTGGTCAGTGTGATACCGAAGATTCGATTTAATTGTTTTCGATAGCTTCGACACCGGAAGAACAACGGCTCCCTATTGTTTTTCTAGATGAAAAGTCGCGATAAAAGAGAAACGGTTTGCACGCCCACACTCGGCCACGACGCATGCGCGGTGACGGGAGTCGATAGGCGCATAAGTAGCAGACAACTCGCACTCGACTAACCTCAAAATATCTTATTTATCGCGTCGGAACGGATAAGGTCGCGGACCGTTCCGTCGACGAGTTCCGTCCCGGAACTTCGTCTCGGATGCGTCGTATTTGATTCCTGAGAAAAGGTGCGCGGCCTCGCGCGTACTTTCACCTCCGTGACTCGTTTCGAATCCTAATCGCTCCACGAAACCACGAAGAGGTGTGTATACCTACTGTTGTTCTGTACCCCTACCTGTCGAGAGATTTAGCAGCGCATTTCTTTTTGTTTTCCGGTTCTTTTTTCGTCGAAGAATCCGTAACTGTTTCGCTCGTACACTTTCTGCGCAACGGTTCTCGGTGAAATAATCGACACGTCGCGAATCGAACCGAGGAAAAAGGTGATACGTCGATCAAGTAGAATAAGGTACCCGTTGGTCAGACATACGATGTAATTTCTTATCGAGTCCGATTAAACATTGGATTTTGTGTTTCTCGTGTGACTTTTTGCATGCTTTGCAATGTTTTTTGGTCGAGCTGTGAATTAAGTATAAATTAGGCTTAATGTATTGTTCCAGATGGGTCATGCTTGGAGCCGCAGTGCTTCTTCCGCGAATATATTGTCCGCGGAGGAGTTGACGTTAGTGGAGAATCTGTTCAAGTCTATGTTTCGAAGCTCAGGCTCCATAAAACGCGAGGACATATTTAAACACTGGACTGTCCACTTGGATGACACTTTATTGCAATTTGTGGTACGGTTCCTCTGCCACGAACCAGGAAAAAAAGTCTCCGCTATAAATGGAGAGAACTTTGGTCGTCTGTATGTGTTCTCTGTTCGTGGTAGTCCAGAAGAGAGGACAAGTTTAGTATTTAATGGCTACTCAGAAGAGGAGCAGAAGCAAGAGATACCCACCGAAATATTCCTACAATACGTACAAGCTACGATAAATTCCTATTTGAGGCTTCAGAAGAATTCCGGCAATGCACACTATTTAACCTGGAGCAGTATAGGCTGCACCGTGAATACCAGGAGGATAGGAATGCGCTCCAGAACTTTATGCGAAGACATCATTAAACACGGGGATACATTGACTGCCGAGCAGGTGGAAAATTGGTTTGTTGCAGCTGCTACATTCAAAACGATCCAATCGCACGTCTTCCAGTGCCTTTTCCTTGTTTCTCAAAAGAAGGGGGACAAGAACACCAGTGGCAGAATAAACGACTTGAATCTGCTGCCAGTGTGCAAAGGTCTGGAGAACATACCTCACTTCCCTAGCATTCTGGGACTAGGGGACGTTCTGTTTCTAAATCTCAGCCTGCCCCACGAACTTCGCAACGAATGGAGGTTCTTGTTTTCTAGTCAAGTGCACGGGGAATCGTTCTCCACCATGCTAGGAAGAATTACCATGCAAGGATCCACCATTATAATCCTCCAAGACACCGACGATCACGTTTTTGGGGGTTTTGCTTCCGACAGTTGGAAAGTGGGTCCCAATTTCATAGGAAACCACACTTCCTTCTTGTTTAAGCTCGAACCAGAGATACTAACATTCTCATCCACAACTTACAATAATCATTACCAGTATTTGAATCTCCTCCAACAGACTATGCCTAACGGTTTGCTCATGGGGGGGCAGCTGAACTACCCTGGCCTGTGGCTGGACAGCGAGTACGGGACAGGCAGATCAAGTCCATCCTGCACAACCTTCCAGAACTACGTGCAGCTCAGCGGTAAGGAGAACTTCAAGATCAAGCATTGTGAAGTGTGGGGCGTCGGTCCTTTGCCGGAGCAAGAGGAGGACGTGCGGGACTCTAGGTCGGTTCTAGACCAGGACTCTACCACCAAAGTGATGATGGAATTGGCCGGTCGTAAAATGCACAGCGACGGTTTGAGGGAGAAGAAAGAGTGACGTGCGACGCGTCTCACTGATGCTAGGGGTATATACGAATCTGTAATCAGGCTATTAAAAATGTAACAGCTTTTTAGAACAGAGAAATCATTGTAAATCTGTTGTATCCGTAAGGCGACGAGCGAGCAGGTAAAACGTCACCACCGCGATCGGTACTATATCGGTAATCTCGTAGCCGGCGTTTCGACAACGTTGAAACAAGCTCCGTTGAAACTCTCGTGTCCCTGTAACGGCCTGATATCACTTTCTGCCGCTGGAAGTCATCTATTTCCGATCGCTGTCACGTTTCGCGACTCGCTCGCGTCACCCAACGAGCCACCGAACGAGCCACACCGTGTCGCGATAACGAGAAGAGCAAACCACCGCGAGTCGCCGTGTCTTTCGATTGCCTATTCTCTAGTGCCTGCGAGTCACGTGAACCGTTTAGAACCGGGGGAGCACCCGCGCCGAACAAATACTCCGTGTATCAGTAAACATTTCGCGCGACTATCGTTCACTATTGTTACATAAGACTGTTCGTGCGTGTGCGTGCGCGTGTTTATTCCTATTACGAGCAACACAGAAACCAAAGAGAGAACACCGCACCGTTGTTCGAGACTTTTCGAGTTCAATAAACAACTGAAACCTCGCTGAACGTTTCCTCATTTCCCCTAGACTAGCTGACAATCTACTGAACACCGCATCCATGTCGACCTCGATGAAAACCCCTTGAAAATCCATAATCCTTCGCAGTCTACGAAGTGCTATGCGAACACGGCTTCTCAAATGGTCGAGGACTCACCCGATGGCTCAGGTTGTAGGTCAGAACAAGGTTCCTGGCGAACGAGTTCGCGAACGCCTGGTAAAAATCCAGCACCTCCAGCAGCCGGTCCCTCTTGATCGTGTGAAGGTCGCAGTAGGTGAGGGCGCGGACGTTCGCCGCGCTCTGTCCCACGGACGGGTTCGTCCAGAAGCTGTCCCCGAACACGTCCCCCTTGCCGAGGATCGCGACCACCTCGTCGTCCTGGATCACCTCGAGGCTACCGGTCACGATGAAGCAGAGCGAGTCGATCGACTCGCCGGTGTGGTACAGCAGGTCGCCGGGGGCGCTGTGCGACATCGTGAAGTGCATCGCCAGGGCACGCAAACAACCATCGGAGGCCAGCCTACGAGAGGAATCCAGTTATTTGTAGATTTTATCCGGAGAAATTCACATGGACGCGTGTGGTCTGCTTGTAAGATCAATAATCGCTATTGTCCGACCATCCGTCTTAACCCTTTGCACTCCCAAGTTTGTCACTAGAAATATTTCAACATTTTCTGATGAGATGATATTTTGTAAAACCAACTCGACGAGAAATTCACGCGAATTGACGGACAAAGCTATTTCGCGTCAATATTTCTCAGATTGATGTATTATATGAAGTATAATATTAAATATCAAACTTTATAGCTTCACTGTAAATCACGTGGTGGCTGAGAGTCACCTCCCGAGTGCAAAGGGTTAAAAGTTTTCATGGAGAAAGAGAAAATTCGATTAACGCTAGAACTACCTATTTAGGGGTTTCCCAATAAATGCGCATCACCGATGAAATACAAACTCGTTAGTTTGACTGCTAGCTAGTTCCATTGAAAATTCGATTTTATTCGGTTAGGGGAATCCCCGGGGGTAGAGGAAAGCTCTCCCACCTGAACGCCGGGTGTTCGTTGAAGACTTTTCGATTCAAATGAACACAGATGTCCGCCTTCATGTCTTTCGGGCAGTAGTTGAGCACTTTGTCGGTGTCTAGGCCCTTGGTCATCGCCCAGGTGCTCACAACGTAGTCCATGACGCGCTCGCTGAGCGCCTTCGGCACTTCGTGCAGCTTCATGAACTCCCTCACGTTGTTCAGCATGTCGTGGTACTTCGCGGTCGCGGAGGTCATTTGTTGAATTATCGTGGTCACGTGACCGAAGATTGTGGCGTACAGCAGGGCTGCGGGTATCGACAGATTACCGTAGCTTATACCTTAAGAGAAGAGACCACGAGGTACACCCACGTTTGTGTCCAAACGGTTGTCTTTAAAACTCTGTTCACTTTCCAAATCCTGTGCAACCGTTTGCTAATCCTGCAAATCAGCTGGCAACTATATTATATGAACAAATATAATTCTAGCGCTTGTTAAATGCTCTGAAATAAATTAGGCATCGATTGATTGGCCAACGATTGATCCATTCATCCAAAGATGACGGATCCTGCATCCTTGCATCATGACCGTCGGTGTTCCTCGTCGTCTCATCTCGCGAGCAGCGAAGAATGGGAAACGCGTGTCCCTTTCCGTGTGCGGTGAACCATACGTCGGACCTTTCAAGGTCCCCTCTCCCTAGCTCGAATCGATATTCTCGAAGAACCGCACCGTGGCCAGAGTTGGGCAAATTGTAATACTTCGGAAATACAGACTACAGAAAATTGTGCAATTCACGCGTTATATTTCGACTAGCGACTCGTTATTGATAACCGTTAGTTACTAATGGTCAAACCCTTATCGTTAATAATCTATTAGAAAGAGACCGATTTCATACTTATAAGTAAACAACACTCGAATCTAACGAATTCGACTGAAAACTTTCATCGCGAATCTAACACGGTGTTACGGGGAAACGGGTTAATCAGACTTACGAGGGAACCTTTTCCACCAACACTCGATTTTCATGAAATTCACGTGAAATTTCACATCGGTTTCATGAAAATCAGCGTGCGCCGGTCGGAAGGGTTCCCTTGTTAGCGGCGTTTAATAATTATTAGTCGATTACTCGTCGCCGCTATACGCAATGGTCGTACCGGCGATAATCATCATGCAAATGGTGAAGATCTTCTCGTTGTCGGTCTCCGCGGCGACGTTCCCGAAGCCCACCGAGGTCATGCAGGTCATCGTGAAGTAGAGCGCGGTGACGTACATCGTCCTGCGGGACGGGCCGGCGACCAGTTCCGGCGCGGTGCTCGTATTGGTCCACAGGTAGCTGTACGGTGACTGGGTGACGTTCGCCAGCTTCCACAGCCAGGAGTACTGGACACCGTTGTCCGCGTCCGATCGTCCTATCGAGTACCTTCAAAACCAACCACACACTTCCTCTCAGACGGTTGGCGATGAATCGCGATCGGCCACAGCCACGTGATCGGCGAATGATAGGCGACTTTGGTCAAAGCACTTTGCCATGCTTCATCTATTTCGCTATTCTCGAGTTTCCTTTATCAACTGTTCGCTGTTGCGTTGATTCGTTGATCTGTTTTTCACGCGAAAATGAATGTTTTTCATTTCAGGCTAAACTCGGTCTTACGTTGTTCGAGATTCGTTCGAACGCTGACTTTTCAGTTTCTAATCTGACTTATCCGCGACACCGAGCGCGTTAACACTTTCACGTCCGCACGGTTCCCAAAGATTTTCTTCTCCGTTGCCGAAACTTTTTGCAAAGTTGTCCGGTAAAATGTACAAATATAAAATATAAAATTACTTAATACTTTAATTATTTAATACGTGTAATTTCCAATAGCACCGCGTTGGTGTCACCGGACGTGAAAGTGTTAAGATCGACGAATCAACATTGGGAACGACCGCTAAGGCCGGCGTCGCGTGTGCGTGACTTCGTTTGGCCAGCTTTTTACAATCGATGTCACGCAAACGCGATCTAGACGTGCTGGGAGTATTATCGTTTGCCCGAGGATTCTTGTGTGTTCGTTGCCGATATAGATCTTGAGAACAGAAGGCGTCTTATCTTATCGAAGACATTTTATCGAAGTCGAGATAGGATTTTATGCGTGACTACCATAATAGTCACCGATAACAATGTTTGACAATACAAAGCACTTTCACAAAAATCCACAGGCATCAACCCTTGTAACTCTAAACCTCAGGCATAATTTGTTTCGGTGGAAAATATTCTAATACTCTTCTCACTGACGGACAAACTGGTCTATCTTTGCTATACACTAACTTCTCGTTCGTTTCTGTTGGGTTTTCTCGTTTGTTCGACTAATCGAAGCGCTACTAGTTTCGGCAGCGCGCATGGCACAAGCGAGAGTAATTGGGAAGCTCGTGTGATGAATTAATCAGCCACGGATGCAAAGTTCTCGTCTTGTTTTCAAACAGCGTGGTCGTGGGCGGGTTCTCTTTCGGCTGGCGCGCCGGCAGCCGGTCCACTAGGTAACGGAAACGTCGTCACCGTTCTAGAAGCTGTAGCAGTCTCGTTCTTATCGGGGTAGTGGACGCTAATCACATTCTCATCGAAGAATCCACGAAAATTTCGATTGTTCCGCGGTCAAACAATGTATCGTCGTACGCTGAGAGATGCTCGAAGCCCCGATTGGAACGAGAGCGGAAAGCGGCTCATGCGTCACAGTGTGTCGTGTGCGCGTGTCTCCGTGTTTCTAATTCGAACCGTCGCGGTTACGGCTGGGACTCGATTCTTCAAGAATCAGTGGTTAATTATTCAATGATAACGAGGATAAGATTATAAGATCGCAAAAGGAATAAATACAAATGAAATTATTAAGTATTCTACAATCGACTGATCCTCCCAGCGCATTTCGTTGTGACATAATATCATCGCTCAAATAAATTTGCATGAGTTTAAACGTTCCTCCAGGAACAATGAAAAAATGTCGCTTACTCGTTTATCAAAGCTCGAGAAATTCTACACGGTTCATGCGACAAACGAGCGTCGTATACGTTGCGGACGTTAATTGTCATCCTGTCCGTTGGCCGCGGTGGTCCCCAACGAGTTGCACGCAAGAGGATTACGAGTCCCATCGGTGACCGCGACCGTTAACCGGTCTGGTTATGTAAATGACGTCGAGGTAGCCGTCAATCCTGCCGCAGCTGTGTTACCTTTCAGTGTGTGGGCAGGGTAAAATCACCTTAAAGTGACGTACCAGACACAGGCCAGCCAGTGAGCAACCAACATGTAGAAACAGAGCAGAAGAATGAGCATCGCGGCTCCATACTCCAGATACCGGTCTAGTTTGCGGACCACGCGACCTAGACGGAGCAAACGCACCACCTTCAGCGCGGAGAACAGGCTGCCGATGCCGTCCTCGTCGTGGTCGAACGCGTTGAACACGTCGTACGGCAGGCAGCTCAGCAGGTCGATCACGAACCAGGACTTCAGGTAGTTCATCCTGATCACCTGGAACCCGAACAACGTGGACTTGAACAGGTCTTCGTTTCTACTTGCCCGTAAACGATAAACGATTCAGTGTGGACGCAATACGAGTTGCTCGATCTCCAATTTTTTATAAATATTACAATACATATCTCGAGATGTGAAGGGACTTGTATCTTACTTGTGCTTTAAATATTTGCGAAATAAACATTCTGAAATGGGCTAACTTGTTTTTCTGGTAATTCTAGTATCAATATTTGTAATATTTTTAGTGTTTTTAGAATCTTTTTTTTCGAGAATACTTTTGTGTTTTTGAGATATACAGAGAAATGATCATGGGCGATCTCAGATGGTAAAGTAGGTACCTTTGGGTCGGACACTACTTCACCGCCGGGGCCGACGAACGTCGTGTGAAAGTTGAGGACGATGTCGATGAAGAATATGACGTCGACGATGCTGTCGACCACCAGCAGCGATACGTCCTCGCTGGTCTTGTTCTTGAACGCGACGTTGTAGGGCACCATGATGGCCGTGTAAAAGGTCAAACACAAAATGATCCAGTCCCAGATCGCCTTGAACGCGCAGTAATGTAACAAAATGTGCGGCGGTGTCTTCGGCGCCTCCTGCCTGTACTGCGGCATTACGTCGCCGCTTAAGGTCAATAACTAGACGGGGCCAAAAACAGCCGATCATCATACGGAAACTGGCGAAATGCAACTAATTTAACAGCGAAATAAAAATCAGCGAACTCAAATCAGTCGAATCAAAGAAACAAGTGAAGTTCCCAACGTGCCGAAAACACTTCACATTATTCGAAGGGAAGATGTTTAACACTAAAACTACCAGAGGGGTCAAATGACCCGTGCCTGATGTCTTCTTTTTGCAATTATTAGAAAGGTAAGAAATGTTTCTCTAAGAAATTATTAAAGAAATTCATTTAGCACTACGCAAATTGAAATGAAATTTTTGAAATTTTCAAAGGTCAATTGAACTGCTCGGTAGTTTTAGTGTTAAAATAAAGTTCTCGTGAAATTTTACACCAAACGCGTGTTTTCTGGAGAATTTAAGTTCTCTACAGCTAGACACCTTCCCGAATGGTGAACGCTTCTATAATCTAGGTCCAACGAATCGGAAGTTTGAAAATAAAAGAATGGTACTCATCGCGGATGCATCAGATTGATCTGCGAGGCACTTACGTGAGTTAGATGCGATTGTTTCGCAGTGGTCGGCAACGCGGAGTCCTTGAGGGCTGGCAGATGGGAGCTGAACTGTGAGACAAGAACGGATCTGGACCTGGTGACCGATCTGGCGAGTTTCGCGAACTTGGATAGGCCGCTCTTGCTGTCGTCCGCCTCGATTGTCTGCTTTTGGGTAGTGATGTCCCGGAAGGTCAGCAGGAACAGGACCACCAGGTCCCGTTCGTTTTTGATCGGCGCTATTTGCAGGATCAGCCATAGCGGTGTTTCTGCGCATCAAGCGGAAAGAGGGACGCTGTCATTTCACGGAGATTCTGGCCGGTAGCAACTTAAACGGCAGCTACTTCGCTTCTATCTAACTAACTACTCGACTCTTCTAAATAAGCTCGAGCACCGTGCAGGAAGATCTCATTGGGTTCGAGGCAAAGCTTGAACGTTGAAAAACAATTGAAAATATGAAATAGAAATGTGCTAATCAGGCAACGGACAATGCAGTGAAATTAAGGAGAATATCCCATAAACTAGTCGGACAAACCTGAATATTCTTCCTTGAGAATTCTCGAGAATCAGTTACCGATCAACTCCAATAACAGTGCAACAGATATTGCAAAACGTTTCGACGGAGAAGCAACTGTCGTTCGAAGTTCTCCGATTCGGTTCCTTGCCCCGGCGCGTTAGGCGTCTCAGGGTCGAAGGCTTTCGTTGCAGGGAAGATGGTCAAGCTTCCCCGAGCGTTCTTCCCGCAGGGCGAGCCCAACGTTATCGCTATCTATCACGCTACGGACATGGAAGCTGTTGCTTGTACACTACCGAGTAACACAGAGTAAATACGGTTCGCAGGCATGCCGGTTAATCAACTAGAGAGAGAGAGAGAGAGGGAAACGGCTGGGGTCTGGCGAAGCTGCGCGAACCGGGAACCTTCCTCGTGGGCAAACTCGTGCCACCCATGCAAATCAGCGTCGCGTGTGTCGAGTGGGGGCGGACGGAGCCTGGCCAGGACTACGTTGCAATTACCACGAGCCAGAGGCACTCGAAAATTATGCGTTCAGTTATTTCATTTCCTCGAAAGCGCGACTCGCAATGGAAAACTGTCGCTCGAGGAATCGTTGCTCCGCGAGCGTACATCTGCCGTCGAAAACTTTCGGCTCGAATTCTCATGAAGTCGCGGACGTTGGTGCACTTTGAAATTGTTTTGCAGTAAAAGTATAAAGATTGATATTTAATATTGAACTGTCTAATACATCGGTGTATGAAATATTCGGATAAAAAGGCTTTGTCTCTCAGTTTACCTGTGATTTTCTCTTCGAGTTCATTTAAACGAATATCGTCTTTGTACAGTTAAGTATTTCCAGCGAAATACTTCCGAGTGCAAAGGGTTAATAGAACGTTGACATTTTGAAGATTCAAACGTTGACGCAGCCCGAATCGAATCGATAGAAATTTGGAAACTTTCGGAGTCCAGGAATCGATAACTAGGTCCAGGAGACACTCGAACCGCTTCCGTGGACAAGTTTCGATTGAAAAGGCTTGTACAGCCGGCCTCCCCTGAAAAAAAGCTCCTCGACGTCCCGATCGTCGAGTTCTCGCCCCGGGAACATCGCGCGACAACGGTTTTTGTCCTTTCCACCCCGATGCTCGACGATGTACGCTTAATTAAGCGGCGTTCGCGGGCTGCGCGGCTACAATAGCTGGGCAAGCGTCGACGGGAGCTTCCGGCGAACCGTCCGCGGGCGAAAAAGTCGCGTCGCTTCGACGTTTCGCTGGTGGAATCGGTTTCGGCCTGTTTTTATCTCTCGAGTTGCGGACCGAGGGTAGCTTCAATGGAAACATTTTAATATCGTGAAGAACCCTCTTGAAATATGTCGAGATCTGCTGAGAATTTTCTGATAACACGGTGTCTGAAGTAACGAGATCTGAATTAGAAATTTTCTAATGTTTGGAAATTGGTGTAATATAAAATAATATATAAAAGCAATGAGGAATTTTTGAACGTGTCCAAATCGAGACACAACCATGACAACCATTATTTAATTTAATTTAATTATTTCTTCGAGTGGAGAGTTTCACGGTTCCGTTGATTTTGCGGAAGAAATTTATATTATAATTACGAAATGCGTGCGAAGAACACTTGAAGTTCCTTCGCAACCGGAAATTCGCGGCCGAGCCTGCTGCTCCTGGAACATTATCGAGGAGATTATCCGATTCACTTTTTTCCGTCCTTCGGCCGCTTCCGGTTCGTTGAGCGAGCTCCCGCGGATTCGCCTGGCGATACTGATCAGTAATTAATGCTGGCACGGAAACAATTGCGCGGCTCCGGTCGCGGGGGGCTTGTAATCTCGCTCCATCGGACTCTTTTACCCTCTGTTTAGTTTTATTTCGAAAAAGTTCGACGGAAGCTTCGATATTCTGTTTTCACTTGGCGACTGGGAAATTCCTAGATTGGAAGATAGGTCCCTCTTCTTTTTAAATTACAAGATTAAATTAGAAACTTTCGAAAAGCTACGGTATCTACTGAAAATAAACTACTGAAAACTCTCTATTTTGTTTTAAACGAATTATAGTTTGAAATTTACAGTTACAAGAAGACCGAATTACGTATCGAAAATAAAAACTTGAAGAACAGTGAAAAATTGCGCGAGTCGCCGATCGATTTCGAATGTTCGAATTAATCGTTAAAGGAGTGCACAAGCTGTCCCGTGTGCTTTGTCGCGTAACTATAGGCTCTACGCTTTGTCGCACAGCCTTAAGGCCGCGGCTTGGCCCAGTTGCGCGAGACACGCTGTATAAATATTATTTTATTCGAATATTTCGCGCCCCCCACCCCCGCCCTCGTTTCCGTTCCCTTTAGCGCCCCTTTAATCCGCGCTCGCCTTTCTCCACGGCGTCTTTTCATCCCGCCGGTCGCTCGACAATCGAACAAATTCACTTTGAACTTATCGTGCTCGATTACAAACCCCGCGCCCGCGTAGTCGAGTCGGGAGCCGGGGAAAGAAAGAAAAAGAACGGCCAGGGAGGGAGCCAGAAAAAAAAGAAAGAGGGAGAATTTCTAAAGGAGACTTCTCCTGGACGGAATTAAGGGATCGCTAAACCTTCGGTGAAAAGATGTCGATGTTCGAACCGTTGTAATTTCGCGGAAAAAGATCGCACGACATTCTGGATAGTCTCGTTTTCAAACATTAACCTTCCATTCTCGATCCCTTTAAATCACTTTTCCCTGCGACGTTTCCTCTTTATGTGCCGAGTGAAAGAGCATACGTACTCTTTCTTCACCTTTTTTCAGTGTTTCACGAATTCGAACGTTTCTATGGACGCCAACGAATTTGTTTAAACATCGAATCCACCGTGGACTTGAACATTGGAGTCTGCCCTTTACAATGACACCTTAAAAATTTAAGTACGATTTTTTCTCGCCGAGTTATTCGAGTTTGATGGAGAAGCGTGACGTTGGCGCTGAAATGAAACAAGGGAAGGAGAAAATCGATGATTTTTTCATCGAATTCAGTGGTCCCTTAATTCCGCGCGACTATGTACGGTAATCTCGGCTCGGGTCGTACGCTGGTTACCTACGGTGGACGTGACATTTATGACTGTTCCAAAAATCGACAAAGAAACTCGCGATTACGCTGTCAACGGCCACTTTGTCGACGAGTGAACTCGTCTCGTTTGCGATATATGCTCCTCGCAGCGTTTTCAATTGTATAAGACGAAACACACGGACAAACATACGTGCAGGGGCGGGCACCGTACTATTTCATGGATTCTAGAATTTTCGGAATTATTAAAAATCGTACATTAGTACGTTAAAAGGCTAGAGACCAAAATCAGGAGACAATTATTACAAGGAAACTAAAGATCTTTCGTTACTCAAACATGATTAAAGAACTGCAAATATTCAAATGACAGAGGGTCGAACGTTGTTGATTTCCGTTTGTTTATGCTTTTAAGCGATTATCGTTGAATATTCGTTTGCTCGAATTTTTGGGTTAATACGATGAGAAACTGGTCACGTGTATGTAGGATTTTATTCGTTGCTCGAAAGGTTTTATTTAAATCGTGGAGCTGCCCACCCCTGCATACATTACGCCTCTCTGCCCGCCCAGCGAACCTACTCTCGACTAATCGAATAGATTCCATCCTTGGAAATAGGATTTTCGTCAGTTCTCGCTTCGACTGCAATCGTTTCACCGCGATATGGGGTCCTGAGAGGCTTGAAAGGTTTTCTTGTAAGGTAAACAAATCCTGGGATATTATTTTCGAGTGATCCATTACCGATCTCGATAAACTGCTTCTGTAAGTCGAATTTAGCGCGGTTCCCCGCACTATACTTTATCGAAAATGACGGAGAGCATCCGTCGAAGAGTGTCTATCAAAGATTATGCGACGATCTTCCAAAAAATCCGTTGCCTAAGATATCGAAGTAACGCAAAGAATAACGACAAATGATTATACAATCACAGATTCTTAAAGAAATATATCGAACGATAAAAATAAAAGTTGCTTCACTTCCGATCCCAAAGGCAACGAATTCGTGAATTTATTTAAAAGAAGAAACATTAAATCTCGAATATTTCAGGAAATAAGATGGCGGATCGTAGCGAAACGAGTGAAAATGGCGGACACCGCCATGGCAGTTCCCTGGGCTGGTAGAGGAGACAGTCACTGCGAAGATGATTGCGCGTAATTCAAGTACTTGTGCGTATTATCTAATGTTTAGTACAAATCGGGAAAAATTAACTGAATTCAAGAGTAGGCGGGAGGTCGAATAATGTCCTCTCATTATGGGCGCCCCTTGGTCCAGGGATCGTTCGACGATCCTTGTACGTGTGTCGTCTCTTGCTCACGCTAGAGATGGGCGTATAATAATCGTATACAATATAGCTCCAATGTACATACTCATTAATGTTTTTATATATATGTATATATGTATATATACAGGGTGTTTCGAAACACACGGAGAACACTTTGCTGACGGCTTCAGCCCATCGGAAGAATGAAAAAAGATTTCGAAATACTCATTCAACAAATTCAATTTATCAATGAATAGAGTAACTAACAATTGAACAACAATATGAATAAGAACAGTATGACAGATCTTTAATTCAAGCGACGAACAATAAGACGCTTCTCATGGAAGATTTCGTTAAACGTAAACATTACATTAACTTTGTTTATTCTCTTTGCGCGCTGAAGCCGTCCTCAAAGCGATTCTCATATGTCACGAGACACTCTTATGAAGAAATAAATACAAAGACAGATAGATACAGAGAGAGAGAGATAGATAAAAGACAAAACTATGAATTATTATTGTGATTGTATTGGTAGAATCGGGGCTGACTTACTGGTGGGTCTTTCGAGCGCTCATTTGCGAACCTGTGCTAGACATACCTCGTTGAGCACCTTGAAACAGAACGATCATTCATTATTGTGCTCCGCCGGCGATATTGTAATTCGCCGAATGGGTCGCTCGGTTGCTTAGGAGGATTCGCTTATTCCTTGCCGCGAAACTATCGCAATCGGTACAGTCCTTGTCAATTTTGCTTCCTAGACGTAAACCGTTCGGAAGAAACGCGTTCAGTGTTCCAACGTACCTCTATTTTCAGGGAATAATTTGATAGAACGTTAAAACCAAGTCCCTCGAATTAGCAACAACTGTTTCCTTCGATAAAATAAAAAGGGAAAAGGCTACGATATTTCCTCGATACCTCGAAACACTGAACATTTCCAAAACGACATTCACGCCCGAAAGCCTCCATATCGAGAACTGCGACGACGCCATGAACCCTTTACATTCCGTGATCCGAATACTGTACCTTGCAGCGACTGCGTTCTCGACTGCTTATGAATATCGAATTATATATTGCCACGTGGAAAACATACAGAGAACATCGAGAAAGGGGGAGAGCAGATAGGATGGATCGAGGCGAATCGATCGGCCGCTCGCGCTGGAAATTAATTCGGAGATTTGGCAGAGGCTTGTCCAATGAATTTTCTTTTTACCCGGTTTCCAAAGAATCTGGTGTGCGCGATGCAACAAGTCTATCGATGCGCGTAAAACGCGATCGGCAGTTTCGAAAGAAAAAAAGCGTCGACGCGCGTGGCTCGTCTTTCCAGCGCGAGAGCTGAATATCGACGTTGAAATATTTTTCGCTTCTTTTTTATCGAACGGAAAATTATTTTCGCCTCGGTCCACCCTAAACGCGGGGAGAAAGACAGTCAGCAAGGGTCAGAAGCGTTGGCGTGGATGATCTGTGAACACCGAACACCGGTGCGTTAAAGGCCAGCGTCTTTTCCGCATGCACAACGGCATGCAACGCGTAAATCCGTGCCCAATGGCGCCGCGCGTTGGGAACCGACGATTTCCTTTGGCCACCCTCGGGCGAGAAGTTCGAAATACGCTCTACGACCGCTAGACTCTAGTTCGATTGCGTTCCTTCCTACCAACACGAGTCGGTTGACTAAACTTTGACATTACGTATCGATTTCATCGATTTCTTCGGGGAGAAGTGCTCGTAAAACCTGGCAATAGCGATGATCTTTGTTGCATCGCGTTGCCAAAAGGAAGCAAAGATATTGCTAATCGATTCTGCAGTAGATTGTAAAGTAATCGAACTGTTTATTCTACTTCAGCGAAATTATGGAGCGATAGTCGCAACGAATTCGCAAGTTTCTCGTAAAATCTGGCAATAGCGATGATCTTTGTTGCATCGCGTTGCCAAAAGGAAGCAAAGATATTGCTAATCGATTCTGCAGTAGATTGTAAAGTAATCGAACTGTTTATTCTACTTTAGTGAAATTATGGAGCGATAGTAGCAGCGAATTCGCAAGGCTCTCCTAGAATTCGTCAATTTCCAGTGCTTCGAAATCGAAGATCGAGAGAAAACCTTCGAACGCTTCGCTTTTACCGCAACAACTGAACTATTTACAGTTCTGGTGAACAGCCTAGCCCCGGAGAGATGTTCGAATGCTGTTCGTCAATAAAAAATGACTCTAGTATCCGTATAAGCTATTCATTCTTCCACCTCGAGCCCCGATCGCGCGTCTGTCGCTCGAACGGCGATAAAACACCGCTTCCGCGCGGCCATAAATTCTCGAAAATAACCCGACAGGTTCGCCGGAGGGTGGACACTGGTCGTGAATCCGAAATCGTCGGTTCTCGGCGTGGAAATAGCCACGAACGCCGCAGTTAACCCTTCGCGCTCGAGACGCGACGCTCGGTCTCCGTTCGGACTCGATGTAGCAAAAATCTGAAGTCTCAAATGTAACGTCGTTACGACACATGGAAGAGAGTCTCTGAGACTCAATTTACAGTTAGTCTTTAAAAAAACTATAACTACAACCCCATTCATTATCTTCAATTGAACTGATTCAATGAATTCGGCTAGAAACTGTTTTGTAAATAATTGCAAATAATCCCACTTCGAGACTTACTAAATAACAAAATAAAAGATGAACAGAATAAAAGGCAATACCTAGCTAAGTGAAAAGTGAGAGACCTCATTCGGTTGGCTAAGCGTTAAAGATTCAACTTGCAAATAACACGAATGCATAATTTGCAAAACTGTGAATAAACCAAATTCGTCCGTGTTAATAAATGGTATTTCAAAGCAGCTGTTTCTTCCGCTTACGAATAGTTTCCGATTAGTTGGCTTCAGAGAATGTTTGTCTCGTCGAGAAATGTCGGATATTTCCAGCGAAACGCTTCCGAGTGCAAAGGGTTAAAGTTCTCTCCGCGCAGCGACGCTGCCATGCATCCTCTGGTACTTACTGTTCTTCTTGTAGAGCGGGATCTCGAATTGATCGTGTATCTGGCCCTCGAGGCATTCCTCTATCCTGGCGATCAACTCTTTGTCCGTCAACTCCCCGTACATGAATCCGCAGCGGCAGGACTTTTGCATAACCTGACAGGATCATGAACAAACATGTCAATACCGTTCTTTGCATGATTTAGGCCGGGGTCCCGTTAAATTCCCGTTAGTCATTCTCAAAAGAAACCGTGGGTGTCGCGACGAAATACCGTTTTTCGAGCGTCGTTCATATAAATTATCCGTATAGCATCGCGGAACGTTTTTCTCAAGATTCAAAAACAAACTACAGCCTCGAATTTTCACGCGGTCGTCACGCGTTGTTTCGAAGATTCTACAAAGGCCACCGTTAAATGCTCGCCGACAGCTTTCAAAGGCAAACACCGTTCCCCGGTACAGTTCCGACGACTGTTTTAACCACTTACGCTGGAAAGACGCGCCACGCACGTCGAGATGTTTCTGTTACAAAATCCTCAATTATGTCTTTCACACATGACAATCTTGTTGCATTGCGCCTATCAAATTGTTTCGAAATGTATCTATACAGAATGATTAACAAACAAAATTGGTGTACATATCAGCGTAAAGCGAGTGAAAACAAAATTCAACAAATCTCGGAATTCATTTCCAGCGCAAGTGGTTAACTCGATTGCGATCGCGATGACTCGATTTTGTCGATTCTTTCATAAATCTCGCGCCGTAAGCGAAAGAATTGTCTTTTCATAAACAAAATTCAATCGAATCTGTAACAGTCGAGCTTTTTTACAACAGTCGTATCCACGGAATCGCGACAAAATGAAACAGCGTAAGCAGAAACGTCCGAGACGAAACGAGTGGCGAGGCGAGGGGTGAAACGCTCGTTCCCGAAAACGAGCACGAGCGGCAAGAACGCGATCGGTCGCGTGGCCCGACGCGGAAGCGGCGTTACATAAATCCGACGTAACGGGTCGATTTAATTACACGGCTGGAAGGGGTAATGGAAAAGCGGTAATTGCTCGGAACGGGGGGCTCGCTATCGGGGAATCGGACGAGCCTCGGTGTTTGTCCGCGGATAACGCGAAAATTGAATCGGGATCGTGCCGATTCCCGCATAATTCATTGGATCTTCGTCTCCCTTCGTCATCTTTCCGTCGTCGGTCTAGAATACAGGACGTCGAAGCCGCCTTTCTGTCCGAGACCCGAGACTTTCGACCCGTTGCCCTATGATTTCCCTCGGAACCGATGAGTCTACGTTGCGGTTAGGAATTTATCAAGCATCTCTGCCGAATTCAGTTCGAAATTCTCGTTACGAGTCCGACGCGATATTATAGGACAACGAGGTAACCTGCATTCAACCTGTTAAATGGATGTACAGTGTGGAAATATAAAAGATACGGATTTCTATTCACTACAGACCGGAAAATCAAAATGAAAAATCAGAAGACACGTCGAGAATGGCGCGTTAATATCGTTTAACTACTACCGATCCGTTCAGTCGCGATTTCATTCTTGCGTAGCGACACTGCGTCGACTAGTACCGAACGAATAAAGAATGAAATATATAAACGATCGTGCAACGGAACGACAAACGTAAACATCGTTTGCTCCGACAACGCGCGACTATTCCAGCGAAATCGGACTTCATTTCTCTCGGTCTGAGCCGCGTACGCTCGATTTAACGTTTCCCGAGCGTCTCCACCGCGAAATCCGGCGGCGCGTTCAAAGCGAGTCGAATAAAGGGACCGAAAACCGTTGCGGGGACAGGGTGAGAGGCGAGAATTCGTGGAGCCGCCGGTAGACGGTCGCGGGTCCCGCACGTGGAACAGGAGATTACCTCGGCACGATCATAGCCAAAGATTTTGCAAAAGCTTTCGTTGCAATAGACAATAGGGAAGTCGACGATCTGAGCGTTCGCCAGGAGAAAACTGCTGTCAGCTGTGAACAGAACGGAAAAAGAGCGGGGGGTTAGTCGGGAATTATTTTGAATCGCCGTCGATTCGACGACGGGGTCGCGCCGGGGAGATTAATCAAGGCGCATTCACCCAGTTTCGAGCGTTGCCCGTGCGAAACGCTCGAAAATCTGGTGGAAGGCGTCATCTTTCGACGGTTCTTATCTTTCTAAGCAATCACGTTCGTCGATAGATGATACTCCTTGATCGATCTTCAACCGCTGCAACTGAATATTACCTTAAGCGATAAACTTATCACGGAATAATTGAAATGCTTCGAACAATCTTTGGCGGGGAGAATATTTCACTGGAAATTCAACGCGAACGACTTTCATGTTTGTTTCATTGAATTTCGAATTTTCGGAGTTGGTCCGACGTGCAACGTTCGCCATTTTGTAATCGAAGCGTGAACGCGAAAGCATTGAGAACATTAAGGAACGTTCATCTTTGGGTAGTTGAGCCTTTTAAACTTGAATTTCACTTTCGATGTATTAATCGTTATAAACGAGAGAAACAAGAGGATCGGAGGAGTGAAAAAGTAACGAGAAAGGAGTTCATCGGATTCGTTCACTCGTCTAAACAACCTTTTCGTTCGGCGACCAGTTGTTTTTCTACCACCGAACCAAGACTGCCAAAAAAACAGACCCGTTCCGCTTTCGTTTCTCCAATAGGATGCAGCAGCTGCGGCAGCAGCGTTTAATAATAAAACTGTTGACGCCGAGTCGGTCCGTTTTTATTAATATTTTTCAATTGAGCCGCGCTCCGTTCCCACGGACAAGCGGTTATCGAAGAAAAAGATCGATCGCGGTTTATTCCGCGTCCGATAACATCTGCTTGTCGATTTCGTTTAT
Organism: Nomia melanderi; assembly: GCF_051020985.1. Taxonomy (NCBI): domain Eukaryota; kingdom Metazoa; phylum Arthropoda; class Insecta; order Hymenoptera; family Halictidae; genus Nomia; species Nomia melanderi. The sequence goes on along the minus strand of NC_135002.1, from coordinate 569,567 downwards.
TCGTCTCGGTTCCGAAAACTCGAAATGAACGTTTGCATAACTGGAATATTCGAATTCTTAAATTTCTCCGCTTCCGAACATTCCAGTTTCGAGTTACTCGAACGTTCGAGTACTCGAGCACTGAAGTTTCCGTAACACGATTTCGAAAAGACTCGTCATCGGACGTTCCAACAGTGGAAGAAGCGAGAGCTCGCGAGTGAAGGGCTGGCTCCTCTGTTCCCTCGACATTTGCCATTTCCTCGCGACTCGTGCCTCGTCACCGGAACGATAACGATAATCGCGGACACACGCGGCTCGAGCTCGGTCCCCGTGCACGCCACCGAGGAGCTTCGCCGTTCGAACGCACACTCCTGACCCGGCCCGGTCCCTAGAAGCGGGTCAAGGCCACGCACCTCGAACCCATGCACCGCCTACGCGTCCCGTTGGCCGACCAACCCCCTCGAAAATCGTCCTCCCCCATCGGCGACCGATGAATTCCAGCCTTGGCAGCGTTATTCCTCGATTCTACTTGGCTTTCTTCGTCCAACTTACACAAAGAACTCAAACAACTTAAACAACTTGAAAAGAACTTGAAAGAACTTGCGACACGTCGCGTTAAAACCGGTTCACGCGAACGAATCAATCTGAAAATAGGTCTGCGGGAGTCGAGACTCAGTTGGCAAGGGTGAAAGGTAACCAGATTACCCGGCGGGCCGCGGCAACACAGTGGATAACGGGCACTTAGCCTATCACGATCTCCCTAAAACGGAGGGACAGTCGGGCTGGCAGCCGGCTGCTAGCGAAGAGGATCAGACGGCGAGGGGGTGAGGCCGTGGGAACAACGGAGCTCGCAACAGGGAGGCACTTTTGATCGAGTGTCCTCTCGACGGCGCGGCGGCTCCTCGTCTCGATAGCCGCGCCGAACGGCGTGCGTCCTCGAGCGTGGCCAAGCCCTCGGCGTTCCCTCGCGGGCCTATGCAACAGGAGCCCGCGAAGAGGATCCTCTCGAGGAGGCTGCCAGCTGGAGCCGTTCCGCCCGGCATTCCTCGATCGCGGACGTCGATGCATCGCTCGCGGCATCGCGCATTCGTCTTCCGTTCCTGTGTGCGAGCCGATTCTCTTCTTCGACCCTCGACGCGTGCTTCGCAATGGTTATCGTGTCGCGAGTTATCGAAGGCATTTGCTGCCTCGTCGATTTTCAAGCACCTCTTTCTGATTAACCCTTTACTCGGATGTTCTTTAGTAGAAATATTTAACATTTCTTTCGGAGACGATGTTCTTTGAGACTAATTCGAAGAGAAACCACCAGTACATTGAGGAACAAAGCTGTTTTATTCCAATGTTTAACATTAAACATCACATGCTACAGTTTTACTGTGTCAAATCATGTGGTGACTGAGTCAGCTCTCGAGTGCATAGGGTTAATATCTTGCCCTGATATCGATGGCACTCAACGATCATTCGATTCTTTCGTTAATGCAGTCCACTCGAAGCAGAAAATACAGCGTCACCTGCAGCTAGGAAGCTACTCGCCAGATAGAGGATCGGAATGACAAGAAACAGCCCGGTAGACGCGAACAAGTGGATGTTGCCAGCCTAGGCTGCCAACTCGATAAGAAGGATGCCGTGGAAATTGAACATTAATATTCCCGGATCCGAGACACTGCCAAATTGGGCTAGTAGAATGGCCTGGCAAGCCGACGACGACCGAGCGGCGAGGGAAAACACCGTCGAACCGTTGTCCGTGCTTCGTTCGGCCGAGATTAATCCCTGAACTCCGACTCGCGCGATCCAGCGTCCTTTTCGGAGGTACTCGCCCAGCGCCGTGCCCCGTAACGTCGAATGAAACGCCGGAGGATAATTTCAAGCGACGACCCGGCGAGAAATCAGGTCTCGGGGCTCGCCGCCGTTCGTTAAGGATCGAAGGTGCGCTCTCTTAATTGTCGATTAAAAATTCCGCCCCGTAGTACGTAGTACTCTCGCGAGATTTTCGATGCGTTTATCGGGGCGGATCCGATTCACCGGCGCGAAGTGCCTCTTGAATATGGATGAGGTGAGCCGGCGGGTGAGGGACCACGTAAGGGAACATTCGAAGCCTGGCCACCGATAAACAGCCCTCCGCGATCAAAGATCGAGTTCTGAGAGGCCCTCGATGCGTTCGGCGTGCTCGTGTCTCTTTCTCGCTGTGGAAAAGTTTGGAAAGTTAAAAACACCTGGCGCATTCGACAAATTCTCCATCAACAGACTTTCTTTGCTCTCTAACGTAGCTTTCCTAAGAGTGTTCGAAGAATCATTCGAAACAGTGAAACATAATATACACTGACGTAAACTAACGTAAACTGAATTCAATCGAACATTTCGAATTTATCTTCCCTAAAGACGAAAATAAGCTGACAGAGACATTCCGTAGAACTAAATTCGCGACTCGAGCGCATCGTCGAGCGATAAAGCCCTAGAATCAACGGAAAATTCGATGGCAAGAAAGGACAGTCGAAAGACGGGCGGAACGAACATCGTCGATTCCCTGTTCACAGGAGAAATTGCACCGGCGCCGATTACATCGCGAGTTTCCGGTCGTGGCCGGAAACTCGTGATATTTCTCGTTCGACGAGGATCCAATTACCGGAAAGTTTCCGCAACTTTCTCGGCGAACGTCTGCGCTGGTCGAGGAAGTCGGCCCCGGACGGGCATTAAGGATGGATTGCACCGGAAACACGCCGCGTTTGATATTTGTCGCTTCCGAGGGAAGCGCGCCGGTTCGCCTTTCTGCTAGGTGTCGATCACTGTCCTAACTACTGGCGGATGACGACCTTCTCCGTTCCGCGGCTGCTTCTCTCGAGAATAATTCTGAGAAGTTACGCGAGGCAGCGTAAGACGCTACGTGCAGTTGGTAAACAACGAGAAAGATTATTCCATCCAATTGCAAATGCTATCAACAGAAGTTTAACCTCTCGCTGTAAGACGACGATTTCTAGTTGAATTCAACGAGAATAATATAGAAATGATGTACAATGTATTCAGAAGCTAGAAGGGCTTTCTAACCTACAAAACGAACAAACGAGTACGTCCTTGAATAACCAAACAGAATATTATTAATTATATTAAAATTCAGAACAATCAGAAAATATCAAGAAATCTTTGATTATACGAATGATCTTGCTTCAACGTTTCGTTACTACGTTAACCCTTTGCCAACGAATGTCGACAGTTGAAGATGAAGCATTCGCGTTTCGAAGACTGAGTCGCAAACAGATGATTACTCAAACAGCAAGAGATCAGCACGTAGTTTTTTAATCATTTAAGCAATTTATATATGATTTAACCTCACCCGCTGAAGGTTTAGTGTATCTCAAAAGAATCTTCGTCCGCGAAGGGTGAATACTTCTCGTCCGAACTACAATAGGGCAATTCGTTTCGTCGGTTTCGGTACTCGGAGAACTGAATATTCAGAATGCGTCTATTATTAAGTGTACGCTAATCGATAGAATCGCTGGAAATCCTTCCCGCGAGCGACGCCTAGGAGAACAAGTTGGACGAGCGTGGCCGCGAAGGAAATCATAGAGCCGAGGGGTTAATCGGCAACGGCCACGTACATCGAAGAAAAAGGCCACCTTGAAAACGAGCGTTGACTACGATCCGCCGTGGAAGGTCGAGCGCGGCTTTAGCGGCGTTATATTTATCGGCTGGCGTAATCGATAGTCCGTCTCTCAGGTAAATAGTGTGGGTGTAATCGTTATTTCGGGGGCAGTAGCGCGTCGCTGCACGCCCGTACTTGAACCACTTTCCAGCGCGCGCTGATCCATCGCCGGGAAAACTTCTCGAAACGATCAAGCTCGTCTTGAAACATTCATGCGTCCCCTTTTCGCGGGGTTGCCAATTATTGTGGCCGACCGCAGCGCGTCGAAAAAACTATCTGCGCGTACATTTTTCCCGTGAAAGTCCATTTTTATGTATGGACAATTTGCATTGATAGCCCATTGCGCGGAGAGGCGATATGGCAACAGTGGCAACGTATTTTAGAACAGTCGTGCGAGAAATATGAAATTTTCATTTCTCCGTCTGGTTTACTATTTTAGAAGTTATAGACTGTATAAATGCATAAGATTGTTATAAATTGTTGACACGCAATGGAATACGTATGAAAGCTTACTTGAAGCTACAGTGGAAAGGATAGAATCATTTTTCCGATTCGCTGTACGTGAACGTTCGAAAGCTTCGAATCGGATCGGTCTGGCGAGTCGAAGTTTTCCATGGAAAACAACGAACTTACGAACGGTTGCGAGGCTTCCCTGCTTGCTGGGTCAATGGTAATAAAATCAAAATATTAACTGTGTTGTACGGTTTCGCGCGAAGTACGGGACCGCGCGTTTAACCTTAAATGCAAAGCGACCAATAGAGACCGATAAAATGGCGAATAGAAATCGTGCGTCAAGTTTTCAGCTACCGTTACAAAAGGGAGACGCCAATCTATCAATCCGAGTTGGATTGAACCTGGAAAAACAATTTTTAATCTAAACCGAGATGTTCAAAGTCACAGAATATTGGAAACGGAGAGAGAAAAAGTGTGTATGCCGTATCACCGGTTGCACAAAAGAGAAACATCCCAGGAAAAATGGCTTCCTAGAGATGAAAGTAGAAAGATCACGCTTTAAAATGATGCCAAAGAAAAAGCAGTATCGTTCTTTTTTACAAAGTTACAGAAGATCAAAGTCTGACAATTCTCCTATACTGCGACAACAAGAATTCAGTTTTCCATTTCTTCTCTCGAACAGCAAGCGATCGGTATTCATTTTGTTTTCAATATTATTTAAGCATTCGATGAAATCTTCCGCAAAGGGTTAATCTCGCAGAAGAATGTCCTTATATTTCATAAAATAAAATTTCCCTCGTTATCGCGCGCGGCGGACCTTCTCGCGTAGAGCGCGACGCACGCGAACGATTCGATTTCTCCGGACGATTATATCGAAGGCGCGGGGGTGGGAAGGCACGCACGTGCACGCGCACGCATGTACCGCCCGTTGTTTAATGGACTTTTCTACTTAGAGGCCAATAAAGTGCCTCGGAGCGGTGCCGAACATCTTTCCCCTTTCACGTGAAACGGCTAATCTACCCTTGGATGCCAGCGCCACGGACACCCCCGACGACGGGGAACAACCGCGGCGAACCGGGAACACGGTGTTCCCCTTTTCCTCCGGTTTAATTGAATTTGCGAGATTAGTGGACTGGGCACGAGAGTTGATTTTTATCGTTCTCTCTCCGGACGGGGCGAGAGGAGTATCGATCGTTCAGGTGTTCGCCGGTTGTAATGGCGATTCAGAGATTTAGGGGGTGAAGGGCATATTAACCCTTTGCCCTCGAGAATACTTTTCTCAAGAAATATTCATTATTTTCTGATGAAATATCAATGACATTCTTACAACTACCATAAAGAAGTACCTCGCATGAATTAAGTGATACAACTATTTCATTTCGATGTTCCATGTGTCGATACATTATAGAAAATTTAATATTGAATTTTTAGTTTTATCATTTCGTTCGGTCAAATCAAATGGCGACTGAAAGGCGCCTCCCGAGTGCAAAGGGTTAAAGGGGTTGTTTTTTCGTGTTTTTTCTCAGGGACAAGACTATGAATTGTTTAGGCAAATCGCAGTAATATTTTGTCTACTACATTTTCATCTACTACATTATCCGTAGAACAAGACCACCAACTATTTTATTTGATAAAATAACAACAGCAAAGTGGAAGGAAATAAAGAAGAAAACTTGAAGGCGGCCACTGTCGTCGATGGTTCGTTAGTGAACTAATCGCCAACGATGCTCAGTTACAAGCAGTACTTCAATTAAACCACTTTCTCGAGAGAATCGAATGCCAAACGCGAGCGACTCACTGCATTTTATCAAAAGAACAACTGAATAAACAATACTGGGTCACCAAATTCCTCTAGTCACGGTTCCGATCGGCCGTTCCGATTCGATTCGCTCGCGCAGGGGACGCGATCGTCGGCAATTCCGAAAATTGCGAGAAAGAAGCGAGACGGGAAAGAGATAGAAGCGCGACTAGTGATTCCGAGAGTGGGAGGGCCGAAGAGGACAGCGAGATTGCGAGGGCCGCTCGGAGGAACGCGAGGCACGGGCTCTCAAAGGCGATAGGATCGATCGGACGCTACGAAATTCAAGAAACGAAAGGAATACGCGATAGGGGCTGAGTTCCGAGCTCGAATCCCTGCGCCCGGAGATCGATCGAAGCCGATTTCTCTCGATCGCCGGCTGAAAGGAAGACGCATAGCGTTGCCGTTCGAATCATCGAGATTTCCCGGGGAAAGTAACGGTCGATTTTCGTCCGGAACGCGACAACCGGATTCTTCGGAGCGCTGGAAAGTTGAAACGTAATCTGGTTTTCCTCGCGGGAAGCTAACCGACGACCTTAATTGGTAATTAGTAACTTTATGCGCCGGTGTATAAAAACCTTGAGGAACTACGACGTAAAAGTTGCAGAATGGTTTAACGCGGATTTACTTTGCTTTCACCGAGCCAACAGATATTACCAAGATGATCGAGTGATTTCTCAGCGTTAGCTTCTCGCAACTCGAGTCACTAGGCTTCGTGGAAACGAATATCTCCGATAAGCGATTCGTCCGCGTACACGTGCAGGTGAGATGTCCAACGGTTCATCAGAAAAGTTCGTATCTTCGTCGCGCCAGGAATAATTTCGCTAACATTGATCTTGGACACGTAATTCTTCTCACGTGTCCCAACGCGATAAATAACGTGTCACGGTTCGTGCAACGTACCAATAACGTCAACGACGTTACACACGCCTCGATCACGGAAGAATCATGAAACGTCCGACTAATTCGAGTCTGTTCCACTGGCGACGCGTCGGACGACGCTGCAGCCCGCAGCGGACGATAAGTGCATCCGGGAGAAAAGTGTTCGAAAGAGACGCGATCGAACTCCGAGCACGACGCGTACAGTCGATATTATTATTTATCATGTCACTTTGAAGTCTACGAAGTTTAAAAGGAATATGATGCATTGAATAACAGGCGTGATTAAATATATTATTTGCTTTCGGAATAAGATAATACGATATTATATGTTATATAGTATCAAATCATTTCATTGAATTGCATCATCGGTGCACGTTTATCTCGTCGAAGATAATGCCACGGCATTTAACGCGTTGATTAGTGTTTCTTCTGCATTGTGACACATCTAGCCGCTTATTGCACAGGGTACTAGTTGTTTCGCTATTTAATTATGAACGGACTGCGGACGTTTATGCAGTTACGACACGTAAGGCACCGCTGAACGTTCGGTTTTAATAAATATTAATGAAACCGTGTCGCTCTTTGCTTTCGATCCCATCAACCACCCCACCGCCGTGTATATTCGTTCCCCAACCCATATACGTCCAAATTTGTTATCGTGACCTCTCGTTAAATAATGATATTTATCTCGACACGTGACCCACGTGAAATTCTTTAATCGAGTTTCGCCTGTTATCGTCGGTTCAAATTCGAGGGGAATATTAGGCAATCCCACGAATAGCCTTGTTTATTCTCATCCTAGTTTCTAATGCAACCAATTAATACTCGCGCTGTTCTTTCATCGATTCATCCATAAAAGATGAACCTTTAAACGCCACTTTTGGAGAAGTTCCGCGTTTCTCCGTTGAAAAATTCAGAAGAAACGACATTGCCTACGGGACGGTTTAATATAAAATTTCGAATGGAATTGGTTTAATGTCACCGTTCCGAAACGTCGACGGAGGGGAAATGGAATAGAGTCGCAGTCTATACGAATATTGCCGTCGACTCTCCCAGTTTTAGAAATGGCAGTAAAAAAGCCACGAAATTGTGGCGCTCGAGCGTCGCGATGTCAAGATTCCGTCGTTCCAACAATAGCTTTTCGATGATCGAAGCGCGAAAAGTTCGAGACACGCCGCGAAAGTTCAGTTATAGAGTTTAGTTTCGTAGTTGTGGCGAAATATGGAAAGTTTTTAATGACACCAACTAGAAAACGCGTTTCTATATACACACACACACACACACACACTAGTTTCGGAATTAGTTCAGCTTGCTAAGTACCCGCTCCTCCATCGTTCGCGAGGCACTATCGTTCGAACTATCTCAAATTCCACTATACAAATTTTCACGATATCTTCCCAAGTGTCCGTCGCGTTAAGAAATAAAATTCCCAATTAACTAAACTCCATTCCCAGCGATACGGAAAGCTGCTGCCACACTGCACGTGTGCAATATAAACCCTAACTATCGGTACTTTCGAGATGCGATAAATTCGGTATCTCTTATCCAGCCAGAAACGGTTATGCAGCTGGTAAGTTTCAACGAGATTCCAGGTCACGCATCAATTAACCCGAAACCGCATAAATCGGTGATCTCCGAACGATATCGGGACCAACGCTGTGTTCCCTCTTCCCCCGTGTGGTTTTAGGCACCTTCGTGCGTCCCCTTTTCAATTCGTTCAGGGACTGACTAGAGATAGTCGCATTCGAAACCTTCGCCTTCTTCTCTAGCCCTACGCGACATCTCTGTCAGAGATATCTTTGCTTCGTTACGCATTCTTCGGAAACAGGCTCCAGCAAACAAATAAAATTTAACGTTCTATTCCATCCGCTGTCTTGGAGAAATGAAAATAATTTTCCTTCGCGTCATACAATCTGCCGGACCGGCGAATGAAACGAAACGTTAAATTTTATCTGTTTATTGCCTGTTTCCGCGAGGTACGCGGCAGAACAATCGCTTTTTTCAAAAACTCAGGAACAGCGATGGAAGTTCGAGCACAGGACCCACAATTGCGGGCCCTAGAATAGTTTTTCCATACAATCCTTCTCTCTCTCCCTTAAGAAATCCTGTAATGCCAAGGAAAACCGCGAGGACGCCTCAGTCTTTTCGAAACCAGCGATATCTGCGCGACGCTCTGTCCGTTTGCGTAACAAGTTTCGTAGAATAAAGCGAAGCGAAAGCAATCGAGTGAAGTTCTCTTCCCAGAGAACGATCTCCCAGAGTCAGCTGGACGACACTCGAAAGTTGGATCGGTTTCGTTCGGTAGAGACGCGTTGTACTACGCACCCGGTGCGAACGATCGTGTCGGGCCGGCTAAGGTCAGCCGTGGCGGCTGCTTAATCTTGATCCGCACGCGAACGGTTCAGCCGCGACCGAAGCCGGCTCGCTGGGTCAAGGTGCAGCCGATGCAGTCACACGCACGCAGTCATGGCTGCGCCCTTCTCGCACCTGTCGCAACGCGGACAGATTTATTTATTTATTTGTCCATTCGCTTCGTAGAAATGAGCAGGCACCGCCTTCTATGCTGCGCTTTGCACGGGCGAAGAAATTACGATTGATGTGGCGCGAGGTAGATAATAGAAACGTGTCAGGCAAATGATATAGTAGAAACGTAATTGTAATCGTTATGTACTCGAGGTAGAACGTTTACAGTTGATACTTTCCCTCTTTCACCGATTATCAGCTACAACCTGACGTTCCCAAGAATCGATTTATGTAGAAGAAGTTGTAGATTTTTCTGAGTTTCTTTGATTAAAGTCGGAGTAATCGAAAATCGTAGATGCGTAAAACACGCGTCGGCTGGAGATTCCGAGTGGAAGTTATCATTTACCAGCGCGATCGCCGAGTATTTAATAGCAATAGTAAACTGAATAGAATGATATCGGCAGCAACGATTATCGGCCACGCGTCAGACCGGCGCGCAAGAAAGATTCGCGCGAGCAGCGTCGAAGAGCCGCCATTCGGAACCGTCCGGCTCTCCTAATAACGGAGATACCGTCGCCGATTCGGTTATCTTGTTGTCATTCACGGGATCGCCCCGTATTCCGCATTCACCGGTGAATATCGGCAATTTTCAATGATCGGGCCCGAGCGCCGACAATGCCGGCGAGCCGCGCGTCGAAAGTCTATTAAATTCCGGCCAATTCTCCGGGTCGGACAATGAGTCACCGTTTCGTTTATCGTCGACGTCCTCCCGTTGCCTTCGATCGTTTACCATTATCTGGCCATTGTGCGCGAAATATTTCCCCGTGTACTCGCTCCTCTCGCTCTCCTTCTCCCTCTTATACGACGACCGAGACGAAAATATAGAACGAAGGAGAATACGCGCGACGCGCGAGTGCTTTCTCTCGTTTTTCAAACTCCCGTCCGTGTTTGCGCTTTAATTCGACATCGACGAATTTCAGAAGACAAACTACAGCGCTGTAAACGAAAAGACAACTGTAGAACATTCGAAGAAGTCAAGGAAAATGCGGAAGAAGCGCGAGGAACCGGCGGCCGAGGATCTTTCTCGAAGACAAGGCGCGATCCTCAACCCCGGCAGAACCGGAGCAGCGCGACGAACGATCGATGGATCGCGTACCGGGAAAACCGCACGCGAAAGAAACGGGAAGCGTGCTCGTTTTTCCTGGCCCGTCGGCTTCTTTTCGACGTTATCGTGCGCGGCACGCACGCACCGGCCGCGATTGGTTCGAAAAGCGAAACTGTAACGATTACGGACACGATTCGCCGGCGAAACGAGCGCGGATCGCGTGTCGCGATGGAAATTCGCCCCAAGGCTGATCCGGCCGCTCGAATTCCGGTGACAAGCAGCGCCGGCTTCCACGGCCGCCTCTCTCCCTCGCCCTCTCTTATTTATTTCGTAACTTTATTACCGCGTCGCGTTTATTGCCTATAAAACGGAATAAAGACCGGCGGCGAAACGCTGTGAAATATCAGATACCGCGGCGGCGAGGAAAGAAGTTTCGCTCGGAACTGCACTCGTGCCGCGGTCTGGACGTGGCGCGTTTCGTTTGGGAAATTGACCGTTGCCTTGAGTTAATTGTTGAGTGAACGGCAATTGGCTAATGATACACGTTGCACAGAAATAGCGATCGTATCTCTGATTTATGTTGGGAAAGATATGCTTCTCTTGTCAAGAATATTTTGCTGTGTTATTTACCGCGTTATCGGTGTTGATGTTGTTCATAACGTTATTCTTATTCGATGTATTATTAATACTATATCGTGATACCTTCCTACCGAAGGATATAGTCCTTCGTCGGCAAAAATAACACTTCGATGCTTGAAAATACAATATATCATACATATGTGCAACATTTTCCAATGAAATAATATTCTTGTTCTCGCGCTGCCATTCGTCCTTTCCTTCGAAAAAATTCTGTCGAGAAGGACGAGAATTAGGAAGGGGACGAGTCGCGGAAGAAAACGACGAACGACGCCAGCGAATTAATAAACCCGCTCGCGGCCGAAGAATGCGAGTTACGGCGAACAAAGGGCGCTCCCTTCGCGCGATTTCCGGCGCAGCTCGATCGCAAGGCGGCCGGCATTGTTTCTTTCAATCCATTTCTCGCCGGCACGCCGCCCCCGTGCCCGAGTCCGAAACTCGAGAGCGGAGGGAGAGGCGATCGCGGAGGAATTAATTAACGCCGATTATTCCCCGGCCGATTTAAATAAAAGGGGCGGCCACGTGGCACTTCTAGGTGCGAAAACGCGACTCTTGAAAAGTTCAAGGAGAGAAACGCGACGGGGAGGAATTCCGCGGTTCGTTCGTGAACTCTGCGTTTTCGTAGGGGAGAGAGAAACGGGAGAACGAGGAAATTCTGCTCAACAGAGTTGAACTTGTCCTCGGTTTTTGCGAGAAACACGAAGCCGTTCGAAGGGTCTAACAGCTGGTACAGAATAAATGAGAAGGAACGTAGCGACAAATGGTAGGTCAGAGAATGCAAGTATTTCTGTTTTCTAGGCTGAACCGAATTGGCTTCTTAATGACTTGTATAACGATAAATAATCCAACACCGTGGAATCCTTCAGAAAAATCTCAATTTCTCTCTTCTCCCATTGATCCAGCAGAGCTGTCGAATAAGTTGTCCCTTACTCGAGACCAACGAATATTTTCAAGGGAAAACGCATTCGCACGTAGTACAGGGTGACGAGACCGATAGCAGGAGGTTGTTGGAAGTTGTTTCGATATTCTGACGTTCACGGTTGACTGGCTGGCACCGGAGATCGTTCGCGGTGGCTCGTTCCTCCCTTCTTCTCGCTGCTGTCCCCCTTTTCGCTCGGATTTCCCGTCGATCGCGCCCCTCCCGCCAAAAATAGTAGCGGCTTTACAGAAAATTTATGTCAAGTCGGGGGATGATCGCGGCGACACCGGCAACAGGGTGATGACATCGACGAGTTATTGTCCGCCCCTCTCCTTTTCCCGGTCTTTTCACCCTCCAGCCACCCGCTGCGCCCCCGCGCATTACTGTCTTTCACGCTGTCAAGTTAAACCAGCATTGTCGTCTCTTCCGCGCCGAATACCTTTCCCCGACTTCTTTTCCGTCTTTCGGCCAACGAGTGGACCGTGGCTGACCCTTCGCCAGAAATGTCAAGTCGATGCTCGCGACATTATTCCGTCGCAAAGAGGAATTTCGGGGATCCTGTTCCCTACGTTGGGAGAGCGTAATTTTCCAAAGACGAATCTTCCACGGAACGAACGAAAATGAATGTCCAAGATTACAAATTCGAAATGATTATACGGTTTATCGGAGAAAGAAGGATTTTCCGAAAGGCAGCGCGGGTGAAAGTCGCAACGCTGGAATAGAAGTCGGTCGCCGGGCGGCCATTTATCAGAGAAAAATAATTGACGTCGCCGGGACAGCCAGCGCGGTCGCGTCTTCCGTTATCCCGCACGTATCCTCCTCCGGTTGCAGTTTGTCAGTGTCGGGACGCGTCAAAAACTCGGTTAAAGAAGACGACGCGCTGCGTCCCCCGCCTCGGTACCAAAGTTCATTTCAGAAGCACCGCGAGCTTTCGGGCAGGGCCATTTTTCACTCGACTGGGTTAATTCCGACTCGCGTAACGCGTATTCAGTCGAATATCGAATTTTCATTTCTCCTCCGCGACGACGCGAGCTAACCCTGATCTTCTTTTCTCTTCGATCGAACGTTTAAATCCAGAAATACGGAAGAAATTAATTATAAGTCTCCGGTTTCGCGGAAGCTCGAGTGAAAATCGACCGGCAATAACGAACAGCCGAACGAGCGCAACGAAAAGGAAGCTTCGCGGGTCCCCGCTTTGTAATCGAATTCCCAACGTTCCCTTGGAACTCGTTCCACGCGATCAGTTATGTTTCAATGATGCTCGCGGAACTTTCATTGCAAAGGGAGCCCTATTCACCGTAATAAAGCCGTCGCAACCGAAGAAAATTCGATTCGGAATCTCGGCGACACGCGAGCTGCCGCATTCGACTCCGACTAGAACTAGTTGACCAGCTAACCGCGTTCGACGAGCATACCCGTCATTGATCGACTCCGTTACACACTCGAAAAATCTGTCAAACCGAGTTCCACGATTAACTGGCTCGCTCTTTGTCCTATAATTTCCTATGCGACTCGCTAAGGTAACTTCGCCATTGATTTACCAAAATAAAGCAAGAATTCCCGATGCATGCGCGTATCACAATTAATAATAGAAAGACAGCATCGAATTTGAGGGCAAACGAAAACGAGAATTCGAGGAATTTCGAGGATGTCGCAGTCGTAGCCGCGTTTCCACGGCCCCGTCTCGTTACGAAGTTACCAGACGGTCGATAATTCGTGCTCCTCTAATATTTCTTCGTCCCTGATTCTCCTCGGAGAAGGGATTCCCCCGAGCGCTTTTAAGTATTTTTCTATCTTTAGAGCGAGCCGCGCCATTTTTAGAACACGTCCCACTTCGCGAATCCTCCCCTCCACGGATGCGCGCCTTCCCCTCTATTTACCCCGACCGCGCGCGCGGGCTTCCCGTGTATTCATTTTTCGAGATCCTCGAACCCCCGGAAACGCTTCAACCCCTTTCCCTCCACCCCTGCCCCCTCCCGGGGAGGCCAGGGGGTTCCTTTGTCAGCTCGGCTCGACGCGCTCTTTCTGGCATTCGCCTCGCTGAAAAACCCGCGGCCTGCATTGTGCCCGCGAATCGACGATACAATTTGTCCGTGTGGCTTCCCTATTATTATTCGTTTGCCAGCGAGCTTCCGGAAATCATCTGGAGAACGCGAAAGAGCTTTGTTGCGCCGAACATCGATACTTGCGTTTCGAGTGCACTTTCAGAAAAGTGGATGTGCTAAGTTTGGCCAGCTTTGTGGAACTATGTGTGTATTTGTGTAGTTTTCCGTGTATAATGCGATTATCGGCCGTGCAACATACGGAATTTATACGACGAATCATCGGTACTCGTATTTTTCGATGCACCATTTATTTATGCAGGCTCACGTGTACGGCGTAATTCATTGTTGCAATAGACGACGAGAAGACTGTGTGCAGAAACCGATTAAACCAACATCCACATCCAAATATGTTAGTCACAAATGCTTTTGTGTGTACTCCGTACACACATTTTATTCTGGAAGCTTAAAACACACCATCGTGGCTCCGCCCCCGCCTCCAACAACACACTTTCCTGTCTGTTTGCATTCTGCATTCTAGCGCGTGCACACATTGCAGTTGACGGTTTTATTCCTGCCTTGTTTTTCTTCGCGCATTCTGCACTATTTCTGCTCGATGGGGTGAGAATGTGTGTTTGTTTCTTGCACCGTGGGAATTCCTTGTGGAGAACGAAATAAATATCGCAAACGGCACAATTAATTATTTTATTACAACCTTGTTGTGCGTTTAACACTTATGAATGGAATATATAATATGCAACCCTCCCTTTTTTATATGTATCATCAACAGCATTTCTTGAATAAACAATTGTTGTTTCTTTTCAAAGGTATTCTTATTTATTTCTCTCAACAATGCACCTTTTTATTTATGTCTCTACAACCTAATATTAAAAACAGAGCTTTGTATATTTTACAAAGATACTAATGAAAAAACTGCCTTTGAATTTTATTCACAGAAAATTCGATGAAATACTTATTTAAAAAGATTCGAAGGGGATTCGAACTGGAGACATTTCTGATACAAACCAAGCACGCTATCCATCGAGCTACCGAACCCTAACACCATGTCGCTTTCTTTTTCCATACTTATAGCAGACGGATTTCTAAGTGAAAGTATCCATATTGAATCTAACGTTTCATATAATACAACCATCTGTAACCACCGCAATGCTAATTCGGAAATCTTATTTTCCCTTTTCTTTAAATTCTCATCATTTAAGGTACAATAAAATTCTTTCCACTTTCTGTACCCTAATCTGTACTTCCCCAGCATGATTTCGATACTCTTGTAACATTTCAAATTTGTTATAAAATTCTAACTCCTCCACCTTCCGCTCGGTTTACGTCACTGTCGCAACATCTACCGAATAATATCTTCGGAATCGTATCGCGTCTTCATCGAAATACGTTCCATCAATATCTGTCGCGCCGCGCAGCTACTCAATCCGTCCCGACGTATAATATGTATACCTTTCTGAACCGTCAAACATCCTCGCGTCTAAGGCCGAGTTAGATATTCTTTCCCTCTTTCCTTTCCGCCTCTCTCCTCTTTTCATCCCGTCACTTCTTCCTGCATTCCAACTGCGAAAAAATAGCCTCGCCAGCCAAAGAACGCAACTGCAGAACCGCCGATTCGGCGCGGGGCAAGTTTCGCGGAAACAGTGCTCGTCTTTTCTCGCGAGAAGAGGCCGGGTGTCGTACAAACGCTGAAGAAGCCACTCGACGAAGAAAGAAGAACGCCTCTCCCGTGTCTATCGAAAGGGAAACAGAGAAAGAGAGAGGTCCATTCAAGATTTTCTTCTTTCGACTTCATTCGACTAATTGCTCGAATTCTGTCGGAATAATTCTCGATATGATTCTCGAATAATTCATGGATAATCTTGAACGCAATTTTCAACTAATTTTCAATCCGAAACTAAATAGCTTCGTGGATCGTCTTGGCGCTGAAGAACAAATAAAACACTGAACGTTGCGTTCGTGCCATTTGGAAAGTGGGGCAAATCCATTTTCTCTTATAAGATATCCAAAAATTTGCTTCTCAATCAATTGCGTAATATTCGGAAACCCTGCGACTTCCGTATATTTTGTAACGATGGATGATGTAACGTGATTAGCCAGTAATATTTATTAAAAAGGTCTAAAGGAAGTAACATTTTCCAGCCAAACGGACTCGTTAATTTCCATGGACCGCAGAAATTGCATCGTTCGGAAAGTAATTTTCTTCCTTTGAAAATAATGTTTAGACGAGTTTAGAAATGAAACGTCGCGAAACGAGCGCCCAGCTCGATCCGCCATTGTTCCCAGCCCTGGCGTTCGTCCCCATCGAAATGGAATTAGTTAATTCCGATGTTCAACCTCCCCCCAGGTCGTTTACAATGCTACCGTCTTGTCTGCTTAGCCAGCTTTAATGTAACTTCGAGTTTAAGTGATTAAGTTCTGGCGCTGTGTGCACGCTGTTATTGATTGCAGAACAGGGAAGCGAATCTCGATGGGGATGTAGAATTACAGAAATATTGTACTCGCTTGATTAAAACATCCCTTGGTGTATCTTCCAAGGAAATTTCCACTTTGATATATTAATCCTGCAAACCTATTTCAAACTTCATCTCGTACATTACGCAATTATATCTATAATCTCCCATCATCTTTCGGAGTATTCGCTTATTTACCAAACTCCAACGAAATTACGAAACCTCCATTGCCAACTTAATTACCAGACTACTGCGATCCGTTCGCGAGAAATTTGAAAGCGCGAAATTCCACAGAACTGGAGCCAATCGAAGAAAGATATAAAGTATCCAAAGCGTGGTGCACTTTACAGTCTTTTATTACACGAAGAAATAACTAAAATCAGATAAACGCAGACTCGAGAAGAAAGAGACAGTACGCGTAACATCGGATGATTTCGTTCTGAATTTCGCAACGAATCGGTTAAGAAGCTAACTCGGACGACGTCGAATCCTCGTTCGGCGCGCGATCGACCGGGAGCTTGTTTTCTGCGTTCTAAGGGATAAAACGCCGAGAGAAACGTCGGTAGCCGATTTCTCGTGGCCGGGTCGATCCCGTGCCAGAAATCCGGCTCGCCTCGGGTCACTCGGTGTGTTTTCACCGCAGAAGAACTCGAGTCGTCCGATATACGACGGCGATCCATCTTCCGAGGCTCCGCCGGCTTTCTTTAAAACCGGCTGCCTCGCGCTATCGATTCCACTTTATCCCCCACCGCCTCCTTTCTTCTTCTCCCCCGCGACCAACTAATTCTTCCAACGCCGGCTCACCGAATTTCCGCTTTATTAGGCGGAAGACCTTCCCGGCCGTCGCGACGATCGTCGTCGGCCGCTTTGTTCCCGTACATAACACTTTCTCGTCGGAGATTCACGAGAGAAACGATCCTTGCTCGACGAGTGGCACGACATCGAATTTTGGGACTTTTAGATCGAGTGATTTCGACGACTGTTGAAGACTCGGAGAAGCTTCTGGTCCTCCGAGCTCCTTCGCAAAATTCACGAACAGCCAACAAGTTCTAGACCGAAGAGACAGTACAGACTAAAAACTACCAGACAGAAGCTGAGAATAAATAATCGTGCTCTCCGAACAACGAGAGATTAACCCTTCGCACTCGACAGTATTTTTCATTAAAAATATTCATTACTTTCTGACTAAATATTAACGATATTTTTCGCAACTAACACAATCGATTATCTTCTATAAATTAAGAGACAGAACTATTTTAGTAAGGCGCCCCTCGAGTGCAAAGGGTTAATACACGGTTTCCTTCTTTCCCGGTATTAGAAACCCCGATGCATAGCTCGATCGGACGCTTCTCTCTAGAAAGAACAAGAGAACCTTCCCGGAGCTAAGAAAAAGCAATTCTAATCCTGAAAGAGTCGAAACCGAGGTGTGTACCGAGCGTCTCACGATCCGAAAGGTCGCGAAGCGAAGCGACGAGGAAACAAGGGTCCGAAAAAAGTGGTCGAAGAGCAGGGGGCGTGTTACGGGGCACCGTGTCCCGCGAGTTATTCATCTTTCATTCGGGCACGACCCGGCGTTTTCCGCTCGGTCGCTGCCTTCTAAAAATAGTCGCGCATCGAATAACGAGCCGGCCATCGCGCGGCCCGCTAAGGGTTGAAGTTTGCATTGTGAACGCGTGCAGAGCCCGCCCCCTGCACACGGGCCACCTGCCCCCATGTAACCGAAGATTTGACCCAATGACCCAGCGAACGGAGCCGAAACCGGCCGGAAACGCCCGACCGTGGCGGCGTCGCTCGTTCGCCACCCCCTACGTTTCGACCTCTTCCATTCCGCGTCTACGTGTATCTCCGAACCCTTTCCTTTCCCGGCCACTTTTCACCCGTCACTCGATCCTTTTTTTTCACCCGGCATGCCGCACAGCGCGGCCGCTTCTGGACGAAACCCGAAAATTCGACTACTCTCGTAACGAAAATTGAAGGCTACCGATGCTGAGCAGTTCTCGCTGTACAAGACGATTGTCGCTTGAAAAATAACAATTTCGTGCGAATCGATTACGCTTCTCTGTTCTAACGTTGGAATCACCGTATGTGTTTAGTTCTATACAACTTTTCCCTGAAGCATTTTTTTGTATCGCTGGTACTTTTTCAGTTCTTGCTCCCCCATTCCGCGTTCCCCCATTGGTGGGGAATATGTTAATTTCCGAAGGAATTTAGGGGGATGAATTATGAGACGGGAGGGGAGAGAACGGTGTTTTGTGATTTCTGCGAGTTGGGTGGATTCGAGAAGTTTTTGTTGAACGAGGGTTGGAGGGGAATTGTTTGCGAACTGTTCATGTGCGAACGTTGCTACCAGTGGAGATATGATAATGGGTTTCTTAATGGTTGAGCTATGCAAAAAAGGAGGCTAGCTTTTGTAGGTTAATTGTAGCGATCGCAATTGTAGAATCTAATTGGTTAAACTCGTAGATAAACACTCCCCCAAAAATGACGAATTCCGTTAAGATTAAACGCTCTTTCGCTGCAAAATTAATTATGAAATGTTCAGTTGTCGATCACTGATTTCCCAAAAATGATTAAATAACCGCTCCGCCTCACGCTAGAATTCCAAACCCACCACGTACATCTTTCTGCAATTGCAGTGGCATTTCATCTACTGCACTTTAATTCTCTTAGCAGCAAAGGGACGAATTAAGCTAAATACGTCAGCCAGTTTCTTCAATGTTTAAACAAGAACCAGCCTCCTTACCACTGCCTCTTTCGTTACTCCTGCAAGATGGAGGCGTGCATTCACACCGGCACTCAAAAATATTAAATTAATCTATTCGACAGCAGAGGATGTTTTCAGAAGACGACCCTCGAAGGCGAAAACTCTTCTTCGAGTTGCTTTGACAATTTAAGAACATTTGTCGTCTTATCGAAATTGGCTTTGACGTTTGAACTCGAAAGCAATGCGAGTCGCAATCTTCGCATCCCTTTAATTTTCACTTTATTCGTACGCGACTGGTCTTTTCGGCTAACGAAGTATCGCGTTGCACAGCTGGCGTGCAATTCGTGTGAAATCGCTCGAAGTAACGATCATCGAAACAGAAAGAAAGAAAGAAAGAAAGAGCAGTATTTTTATTCGGTCGCATGCACGGCCCGTTAAACGCGCGAGCATCGAAGTGGCCGTCCCTGTTTTTCTCGTTTCCCGTTGAAAAAGCAAAGACAACTCATCGCCAAACAAGTGACCGAATATTTTTCAACGATAGCGTGTGCGTATCGACAGCGGAGAGTCGACTGGCCTCTCCTTGTCCATAAACGGTATCGATTAACGCCGGTAGCACCGAGCATTCGAAGTGACCGGTCCGTTGTGTCTTGTAAAAAATGGCAAGAGTGCGTTTATTGATATTTCACTAGACTTCGTCGCCGCACGGTTATTTATAAAGAAGTTTCCTCGATATTTTCTCGCGGTAACAATGTAGATTCCACTAGTTGTTCAAGAACAAAGAGAACAAAGAGAAACACAGATGGAAACTTTGCAATTCGGCGCGTTTAGCGCTGAGAATCGCCAATAATTAATAAGATCAGATTTACCAGCATCCATCGAATATTTCAAATAACCCACAATCCAATTTCCTATAAAAATAACAAAACACCACGAAAACCCGTTCAACTTCGGCAACTGTGAAATAAGAAAGCTACCAGTCGATCGTCGCGTGACATCATCGAAGTATCAAAAGGAACATGAAAATGCTAATTTTCGAAATAATCTCAAATACAGAGACCGCGATAATTGTAAAATAAGAAAGCTAGAGCCAGTCGATTCGAAGCAACAAATCATCGGGTCGCGAGAAGAGAAATAACAGGAGCGGAAGACGAACGGCAGGAAAATGTTAACTCGATTCATCGGCTTCGTCCCGTATCTGATAAATAAAAATTACGCTCCGACGATCGGCGGGAACCTGGGATTCCCGGGTGGAGTGGAATGTTCGGTGTTTCGTTATCGGAGGGCCGGAATATATTTACAAAATGGAACGGTCCGCCGCGACCAAAGTTTCCCCGATGTTTTCGGTGCGGCCGGGAAGTTCTCGTTCCCGTTCCCATCGAATATTTCTTTCCGATTTGCCGAGCCGCGGCCAACTCGCGGCTCAACTATCCGTTCGTTCGCTCGGGGAACAACGAATCGTGGCCGCGACACCACGCCGCAAAAGAAAAGTTGCTGCCCGCCGGGGAAACAATGGGGGCCGGACGCTGTTAGCCGATAAATGATCGGAGTTTTAATCAACCCGGTAATCTAACGGTGATTTAAAAGTACTGGGTCGCAGCGTCCGATAGTTTCAACGAACGAACGTTCGCTTATTTATCTGCTACTCACGAGTCGGCGCGAACCATTTAAAAGAAGTTGACGTGAAGTAACGATACGGTAAAATAGAAATGAAAAGAAAAGCGTAAAAGTGATCGTGAATATGTAAGACGCGAACGCGATACGAGATCGAACGTACAGTCTACAAGGAAACTGACATAATTATTCAATCGCAGATTGATCCGTGACGGATGAAACTGAAATTTCAGTGACAATTCGCATGGAAATTACGTTTCATTTTCCGCTCGCGACTGGCCCGATTCGAATTTCATTATTCCGTGCCGAGAATCGCGCTGCGAAATAGGAGTTTCGGGAAAACAGCGCCGCCGGGGAGCGCGTAAAATCCATAGTCCGATAATAACAGGCGTTTGAACCCACTCAGGTTGCGCGCGTTCGAAAAATTCCTCTGGAAAGAGGAGGCACCGCGTTCCCACGACGCGGCCGGCGCGCGTTCAATGGACGAAACGAGTGGTAGTCGATCGTTCGGTCTCATCGAGAATCGAGGATCTCCGGCGCTGCGCCGGTTCGACTGCGACCCCGGTACCGAACTCGCCCCGAAAATGCAAATCCTCGCGTCGAATACAACCCGGACAATTTTCTGGTATCGTTGCCTGCCGTATTCTAATCCGTTTTTCCACTTTTCCCCTCTTCGCCGGAGTGCGACAGCTTTTTCCCTCCGCTTTCCGCTGTACCAATGAATTTATTAATCGAATCGTGAAAGGAAATCGACGTTTAACGATTCGCCCGCTCCGCTCTGCTAATCGAAGCTTCGGTAGGTTCAACTGTATCGGTTGCACGAAGATTCGGTGAAGATACGCGCAACAATCTGTGAAACGGCGAACAGAAACGTCGAAGGAAAAGTTTCTTCTTAATCTCGCGAGCGTTTCAGGACAGCGCGATCAATAGGTTCTACCACGAAAGTTGTTCGACAATCGCGTAAATAGGACACGTCACGCTCCTAATGATTAATGTAAAAGAATTGATTTATTTTCTAGCTTCCAGCAACAACTGAAGCGTACCGTTTCATCGTAATCCTTGAGATATCTTCCACCGTAACGACTACCTAAATAAAGAGGAACTTCCGTTTGTCTCGGAGCAGCCATTTTGCGAGCAGTTTCCTCAGTACAATGCCAAGTTTAACGAATCTCTTAGCATTAAACTCTTCTAGACTAATAGATTTATCCAGCCGAAAAGAAAATAGTTAACAGAACCATTTAGACCTAAAGCTAAACGTACGACAGATTAATTGAGTTAATTCTATTATATAACATAGTAGGTAATTATATAATTAATTGAATTATTGTAATTCGATTAATGTGTCAAGCCCGCCCGCTTCGATCGGCCAAAGATAATTATCGGAAAATCGAGAATAACCCGGGCCGCAGGGTGGATCCAAAAGTCGAGCGCAGCTTCGGATTCATTGACAAATTGATATCCGTCGCGTGTCCGGTAATTAACGGCGGGCGTAATTAAAGCCGCGTTTATTTCCGGCCGTTTGTCGCGTGCAGTCGACGCCGACGTCGCTTACGAGCACGCGGCGATCCGTTACGACGTTCAATCTGAGCTACACCGCGACAACAGCGACAAGGAAAAACGAGTCGAACAGTTGTCCACGCGGAACACCCCCCAAATCGCGAAAGAACGGAGCAACGCCTGACTCTACGAAGAGAAATGAATCGGAAAGGTGGAAGAAAGTTTTCTGGTGGGACGCTTCGTCGACGAGATAATACCGATCGAAGGTCCATCGAACGTGTGTTTCGTTGAACGAGCCATTCGCTTCACGGAACGATTGACTCTAGAAAATAAGAGATAAGAAATTTTAAGAGAGTTGGTCGCTTTAAGCAGCGTTAAACGTTTTAACGCTGAAACTTGAGTCGATCACTTTGACCTGACAACTCAAATAAAAATGGCTGGTGCGGCTGGCCATGGCTCGCTGTTTCCACTTCTCGCGAAGGAAACCCTTGGAATTCGATTACCTCGGAAATACGTTTCACAAAGAAACGTTGTACTCTGTTTTCCATTTGTTTCCCCGTGTACAATCGGCCGATCGTATTGGAGTTTCCGAATATTCGCTGCGAAAGGGACATTTGAAAAAGGTTAGGTAAAAGGACAGAGACGCGTGTCGAATGGAATTTTCAGTGGTTCCTTCGTCAAAATCATAGCCACGGTCTCCGAAACTTTTTCAATAAAACCTTTATCAAACGGGGGACTCGCCTGTGCATCGATTTCCACGCTCGCGCGGAGATCTCGCGAACCTTAACCTTCGCGGGTAGATTTTCTTTCAGTTTTTGGAAAGCGAGGACCTTTGGAAAGGTGCTGCGAAAGTTACGCGCGTTTAAATGAAAACTGATTGAAATACCGTTGAAATATACTATCGGGGATGTTGTAAAAGTCAGCGTAACGATCCAATGCAACCATACTGTCACCGGCGAGCGATACAAGCGATACTACCGACAATGCGTTCTCGTTTCGCGAAAGTATCGACGAAAGGGTATAATTAAATGCTGCGAGATGGAAATTCGACAAAAATAGTCCTTTATTTCCCGGGCGTTTATTCGACAGCTATATTTGCACACACGAACCGCGGCTCTATTAATAACGCGGCCGGAGCGACGATACACGGACGAGTGTAATTATAATTAGAGAGCCACGCTGTCGCGGAAACTGCTGTTAACGTCGAGCGATCAATTCGCGGCGCGCGCAACAATGTTCGTTCACGCACACCGCCGAAACGGGGACCGACTTTCCAACAACTTCCCGGCAACTTTTCGCCAGCCTCCCAATCCGCGAAACAATCCCGAAACTTTTTTCCCCTAATGAACTTAAAAGCGGGAAGCTGATTAGGTCGAGGAAGGAAGCGAAAAACGCAACGGGCTTCGAGAAACAGGAACAGAAAGAAGACAAAAGAGGGAAGGATCCGAAACTCTGGAGAACCGACGAGGAACTGGAAAGAACTGCGTTTTTTCCAAGGAAAGTCGATCGAAGTGTAATTTTTTAGTGTTGGTACAGTATATCATCAATGAGTATCATTAGCATTCGGTATTTGAAATTAGTATTTGGTATTCGTATCAGTTAGTACTCAAGATATCTCGGATTTCGCGATTAGTTTTGAGTAATCATTCCTAATCGCGAGTCACACGTATTTTGAGAACGCGTACAATGTTCAAATATTTGGCAAAGTCGAGTACCCGACGCGACAGCGATCTTTCACTCTCGACGAGAAAGGAATAGGCGACCGCGACGCGAGCACGACTGCCAACAAAACGACCGGAATGTGTTAATACTGTAATTAATAGGCGGGACACGCCGTCAATATTTGACGCGGACAAATTGCGTCGCAAATGAATGCGCCCCGGCTCGATGGGAAAATCCTCGTCGCGGATGGATACCGCGACGCGCGGAACCGGTTCATCCAGAATCGCTAATTGCGGAAGATCCCGTTCATCCGGGAAACGATTATTGGCCCGGCTGGCTCCTGTATTGAATGTGTCGGGACCGCCGTTGAAACGGGAACGGGCGGCAACGATCGAATCCTCGAACGGTCCTGCGCGCCCCTTCTCCGTGCTAAGAGGGACGTTTCTCGCGACTTAACCCATTTCCATCATTCGATAACACGGGAAACATGCCTTTATCGCCTAATTCTCCGTTCACCGCGTTTCAACAGAACTATTTCGATAATATATTCCTCGTTGCCCGATCTCGAATCGAGTCGCTCGGACGCCAATGCGGTTGACTCGATCTTTCGATGTTTCCTGGTTTTTCGACGTTTCAATGGAATAAATTATTCTTACTCGTCCCTTCGTTATTTCTAGGTCAGAAAGCCCTTGTTCTTACAACTTCTGAATTCCTCGCATAATCATTTCGGAAGCCATTGCATTAATCTGCATACGCACGGAATACAATGTAAGGAAATAAAAGCACGCAGCAAGGAAACAGGAAGATAAGAGAAAAGAACAATGGGAGCTGCCAATAACGAAAGAAAATAAAGGGTTCACGTAACGACGAGTAACGGCCGACGCGAAGTTAGATAACGGACGACGAGAAGTTGAACGAAGCCGTAAGAACGCCGGGTCCGCGCGGACCCAGCCCCCGGCCGATGGTTAAGCGACTATCTCCGGCTGGAAATCGCATTATAGAACCGCACGAGACCGTTCGGGTCTCGAAAGTTTCGTGTACGAAGCCTCGGGATTAACGGGAGTCCGAGGAAACGAGAGTTCGAGGTAAGAAGAGGGAATCGCTCGAGCTCGCCGAAGGCTGAGAGACCTTAGCCGTGTTTAAATCTCGTTGAAAACGGGCGTCGTGTCGCTCGAGCCCGACAGGAAATTTCCTTTCGACGATCGAACCGGATCGCTCCTCGATTAAATGTCCGGGCTAATCAGCCGGCCTCGGCCGCCGATTCTGTTACGCTGATTTTCCTTCAATGGGAATTAACCCGTTCGCGCGCGCTTCTCGCGCCGATCAACCCTTTGCGGCCGATGATTCTTTGAAATGTACAGAACCTTCGGCAGATGAAGCTAAACTATACATCGGTCGCTTAAATAACAGCGAAAACGGAAACTACATGCTAATCTCTTGCTGCCCGAGTAATTCAATCATTTGTCTGAGGCTTAGTTTTCGAAACATAAACGTTTCATCTCGAATCATGTTTGATAATCCTCGATTTCCGATTGATAAGTTATTACTGCGAAGGATAGTTCTTTCTTTGGATAATAAACCATCGCGTAGGTTTTCCAGCTGAACCAATTCCAATAACTGAAACGGTAAGCGAATTAGACAAAATCGCGAACGCGCGAAAGTTAGGCTAACAAAATCCCTGGAATTCTAGGGATTCTCCATCGTTCCGTCCGTCCAAATGCAGAAATGCATCTCAGAATTTCTCACGGAACCTTCGCAATCTCCATAATCGTGGAAATGCGATTTTTACGATTCTAGCTGAGAACACTTCGATCGGTCATTTCGATGGGTGCCGCAGTTCTAACGTTGAAGCGCGGTAATACTCTAAATTCAGTTGTCTAGGACGCGACGAGGATTCTCGGCGGAGAGAGCGTCAGCCTCGAGAGCGGCGCGAGTGGGAAAGGTGCGCGGCGCCATTAAAGTGGCAGCGTTAGACACAACTCTCTTGACGCCCCGGTCTCCATTACACCCTCGCGCAATTAGCAGCGTAAAAAGATTACGAGTTTCTTACACCTGTTCTCTTGCCTTCCCTATCTTTCTCCTTCCAGCGGCGTTCCACGAGTGTCCTTTTAACCCTCGAACGACCAGGACGGCCCACGGGGCCCATTCTGGTAATAACGCTTACGTAAAAACGAAATGTGCTTCGTACTTTCAACGCTTTTGCGTTTTTACGATGTAAGTGAAAGAATACTGAATCGTGAAAAGTCAGAGGAGCGTTCCACTTTTGTTCATTGCGACGTAAAAGATCGGACGGGTTCATCGGACTCGTAGTAGTTCATAGAATGCTGGGAAAAGTAGGTTCAGGGACATTTGAACTTGTTTTAGGAAAGAAGAATGGCCAAAGTATTGAAATTTCATTTCGTTTTGCGTTCGGTTGGCTGCATTTCAATACGCTCGGCGCATTCGGACGAATCGATCCTGCCTAAACAACGTGTACAGAGAACTAATGCATTGAAAGATTTATAACTTGTTTTTCTCAACTACTTCTCGTGCGCGAGTCCGTAGGACAGTTCTTTCGCGCTGGTTTCTCTCGCGGTCGCCGGAGCTCGTTGTCAGTCGCGATTTTTTAAACGCGGTACGTGACACGCGCGCGCCACTCTGCGCGTCTCTCGCCGCTAATTAATTCGTTCACGGCACGTTTGAATTGAGGACGTAACAGGCTGTGCACGAGGGCCCGCGAAACAAGAGTGGAGCGCCGAGTGAACTTCGCAATCTGTCGGCCGCCCCGAGCTTTCGACCGTCTATTTTTACGCGTATCGATGACGCTCGGAGCTCAACCTGACTTTTAGGGGGCTGATTCAACGATCGAACTGCCTGCCAAATGATTTTTCCAGGGGAGGTTCGATGAACGAGCGACCGAGGGATCGAGGGAAGAAAGATTGCGCTGAAATTTGCGCGCGAGGGAGTCGTAATGGATGGATTTGGCGAACCTGGTAGCCCTATGATGGAATTACGACGAACCTGGTAGCCCTATGTTTAGATTACGAAAAAGTTTCGTAGAATGATTCTAGGCTCATACGAATAGAACTTGAGTTCTCGCGAAGGTTCTATGAGTTAGGCTCTGATAACTCTGCGATGGAATGATGACGAACTTGGAAGCCCTATGGTGATACTATGGCGAACCCAGTAGCCTTATGATAAAACCACACCACGACTCAGTAAAATACCTACAAGTTCGTCCACGGAATGTTTCCAATACATGTACAATCAGCCACGACAGTTAACGTATCTATGGCGAGCCGTGGCAGCCCTATCTTGAAACTATGGCGAACATTGTCGGCCCTACAACGCTCCTACGACCTGTTTCCACAGGTCGCCCTCTAACTTACTTATAAAAGAGCTCGGCAAGCTTGCCATGGACTTACGCGGTGAACCATACAAGTCCTACGATAGAACTACAGGAAACCCTCGTGAAATTACGTAACAGCCCTACGATGGGACCGCGCCACGACCCAGCAGAATGGCCGCAGGCTTAAACGCAAGAGAATAACGACATCACGGAACCATGGCGGAACAATGACGAGACTATGACGAGCCCGCGGTAGACAATAACGCGTTTATATCATCAGACATCGCGTTCGCCCACGCTCCCTCGCATAATTCACTGCGCACACGCGCGCATACGTATTACGTCACGCGACTACGACCGCTCGTAAAAAATGCACCGGGTTTAATGTTCTGCGGCGAGAGGGCCCGTGAAATTAGCGTGTGAAACAATTCAATCGATATACGAGCTTTAACCCGAACTCGTGCCCCGAGCAGGATTTTTCCCCTATTCTACGCGAAACTCCGGCAAATGACGCGATAACTCCCGAAATTCACGAGAACGGGTTCACGGAAGTTGAGACGCCCACGGGAGTGTTGCCAAAGTTTCACGGGAGATCGGAATGTAGGAAGCCAAGTTGATGAATACAGAGCCGCGACTAAGAATTTTCCCACCCCCGATGTGTACTTAATACTTTGACTGTTGGAACAATGTCGGTTAAAATTCTTTGTAAAATTCTTCGAAGATACGCGTTTCGCGGGATGGACGGCGAGAGCTTGAGGTTTCTCGTAGTAATTACGACTCTGTGATTATTAGCAGTAACTATTGCTAGTAATAGTATTGGCGATAATAAGAATGATCAGTAATAGCGTTAACATCGGTAATTACTGTCTATCCAGAGCAAAGTTAAAATCTCTAGAAACCATTAGCAATGTTGGGCTGCTTTTACGGGGCCCTAGAAAAACCAGTTCGGACCCTGAAGTATTCCGCTTATCACGGGCACGTTTAATTGGACCATCTCGAAGAGAAAAATTCAGGAACGAAGCGAGAAGGAAATGATCGTCGAGGGACCGCAGTCGTGGAATGTTAAAGTTCCGTATCTCCGGCTGTTCGCAATATCCCGAACACGGTTACGAGCCAGCGGGGATCGAAATCGTCGCGACGACGAGCTTCTCGTATCGCTGCCCGGATTCCCAGCAGTCCCGACCTAATCACGATCCGCAGTGCGTACGAAGATCCGATACCCGGTCGAAAGAGTTCCTCATTTTTCTCCTCCATCACGGTGAACCGTGAAGCTTGCCGCACGGAACGAGGAACCCTGCAGCTCGAACCAAGATTGAGACCTTGCTGTGGCGTATCCATTGATTTTCTCCGTTTTCGTCTGTACCGCAGTGCCGGGGTTTTGTTGCGAGGTAAGCTTTCGAGTCGGTACATCCCGGCAACCGAGTAATCACAATTTTTCATGTTTCAATTATTCGGTTCGCGTCCAACGGTGAATCCGGAAGTTGGGAAAGTTGGTCAGCGCGGAACGCCGAAGCAAGATCCGCGAAATATTGCAGAGAGGAACCAGCGGTGGAAAAGGTCGAGCAAATATCACGGAAACCAGCTCGCTGCGAGCGGAAACCGCGGGGCGAACTTTCTGGCAAGAAAGCTTCGTTTCCCAGTGACACAAATTTCAAAATCAATCGAGTAAAACGGCACACGGCTATAACGACCGCGTAACATCCACGACCCATTGAGCAAAGGGGTTGATATCCTCGCGAGAGAAAAAAAAAACCCGACGACGAGAATCGCCGACCGGAGCCAAGGGAATGTTTCGCGAGGACGATTATTAACGCGACCGATCCGCAGGCTGGCGAGGGCCGTCGACGCCCGGCCGCGGCTAATATTAATGGCCGAGGAACGCGGCGAGCGTAACGCTGCCGAAATTCTGTGCGTGCCGACCGGATAAATTATTTCCCGTTCGGAACGATCGTTTGATCCTTCCGCGGTATGCCCAACGAAACCAGGCACTACACGTAAACGCATATTATATTGGAATAATGGGGGAAATGGGGCCAAGAGAAGGGAAATATAAAGAAAAGTAGCGTAGAACCTCGATAAGTCGAATTATAGGGAGAAACGTAAGATCTTCGAGTCGCATGGGTTTCATATCGTCGAGTTTTCGAGAGAAGAGGATTTGAGAAATGAAAATTACAGTCGTAGATTTCCGAAGGTTTCGAATTACATGTAAATATAAATTTCGTCTTGCGAGTTTGCGTTGCAGGGTAGAGAAACTGTACGAGTCGTATTGGTTCGATACGAAGACTGTTCGTCTTCAGTGAACATACGGTAGCAAACTTCAATGGCGACTCGTTCCATTTCTAACAGAAAATTATGCTTATCGAAAGTCTCGAGAATATCCTTCGAGTCTCTACTTTGGCGCCCGTACGGATTCGATCGAGATTTTGCGGTTGCTTGCACGGATCTTGGGATTCCCGTGGCTTTTCGAGTTAATAGGTCAATGCCGGAGCGTCTCACACTCGGATTAACCCTTTCACAACAGCCTATTCATCGCCGGTGACCTTTGACCGGGGCGATACGCCGGCTACGAGGTTTTTGGCGGTCGCGTGCTCGGGAATCTGGGCGGAGTGTCGTAACGCTGATGCTTTCTTAGCTGTGTCGGCTGAGATCTAGCGGCGAGATCACTTTACTATAGGCCACTGCACTTTGCTTTGCCTGTTACTAATCGAGTGTCCTTAATAATTTCTCAGAGAAACATCTGTCGTCTTTCTAACAATTGCAAAATGAAGAAATCAAGAATGGGTCGGGATGCGTCCGGTAGTTCCAGCGTTAACGGAAGGCAACGCAACAGAGTCGAAAACAATCGAATCCACAAAAGTGAGGCTAAAAGAAACGAAAAGACGAGTGATTCGAGAAACAGCCGAAGAACGCGGCAGACCGAGGAGCATCTACTTAGTTAGACCCACTTGCGGAGTCAGTATCGCGGTAGCGCCGCATCAAGGGCGTCGATTGCTCGAATCCTCTTAAGCTCTCGACTCAGCCGGAGAATCAGCCGGTGTTTACGGTCAGGATCGCGCGAATCGATACGGCAAATAATTATGGGAGCATTCCCGACGGTATCGCGGGATGGCGTCAACGGACAAATGTTTGCGCGACGTTCAGCCGGAGGATTCAACGCGCTCGGGGAACCTGGGCCAGCCGAGGTTGCGCGTGCACTCTGACTCTGCCGAACTTCGCCGGAACTTTGTCCGGAGAATTTGTCTTTGGCAGACTCTCGGATGTTTCGTTTGTCTTGGGCGATTTCTTATGGGACTAGAATGGAGTCGGCCACTTTTAGCGACCCGTGCGATCGTTCGAGTTCGAAATGTCAGCCGGTGAACGGATTAACCCACGCCAATTAACGCGGTTCGCACCGATGCTCGCCGTACGCCTATGAATCCAAACAAACGCGAGAAAAGGCGGTCCGATATCGCCAATTACCCGCCTCATCCGATTATATTAATTAAATATTCCCGCCCCCATCCCATTACAGACGAACGGGGTGAAAGGAGGACACGGACGGGTAGATTCTGTGCTACCCGCTTTAAAGACACGCGCTCCTGCTCGGGCCTCTTCAAACGAATCATTATCTTTGCAGTTTTCCGGGACTACCGGGACAATTAGCCATTGAAGTGTTAAATCCGCAGCACGAAATGGCGGCTTAGAAGAAGCACGGAGTTAATCGTGCCTGCTATTGCGTAAACTCGTACCTCATAACCCGAAACTTGTTACCGGACTACGAATTTCCATGCATTTATGGGAAGAATCGAATTTGCATAGAGATCTGCGGTATACTCGTTGGCAAAACTCCGCTTAACCTAAAAATCTATTCTCGCCGGAAGCATTCGTACGACTCGTAGAATAGAAAAGAAAGGAATATAAATTGACAAGAAACGCGTGGTTAAACGGCTGACACCGCGTCTCCCGAACTATTAGAGTCGTTCGGGAGGGGGCGAGGATCAGCCGCGGGTGTACCCTGGTAAGTAGAATCTATCATGGTCAGCGTAATCTTGTTACGAGCACGACGGACCAACTTTTATCTCTGCACACTTGCCGCGGTTACGTAAAGTTATTAGTTTGACCTATTTCCGTGGGAAAGGAGTAGGGGGAGGCAGGGCAGGGCAGGGCAGGGCCGGCGAGAGCGAAGCGAGGCGGCACGCACCGAAACGCCGCGAATTCCCACAAAAGCGTGCCTGCCTCCGCCCTCCAACCCCTATCCGGGGCTGCGTTCAGCCGATTCCGAGCGGTGATCGATCCGATCGGAAAACGAAACCAATCAAAGCCGGCGTTACTCACGTTGACTGCTGTTCCGTCGTATGATGTTCTCCAAGAATGTGTTTTGCGGGGCGACCAGGCCCCTGCGCCCCCCTGGCATCCTTTCACCTTGAATGATCCCCGGATCCTGGTCGCAGCGGCTATCAGGACCTAGGCCAGCCTCTTGCGGCTACGCTAAACACGGGCTGTTTCGCACGCCTCATCTCTGGATCCTCTTTCCTCGGTAACCGCCTCTCCTTCTTCTTCTTCTTCTTCTTCTTCTTCTTCTTCTTCTTCTTCGTCTTCTTCGTCTTCTCTGTTGGTCTCACTCACTCCTTCACCCTTTCCCTCTCTCTCCCTCCGTTCCCTCTTCCCGGGTGCCCCGGTCGGAGAGCGAACCGCGACGTACAGGCCGGCCACGACACACAACACTAACTGAATGTCATGACCCGCGGGCAAATCAGCATCGTGGGTTGGTTCCGAGTCGCGGGTCGACCGGTCCCGGGCTAAGGGGGCAACCGAGCGTACGCCTACCACCACCGATCCATTCAACAAGTTCCGAATTGGGTGTCGGCCCGCGAACACCGACACTTGGACGCGCGGCTTTATACGGGGCCTCGAGCTCGGCGGCCTGGGGAGCTTCCTCGATCACTTCCTAGAACGTTTTTTAACGGTATACGGTATGACAATGACGATTATCGGACCTCTCTCTCGTGGGTAGCTTGGGAGATGGCACTGGTTCCGTGCTTTCGTCACCTGGACGCTGCTCGTTCCTCGGCGCGTTCGGTTCCCCTCCGATTCGCGGCCGGCTCGGTGTCCGGTCCGGCGCCGGGCGTGGGCTTAGCCGGTTCCCGGGATGCGAGCGACGACCACGACGACGATGACGACGAGGCGGAGAAGGAGGCGGAGGAGCGGATGGGCCGGCTGCGGGAGGAGGAGAACAGCGAGCTGGGAAACGAAGGGGACGGCGGTTCGGATTTATCGAGGCGGCGACCACGGCGTCGCTGGCCTCGCGGAAGTGTCCTCGGCTGGTGGACGCGCGACCGATGACCCATCTAACCGCAGTCCTTCCAGGTGATCGCGCGCGTTATCACGGAGACCCGACGGCAAGTAATCAGACGACTGCGCGATGGTGTCCGCCACGTCGTTCTCCACATCCTCGGCGTCCTCCTCGGCGTCGGTGCAGCTGGTGCACGCGGAGGAGAACATCCCTTTGCGGGGGGAACGCGGATGCAGGAGAATCCGAGGTCACATCCTTGAATCTTGACCAGGGCACTGCGCGTCCGGTACTCTCGCTGCTCCTCCGATGGCTGGCTGCGACTTGGAATGCTCGTCGGAGGCGGCCGATGATCAGGCTCGCTCGATTCCTCGGGCTGCTGTCACTCGACGAGGAGACGACGCTGCTGCACCTGGAAACGAGACGTCGAATTAAAGTTTCCTTCATAAAACCGTTGCTTCAGACGGGATAGACGCGCGTAGCTGGATGTTGGACTGTGCGGGTTTGCTTTGTTACACAAGGGTGCCTCCTACTATCGCGCGGCTAGGATGACATCAGAGCATTCGTCCTTCGTTCGACTCCCTGCTCGTTCGCGTGGATACCGTGAAACTGGCGTTCTGCAATGATTCATCGGGAGAAAGGAATACGCGAGAAAGGAAGCATCGCTGCGAGTCGGTGGTTCCAGGTCTTCCTAGACCCACGCAGGGACCAACGGGTCGTCTATCGTTAGGGACAATGGCCGTAATCACGAGACCTCTAATCGAACCGTACAATGGAGAAGGGTTACGGAAGGTTTCACCGGACTATCTCTGGCTAATCTGAGAGCGAATGTAAGGACACGTGGCCAGAGGTATTCAGTGCGGCGAGCATTCAGCCTGACCCGCCCCGCGATACGCTTCCCCCCTCCCGGTATCAATACACGGTATTCAGAAGTTGCAGCTAATTCCCTTGGTGAATGGGGCGACGGCGGTTGCCTATCTCGGCGACAGAGCCGCGGTATCTTGCCAGCGGCGCGGATGAAATTGTGTTTTCACGCTGCGGGCATTAAGTCGTGCCAAGTCGAGACAGTAGCCACCGTTCAATGGCTGGATCCGCGCTACACCGCCAGGTAAGTAACGCTAACGACGCTGTTAACGCATTGTATCGCATCGATAATTAACACGTTCCTTATAACCTCGTTAGTTATATTTTGCTTATCAACTGTATTGAATTTTTCAATAAAATAATAATTTTTATATATTTTGATATTGTTTCTCTATGTTTTCACTGCTTTGCAACGTGTACCGCCGACCGTGACCATGTATCCATTAAAAATATTTTTTTACAAACATTGGCGTGTACCATATGTGGTACCATATGTGGTTAACACGTTGAATGCCACACGATTTCACGGAGCAAAATGCGCAAAATGGAAAGAATATGATAATCAATCGTTCGATTGAATTGTATTATTGTTATTCCGCGTTCATCTAGCTGCATTAGGTAGCACTGTTTATAATACCGTCACGTTTCCAAACAATCGTCGTTTCATTAAATGAGCTGTAGTAATTCGATCTAATTAGGGGTTACCTGTGAGCCCAATGGCATTCAATGCGATACATCGAGTAATTTCGGTCACTTCGGCGCAGTAGAATTTTCTGTCTTTCACTATATAAACTTTTCACGTTACACTTTTCGTTTGCTCGTGCGTAAAATTTGAAAAATGTTGAAAACCGTAGGAAATTGGTAAAAGACTTTTCATCGAAAAGGAAGCTTCTCGGTTCGCAGCCAATATGGCGGAGCACTGAACTGCGATCCTAACGACCAAATTCGGAATAATTACAGTATATTTTCCGTTTGCAAGAAAATAGTACTAAAAGCGAGAAAAATGATTCGTGGAATATAGACGAACGCGTTAAGCGAGTGAAAAGTTGGCAAGAGGATCCGACAAAAAGGATTTCGCGATGAATATGACAGGTCACGTGACCACACGTCGAATTTAATGACGCAATCCGTTCCACCGAACAGGTTGGAACCTGTCCTGACAGGCACAGGCCGTTCTTGTCATCGTCCGATATGACTCCGATCTTTAAAGGAAATAATCGACGCACCGTCCCTGGAAATGTCACAATTTCCATCGGGAAAGTAGTCTATGATTTTACAAACGCCACAGATATATATATATATATATATATGCCCGCTTGGAATTCACCGGGAAACGTTCGATTAGAATTGGCAACCATTTAAGCGACGTTCTCCTCGCGAGCTTTCGTTTCGCAAATGATATTCGATCGATAGTACTCACAGGTTTCCAGAACAATCGAACCCCATCGTTATACGGGCGAGGTAACGGTCCGTTCGTCGGGTATCGGCTAGGTTGCTCGCGTTTTTCGAGCGGAAGCCCGCGAATCGATCCAACGCCAGAAATACTGGCAACGAGACCGACGCTATCGGACTAAAATTAAATCGGTCCGATTGCCGGGAAACGACGCACCACTGGCACAATCTAACCTCCGCGACAAACTCGGCCCTTCGTGGCGCACTTTCGGCTAACCAACACCAGAAATCCAAAGGTTTTGCTATCCTATTCTGCAATTCTGCACGCAGCACTCGTCCGCGACCGTTCACTCGCAATTTGCGCGGGAATTACTCGGGACTGCCGCGCGCAGCCGCTAGAGGCGCTGCCAATCGTTGCCGATCCTGTACCGATAACTTATCGACCGGCACGAATTGCGGCACATTTAATTGTCTGCTAATTAAGTCTATTAGCACGTTGAATGCCTTGGGAGTCACCGGTGATCCCCAATCAAATCGAATTAGTATGGTTTATTCAATTCAAAGACGATTACTTGACAACGTTTCTATATTATAAACTATGTTGAATGCGGTGACATTGAGCAAGATCAGTAATAACAACGCAATTCAATCGAATGATCTGATATGTTTTCTCCATTTTGTGCATTTTGCTGTTTTAGCTGATCCTAGCAAGTTAAAGTGTCAAGTTAAATCACCTGGAAATCTTTGGTAAAGGGGTTCTAACGACAATAAGTAGAATAAAACCGTGAGGGTACGATGTAAGCTAGGATCAAACACATCTCCATTCCGCATTCGTATCCGAGGAGAAACGAAGACAGGTGCAACTGATGCATTCGAGAAGAAGATCCTTTGTCCATTGAGATTTTCGGGAAAACCCGACTTGGCCAGGGCCGAGATTGCGGCGCGCGGCCATTCCGCGGCTACGAAGTCGGGATCCGAGGCCCGATAGCTTTTGTTTTGCCCAGGCATTGTGCTGGCCGAGATTACTCCCGATACCGGCGCGCGCCACTCGTTCTC
This sequence comes from Nomia melanderi, assembly GCF_051020985.1. Taxonomy (NCBI): domain Eukaryota; kingdom Metazoa; phylum Arthropoda; class Insecta; order Hymenoptera; family Halictidae; genus Nomia; species Nomia melanderi. The sequence continues at coordinate 533,799 of NC_135002.1, read as the reverse complement.
CAGTGCCGTTTCGAAAATTGCTGCCGGTAATAACTTTTGCGCGCCGCTGCGCCTCGCCCCTGATTCCCGAGACCAAGCCTATCGATGTTCCTCCTTGTCACGAGCTGCCGAGCTCCTTACGCTACCGGTTCCTGCTCCGTGCGTACTTATTTCGGTTGGCAGTCACGCGTCGACTGCCACGAGAAACTTCAGCGTTCTATGTATCGCTTATTCCTTCGTAGCAAAAATAGAAAGAAACAATTGTCGATTATTTGGTACGCAATTATTAGGCTACACTATGAGCAAGTTATTCGCGTTATTAAACATTTTCGTTCACTCCCTGTTATCTTACGAATTGTAATTGTTGTCGAGTAATTTGGAAGTTCCGGTCATCGGCGACCACCGTGGCAGTCAATGTGTTCAATTTAAAAGAAATAAGTTACAATTAAAACGCTGTGTTTTTACGTAGGCCGGGGGTCCACGGTCGACCGCCATTGCTCTATGCGCTGCTGGACGCGAGGATCCCGAAATTCGTGACGAAAACGCGCGAAACGGGGACCGGTTTATCGACCAGCAATCGCGTAAGTGGAATTCATAGAAGTCCAATCGGGAAGCTGCCTGCCGAGCCGGGGAAGCTTCCGAGCTAGATTTATACACATCGATTTCGTGCAAGCTTCGTGGAAAAACAGTGAATTCCGAGCAACGTAAGAAGAGAAACTTGGCCACTGGGTCGTTCGCGATACGTTCAACCCTTTATAGACCAAGATTTTCTAACGTGAAAACCTTCTCCGTGGGAAGCTTAATGACGTGTCTGACTCTGAACTGAAATCAATGATGACTATTATTAGTGTTTCGTTTACAAAACCGAAGTGCGCTTCCAATGAATAGGAACTTTCTTAATTTTGAAAGGCAGATTTTTTTATTGGCATGATTTTCCTGTACATTTTCGCACTGTTTAATCCGCTACGCGGAAATCTCCCTTTCTTCGACCCGTATATTTGGTGTTCTGGGTGTCGACTGTCGCAGCAAGATTTATTTAACGCCGGAACTACCATGCGGGTCAGAATGATGCATTTCAGATTTTCGCTTTATAACTAGCAGAGTTATAAAGGAGCTTCCGCTGGAATTTGCCAGAACACTCGTCGATTTGCGCAGAAGCTACAATAAAAATGCCATGAAATTGAAATAAACGGTGTCATGTAAATTTTACGAGGAACCGAAGACGAGTCACTTTTATCGCTGCACAGTTATAATGCCCAAAGAAAGCTCTCGATGCTTCTGGTGTGAAAATCCTGGCAAATTCATCGCGCTGAGGTTAAACGCGACGAACCGGGGGATCAATTCTCCTTAGAACAGTAGCTGCGAGGGGCGAGTTTCGTTCCTGGATCGCGATAGACGGATCGATTCGGATTAAAGCGGTACAGATAAGAGGAGTGGATGGCTCGGCGAGCGGACTGGCTTAAATCTGCAAGTGAAATGATGGCGGACAGGACGAAACTGGGACGACTCGCGAGTACCGGAAGTCCTCGCAAGGACGTCGGAGCTGATCGTGAAATTTCGTCAGATCTCGAGGCTACTCTCGACTCCGTGGAAGTCGAGAATCCACGCTATCCAGCTTGAATCTCATCAAGAAACCAAATAGTAACAAGTTACTCGTCGCTGCAGAATTTCTTCGCTTCTTCGCGTTGTTATTGACAGAGGACAAGCGAAATTTTCTCGAGAAAAACGGAAGGTTAACGATGCGATTGAAAAAACATGATTTTCCTGGCACTTCCACGACCGTTGATATCGCGGCGAGCGCGTTAAAGCAACGATAAACCGGAGGATCAAGGTATTCGCACCGGAAAAGATTTCGCGAACGATCGCTGGCCTCTCTCCACGTTCTTAACGCCTCCGTTCCGGTGCTCGTTGTTGGCACGCGAGGCGGGGCCGTTCGCCGTCACCGGAAACAAAACGAAATCGCGGCTGATTTCAGAAGAATTCTAATAACTCGCGAAGGTCACCGTGAAAGTGGAGAAGTAGCTCGCGCAATCGATGGAAGGTTCTCGCTGGAACGCGATACCGGCGTGCATAGACGGCGGAGGCAGTGGCCGGCGGCCATCTTCCTCCCGGAGGGAAAATTTCTCGGGTATTACTCGATTCCCATCGGCGGGGCAGAGAGGAAGCGGGACAAAGGGAACGCGGAAACGAGCACAATCGGGACAAATCGGCTCCCCGTGGAAGCCCTATGGCGTCGCAGCGTCCACCTTCGTCGACGGAAGAATTTTCGACCAATGAAACCGTAGTCGACCGAGAGAAACATTATTATTCCTCTACACGTACGATGTTTCCGACGTTTCTGTCCGAGTTTCAAAGACTTCTGTGAGATTCTTTGAGTTCCCGACCCTCGAAGCGACTCCGAGGGTCCTTAGAGGATACCCGAGATTGTAGAAGAACCTCCAGAGATTCTAAAAATATCCGCGAGACACTCGAGCGTCTTTTAAACACGTCGAAAGTCCTTGGAGATATTTCAGTGGTTCCTGGAGAATCATTAAGCACTGTAGGAGACCTGCGCGGGGGTCCAAAAAGGACACTTGAAGTTTGCGGCTGACGCTTGGAAGATATCCAGGATCCCTGAAGGACTTTGTGGCAAATTTTTAAGGGATCCGGGGCCCTCGAAGTACCCGAGAGTGTCCCCGAACGAGGCAAAGTTTTCACGCAACCCTTAAAAGGTATCCGGAGTCCTTAAAGAAACTCCAGATATTCTTAGAGAGCGAGGGGTCCGGAGGGGATCCCCAAAGGACGCCGAAGGTCCTCCGAGCTGCAAAGTTGCACCGCCGATTTTCCCAGCGATTCGCCGAGGCGCGGCTCCAAGAGCGAAACGGTGTACTAAGAAATGCTCCTCGAACGACATAGGAAAACATTGTCCAGCGGGACGAGAGGTTCCCAGTCCGATCCTTAAAGGCGAGAGGAAAAGGGGGCAAAGACCATGCTCCGGAAGGAGGTCACCCGGATTTCGAGCGATCCGCTCGCCAGAAAGCAAGCCGTATCTCAAGGTAGCCCGTCATTTTTCGTGGGTGGAGTTTTTGGCACGACCGCCGGCGCTTCGCTTACCCTTTTTCTCCTTCCCCGTTGATCGATCGGTTCCAGGACCACGCTTTTACCTAGCACGGACACCGGTCGCCTTGCCGAACATCGAACAAACACGTAATCGAGCACTCCGCTAGGTTTCGACACCCGCCGGCTCCGCTATATCAGGCGCACGGAACGAATGGAACGACTCGGATGATAAAAAGGGGATCCACGGAAACGTGGGATCTCGGAGCCTGCTGGCTGGAAATTTCACCGGCGAATTCTGCCGCGTTCGACACCTAGTTCCAAGCATAAGACTGTGTTTCACTATTTTCTCGCTGCGCGAGCATCAACCGATGCGACCGCTGCCATTTACCGCAGAAGCTACGAACCAGACGAAACGCACAGTTCAAGTGTCTCTTGTCCCTGCACCGGATAATTAGACATCGAGTCGTCTCGCAACGACGCGTCGCGGGTGCTCGAGGGGATGAAAGAACCGCGGCAAGGGTTGGCCGCAACGATTCTCGTTGCACGCCCCAGCGGGACACTAATATCGTTAAACAGACGTAGCCAACGGCAATGATCGTCGGCCCCGGGCCACAAGTGTGTCCACTTTCAGAGGTAACGAGCCGTAACGCCGACTCGGTCTCTTCCGAATAGCTACTTCGCGTGATTACGTTCCCTGGGCGGCGGGATCGCGGGACACGAGGAACGAGGAAAAGTGTTACAGGGACACGGTCCGCAGCGGCCGCCCTCAAACGTCCATTCTTCTTCAAAAGAAATCGCTCCCGTGGCGGAGGCAAGGACAATGGCTCCCGGTGACAAACGGAAGTGCTCAGCCGCGCCGCGCGCCGTGCTCTCCTTCCGACAACACCGCCGTGTCGCGGGATTATCGAGCTGACGGATAAATTGAGGGCCCGGGACGTTCTGTGAACGACGCGAGCCCGACGCGAAAATATTTGGCTCGACAACGGGGAGCTGGAATTTATTATCTCGCTGACAATGCCGCTTTAAACCTGGATTTTCGTGGTTTTCCCTGGGAAACGCTTCGTTTCGTGTCTATCGTTGAACCGGTCTTTGATTATGCTTTGATTTTTCGCTCGGAGATCGATGGCTCGCGGTAACTTCAGCTCGAGGCAACGATCCTTCAACCCCTCTATCCACCATGAAAGCAATCTTTTGTTACAACAGCTCGCAGGCCCAGGCGTTCCCACGGTACACTCGCGTAAAAGCCCATTTTCCACCGGTTCGTAAACGAAAATGCCAATCTAGCATTCACCGTTGCAACAACGCAGCGATCAACGAGGAAACCGGCTGGCCGATGGAGCTAAACCGTTCCACGCAACGGAGTATCAGCCGTGAATCGTCGATCGATTCGATTCGCATCCGGCCGGCGCACGGCCCGGCCTACGACATTATTATTGCTCCGCGCGCGTATCCACATATCCGTTTCGCAGGCGGTAACGTCGCAAAACGATCCGGCCTGTGGCGACCGCGGCGCGGGTTATGTAACCGTTGCTGCTTGCTTGACCTAGCTCAACCAGCTGCGAACAGGGTGGCAAAGTTGAAGGCCGAAAAGGTAACCTCGGCTGCCGTGTTGACACTAGGCAGCGTGTCGGCGATGGCAGCGTTTCCCCCGTCCGCCCGGTTATAGGGGTGCGCGCGAGTACGTATCGATCGATCGACCTTCCAACGTTCGACGAACGGTGGGCTACCTTTTCGGCTTCACCTTGCACCTACGACTCCTGGAAGGCAAAGGGCAGGGGAGATTGATGACTGGATAAGTGGAGGGGAACTTGGAAGCTGAACAAGGAATCGGAGCACGGGCGAAGGGGTTCCGAGTTAAAGAAAATATCAACCAATGGGGACAGAAGAGAAAGATGAACGAAAGGATGCCCAAAGATCTTCAAGCATTGACGTGTTGTCCCACGTGTAAAAGTCCCACGGTCATTTTATCACTGTTATTCTTGTAATATCGAAATACTTGCGGTGCAAAGGGTTGATAGCAGAGATTCGCCACTAACATCAAGTGGAAAGCTATAAATACCTATCGTCTATATCTACCAGCAACGTTCCCTTCCCCCAACTGTCGTAGTTACGAGAGCACTGGTTACTTTCGTTTGAATAAATTAAAGTCCTAAAGGGGTTGGTTAGGGAGGAGGTTCTAAAAATTGCGGACCCAGCCTGAAAAACGAACCGAGTCACCCGAGGTCCTTATCTTTCTAAACCGATTCTACAGAGAATTTCATTGAAAGCACCGCCGCCGCCGTCGACGGCGACGGGATCCGAGAGAGTTCCCTCGGTCAATGGAGTCCCGGTGCACGGGATGACGTCAGCCGCGCGCCCCTGTTTCGCGATCCGGCCGCGTTCCCCGGCGAACCGTGCCACGGGAACACCGCCCGCTAGGGACGGGACCAAGTTCAACATGTACTCGCGGATCCCGGACGTTTTCGACGCGCAACTTTCCGACGGCGATCCGCTCCCAACCCCCTGCTCTATTCATTATTTCAGTCGTATTTTCAAACGGACTCGCCAGAGACGGGATGCTTCTCCTTTTTTCAGCCTAACGCGAGCAACACTTTGAAAGAACCGTTTCGAAGAGAGTTCCAGCGAATCGGGACCCAGATCCCGGGCTGGTTGCGAATCGGGCAATGAATTTCGGAGGACTATATCTGAAACGTGCCAGTGGAGAGGACGAAGATCGGCAGTGTGGATGTTTGCGGTTGAAATGCGAATAATAAGAAATAACGATAGTGGTGATAATAGAATAACATTTACGATAACCCACCGACAACAATATCGATGACGATAACTGTATAATAATAAAAATAAGTATATGATAACACCAAGAATAATAATCTGCAATTTCTCCGACGTTTCTTTCGAAACGGATCCATTCCGTTCAATTGTCGCGCTCGATACGTTGTCAGGAAGGTGCTCGGCCCCGATTCCCTTTATCCCCGAAGATAAACGGTTGGTTCAGGAGCGACATCCCGTCCCCGTCGTATCGGCGCGATCCCGGCGTGTCTATAAATTATAAAATCGCTCGACGCCGGATCGTCTCGACGATCCCCGAAGCCAGCGCCAGGCCGGGCCAAAGAACGAACGTGACGTACGCGATATCCGCCGGAATCGAACCGATTATGTTCGACCTCTTGACCTCCATTCCCGCGACCGATCGATATTTTACTCGATTCGGTCGTTAACAGGCCGGAACGGTTCCGTACCGACGATTCATCCGCGGCTGGCGCTCCTTGTCGACGCAACCCCGGTCACGACGCATGCCGAATCCGCGCCGCTGATTAGCCCCTTGTCCTGTCGTTTCTTTCGCGATTCGCTCGCTCGGAAGCTAATGCGGTTCAGTCGATTTCTTCGCATTTTCTCGTTTCTAGAAATTTTTATCGAATAAGCAACATTCTTTTTAGGTAGCCATAATTTACTCGTTGCTTCGTCTTTTCTGGAAGAGAGTTTAACGCTTACTCCATGCCTGAGTTCATATCTAAGATTAACGATCGATAATAGCAACGTTCAGCGTGTATTCGAACAGCGCGAATAACGTTCGGACTTGTCAAATTCAGATGAAAATTTGCATCATGATTCCGGCACGATGTATAGGACAAGGGGTTAATTGGATGACACCGTCTCCTTAACCCCGTGAACCGCGCCAGCGCGTCTTGGTTAATCCCCGCGATGGCACGCTGTGGGAATATTCGGTCGTTTTCGCGTTGAAATCGAGGAATTTCTAATCGTATTAGGATCGACCAAAAAGGAGCGCGATGAATAAATTTTCACCTTGAGAGAATCGAGTAAACACAGAAATGGAAAATCCTAGATTGAACGAATGAGGTAAATTTGAAGAAGTTATCCCCGAAACAACACCCGTATCCTAAGCATCCAATTCTCAACTTTTCCAAAGCAAACACCCGAAAAAGCTCGAAAGAAGCTTCGACATTATCGGATTAAATGAATAGTCGAAACAAAGGCAGTACCAACAGATACATCGAACAGAAGTTGCAGCCCCTCGTCGGACCCAACCTCGCGAAGAATTCCCGTAATTGGTAGTTCGTTATGGCTAAATAGTGCAAATGAAGCTTTTGAACAGAAACGGTGAAACTTCGCGTGACACAGAAAGTGTTAATTGAGATCGATGTTGCGTTTTCGCTTCGGGGTGGGGGGCGTAGTTGTGTCGGGATTGGATGTCGCCTTCGGAGATACTCGTGTTTCTTCTCACTCGAGTCGCGTATCCTTTACAACGGCGAACAACGATGCATCGTGGTTGACAACCCTTAGTTTGACAAATTCCAACGGGAGCATGTTACGGAACAGAGGGAAAATAAACTAATACCGAAATGTATTTCGATATTAGGCGAAGTTCTCTCGCGTCGCGGAGAGACGAGGGCTTAGAACGGATCTGCGATTTAGGGGCGGGATTCGTGAGCTATCCGCGCTTTATATTCGTTACGCAGGGTGCGGCAAAAATAACGTTCCTTTTTTTTCTAGACCGAGAGGAAGATCGATCGTGTATCGCAGTAGCAAAGACCTTAGAAGAATCGGGCAGTTAACCGTTAAACCTGCGCGCTACCTTTAAAGAGTTCAATTATTTAAAGAATAGACTATCCGACTGACGATTATCGTTATCGTTATTGAATCGTAAACAATTGAAATATCTTCAACGTTATCTTCAAGCGCTCGACAATCGCTTCTGTTTGCGTTCGCCACGCAAGATTCCCGTGGCAATCGACGCGTCGAAGTAATCATGGGGGACGGAATCGTTTAGGTTGGGCCCAAAGTCCGCGAAACGAATTACGCGGTCAGTATTTCACGATTAACGATTAAGAAAACAAACAGCTGCGCGAATTGCGCCGTTCCCCGATGGTTTGTCGCCGTGCCCGGCGGACTGATTCCGAGGAAATCGAATTACATCGCGTGCAAGATTTCAACGGGCCAATTCCAGTGTCGCTCGACCGGGATTCGCGTTGCTTTCGCCGGTGGAAAGCGAGTCGTGGGCCTGCATAAATAAAATTGCGCACTGGGAGAGGAAAGACTAGCAGAAGATGCCAGACACGGATGATGGAAGCGGTTAACGGTAGAAAGAACGCGAGCGAATAGAAACGCGCCAATGGAGAGAGCAACAATGGCGGACGAGCGAAAAAATGGCCGGAGAGGAACCAAAGGGCAGTGAACTTGTAGACTGATTACCGCTTCACTATAACTTCGGTAAGCTTTCGGTGTACGATGATGTTACCAATTCTAATTTTCATATCAAATCCAGTAAAACGACAAGAACCTAATATTTTGCAACGAGAAAAAGCATATCCGCATTATAAGTAAAGTGCGAGTGAATTAATTTGTTTTTAAGCGAATTAACTACTCCCACTAATAAACAAATAGTTTATAAAAATTATATAGAACCTTTGGTTTTGCTTTTTCCCTTTCAGAATGATAAGAGTTAATTTACAAGTCGACGCGAAAGGTTCGGGAAGGGTTGAACGAGGTTCCTCGCAAAAAGTGAGCAACCGATCGGACGGTTCGAGTGATCGGTGACGTGGAACGCCACGAAATTGTATTCGGGCCACGGGGTAACGGGCCGCGTATACGGCTTCCGATTTCCCATGAGGGCTCGACCGAATTCATAACCCAATCTATTCGCGGCACACGGAAAAGGGCCGGCCAATTCGCCGGGGCGGACGATCGGAGAACGGCTCGTTATTATTTCGTGGCAAAAGGGGCGGAAAACACGGAACCAGATCGGTTTAAGAAGAGCCTAGGCACTTCGATCCCGATGCCGGACCGTTTTTCGGGTTTAATCGACCCGAAACGACTCGAGAGAACTCCCCGGCTCCGATTTATTAGATTATTACGCCGGGGTTCGCTTCTTCTTTCTTTCTCTACCGATCTCTCCCTTTCCCGTTAGGAAACATCAGGATTTTCTGTGTCATATTTGTGTTTCACGAGTTCCAATTTCAATGTTTCTTCCGATCAATTTGGTCTTGACTCGTTGGAGCGAACCGTTAAATGAAGAATGCTTCCTATTCTCATCTGTTCGATATTTCAAGTTGTCTCAAGTTTTCAAATATTCAAACTTCTAAATTCTCAAAGTTTCAGTTTAAATTTCGAGATTTTTAAAGTTCAACGCTTTCAAGTTTCCAGGTCCTGAAGCTTTGAAAAGTCGTCCGGCAACTGATAGTTAAATACCTATCGTACCAGAGGACAATTATCGAAACTCTTAGCCGACATATTTCACTAATCAATGCAATCTACCAGAAGTTAATCAAGTTTTATCGACTCAACTTGAGTGCGCCTTTACCTCCAGCTATTCACAAAGCAATTCTAAACTTTTATTCGAGACGCAATATTTACGAGCGAGCGACCAGGCTACTCGGGGCAATTAAATTCTCGTATCTAGAACTGAATAAATTCATTGCGATCAATATCACGCTTCCGACTTGTGCCAGACTCGGCTAGTAAAATATTTTCATATCTTTTAAAAACGACTGGAAACACCTATGTTCCATGAACAACGGAATAAAAAGTAGAAACTGGAACCCGGTCATTTGTAAAGAAAAGAGTCCCGATAAAACTAGAACTATCGAGTAATCGGATTGACTTTCCCCAATTTTTCTACACGAGCTACAAAAATACATTTATTCGTATCTTAATTCACTTATATTTCGAAGAAACGTTTCCGCTCTTCTGATAATCGTAACAAAAGAAATCAGAAATGCGTCACGAGATGCAGTGTCTATCTCATCGGAAAATATGAAGCATTTCTAGTAAAATACTTTCGAAGAGCAACGGGGTTAATTATTTCTTGTTTAAAAACTGAATTAATCTGCAACCGATCCAGTATTTTCATCCAGTTTATGAGAAAATGTGGTGATCGTAACGAAAAGGGTGAAATAAGACAACATAAATCGCTTCTGTTCATTCGAAATCGCGGTAACAGCTCGCCGCGCTATAAATTGTACGTGCGGACCCCTTAAATTCAAGGTAAACACACAGAGAGGAGAAAAGAGAGAGAGAGAAAATGGTCCCGTATTGGAAATGCATAGATAACGCGTCGTCAGCCAGCCGTGTACCAGGAGTTTGTAAACGCGGCGACCTGTGAACCTGGCAGTGGTCCAGAACTCGCGTCAAGACAGAAAGAAACCACCGATTACAGCCACCCTATCTAGCGTGCCCGTACCCGAAGGGTGGATAATTATCTCGAACGTTGTCGAAATCGTCCCCTTTGTTGGGACAACGGTCCAACAACGACTCAGACGAAAAATCTACCGATAACACGCCGACAACTTGTTTATGTTTAACGAGAAACACAACGGAAAGGTTTCAGTGGACTGCTCGTTCTCTTTGCGACTGGAAATTCCGCCGAATGAACCTTCCTTCTAAACCCAAATTGTGGCAACTTCACTAACCCTTCGTAGAAGAAAATTTTTTTTAATTGTAACAATTGTTTGTATAACAAATCGTATTGTATATATATTAATTTCTCGTCATTTGAATAGCTATGAAATTCATTTATAGGTTAGGATTTGAATATCGGAGTCGCCATTATGGCGGCGTTCGACCACGAAGAGTTGGCATCACGTAGAAACTTCCAATTATTCCTGATTCCAATAAATTAAATGACCAGAACATTGCTCAAAATTCCCTATGAGATGAGAGAAGCTTGAATTATCAGTCCTCGTTCGAAGTATCGTTAAATACCGAGCGAATCGACGCGTTAATCCTCAGTGATCCGGCCATTTTCGTCGATTCGCTTCATTTCAGTCGGAATAAAAGACGAATTTCGCGACTCGGAATGAACTGCGCGGCAGCGGCAATGCAAATTACGTTTCTATAGCGCAGCCAACAGGGTGCAAAGGGTTAAATATCCATTTTTAACGAGCACCGATAGCGAGGAACGCGTTAAAGGGACGAAACGGGGCGCACGTTCGCCGACTCGGAAACCGCGAGTCGTCGACTCCGTGATTGTGCGGCGGCTCCGATGCCTCCTTGACCCTCTCTGACCCAAATATTTTCCCTCGCGACGGCCACCGTGCCGGATATCACCGTGGATCGCGGCGAACTCGTACGAACGACCGCTCTCCGCATAGCCATTCGTTCGACTGGACAATTAACCCTTCGACGATGAATGTCGTCGCTTTGGCGACACCAAGCTTTCATATTTAAAATGCAATCAAGTCATTTAGTCACGTAATTATGTTGGACCAATGGGCTATTCGATGCAGCTTCCGGAATTATCAGAAAAGCAATGCTAGTAAGTCTATCGTACTAATATACCTAAGTACTTACGTCAATTACCATTTGACTTGTTCAAAGACTAACGATTCTAATTTTCAATATTAAATCTTACACTTTGCGATGTCGAAATTCAAATCTATATCACCCTAAGTTACAGCGCAGCTTATCCACCACATAAACATCGTCTAATTACGTTACGAAATACTCGAGTTTGCATAAAGATCCTGCGTCCAACCACACCCCTTCGCTCCATCGAAACATCAAATCTGCCAATCCCTTTGTTTCCTCGGCCCCTGTCCGAAAGGATTCACCTGTTCTCGCGCTGGGAACCGAGTAACTCCGCGTCGCCGCCGCCAACCCACCCCCAACCTCCAAGTATACCAACCCCCGCCAGCCGGAGCGCGGAGGACACGCGTGGAACTCCCGTCGAGTACAGCTGCACTCACCGCCAATGGCGTAGAACGCTCGGCGAACGGCTGGCCGACCTTTCTCTCCCGACTTTCCGTCACCTGGTCGTTCACTGTGCAATTACACGCGTGTTTCGCGCTCGAAGATTCCCCCGAATCGTACTTGGTCAGGTGAAAATATGCGTGGTTCGTTTGCGCGACGCCGCCTCGGTCGGACAATTGATCCACGCGCTCCACTTTTCGCGGTGCTACCTTCTCGCGACTGATCCTCTAAGGAACTGCTGCCACTCGAACCCGAACTCTATACATTTTCATCGGAGACGAAAGATTTCTATGGATTTTATCAATTCCATCGATCCCCTCGAAATACCGTTTAAATCCAAATCTAGGTACTTGTCTTTAGGGTATCGGCCAGGAGAGGACCTCTCTGTTCGTCGTTGCAACGTTCTAAGAACAGATTGAAGATATATCGGTTCTCTCGCCATTAGATTTCTCGATCCTGTACATTCCGAGGTGTATCGGTTCTCCGAGAACTATGAGATCTCCGGCTTCTTCCGAGTCGAATTCCTCCGCGAGGTCAGGGTTTCACGAAGCTACCGCGTTAATCCGAGCCATCGTCTCTGTATTTCTTGCCGTCTACTGTCAATCACGCGAGAACGAACGTTCCTCGTCCGATCAGGATCGGACAGGTCTAATCCGGCGATAGACGCGTGTCTCCTGCAGCGGGTATCCATTCGAAATTAACAGCTAGCTGACCAGTCACGAGTCGACTCGTATTTCCACAACCGACCGCACACGAATTCGGTTATTCGATCGTTCCAACGTACTATACGTAAGCAAGGTAAGCCTATCGAATTTAAACGAATAATTTTCGGATAAGACGATGGTTCGGCAAGATGTTGAGACTATCGCGAGTCACTCTAGAAGCGTTTCCCTCGAACAGATGCCGCGTTGAAAGTGACTACCCCGAAGCACCGTCCAACCGACCGTTACTTTCAGGAAAAGGTTCGCTTGCCAGAAATACCGTCGACGAGAACTCACGATAATATTACTCTAAAATGGACAGCCAACTTCAGAAGCGTGTCCCCTCCGGGCCGATCGTAATCAGTCCTAGTCGGTGTCACGAGTTTCGACGCACGGAACAGAGAAATAGGGGATGAAGGAGGAAGAGAGAAGCAGCGGGGCTGGGAAAAGAGACGGAGAGTCCGGTGGCGCACCACGCGTTCCACTTTTCACGGTGCTACCTTCTCGCGACTAATCTTCCGAGGAACTTGCGTCTGCCTTTAAAATATCGCACGGTGTCCTCGCTAGGACACCATAGAGACGACTAGTTCTCTCAAAGGCGTGTCGGTTATTTTGCTACTGCATCTCTCGACGCTGTACACTCCGAAGCGTATTACTTCTCTCGAGAACTATTAGATCTTCGGCTTGTTCCAAGCGGAACTTCTCTTCTGTGCAGTCGGAGTTTCGCGAAAAGCAACACCCTAATCCAAGCCATCGTCTCCCGACTGGTCCACACGGCGGCGAACGATTCTCGTCGAATCGGACAGGTCCAATCCAGCGATACTCGCGTGTCCCCTAAATCTAGGTGTCCATTGCAGACTGAAACCACCACCAGTATCTCCCAAGATCATTACGCGTGAACGCGGAAGCACTGTCGAAATCATCGTCACTGTCGAGGTAGCACCCTTCGTCGACCGAAAATACTTTATTCACGGATGGACACAAACGAACACCTAACCCAACAGAAACTCGCCTGCTCCAGTTGAATCCGAATTAGTCCTAGTCTCGACGAAAGTACCACGGGAATAGGGAACAGGAAAGAGACAAAGCGGCAGAGAGGATGCGAAAAGAGAAGGAGAGTCCGGTGGCGCACCATGCGTTCCACTTTCAACGATACTACCTTCTCGCGACCGATCCACAGAGCACCGAGTGATTCTCGTCCGATCGGACAGGTCCAATCCAGCGAGCACCTACACCTAGCTGTTCATTCGAAGCCGAAACCATCGGCAGTCTGCCTGGACACCCCCCCTCGCGAACATTAAAACCGACTAGCTCGGAACACCGTCCGTCCGATCGTCACTATCGAACCAGCATCCTCCGCGAACGGAAAGTACTTTTACTCACAAATGGACAGCCGAGCCAAGAAACTCGTCCCCCGCGGTCCGAACGCGAGCAGCCCCGCCGAAGGTAACACGGAAACAACGGAGGGAAGACGGAGAGAAAGCAACAACGGTAGAGGGAACAGAGAGGGACAGTCCGGTGGCGCACCACGCGACCGCAACGATCATCGAGCAAGAGAGAGGCGCGCAGAGTAGGGCGGCAGGGGGGCTGTTATCGCGGAAAATGGGACTCGCCCGATTCCGATGGATCCCGGCGGCGAATCATCCGCGTTCGTACCGATCACAGTAATCCCGGCGTGGTTCGTCGCGGTGGTCGGCGGCCGTGGTCTCCTTTGGCGGTGGCTCCGTCCGGTGTTATCTCGGCCGGCGCAGGAGGGTGGCGGCGGTTCTGTCCATCGCGTTTCTGGATCGTATCGCCCGAGGATCGATCGCGGTCGGGTGCACGCGCGCTGACCGGTCGCGGTCGACGCGGGCTACGCGGGCTACGCGGGCTACGCGGGCTACGCGAGCCAGTAGCGTCCGGGTTCCGCGTTTCCTCCGTTGATCACTCGGCGAGCGTCATCGTCCCCCGGCGCCTCGGCCACGAGCGGCGCTCGCGCGAGCGACTCCGCCACCCCCGATTACGCGCGTCGCGTTCCAGAGCTCCGACGCGTGCTCGCACGCCGAACACCGATCGCCGTGCACCGCGGACTGCAACGTATCTCCGCGCCTCCCCGTCCGTGTGGCCGTCCCTGCGAGCGTGGGCGTGTGCGGGAGAGAGAGAGAGATAGCGTGTACTCGCGCAGACGGATCCCGAAACCCAGCCGTGCGGCAGGCTGACCGAGTGGCGACTGACGACTCACCCTCCGCGGCGGCGCTGGCTACCCCCGAACCACCCCCTCGCGCTCCCCCACCGAGGCGAGAGCTTCATACCGTTCTCCTCGACCCGCGCGCACCCTCTTCACGCCGACGACCGAGTCTTTCTCGTTTCCTCCGTTTCGCCGCTCTGCGAGTTTCTTCGAATTTCTACACGCTTCTCTTGCCCCTTCGCTGGAGGGGGCCGGGAACGGGGTGGTTCCCGAGCGAAACTTTTTCGTTCCGCGCCGAACGACCCCCTCCCCGCGGCGAACGGACGAGTCCCCGCTCGCTGATTGATCCGAGATAGTTTTGCGGAGTATCAAACGGGGTGACCTTCTCGGTGTTGCCCTGGTCATGGGTGTATATAGAGATGCGTTCGTCTTTTCGGCTTGACTTTCCGTGTTGCCGTTATATTTCCCGATTGGCCGTTCCTGTGGCTGCCCGATGTTAGCGATCGTTTTGTATCATTTTATGGGGGTTGATCGCATTTCGTAGGACAGAGTCGTTGCGGTGCCGGCGTTTCCGCTCGAGGCAACAGCAACGCTAATGGAGGAAAACCAGTTGAAATTGAAATATGGGAAGGACGATAGAGTCACCGTGGGCGAAAGTGATCGCAATGCTGTTGCTCTTCGCGCTGCGCGTAAGACGAGTCCCTTCCAGCTCGGCGCCAGCACCATCGAGCAATCGACGATCGCCTGAAACAATGTCAATCGGAGGACGAGCAAACCGTATTAAACTCCACTCGCCACCGGTCACGGAACTCTTCGTGGAAGACTGACGGAAGCGTCCGTCGTCTCCGTCCGACGCGAAGGGGTTGCGATAGCCAACGCAGACGCTAGCGTGACCTGAGGGATGAAAACAGTGGAAGGCCCGAGGAGCGGCGATAACCGGGTTACTCTTTGATTTTCACGCTCCGTCTGCCTCGCACGAACAGAGAGATCGTCCTCGAGGAATCTCTGGCTCGACTCGATTCCGTGGGGGATCTTCACGGCTACGAACACTGCGACGCGTCCTCTTCAATGCCTCCAAATTCAAACATTACGATCGTTTTCGTACCCGCTATTCTTCGCAATGAAGTTCTCGACAAAGGTCTGAGAACTAATTCTGTACCGACAAAGAAGATATATTATATTCTTCTTCGCCCCTTGGCTATTGTGGTCGCCAAAAAGCCCTTGAAAAATTTCGCTTCAATTCCAATTCAGCAATTCCATCTTCCGTTGGTCGTACATTATATAATCTGATTATTTTAGATCGTTTTAATGTAGTTCGATTCAGTGTCGCCATGGTTTCGAAACCCTTTCCTAGAAATCCGCGTTGACGCAACGTTCTGCCGTAGTGAAAGGGTTAATAAACTGTGCGATTGTCGAACCGAGTGGGCTATGGCCATTTCCCAAACGATTTCCTTCGTTTCCGTTACTTGACGGTGAACGGTTTAAAATCAAAGTTCTACTGCGTCAAACTGGTCCACAGAGTGTCCATTGCCAGTCGCAGTGCTGGCGGATAGTCGTAAAACCGTTCGTAATGGAGGCGTTTCACAGCAAGAAACTTTGAAGAAAGCTCTCCAGTTCGAGGGTTCAACCGCTGGGATTTGGACGGGGAGAATCGAGCGACAGCCAGTGGCTAGAGGTTTTCCGGGTGACACCGGTTTATTAGGTTAATAGAGACGGAACGCGGGTACGCGCGTCGACACGCGGGACACCGCGCCGCGGACTCTGCGGAAACGGCCGGAAGAGTGGACCCCTCCAGGACCGTCTCGTTATCCGCGAAACGTGTTTACCGTTTTAATGAACGGCGCTTTAATTACTCGGCCGAGCGCATAAAGACGGGGCCGGCCGCCATTGTGCCGGCCTCAAAGCAGTCCTCGAGGAACGCCCGTCAAAAGGTTCGGACTCCGACTGTGGTCCTGTCGCTTCGAGAGGCTGGATCGTCGCTGGATCACAAAGACTTGACCGTTTGCACTCGAATATCTTTACAATCGCGTACAGGTGATAGTTTTTGGGGTCAACTTACAGAAATCGTACGTGAATCGAGGAACAAGGCTTTGTTTCAATAGATCGATGCATCGCAGTTTGATCGATTAATTAATAATATTACAACGAATGATATTAAAAGACGCGGTGAACATACGTTTGTTTGTTTGTTGAGATTCGTGTAACAAGGTCAATATTAAGGACTCTTACGACCACAGCCGCTAATAACATCCAACCTCTCACTCGGAAGACTCTCCCGAAGTGCCCCTAAAAAGGAGGAACATCTTATCGCCAAAGAAAATGGTATTCCCAAGAAACTTTCCGCCGAAAGAAACCCGCTGAGCATTCGATACAGCGAAGAAACCCTGACCACTCAACGCTAGAACTGCCGAACGATAAAACCGACTCTCGTATTTTCTTCTCGAATTTATACAAATACATTTACAGAGATGTCCAGCTTGCGTTCATAAGAATTAATCAATTACTTGGCAGTGTCAACGAAAATGATCCGTGTCTTCTCGATGATCGCGACAGAAGAAAAATAGCTCATTCTGGTACAGTGGAACCCTGTACGGCGCAATTAAAAAACTCCCCGTTATACGGATTTCGCGTTAAACTCCATTTTCAGATACCGCTCCTTCTGTCTCCGCTCGTATTATTCTCTCGCGAAGAATCTCCGTTTCATAATTATTCCCCAGCAATCTGTTAATCGCGCGGAGGCAGTGCCGCTGTAGCTCCGGCGTTAATGCGGGGTAATCCAGGTCGTCGCGACGTTCCTGAAGGAAGCACGGAGAGTCGAAAAACGCAGGAAGAACGTGTCGATGGCGAGGGGAAGGGGCGAGAAAGCGGGAGACGCGAAGAAGCCGGGGGGTTGGCTCGATCGAAGTTGTCGAAGGGAGGGCGCCACCTCGCCGGCCACCCCATTTCCATCGGCTCCCGCGGGCCGCGCACTTATCACCCCTATCATTACCATACTGGTTTGTCATCCCGCTTAATGAGCCGCGAACACCGTCCGCGTTATCCGAGCGCCTTCGGCTCGATTCAGACCGGCGGTCGGCTGTACGACCGGTTCGCGATCGAGAGGAACAGTCGAATCGCGTCGAGACGTTGCAGTTTAGAAAGGAGAAACTCAAACTACTATGTAATGTGTGACTCGACGTCTACATTATTTTCGACGGTAACTTTCAATGGTAATTTTCTCACGATCAACGAGACTCCTCCGCTGTTCTCATTTTCGACTCTCATTTTCGACTAGCAGTTTTCGGATGATCCGCGTGTACAACAGCTACTCCGGACACCTCCCTTCGCTGTTGTGGACTGGGAAGTAGGGGCGAACAACAGCTCGGCGATTCCGATATAAGGGTAATCTCGGGGCGCGGAAAGCTCACTCGCGAGCATCGCCAACGCTACCTGCAAGGAGTATCGGAGAAGTTAGAAACGGGATTGGTGGTTTTGCAGGAGGATCTCGGAGCGGTTCCACACTCGTGGTTTCATCTACTTAGCGGACTTTTCAGATTGCAGTCCTCGAGGCACGTTACAGAGACTAGGATCCTTCTTCCTGTGGACTGTTTCGAATGTTCAGCTTTTAGTTTTGGATGTGTAGGGTAGATAGATGTCTAACTAGAATTAATCGATTCGAAAAGCTCATTATTGCTCGTTGCAACGTCGCGAAGTACTGAAACAGACCCAACATAAACAACCGATAAAGACACAAGGGAGGAGCACGGGGATAATTGAGAAATAAATAACTCATCGAAGGAATAGAACGGAAGTTCCAGTGAAATCGAATGATACGATTGATCCCGGGATGGGAGATCATCCGCGTTAGCGATCGCGCATTTGGAAATCCATTTGGCCGGCAGCCAGTCGAGAGGCCGGCCGGCCCGTGTATCTAGCTTAAAGCACTCGGAAATCGCGCGTAATTAATTCCAGCCCCCTTTTTCGCGAGCTGCCGGAGCTTTGCCCGTTCCGACGCTTACGGAAATCTTGAAGCCGAGGACATAATCGCGGCTGACGGGTCGCCGCGCACTGCTCTTTCATAAAAGTTTTACGAGCCCGGGATCTGTCTCGACGGAGATCGGTCGGAGACACGTGACGAGGACAAGATAAACCGCACTCCAGTTCCCAGAAGCGCAGTCCAATCATTCCGACAATTTTTACGAGCCGAGCTGATCTCGACTTTTAACGTGCCAGGAAGCGTGTAGAACAATCAATTTCATAAAAATACAGTAAATTGCGGTAGATATTTTTTAAGTAAAAAATTACCTTACCGTTTAGCGAGTACAGCCAGGTCCTCGAATTCGCAACGGTTCGCCCGAAATGGATCAGTGTGTCGCGCCATTGCGCAAAGATCGCAAGAATGTTGCTGATTTGGCCAGTGAACTGTGGCGAAACGTGACAATCCCATAAATCAAACTTACTTTATTCACGAAGGAACGAGTGACGCTTCGTTGCGAAATGAAATGTCATGAGAATTGTCAACGGTTCATACGATATTCATTGTTTCGTGGCAAATATAAGTGGTATTAGAAACAATTATTAACGATTTGGTATCACAAGTCTGATGGTTACACTATCGTCTAGTTACTCGCGTTAGTAAATATTTTTATTTCGGGATTAATCTTTTTATTGCAATTGTTTGTAGGCTTCAATCTGCTTTCGTTACGTTGAAGCACTTTCGTTAACCTTAAAGAGGACAGTCGAGTGTAAAGAGCTAAATATATCTTCTTAAGAATAAAGAATATTTGTGCAAAAGGAAAGAGGGAAAAAGATTGTGGGGAAGAGGAGAGGAACGAAAGAGCGTTACGTCGTTAACGAAGCACGACGGCGCTTCTTCTCGACGACCACAACGACGGAGAAGAAAGCATTGGTATTCGCGGCACGATCGTACACGTGTTACTTCACGTTTTTCCGGGTTAAGGGAGGACTACCCGAGCGGAACTCGCTCTCTTCTCATCATTTGGTATGCCATTAATTAATTTGGCGCTCGAGAGCCAGCCAGCCAGCCAGACGCGACTCGCAATTAGTGCCGGGAAATCAAAATGGCACGTGTGCGCGCCAGCTGCTCCCGTAAATATGGCGGCCCGGTCTCGGGAACGATGCTGCGCGGCGTATCTTTCGAATGTTATCGCGATTCCACTGATCTGTTCCCTAAATTCCGTGCCTATAATAGAAATTTAAACTTTTTACTATCGCGAGTCATCGTAGAAATTCACAAAATAATCAAAACTTATTTCACTTCGTGATTTGAACGGCTACAAATACCAAATATAGAAGTATACCGTAATGAAATGTTTAATTAAGGAATCGTGAAAATCGATGACGTGCTGCAGTATAATCTTTGAGATATGCATACATCTATATAGAAATATCACGAATATCTGGGAACATGCGAACAGCACGAGCACCGAAACAATTAAATAAAATGTGTTCTGTTTATCTCACGGTTTCGATCGTTTCTTTAACGAAATCTAGAGATCACGAGCGGCGATTTTACAGGGAAAAGGGAGCCAGTGTCGAAGAAAATGGAAGGAAAACAGTGAGTCGACGAATCAGTCCGCACGCGATCCCACGATTTGCAGGTTCACGGCTTCCAAGGACGACCAGCCCGCCTACAAAGCAAATATAATTCACGAGCATCCACCGTTCGCCTTCTTTTCATTTATTCTTTCGCAATTTCGTATTCCTGACCGACGGAAGCCAACAGTCAGGCGTTCCTCATCCGTTAACCTTTATATTAGCAACCGTTCTTTCATTTTGACGAAAATTCTTTTCCGTTTGACGAAATTGCTTCGAATGTCCATTTCTTCGACACTTCTAGATAAATAAAACTTTCTGAATGATTTAACGAATATTAAGAAATAAAGAAATACGGAAATAGTATTAAATGAAATCAAATATTCTGTAAAGATATTGTAATACCCAAGCGTGAGGTGATCGTAAAAAATTTGGCTGTTGATATAACCGTTAATCTACTTCCGGTGGACGAGTATCGTCGCCATTCGAATTCCCGATCCTCCTCGACTCCGTATTCGACGGTTTAAGGGGGTGAGCGACGCGAGACGATAAACGGCCCGTTCTTCTTGCGATATTATCCGGCCTCGACTATAAATTCGAAGTCGGTCGGGCCGTTGTAACGGAAGCGGCGAAAACGACCGTGAACGCAATGCGGAAGAATACGATGCACATCACGGTCACGCATGCACGGACTTCTCCCCGTGCCACGCTCGGCCTTGAACCACTTTTTCTGCCCTGCATTTTCCCCTTCGCGAACAGACGCGAAACCATGCGTTCTCAACATTTCAAATGCGAAATTTTTACAAATGAAAATGCGTTTATTCCTCCATGCGTTACGTAAGACAGAAACATCCTAGGGAAAAATGATTTAGAGAACATGAAAGTAGAAGTATTAGGCTTTATAATGAGTCCAGGAAAGATGTTGAATGATTTTTCATTGTAAAGTTATAAGTATTTAAATATCGGAATTTTGTTAGGTTATAATGTAACGAGTCTTTATTTTAGAGAATTAATTAATTATCTTTGGAAAATGCAGTTCCATTGTTGCATTAAATGTATGTATAAGAAAAATACAAGATAATGCCATCAGGGAATCAAAGAAGTAGATCAACTTCTGAATGAGACCATAAATGATGAAGTAATGAGACCTGTATAGGAGCTGTATTGATCAGTTTTTGTTTAAGTAATGGGCTTAAAGGGACTATACACTCTGTGGCTTATTACTGAACATGGAAGGTTTATTAATTGCTACCTTCGTATTGACATGCTGCCATCTGCATGCATACTCTATAAAGACTTCAAAGTCTACCAGTTCATGATAATCCTAAGAGTCGGTATAAGAAAATTTATTATAACAAAGGTAAGATATCAACAGAACGTTTTATTTACAGGATTAAAAACAAACTAGATTTTGAGTGCGCTTATTCTTTAGGTTTCTCCTCTTTCTTTTCCTCTTTCTCTACAAAACCACTCTTGATACCCACTTTCTGCAATTCTTGTACTAACTCTCCATTCCTGTGCATTTCCAATAGGATGTCGCATCCACCCACAAATTCACCATTAATGAACACTTGTGGTATCGTGGGCCAGTTGGTATAGTCCTTAATACCTGATTGCAAAAGAAATTATTCCAGCTTTGATAAGACCTTATTATTACAACTTTTATTGGAAACAATCAATGTTCTGGATAATAACAATTACCTTGTCTAAGTTCCTCGTCTTGAAGAACATCGTGCGCGTCATAGTTGACATTGTGCATCCTCAATATTTGAACAACCGCATTACTGAAACCACATTTGGGTTCTTCCGGTATACCTTTCATGAAGACTACCACCTTGTTTTGCTAAGAAAGGATCAACCAATATTCTGTGACTTGTTATTAAGAACTGACAACCCGTAATACTAAACTAATCTTTGTATCTTAAATCTATGCCCTCTTTCTTGTACTTCAATAGAAGTAATACGAATTTTTGGTAACAAAGAGCTGACATGAAATACAAACTAACACACTCGCTTGCGTTATTAAATTACAAGTAATTGATATCTCGAAACTTCAAATACTGACAAATAAAATTATAGAGAATTTCATTCACATTATATTAAGAACGTAGAATCACCAGCTTACTTTAACAAGATTTCCAATTTTATCCAGTTTCGTCGCGAAGCCTCTGACGGCATTATAAAATCTAAATGGAATCATGTCTCTGACAGTGGTGTGTTATGTCTGTCGACAGAAGCTTTAATTTGTTAATAAAAAAAGTACACCATTTAAGAGGTTACCCGGCTTAGACACAAATCGTGGATGAGCGCATAGCATTTAGTGCCGCCATCTTAATTGACTATTACCTAACAAAAAAGCATGCCATCTAGCGATCATATAAATTACTACCTCGAAGTCACCTACAGATGTTAAGTGTGCAACATCGGAGACAAAGTCTCCTAAGGTATTCAGTCTATCTCTTACCTGTCGTCGGTGATATAATTTTCTTACCAATTACAGATAAAATATGTTAAAGCGAAAATTACTATAAGACGATATGTCAGTGCGAATCCACAATCTGTTCCGATCATTCTATTTTAATTCACAGCAACTGCCGCTAGATAGCCAAACTGTCACCCTCTCGAAAAGGATCATGAAAATATTCAATGCCTCGACAAAGGGAAGTAAATTGTAGGATCCAACATCTGCTAACGATCTTGTCGGTGATTCGTATTCGAGAGACGTTGCATTAGACATTTCGCTTTGAAAATATTCTCAGGTTTTCGACTAACAAAGATCGTGAAACGTCTATCGATCCTGCAGCCCTCCGATAATGAAGTCACACGAAGAGGTATCCCGACAATTTTTGTCGTCTCCGAGCTCTCACGCTACTTAATCTAAATTCTCATTGAAACACTGCACGCATACATCTTTCGTAACTATTGCAAGCCATGATTACGTAATGTGTTATTATTTTAAATTATATGAAATCATCCTTGCGCAATCTACTTCGAATGTATTTCATGATTATTCATAAAATATTTATTACCGTGCTTGCAACTATTTCTCCCATGACAATCTGCGATCGTCGAGCAATTGAAATTATACATCGAATTACGATAAATAAAGAATAATTTTCAAGAGAGAAACCAATGATACGAGTTTCGTGCGACAGACACGGTGGAACAGTATTTCCCAGCCACTTCAAATTCGATCTACATATATACGTATGTATATCAACGTTCGTGGCCTATTTACGCGAGCTCCTAGTACAGGTCTTTACTTACGAGTCATTTTCTATAAACTTTAAGTCTGCAATTTCGTCGATGTAAGGGAACAGTAACAAGGCTGCTCAAACTTCGAATGTAAATGTCACTGCCTCGTTTGAACCTATTCACGAGGTCATCACAGACTCGTCGAGTCTGTAAAAATTCCAGTAACCTAGGAACACAAACATACGTCTGCGCAAGAAATTCTTTTCGGTGACGCTATCCTGTTTTGTGGCGCGATTACTTGCATATTCATAAATATAGTAAACTTATCTTATCTCCTTCGATACGGTATCAGCTCGACTAAAAGCACGCTCAAGATCTCTTTAGGGGAGCCGTTGCCAAATTATTTCACCGTTAATCCAGGAAGAATGTTCGTTAACCTTCATTCTCAAATCTTAATATGAAGTCCGAATAAAAGAATAATACAGCTAATTCCGCTCGTCGCTCGAACACCGATAAATAAGTTAATTACCGTTTCCGTTGTTCAGCGTCATCCCGATGCGAACCTAATTTACTCGCCAGTGGGCAACCATAGCGGATTTTTCTCGTTCTTAAATAACCGTGACGCGCGCGTGGGTTTTTTTATCCGAGTAGACTATATTTACACGTCGAGTTGAGTCTGGTCGAGTGCATTTTCCCCGTGACGTAACGGTGAAAAATTGTTACGGGGAAAACTCGTTAGCCGACGCCGCACGTTCGTAGCACGTGGATGTCCTTTCGAAATCCATGACGTCACGTCGAAATCATGGTCATAGCGAGCGATCACCATGGAAACTCGCCTCGCGAACCTACGCGAGGACGCCCACGAGATTTTAAAGTTCGCCGGGTACACGCGTCGCGGCGCCCAGCTTCACGGACCAAGTCCTTGCGATAGGTCACGGATGAAAGCCACAAAAATGGCAACAGGTTAAATGTTCAACAAATATTCCGACCGCCTTGCTTTCGTCGCGACGTCTCCACCTAACCTAAACTTCCTGCCGTCAAAGAATGCCGGATAAAC
The DNA here is from genome assembly GCF_051020985.1 of Nomia melanderi. Classification (NCBI taxonomy): domain Eukaryota; kingdom Metazoa; phylum Arthropoda; class Insecta; order Hymenoptera; family Halictidae; genus Nomia; species Nomia melanderi. Next base: position 509,420 of record NC_135002.1, on the reverse strand, counting down.
GTTCGATTCGACGTTACGCTATTTTCCTGCGTTCCGTCGAATCCGAATTCACCGGAATTCGCCGGGCGTGGATAGACGATTCTTCGATCGGTTAACCTAACTTTCGAATCGCGGAGTCTTCGATCGACGCAGTGAATGCCACGGGATTTCGTAGAGCGAAATACAGAAAGCAAAAATATAATATTCAGTCAGAAATGTTTTCGATTCGATTTGGGTCACCGGTGACCCCCATGGCGTTCAACGAATTATCGCGCAAACTAAATAGAATCTCGCGTCGAGTGGCAAGACGGCCTTCCAATGGGCGTGTACATTTTTACGATTGCGTAAGCTCCGAGGGGCTTACTTATTGTCCACGGTTACACATTCGCGTTATAAGATTACGTGACGTAACGAAGTTGAAAGAAGCACGGCGTTTCCTACTTCTCGCCGCGTCGTTTCGCGCGACGTCCGCTGCGACGAGGAGCGAACGACTCAGCGAAAAGCGACGCAGCGTCGGAATTCCAGCATCGGAGGAATATTCGGTTGCGAGCCGGCCTGAAACAACCGGGACGTCGTCGTTCCGGAGGAAAACGCGTGCGTCCGCCTCGGCCGAGAGGCTCGGTCGGCAAGGCAGAGCGCGCGAGGTTACGTCCAGCGACACACGCAACGATCACACGTGATCTCGCGCGACGACCTTGCGTTCGGTGGTACTCTCGGTGAAACTGCGACTACAACGCGACTGCACGGCAAGAAACGGCGGCTACGCGAGTTTAGAGCTCGCCGGGCAGGGGAGCGAGGGGAGGCCAGGTAAGGGGTCAGCAGCGGAGGGAATAAGGGACGAGCCGGAAGGGCACGTTAGCGGGATCACGATGTTCGGGGTCTCCGCGATTGTCGCGCTATTTTACGCGGGCCGCTTCAACGCGGCCGCAGCCGTGACGATGGGTTTCACTTTGCCGCAATGTTGCCCGCCGTTGCCGGTTAATGCATTTTCACTCGTGGGGATGGCGACGCTAAATGATACGGTTTCCTGTTCACGGGAAACCCGAAACTCCCGCTGAGGCCAGGTAGACCAAAACTCTAGCGGCGTGCAACCTCATCGGATGCCTGAAAATATTGCTCGCCGGGAATATTTTAGCGGCGTTACTAGAACGGAACTTTTCGCGTAAATAAGCGTCCAATCGACACGCTGCTCTCTCTCTCTCTCTCTCTCTCTCTCTCTTTCTCTCTCTGTGTGCCTCGGTTTTTCTTTATTTCTTTCCGCGAGGAAGGGAGAGCGAACGTTAGGCAATTATATTTCGTGTACAGCGTGAAACGGGTTAGGAATCCGTGTCAGCGATAGCAATACGATTTCGGGGAGAGAAGGTGAGGCACGAACGTTCGTCAGGTCGTCTCGATTATCCTCGCGAGGCGGCCTGGTGGGGGAGGTTGTCGTCACTGGCGAGCATCTGCGACGGAGAACAAACCGTTGGAGGGAAAGGGAACGGACTACGGGGCCCGAGAGGGACGGAGCGATCCGGCGGACGAGGAACGCCGAGCCGGGGATAGTGGCACGCGCGACGAAGAGGGAGAAACCTTACGCCGATTCCTCTCGAGGTCGAACAGGAACGAAACAGAAAAAGACAGACCGGTCGGTCGACCGTACCGGCGCAAACGCAACGAAGGCGACGCTCCTCGGCTAGAAACACGAGAAAAAATCGTCGCGCACAGCTTTACCGCGTCTCTCATTTCAATTTGCCAGGAGAATCGTCCGCGAGGTTCTCGAACCGTGTCCGACTGTTCTATCCGGCGTCGGATCGCGGCGAGTCTCGATTTTGGATAACCACGGTCGACGCTGGAAACGATAAGCGCCCGAAAAAATTCCCTCTTCGGACGTGACCGCAGAGAAACCTGTTCGACCGTACAAAAGAAATCTCGATGAAAGCACTCGGTTTTTAAATTGAACGTTACAATATTTTAGGTAGAAACTTATACCGGGACGCTCGTTTCGCTACCGCGAGGAAACATAGGATCGCGTCGATCGAAAAGGATCCACGAGCGATCGGATCGGAATAAAAGTAGAAGAGAAAAACTTGGGCAGATGCGCAGCCGAGGAAAACAATGCGAGACAGCAACGAACAAACGGTTCGCTCGTCGGAGAGAGAAGGAAGCGTAATCGTATAGCCCGAAAAGAAGGAACGGCGAATAGCCGAGTAAAGAGCGGCAAAGGGGGCGGGAGGGGGGCAGAGAGAGAGAGAGAGAGAGTGCGAGTAAGCAAGCAAACGAGTCGGCTGGCGAGCAAGTGGGGAAGAAGAGAGAGTGGAAGGGAGAGAGTGCCACGCGACGCGCCCACCGGAGCGACAGAGAGAGAAGAGGCGGTCCGAAAGAAGTGGGGCTAGGGGGAGAAGTAAATCGAGTGGCTTGGTGAGCGGCGGACGGTATCCTGTGTATGGTCGGGGGCGGGCGGACGGCGAGGGGGGCGAGGACAAATGACGAGGCGCGCGAGCCATCAGGGCCGTATGCTGGAGAGCACGCGATACGCGTTCCAGGAGCCGTGGCTTGCGCGCGCGACCTTAACCCTTAACCGGTTAATAAAAGTAATGCGACTGCGAAACAGATAATACGATCGGACGCTCCGCTCTCGACGCGACGCGTCTCGTTCGTCGATAAGAATTTTCTCAACGATACTTTTATCCTTTCGACGTATTTTCCGTGATATTTTCCAGAAAGATTCCGACTGGTCGAACGTTGTACTCGAGGACGGTTCCGAAATACAGGATTCTCGGATAAACTGATATTTCGCCGTTGGCTTTCACGAGCGAGGGAACGCACGGCGAGAGAAAGTCGCGCGGGACCGCGGCAAAGGGACCGAGGAAATTTTTGAAGGATGCGGTTCGCCAGTCGCGCGAAGGAAAACGCGGTGATTTAAAGGAACGTTCGAGGCGAAGAACGGCCAAGGACTCCGACCGCCGAAAGGTCGGCCCGCAAGACGAAAGAATCATCGGGCACGATAAATTGAGCATCGGCAGCTGCCGCGCCAGGCTGCGGAATATCGGCCGAAAGACAGAATCTCCGGCATCTGTCTCGCTTCCCAGATAGCACGCTAAAAAGTAGCAGGTTAGAACCGAGAGACGCATAACTTCGTGTTTACTGGCCGGTTACCGGTAACCCGGGCTAGCCGTAACCCGGAGAATACGGGGACGAGGATGGGAATCTTTTCGCGAAGGACGGAGAACGCGGAGCGGCGTCGGCGGGAGCGAGAGGAGGAGTCCGAGCCGCGAACCGGCAGCGAAGCGGGAGCGAAGCGGGAGCGAACGCGAGGCTAGAGGGAGACGGACGTCGAAATAGAACGGAAAGGCATGCGGAGGACAAGAGAGGAACTGAAATAGAGAGTGGAAGAGGATTCACGAGTGCCTCGCGAACTTCTCCCTGCATTAACGGTCGCAGACTACAAAGTACGAGAGAGAAATGAGAGAGGGAGAGGCGCGTACACGTTCGCCGATGGGACCAATACCCTTCGCGGACTCGGCTGGAGTAGCCGTTGCGCGTCTACCTAGCAGCCTTCTTCTTCGTTATCGCGTCTACCTCGAAAATTGATCGCGCTCTCTTTCGAACAGAAACAAACCGACCGAACGTCTTTCCCGAGAAGGGATCGCGCGCGTCCGTATCGGAACACGCGAATATCGCCGGACACCGTGTATAAATATCGGTAAATATAGATTCGTATCGAGCGTTACGGCCGCGCTCGAAGCGGGGCGTTGAGTAGGTCGTCGACGTCTCTCGCGGCGATACGTTAACGATAAGCGTCGTGAGATCAATCGCGCGCGAACCGCGTATCGCTCGAGCGCAATTGCGAATGTTTCAGCCACCTCGACCAATCTACCCGCCCCGTTTTCTTTCAGTTCCGACGATTCTAAAGAGGAAGTTGACGCTACACTTTCCACTTGTTATTACCGTTGTTGAATCTCCCTATTCTCGATTGCGCCACAACTTTCGCCGCACCCTGTACACTTGCAGCGAGAAACAGAATGCGCGCGAGCGAGCGAGAAAGAGAGGGAGAGAGAGAGAGAGAGAGAGAGAGAGAGAGAGACAGAGAGAGAGGCGTAAGGAGTAACGGAGAGAGGAAGAGAAAGTACGGCTAGGGAGAAAGGGGCGCGGATAGGCGGCGAGGGGAGGGTCAGACGTTCTACCGTTGCTTGCAACCATCAAGCTTGCGTCGACGGTGGCTGCGGAGGTGGGGACAGTCGATGGGTGGTGGGGGGGAGGGTAGTGGGTGGCAGCTGAGCACGGAGTGATAGGGGAAATCAGTCGCGGTTCGAGTACCGCCACGTATGCACGCGAGCGAGTCTGCTCGTCTGGTTACTCTGCCAGAAAAGTCCGTGACACAACACACCACGCACGGTTCTCTCTCTCTCTCTCTCTCTCTCTGTCTCTCTCTCGGCGTAACGCGCGAACATAATCTCCCCTCTGAAAATAAAGCAGAAGAAATTTCATATACGCGTACCGAAGAAATCGGTCAGTAAGACCCCGACCGTTCTTCCCGGCGTTCGTTAGCTGTCTCTCGAGAGAAACAAACGAGAGAACAGACCGAGAACGGTTCGGTTCGCGCCGCTTCCCGGCGAGCGGGAGGACCGACGGGGGGACCGACCGGTGACCAGACCAATCAGAAACACCGATGTAAACAGAGAGCGGAGTTTTAAACGGCGGAAACAAAAAGAAAGAGCTAACCGGAGTTCGGCGACGAGACGCGCCGCGACGGAGAAAGAGTACAACGCGGCTCCTCCGTCTCGCTCGCTCCCACTCTATCTCCGATTCGCTCGCTCCTCGCTCGCTCCTAACCCCTCGCTCCGCCTCCCCCAGCCCCCCACCGCCCCCCACCGCCCACCGCCCACTTTTTCTTTCTCTCGTGACGAAAGGACGTTCGAGATTATCCGAGCGAACGTTTCTACGAGGGGAAAGTCGTGTCTTTGATATACACCAGTTTTCAATTGTTGGCTCGAGAAGATTCCGCGCGCGTCCGCTGGTCTGGTGCTCGCGCGGTAGCTTAGCGCGAAACGTAAGACGATCGTCGCCGCGCGTTCTCTAGAAACGGTGCGTGTGCCGTACTCGTTCGTACCTGCGCGTGGACTTCGCGGCGAGCCGAGGCCCGCGAACGGCTATGCGATAGTTTCTCGTGGCAGAAGTGACCAGAGATATACTTCCTGTGTGCCCGGCAAGATACGAACCGATACACCGACCAGAGCAGAGGAGACGCACGCCGGTCCAAGATGCTCGACTTCGAACAACAGGCTAATCAGGCCCAGGCACTGGCCTCGCTCGACGAAGACTGGCACCTGCTCGAGGGTGAGCGCACGACCTTCGTAATTTTTCCTTCGTATCGCTTCTCGCATGCCCGACAGAAGCCCGCGCGACACACCGCTCGCACCGTCGACGCCGTATCGGTGCACACCTGGTGAAAACCCACCACCGGACCCCTTCGGTCCTATTCTTTTCCTGCTTGTTGCTCCGATCTACAGGGTGTCGCTGAATTAACCGCGTCCCACTCCTACCTGACACGGTTCATTTTCCAACGTCTTCTATTTTTCACCTCTCTCTCTCTCTCTCTCTCTCTTCCTTTGAATTCGCTTTCTCGCGGACCGTTATTTCTAGGTCAGGTTAGCTACTCTAAGACGCTCGATCGCGGAACGTACGGCGAGAGAAAAAACTGTTCGCGCACCGATGATTTTTCCCTGGAAACGTTGACGCGAATTGTCCGACGAAAGTAATCTCGAATGAAAATCGACGCGAATAATACCGTCGAGCGAACATTGTCACCGGGCAGAGTTATATAAATAACTTGTTCCTCTTAATGGAAGCGATTAAGCGGCGCATTCCTCGGTAATGTTCGTGAAAACCGAGTGCTTTAAAGGGTCTCCTCCTATCTTATCGAATCGAGCGAACGCTAACGGACCGTACCGATTCTCGAGGACACCGAGAGCTACCGAGCTACGTATTGCAAAACTAAAACGTATCCGTCACGCGTCGAACCTCGCCGACCAACGACCGCCATTTTTCTTTTTTCGCGGCTTTGTTTTTACCCCGCCGTGCACGAGCAAAGGTGGAAACGATACCGTTTTCAGTAATTTCTCGCTTCGCTGTAAAGACGCTCGTACGCGAATTCAAAGAGGAAAAGGGGAATGTTAAACACACGGCATCGTAATAATTCTAAACGCGCGTCGATTACTAACCGAGTCGAGTCTATTAAAAGGATATTCGACCGTGCGAATAGTTCCGTTACACGCGGTTTCGCCGCGGTTAAGTCGACTACATAACCGTTCGTTCGCGGACCGTAGTGACATTCCTCTGGCGGAGTATCGCGGTCGAATTTTCTTTCGGCGCGGCCGGAGGTGTCGAATAACCGACCTTCCGAATCGCTTCAGGAATAATCGGCGCAACGATTTCTTCCGCGCCATCGAACCGACTCGGCGAAACTCGCCGCTGGGAATTGCCCAAGACTAAGCTTGTTTTCCAACCGGCGAAACGCGAAAGTATCGCAGAAACGTCCACCGCCACCGGCTGGTTTTCCGCGGTACGCCACTGGCTCGTCGCGTGGCTGCACGCGCGTCCAATGACGAAATATCAGGTGCGATTGTGTTCTTCGATCGAGGCTCTCGAAAATGATTACCCGAACGCAGGGTGTTGCGAAACATAAGCTGTACGACACTTGGCCGTGCAGCGTCCTTTTCCATCGAACAGCTGCCTTCCGGAGCAGCAGCCTTTCGACTTTACTGTCCCTTTTTCTGACCGCACGGGAACCTCCGGAGACGCGTCCGCGGCTCTCACCGTGATTCCTTCGTGCTCCCTACCAGGCAAACTAACGACGCCGTAGAACACGAGTAACCTCTAGATTCGTTCGATTGTATCATTTCGTGTCGCGAATATGCAATCGTCGAATGCGTCATTTGCCCGTTCTCCTGCTGCGCGTTTCTCGCTCTCTGGCTAAGCAAAGCTATTCGAACTCGACGGTTCTTCGGGCGAATTAAGGCACGGAAAGAAAGTCCGAAAGTTTATTCGAATGAAAAGTGAAAGGAGTCAACGTGGAACGCTTCAGATTCGAACGAGCTCTGTTAATATTTCGTCAAGTTCGAATGGCGGAATCGATGGCGTTCAGAAAACATTGATAGTCTACAAATTGCTTTATATCGGCAGCATTAACGAGCGGTTACATGCGCGCGGCAGAGTTAGCTAGAAACATTTGATCTGTCGCGCCCTAGTCGACGATTCGTCCCGATACGTTTACGCGCTTTCTGCGAAATTAGTCGCGGGGACGCTAGGCGCTAACCGAAAATATCTCGAGTTGAGTCACCGACTCGAAATTTGCCATTTTTAATACTCTGCCTGAACCAACACGCGAATTAACCGTGTGACGCATTGCGGAGCAGACATTATGTTGCCCGGTAGCCATCTTCCTCTATCGCGACGACTATTTTTAAGTTACTTCCGTTTCGTTCGCGGCTGAAAATAATTACTAATGTTTACTTTTTGCTTCGTCACGTCGAGTCACTGACATTTATTAAATCCTCTGTCCAGTGTTTATCGGGAGGGCTACGAGCGAAGGCTCGAAGTTGAATTTAATAAACCTATAAATATTATCCGACTCGCATAGGTTAAAGATTAATGAGATCTGCGCTTATGAATATTTCATCCCTCCGGTGACTTTACTCCTATGACGAGTGCACGATTTCTTTGTTTCGAGAAGCTGTTCACTGTCGATTAATTAAATACTGCGAAACAACGAAACTTCTTTTGAAATACAGTTTAGAAGGACTCGCGGAAAGTTAATCGTCTCTGAATAAATTTTACCGGCCTCTGTCGTATACGCGTTAGCCAGTGGTTGTCAGCCTGTATCCTATGACTCGAAAGTTCTCGAGTAAAAGATTACGCAACGCGCAACTTCCACTCGAATCTGTTCCCCGACAAATGAAAACGCTAAACGTCCATTTTGCTCTATCACGCAGAAAATGCACACATCGTAAAGTAACTGGAATGAAATGCCTCGAAGGAACCAAGATCGAGCAGCCATCTTTCCGTGCACTTGGAGATCTCCGTTGCTGGTAATATGGCGGCGATTAGAACAAAGTTCCGTGTCGGAGTGTCTTTCCGTCGCGTGATCGCGGCAAGCAGGAGTATCATTTTAATCGTCACGAGAGAGAAGACCGTGCGGCTCGGTTGAGAGTCATTTGCAATCCTGATTTCCGGAGCACTTGTCCGTTATCCACGGCGCGGTCGTGCTCGCATATTGCGTCGTGGAGAGCACGACTCGCACCTGTTTCACAGCACGTAAATGTTTGCGGGAACAATATCGTGTGTTTGGCGCTGCCAGAGCTCACCTGGCCGTCGCCACAGGAACACGTCCATTTTTTTGTCCTTTTCCCTCCTCTTTTTCGCCGCTTTTTAACCCTCTCGATATTGCGGACGTATACCGCCGATCAGAAAGCGATCAGTGTACGCAACGAACAACTTACAGCCGCCGATGGATGTAATTCGCCTGTCGCGTTCGACGATTTTCCACTAAAAATATAACGCGTCTCTCGGTGAGTTATAACCGTGACGCACGTAAATTACACCGACACTCTTTTAATCCGCATGATTTCCTTCTGAAAGCGTTTATTTAGAATACTCCTCGTCGAACGTATCTTTGCTCGCGAGAACCAAACGAGTCGCTCGCGAGGCAAAACGACCAAATCCTTTTTGTTAAAGTGTTCGAATTTCAGCGGGAAAACGCATAAAGCGCATAACGGTTCGTCGAGTTTCCCTGGTTTTCGTTTCGCGGAGCGAGTCACTTTGAAAATCGACGTGGTCGAATAGTATATTTCTTGCAGTCGATCGGATGTGTTAGTTAGCCTCTCGAAAGCTAGAAGCAGATCGGTCCGGGGGTTACGTTCTGCAGTCGTCGAGTAGATCTGGGTAAATATGGCGTCGAAAATGGCGGACGAGCAAGTGAACGCGATGCTTCCGCGAGAATATGGGTCGTACGGATGATAGTAATAGACACACGGGGCGGGACAGCTGCTTTCTCCGAGGCTCTGTTCCATTCTTGACCTCGATAGCACGTTGGTGACCTATAACGGCCACGACCTTCGGATGACCTTCACCGCAAAAGAATCGTGTTCGCTTCGGATTCGGCCGCGACACTTGTTGGAACACTGCTCTCGAGTTTGATCACCTGTCTTTTCGATGGCTGTACCTTAGTCTTGAAGCATCGGGATCAGTCGCAGTCGATCGTACTTCGATCGATCATTAATCTCGCCGACCAACGGATGTGCTTCGAATCGATCGTTATTCGGGTTTAAGGTCGTTCGCCTTTTGATCTCCCCGCGGTTGGATCGGTTGAAATATCTTATCGTTGATAATCGCCGGTGGAAAAGGGAATTCTGCTCGTAGAATACTTGGCATTCGAAGTTCGAAATTCGAGACTTAAAATCTCCATCGTAAATACGATTATACCGATATTAAAAGGCAATCGACTGTATCGGCGATTTCGCGCGAACCTTCTCTTATATGCAATCGAAATTTTCGGCGGTAATGAAGCCCGGCTGTCCCTTTATTCGCGTCTTAATTGAGAGCGAACAACATTGCAGGATTTTTCCTCGTGGAAATTAAATCACCGGTACGGAATCGATATACACCAGGAAGGAAAAAAGCGACCAACCGGTTGACTGAGTCATTGCGAGCGTATCGCGGCTGCACGGGACGGAGTTCCATTTTCATGAATATCTGAGAGTCCCCTACAGCTAAAGCTTCTCATCGGGGGTTAGACAGCGTCGCGGTGGGATCGGGAAATTCTCCGAGTAACGAACACAACCGTGCGAAACTTTCCTCCCGTGCAGCTACCCGTTTTGCCCGATCTGCTGCCCGTACAACCCTGCTTCAACCCTGGATCGGCGCTGCGTCTAAGTGCCAATTTCTAATGGACGTTCAGCCCACGAAAGTATCTGCGAATTCCCCTTAAACCGACTCCACGGCGTCCTACAATGTATGCTTCTAATCTATTTCGATCAACCGAGTCGAGTGATTTACTCGTTTCCAATTAGAAATACATCTTCGCGTTTAGCTCCAACTTTTTCTACCCTCTCGCCACCGACGATCGTTACGGTGATAATAATAGTAATAACTTCGTCGACGCGAGTCTTTCGATACGAAAGAGATAATAAGAAATGTGAAAAATTTCTTTCCCGAAGCGACGCGTTATTCGAGTAGCTGGGAATTATTGAAAACAGAAAATTGAAGAACACGAGTTCAATGGATGGCGTTGCGGTTAAAGGTGGCACACGTTCGGGTACAGGTTCCGTGGATTGACGCGTACCTCGCCGTGACGAGGAAGAAGACGGTATTTGCATTTAAGGCCAATGGGATACACATGGCTATCGTCCTCTCGAATCTTCGGCCGCGGCGCCGTTTCCAAACGGTGGTCTAACTTGTTGCACGCGTCCGAAGAATTCGTAAAGGTCAAAGAATGGCGCGAACGGCATAAATCAGCGGCCGCTGAACGCCCGCAGGAATCTAAGTACTTTACGTGCCGTTTCCAGACCGGGGGAACGAGAATTTCACTGAAAAATCTCCAGTTCCGAACACGAGCGTGCACGAAACAGAAGTTTTTCGAATGTTAAATAAATCCGCTTGCATTTATCCCTGGAAGAGACATCGTTTTCCCGCTTATTTGAAATTTGTCTAGACGGAACGTGCAAAATGGTGGTGTCAGCGCCTAGCTACCGGTAAAACAGGTTTCTAATGCAGCATTTTAAGTCGAAGATACTTAATACTCTAAGCTTCTGAATTTCTGCAAACCTGTAAACGCGATATACAAGGTGTACGGAAACGATTACATCTTCGAAGAATGAATCTCCGAAAAGGGGCTCTCGCGAGGTTCTTTAACCATCTTTCCATTAATAAATTATTAACATATTACTCTTAACGGTAACAATAAGAAAATCTACCGAAAGACACGCGTACAATTTGATACCTAGTCGATTTGAAAATATAGAATTAGCTCCAAAAACCACGATATTTCGTACAGGTTAGGCCCGACAAAATGGCGGCCAAGTCGGCGACGGTATCGCGACGACTCAAGGTACCGGCGCGTTTCGTCGAAGATCTCCGCGCGAACGTTGCAGGGTTCACGGGACCGTGAACGCGCGAATCTCGACGCGCTCGCGATATTCCGCAACTCCGAGCGCCAGGAAGTTGGTCAAGCTTGCTCGTTTCCTAAATCGCGACCAGATAAACGTAATATCCGGATAAAGAGTTCCGAGATAGATTCGTGGCATTATTCGACGAGCGGCGAATCTAGAACCGGCACAGGAAATTGGTCGACCGAATTGCGACCGGACGCGCGGTTAGTCAACACGCCGGCCGCTTGAATATATAAGAACGATTTTTTCCGACGAGTCGTCGATCTGTCCGCCGAGGCATTGGCCTAATTGACGCCGAGTCAGGGACAAGCTTTTCGAACGTTGAAAGTTCGTTCACACTTCTCGAGCGTCGTTGGCTAACCAAGAAACTTCGCGTGGTTCCTCTTGAGCAATCGGTTGGACGCTTGTAGAGGTGTGAATACCTGCCGAGGAATATCGATAATATCGCAAAGATACCGTCAACGCATTCGCTGCTGGCGCCGTCTGTTACCAGAACTTTAGTTTCAGTTTACAGCATTATGGAAAACCTGCGGATATCCCCGGATATGCATCGAAAAGCTTCGAATCACTTCGAACACCGAGATCCGACCGTCCCTCGCCGCTAATATAACAAATAAACCCGAGGAGCAAGCGCGATCGTCTTTCCCGCGACGCTGGGACTGTTTATACCCGTTCGACCCGTTGAATTTTCATCGCGTGCCAAGATTTAAAATGCATCCGTTCCAGCGGCGGCGGCAGCGGGGTTATACCCGTCCGTTCACCGAAACGTTTTGATGAAAAAAATGCAAACGCGGGGAGAGACAGAGAAAGAGGGAGGGAAAGAGACGCGGGGATAAAGAGAAGGAGGAATCGGCGAGGGGCGCGGGGCCGGCGGCGGGGGCGGGGGCTGGGGGGAGGGCTCCGGCGGCAGCACTGCGGCAGAAAACTGGTCCAGGTGCAAGCTCGATACTCCCGGAGAGCGTGATTCGCGTTGAATATTCGCCAACTGGAATTCCTTATTCCTGCAAAGCCGGCGTTGCCCTGCGAACGCAACGGTACTCATCGCTTTTCAGCTCGTTCCTCCTTCGACCCGCGATCCCGCGCGATTAGACGTCGCCTGTCGCGTGTGTAACCCGACTCTGCTGTTCGCTAATTAACTCGTGTGTTCGATCAGATCACCGTTCTCGCGCTTCTGATTCGAAACAGACATTTTTCGTCGGAAGCGTGTATCAAAATGATCGGTTAGGGATGGCTGTTTGGCAAGCGTACGTTCGCAGCGATGGCGTCGCGCGAAACTAGGCGTCTAGTAAACCTGCCTTGGATTATATTAGAAATTTCGAAAGCTTTCAGATCGATTGTTCACCGCTTCTCCGATCGTGTCAACAGTCTCGCGTGTTCTCGTGTCAGAATATATCGATCGACCCTTTATCTTGTAATTAAAACCAACGTGCGGTCGATGTACACGTTTAAACAGCAGAGTATATGTTGCTTACAGTCGAATACGCTTAATCCCGACGAAATGGTCGCGAAAAAACCGTAAGGTCAGAGGTTCAAGCTCGCGAAGACCGTGAATGTTTCGGCGAGCGTGCGAGCTTGTGGAACCACGATGCTGGGACGATACGAACAACGACGCCGTGTAATCGGTCCCCGTGAAACTACGTTGTTACACTATCTAACCCTACGCAAGCAACAGACTGCGGGGCGGGTAAATAATTAACCCTGGGCAAAATCGTGCGATTGCTTGATTAATTAACCCGCCTCTCCGAGGTCCTCCCTTAACGATTCGGACTCCGCGTTTCTCGTTTCAGCGGGAATATTATCGAGAAATAAGCAGGCGTGCGTTGACCACGATTTTCTTAGGTTTCTCGCGAATTGAGAGATATCCTTGACGAAATGAGAATACGTCCGAGTCGAAGAAGGTCGAGCGAAAGTAACGAAACGCGTTTAATCTCTTGCTCTACGACATCCGTGTCGGACTCGCGGCGAAGATTTCAAATGGAGTTTAACGAGCACAAATGCTGTTCGATTCGTTTGAATGTAAATTTGATATTGTTCCTCTATTGTCAATGGTTATACCTTAGAGCATAAAGTAAGACTGGAATTTCCTCTTAGTTTCAGAAAGAAATGATAGGGCAAGGGTTTCACCGATGCGCTGTCGGTTCTCGCGAATTTCTCGGAGCGGATCGCGCGGCCGTGTTTTTCGATGGCCTCGACGAGACAGCTTCTTCGAGCCCCGCGAAATTTTCCTCGAGGAAATGTGCACGCGAACCTACATATGCCGAGGAAGTCCATCGATTGGTTACGATTTAGGTTACAGCGCTTTTCCCCGAAACGGAAACGCCGGGGAAGGAAAAGCTTGTCGAACACGAGCGTTCGGAAGCGGCCTTGTTAATCCGGTCTTTCCATTGTCTTCGAATTAATCGTTGAATTCTCATAGTTCCGTGAAAGTTTCGCTAATGCGAGATAATAAAATCTGTTCCACTCGAGATTTTAGAGCTTACAGTTACGTTGGAGATGTTACTTGACCCCCTTAAACTAATTCTGTATCTCACCGCGAAAATTCATCTTTAAAGCGACAACATTCGAAGAACGTACTGCTCGAACTTAGCTATCGTAGCCGGGAGTTTGAATATTTTGTGAAATATTGAAGCACTGGAACAGATTCGAAGGGGTTAATCGAGTATCCGAGTATCCGAAGATCCGAAGAGCGTATTTGTGAAGTCGATAATCGTGGCAGGCAAAATCTACGACGATAGGCGGCTGTTAATCTTATCGTCGGCCGAGGACGAAACTCCTCTGGCGTCGAAGACGCGCGGCGAGACGCGGCGAGACGCGGCGATCGCGTCACTGCTCCCAAGGATCCGTCCTTGGGCCGTTGAAAGTTAAAACCAGGAATTCCCTGGTGTATGCGAGATCATCGCGGAACGCAGCCGTCGTCGCCTTCGATCGTCATTCTTCGAATTAATTGTTCGAACGAGCAGCGGGGAATAAATTAATTGTATGGCTGCTGCTCGATAGTTATCAGCCCGTTCGCTCGAACGCGTATTGGGTTTGCCCCGTGACGACGGACGTATTAACGTCTTTGAATTTCAGATTGGATTTCATATCTTTTTCCAACTCGACTCGCGCGACCGTGTTTTCCGAATGCTCGAATTGATTTCAGGTATCGTTTCGACGTTTTAACGTTTAATCGTTGTTAAGAAAGTTCATACGGTCAACCGAGATTCGACGCTCGATTCGCGAAAGCGAGAGATTCATCGAAATTTGTATCTTTCGAAACGCGAATCGCAACACTCGAGCCGATTTTGTAACCGATTTTCTGTCGAGGAGCGGGTGAAATTAAAAACTTGGGGTAGTTCGTTTCAACTTTGTTTCTTAAGATATGTAATAGTACAAATAGTGGCATAGTTGAGGCTGTAAAGTGCGGAGGTTTCCTTCGCGCGACCTACGATCCGTATAAATATTGTTATTCCGTTTCATTCGCAGCCATTCCCAACGTTCAAATATTTTTCTCCTCGTGCTGCCCCTCGCGAGCTCTTCCAACCCTCCAGTACTCGAGGCTTGGTCTCTCGCAACTTGGATTGAGTGGGGTAAAAACGTGTTCTATATGGAAGCCCGTTTAACAAATATCGACGGAAAAACGAACGAACGACCCGCCGACGAAAAGTTCGAAGGCGATAACCGGTTACAAGAATCAGCCAGGGAAATTTCTAGAAATCATTAAACTTCGAACTCTCGGTCGAACCGATGCGAACGTTGCGAGTTTCCTCGTCTACTCGAGACAGAGAGTAGTGTATCTCCGCGATCGACACTCGACGCTCGGTATTCGAATGGAGCACAGACTCACGGTGAAAGTGGAATTCCTTTCTCTAATTAAACGCACCGATAATTCGAATAAAATCAATCCAATTACGAAGGAAACCTCGCGACGAGAGACGAACGGATCGCGAAAGAATGCTGCGGAGGCTCGGGGACGCCATGTTGGCGGTGACACGCGTCGAAACAGAGTGCCGGACAACCGAGCGAACCACCGGCACGATCGCCGAGCGATACGGATCCGTGGCGCGACCGATTTTCCCGGATATTCGGGGAAAAGCGGCGTGGCCGACAGGTGATTCAAGGTCAACGAGGCGATAACTGTCGTCAGCTGGCCGGCGTTATCTTTCTTAGATTGACATTAACGCCGACAGCGGATGGTAGCTGGTTTATTATGCCGGCGTTATGCGCGTACACGCCGGCCAGAGGTGGAGTTTCAAATCAATAACCGGTGTTAGAAGGCATTTGGCCACGCCGTGATATCGATTATGTAGCGCGCCGGTGTGTATACGCTGTGTGTGTGTGTGTGTGTACACGCCGCCGGCGAGAGGTGTCCGAAGACGAGACGCGTCACGCCGACCACCGTTCCCGAGAACCGGATGTCTACGGACGATCAACATCGTCGACGGTGGATCTGGGCTAGCCTCCAATCGGTCCGATTGATCGTTCTCGGCATTGCAACCGCCGAACAGTCTAATCGACCTTTCGACGCTTTCCTACGGAGATATCTCTATCTTTTCATATCGTTCCGACAGAATCGATCTGCCCGTTCTAGCTGCAAGTCTTCGAGATCCCGAGTGTTTCGAGTGTGTACCAAAAGAATTTCCTATTCTTTCATTTGATCGAGATAACAAAGGAGTACGATTCGAAGGAAATCGAACGTAGGATTTAGAACTTGTTCGATCCGAAGGTGTCGCGAGATTCGACTCCGTCACCGCGAATCCCACTGTTTCACGCCAACAACTTCCACCTGCGCGGCGAAAGTATCCGAACGGTTCGATAAAAGCGTCATCGTCCAAGTAGACACAGATTGCGTAACATGGTAAGCGTTTAGAGCAGCGGTTCCCAACTCATGTTAATCGCGCGAATTTACGTATCTCCGAAGGAACAAAGCATCTCTGCGTCCCAGAGACAATGGTCGTTTCCAAAGATCTTGCAAACGGATCTCCAGACTCATCTACGAACGCGTAATCTCCTCCAGTTCGATTTCAAAAGCGATCGAAATGAAAATTCCTACGCGACGAGAAATTTCTACACGAGAATCTTGACGAGTCCTCGGATTCCCAAGGGAGAGGACTATTTATATTTCGAATCGATGGATAAACGTGCCAGCCGCAAAGGTCCACAAGGCTGACGAGGAAGGGAGAGGTGGACGTTGAAAGGATTAATGAAAACGAGGGTCCCGAAGTTGGGTCAATGGCGTAACCGGAGGGCGCGTGACTCGCCTCGGATTCAGCCGCGCGGACGCACGCATAATGGCACCGCGCCTCCTTGTTTTATCGCGGCGATTAATCGCCGATAAACGGAGAGGGACGCGTCGACCTAATTAAAATAACCGACCGACGGAAAGAAATGTTCCGAAACGGACAACGACGCGCCATCGGTATACAGCTGAGTCGTTCGCAGACTGTAACCGCCTGTTTTTCGAATTTTCGTGACAAAACGCTTGTTTGAACTTCTATATTTCATAATTTCATAATAATAGTAACAATAATTTCGTCAAATCCTCGCACTTCCCATCTTCCAGCGCTAACGCCGAAGCCACCGAACGAGTCGAAATCGCCCATTTGTTGTTCCTTGTTTCGCGATTATCGAAAAGATACGGACCGTCTCCTGAAAAATCGTTAAACCGATCTACTCTACTAATGGGTGAACTGGAACGCGAGTGAATTGGACCACCAGGGAATACAAACTAATCGATTTTCGCTCGGTAGACCAGCGTCGCGATCGGTCTGGCGAAGCGACTCCGCGCGAACAAGTTGGCGGAACTGTATCAAACTGCTCGGAGAACGCGAATTTCACTTTGCCGATCTTAGACACTGGTCACGTGACATTATTTACAGCTGCCGGATCCGTCGAACGAACCGTAGATTCCGAGTAGATGCGGCAACTTGCGTATCAATCGACTCACGGGGGCTAATAAGACACGTAGTTCGCCGGCAATGAACCTTTTACAGCGTCAAAGCGAATCCATAATTACGTTTTCATCGGCAGGGCGTTCACGTGCATACTTGGGGGTGGCGCGGGCGGAATAACGCTCGCAGTTGCCAATCAATCGCACCCGCTAAACTATGGAATCGCTTTACGCCGCGACGGGATCGTTCCGAATTTAATGGCGGCTCGCGCCGCCCTCGCCGCCCGCCGCCCGCCGCCCGCCGCCCTCGCTGCCCACGCCGTCCTCACCGCCCGCGCGAGCCCTTTGTTGTTGGAAGAATTTCCGATGAACAGTATCAAACCCTTGTCTTGCGCCTTCCTTCGCAACTGGGCTTAAGGGAATTACTTGATCGTTGACGAGCGATTAGGAGCAGAATGGATTCACGTCTCATCGTAAGTTCAGGTTTATCTTGACTGCTGTAGCGAATATTATCGGGCGCTGCTTAAATACCGTAGGATATCCTAGTTTTATCAGCCAAGCAACAAACCGGGTAGCTTATTCGGACGTAGCAACGCTGATTAAAGAAACATCTCTCGAGATACACGAGAATTTTGAAATCACCCCCTGAATGGAAAGTGTTACCTCGGAGGCGCACCTGATTCTTCGTCTATTAGAATACCGTATCGGGCAAACTATCTCGAATTACGCTATAAAAAGTATCTTCTTAAAGGTGCAAACTTTCGAAAGCTAAGAAAAAAATCGACTCTTTTCACCAGAATAACCACTTACGGGGTGAGGAAAGTTTCCCTCCGGATCGAGGCGTTACCACCATCGATGAAAGGGAGTTTACTCGCGCGGCCCGTAATAAAATCGAATGAAAGTCGCTGGATCCGTCCGTCGATCCGGCGGAACACGTCGCTGCTATAGTAGGTCAACTAAAAAATATCCTATTACCTTTTATTTGCTCTTCCTGACAGTAACTTTGTATCTCTATCCTGTGAAGCGGCACACTCGCATACAGTCATTATGTAAACTTTAATCGAACGAATATTCAAATCGTCCCTGCCTTTTGCAAAGAACACTCGAGCGCCGCAGAGGTTAATCCTCGAAATATTCAATGCCAAGCAGCAATATCAGGATCAATATTACGTGCGCGGCACGGTTAGAGGCCGGCCAATTCGGTGTTTTACGATGTTGATCGACCCGTCGACATAATTACGCGGGCCGAGGCCTGTTACGTGTGCCTGACGCCCGATTAATCCCGACGGATCGTCATCTTGTGTCGCGGGCCCCTTCGAATTCGCTATTTCTTGCTCGAATCTGATCTATAAAAGAAACTCGTGCAACACGAGTCGTTCGTTTGACCGACTGGCCAAGTCAACGAGACAAAAACTGTTCTAACCTCCCTTGACTTTGAGAACATACAAATGAAATTTTTATACTGAATATACAATATTGAGTATTTCTTTTTAGCAATGAACGTTCTTTGTCCAGTGACTTTTCTGTTCTCTGATCTCCGTTTAATAACCTCCCGTAGTCCCCGGATATTCTCGAAGGACTCGAATCCTCGGTGAGGAGGAGCCGATACAGTGTCAGCGACTCCGAGAGTACGGTACCTTCGTTCCATTCCTCGCGCGGTCGACACAGCCGCTCTCCCACGCGTCCGAAGACGTCTGTCTATGTGCAGATTCCAGTTAGAAAGTCCGGCGGTTTAAACCGCTTCGCTCGGGGACAACGTTTCTCGCGCGTGATCGAAATCGCTCGAACTCCAAGAAACTGCCGGGCAAAAATCGCACGTCGTGTTTCGAGGGGTCGTCGCGAAGGATAGACACTAATGTTCGAATCCACGGCGGATTCTGCCTCGAGAATAATTTTTTTCATCCCTGCGGATCGACATTCGAATGTCGAATTCGCGCGATTTCGGGAACGAAAAGGTACGCGTGCGGTCTCGCCCGTTGCGCGAAGCAGGAACATCGTAGGAAGAAATGGCTCGCGGAATGCGAAAATAGACGTTTCACGCTTCGCAACGAGCCTAAGGAGAACGTTGAGCGACTTCTCGTTGCGATGCCACGGAAGTTCAAAGGTTGACGATCTTTACTTAGGATTGGGTAATCCTTCAATTTCGCGGAGCGGTGTACGACGCACGATTATCATCGATAAGAAGATAAATAACGATATTATCGTTCTCTTGTATATAATACACAATCTGTTTTAACAATAAGAATAATTGAGATTAATTGTTAAATTTCGATCGAGTGGAATGAAACGAATACGAGTGTCTCCCGTGCAGTCCGTCGATGAAATTCCGAGCCGAAGTGGCGGCTGCAGGGTTGCGCTTCGCGCCGTTTTCGACGGCGAACCCGGAGGAGGTTAAATCGGGGAAGGTGTCGTAACATTATTACGCGGCGTAGCGACCCGCCGATAAAGTCCGTTGCGTAATACACCTTGTCATCCCCATCCGGTTCAGGGCTCGCTCGGCGAATATCTGTTGCAATATCGCGTAACCAGCAGCTGAGGGAGTTTTTATTAATAACGAACCAACCATTGTACCTTCGTGTCGCGAAGAATTCCATTCAGGATTTTTGCGTAGGTTATTTTTGGAACAGGGAAAGTTTCCGGTCGACACTTCCAGATTTTCCAATTACTGCTCGCATTCCGTGTCTCTGGCTTGTAATATCGAGTTAGTTGCGTTCCAGTATTGTCAGGAGAGTTTATTCTTCGGTATTAGATCGACCTTAACGGTGATTTTACGATTGTCCGCCCTTGTCAGGGAATTACCGAAACGACGAAGTAATCGTTGGAAGCTTAATTACGGAAGAGGTGATTAATCAAGGGGTTAAAAGCCACGAAGCGATTGTAATAACGTTATTAATGGCGATACCGGATCGCAAAGCGTGTCCGTTTAGACGAACGTAAGTCGAATCCGTCTGCGAACAGTATCGAGGAGATTTCAGCGTTGTTCGGGGCTAAACAGGGCCGACTGATCGATCGGTCGAGGCGGCCCGAAACTTCGTCCCTCCGGGGGTGGTTAGGGATGACCTGTAAATGCCTCGAATCAAACGTTGCCCGTTCAACGGACGGACCCGTTCCGTTCCCGTCGCGTTCCAACGTGTTCCATCCACGAATCTTCGAATCTCCACGAATATAAGATCGACGAATTTTTCAGAGTCCATGCATTCGAAGGTGAAAAACATCTAACATTAACAATTTCCTCGAGTTCAAAACGATAGAAATCAATTGTTCCGATTAATTATACTCTCAGTTACATGCTTTTATTTAAACAAACGATTTCGCCGATCTGAGAATTTCCTTTTACTTCGAATAGTTTATATCATTTCCTCGAAGTTCCGTTTCCCAAAGATCAATTCTCCCATCCTTCCTTGATCTCTGCTGGGAGACTTTTCAGCGCGCGTTATCAACGTCGTTGATTCCTCGAATGGCGAGAGCCATTTAGAAGCCTCCGAGGAAATTTAGAAGCCTCCGAGGCGCGAGATTTTTATTCGAACCCCGCGAGTTCGTTTCCACGCGAACACGGGAGCTCGCAACGCCCGGCAAAGTTCGTTTGCTCCTGTTTCCCCGTACATTATTTTGTTCGTTTCTTTCTTTCTTGAATGTTTGAACCGGGTAGTTTCCTTTCGCTTAAAAGGACCGTGGAACACGGCGCGATGATCAAAAGGGGAGCACGCGGGGACAAAAAGGAGAAGCCGAACGAGCCGGACCGCCGCGCCGGTTCAGCGACGAAACACACAGCGCTAAAGGAGTCAAAGAAGTTTTTCGCGAGCGCACGCGCGGCCCCGGTTTGTTTTACAGCTCGCATTCTACTCGTTGTTCGTTATGGTTGGCAATTATCCGCGGGCCGGAGCTTTTAACACATTTAATCCGCGAAACTCGAGTCCGACACGGACACGACCGCCGCCTATCCTTCGGGAACCTCTGAGGTTCTTCGAATTCCTCGAACGTGGCAAATTTAATAAATATTCTATAATAAACAGAGCAGCGATTAACACTTAGGCGATCGCCTAAAAACAACTATAACTACAACCTCCTTCATTACCTTCGGTAATTCATCAATTCGGTGAGAAACTGTGTTCTGCAAAAACAAGAACCGCATTTGATGAACTGCAAATAATCCGACTTCAAGACTTACTAAACAACAAAAGAAAGGATAAACAGAATAAAAGGCGATACGTTGCTAAGCGAAAAGTGGGAGATCTCCCCATTCCGTTGGCTAAGTGTCAACCGAACAACCGTGATCCCAAACCGTTCGGACAATCGAACGCGAGGGTAGCTACTGGTTTTATCTTATTGTTACATGTTTCATTCTAGTATTCCAGAGTTTCCCATGTAGTTTACCTTTTTACGAAAAAATTCCTAATGCTTCTCGAAAGCACCCTACTGTAATTAGTTTACCGTGGTTGTAAATTATATATAACTATCGGACTCTGCGCGCGAAGGGTGAAAGGGGAGGAATATTCGCGACGAACGCGACGGGTAATGCCGTGGCGGCGTTTTCGCCCTCGCGACGGCCGGATCTTTAATTTTCGTGCTGGAGTACGACAGATACCGTAACGGCGGTGCGGAGATGGGCCCCCACCGGGGATATCGATTGTGCCCTCGTGCCTCGTCGTAAAACTTCGCCGATGATCGCGATCGTATCGTTCCCGGGGCACCGGCAGGTGCGTAGGATGGGGTCACGGGCCCTGCCTATCATTCACGGACAAGGTCCGTGGAACGGTGTCACGGTTGCGTTTCAGAACTCTCGCTGATCCGACCTCTGCTCGTCCGTGTCTTATTTTCATCGGTCGAGATTACCTGGAGCCTCGCTGCGAAACAACGCGCTACAACTTTGCTCGCGACTCAAATTTCCCGCCGCGAAACGACACTGAAGCACCGGATGATATACATTTGCGAAATGCCGTATAGAAATCGAATGCTCCCGAATACGATTCGAAAATTAATCAGCGCAAACTTTCCACTCGGAAATACGAGTGTACTCGATCGGAGTAGCAATAGTTCTACCGACGATACGTAGGCATTCGATGAAACGACGTCGAAGACGCAGATAGAGGGATAATCGGTAACGCATCGCGAAAATCGTCTGGCAATAGGTTGAGTAACGCCGCGAGTCCTTCCAGAACGTATTTAGCAGTGGCGGACTGCGGACTTTCAGCCGCAGCTGCTCGCTCGTGCCTTTCACCGGGGACCTGACCTCTCTTCCCGCGTCATAATTAGATGGACCGGGGTTTCGTCACGTCCGTGCGTCACTGACAATTAACGTAAGACGTCCGGACAGGGAGCCGTGTCGCGTTGGCTGCGGGACCACGTCCACTTTCGAAGAAACGTCCTGGCGTCCACGCGACATTCCTCGCTGCCAAGCTTCCGCTGGAGCGTCCTGCTACCGATCTGTGTCCTAACGAGCCAAATGCATCGCTAGCCGGCCCGCCCCAAAACCGTGCATGCACCGCTCGTCCGATCTCGAATTGCTTCTGGCGCGAGGAGTTCGACGATACGAAGGATGATTGATCGGTGACTGGGATAATCGGAAATGCCAGTGCTGTATATGGTAATTAACCGAGACGCGGAAGAACGCGGGATCTAATCGAAAGTGGAAACGAATATAGGCATTCGAGCAATTGCCCTGCGAAGGTAACCGGGAAATAGTCCTGATACTTGCATATTCTTGTATGGTAAGCGCGGTAACTCTAAGCTTATTACCGATGCGTAATGGGAAATCGAAAATTCCGTTATTTCTTTTCTCCGCGAGAAAGCTACTCGGCACCAACGAGTGGCTCTCTCGCGAAGCGTACCGCGAGCAGCTCCCTAAACGAATCCAAGGTTTCCGAGTGATCGGCAGTCTCGAACTCGGCTAATCGCGGAGTCGCCTAGTCGCAGTCCTCTCGAAGCAGTTCGGAAGCTTCGATCGGTGAGCAACATCAGCGATGAACCCGCCAGTCGAAGTAGCTCTCTAACCAGCGTAGTCGCAGAGAATTCGAAAACGGTAGGAGAAAAAGACGTCTCCCAGCGGGCAGGCAGTCCCGTCGCCCCCGGCGCGCGAGTATCGGCGGCGCATCGGTTATCGGTCGAAAAGCTGTTAAAAAGATCCGCTCCGCTATTACACGCCGGGCGGTTGTATACCAGCGCCGGTGCAAAGAGGATTTCCCGGGGCGCGGATTATTCAAATCCGGCTTGAAAGCCGTTTTCAATGGAGACGCGCCGATACGCCGCCGTGTCACCGGCATCCCCTCCGTCCCACGTGTCTTCCACACCCCCGGCGCCGCCCACGAGCCTCCTAACCTAAGAACAACAGTCGAAAGGAGTCAAGGTCGTCGCCGACGCCGCAACCCGCCGTTTCACCTTTCGCCTGTACTCTCGGGCCCGTTCCCCTCGCCGCTGACAGTGATCGATCGGAGCCCCTTATCGGCAGGAAAAATCGAATCCGCGTCGAATCCACCGGCGAAATAATGTTTAGGAAGCCTCGATTTCTGTTCGATCGGAAAACAGAAGATCACCGCGCCACGGGATAATCTGGTGAAACAATATTTGCGAACCTTCGACTTCTCACGGAGGAAACAAATGCGCTTGTCGGAAGACCGATGAAAATTTGAAAATTTCACTGTTAATGAGGAGCATCGAAACGATCGTTGATTTTGAGGATTCCATCGGATTTAGGTCTCGATAAAAAGAGAAGACTTGTTCTCCAGTCTCCGCTCGCTCGAACCATTGGCCATCGAATCGAAAAACGAAGGTCCTGCTTGATAATTCGGCGGCGACACGATTCGAAGCGAGGATCGCAGTCGGCGAAAGAGCGTTGTGAAAGCGTCGGGCGATAGAAAAATAGCAGGGTGGGTTTGCGGACGGGCCGAGCCCGCGCACGCATAACCAGCCTCGGAAATCATCGAGTTTAGTAGATCGGGGACGCGTATTTCCGCTCCTCTTGCGCGCGCCTACTATTTAACCTCGTTTCTTCCATATCTTCTGCCGCTGTTGCTACTGCTGCTGTTACTGCTACTGTTAGTGCTACTGCCACTGCGTTTTCCCGTGCTCGCCTTCCGCCATTGTTCGATCTTCTCCGGTCGCGCGGTCAACAAACAACCTGACTGGTCATGAATATGCAAACGCTCGACTCTCGATCTTTTCGACTTTAACTTCGTCGCGGCACTTCACGCGCTGACCGACTGGGAAACGCTCTTCTTTAGATTTCCGTTTTCTAAAGTGGAAAGATCTAAGAGCATAGCGATCGGTCGATTTGGATTGGTAATATGATAAAATAACGTAGATTCGATTTTTCCTGTAAGCCAAGTTCAATTCTAAAGCGAGTCTAAAATTTGTCTGCACTGGTAATACAAATTCCGTTCTTACAAGCTTACAGATAAACGCGTGAAACATAAAAATTAGCGATTATAGGGAAATAGTAGCCTATTGATTTCGGTTGTTCCCAAAGGCCCGCTCGCAAGCGCTATCTCGAGGGGCACGGTTAACGGGATAATAGGCTGCCAGTGTGGTTAACCGGCGAAACGGCGAAACGGCGAAACGGCGAAACGGCGGGTCGATAAAAAGTCCCAGCTGGTCGTCCTTATTTTCCCATCTTTCCGTCGATAATCGTGTTTTGGTTGGTCCGGCATTCCGTTGAACGAATACGAGCGGCGCAACGAGACGCGATCGGAGATCGCGGCGATCCATTTGGCCGGGCGTATCTAGCCGCGAGCCGCGGTACGCTCGGCGATGTCGCTTTTAATTCGGTAAGAAAGTGGGTTTCTGGGTCAGAGTGCGCCGCGATACGCGCAACACACGGCCGAGTACGGCTTCGCGCGGCTCTCGGGAAACGACTTTCTTCGGAGCAGTGCCGTATCTCTTCGCGATCGCGCGTATCGGTGCTCAGCCAGTCGGATGTTACACAATTGTCACTGTTAGACGTGGAAATACGATCGTTTGCGAAACAGGTTTAAACTTCGATTCGACTCTTCTACTTCGTCCCGAGTTTTTAGCTTCGATTTTCGAGATCCGAGATTTTAGATAGATTTTAGGTCTCGTCGGTTCGTTGACCGTTTACTCGATTAAATTAGCAGTTGACTCGCAAACTATAATTCGTCTGCGCGATAGACCGACGATTTAACGGATAAAGAAATTTCGCTAGGGACAGGAACAATCTCGGTGTTCCTGCCTCGAGGAACGCGAGCGCAACCGGTTGAAAACGAAGATTCAGAGTGTCAGTTCGAATTTCTTGAGCTCGTCTGAAGTCCGCGGGACGGTCCGCGCGAAGTCGCCCACGTTCCTCGCCGGGGACATTTTTGTCGAGAGTGAAAGTGGTGAGTTTCGACGGGGCAACGGGAACTTTTACGCTCCTCCGGCATGGAATGCGCGCCGCGATGGGGAGTAGGGGGCGGGCGGTCTCCAAGCGTTGCTTCACGCAAATTCCTAGCGAACGTTCATTACGACGGATTCTCGGCCATTTTCAGGCCGCTCGGATGCCCGTTGGGTCGTGCGATTCAAAGACAAAATTCAGAGCGAATAATAGATCATGAATCGACTACCGATCTTTACGGGAATTCCAATTTTTAAGCACCTAATCGGACGAATAGCGTTACGACGGAGAATCGTTTCTCGCGCGAAGCTACGCTTCAACCCGGATCTAATCCGGACTATAAAATGCAGTACACTTTAGGTAAAGAGTCGACGGTCCCAGCGCTATGAAACCATATTCAAAACTAGCCCGTGTCTCTCCGGCGATACGCGATCAGCGTTGGAAAGACTCGTTTCAACCTGCATAGAGCGCCACGGTTACGGTACCTATACGGGGTGTCCACGAAATGACTAGAACCTTTATTCGAATAAATAACCTTTCTTCAAAGTCATATTCATGTGAAACGATTAATCCCCTTTCGCTATACATTAAAATTTCTCCAACCCTTTAACTGTGGAATTTTATTTGAAAATTCTTGGTTCGAACGCGTAATGGAAAACAAGCGATGACTAGTATACTCGTCAACTACGATTGAAGAGTTAATAAATAAGCAAACGAAAAAATGTTGATTCCATTCCTAAATGTTCGTTTCATCTGTTCCCGCTCGCACGGCGGAAATGCCACGGAAAAGTGGAAAATTCTCGTTTCGTGTGAAAAAATCCACGCGGCCAGAACCGCTGGCGTGCCTGGCCGGAGAACCGAGATCTAACTGTACCCGGTCGCGAACGTTCCGAACGGGGATAGACGACTAGCAGGATAAGAATGTCGGGCAGCACACCGGTTGGAAAATGAATTGTGACGTGGACTGGCATTGAGGGGAACGCGCGCGAGAGGAACAGAGAGGAACGGAGAGAGAAGACGCGTGTGCGCGAACGCACGTCGAAACGAGCGCATCCACGAGCACGTTAAAACGGAGAAACGAGCCTAACCAACGTTGTCTAATTCGTCGCGTGACCTGATTTCACGGGACGCCGGGACGGATAGTCCGTGGAACCGTTGAAAATCGAAAACGAGACGATCGATGGATTTCACGGGACATTCCTCGATTTATTCTTCGAAGGAGGCCGACGTAATGGCGGCTCGCTTCGATGTGCGAGATCGAAAGCTGCAAGGAATAATTTCAATGTTTCAACAACGAAGGATTGCCGTGCGATTTTATTCTTGTTTAATATCCGATAATCGGGACGCAAGGAAATTTCAACCGATCCGGTAATTCTAAGGCTAAGGATCTGAACGCCGATCGCAAGAAAATTAGGATACAAGAAAATCGTGAACCGGTTCCTCGATGTTCTCTTTGCCTCTTCTCATTCTTCGATGGGCAACCATTTCGCGCGAGGATACTCTATTATCGCCGTCAACGAGGATTTAGGCGATCGATGCGAGTCAGGGTCGCTGAAACAAGGGTGCGAGGACGGTTCCTAGCCGGCCGAGATCTCCTCCGGCGGATTTATGATCCGTGACAGGGTTAATCGCGAAGGGGAACGATCGTCCCGCTTAACGCTGCTACCGCCGAGCATTTCAATCGTTCCGAAATTTCTTTGTCAAGCCGACAGGCGTGCGTTCATTAAGATTTCGATTGGTTTCCATCTCGGTTCGGGCATCGGTGAAACAACTTCTTAAATCATTTCTCACAGAATCTGCCTGCAGCTTGTCAACGATTACGCAGGAAACGATTAATGGGTAAAATTAATGAAAATGGGTCATTCCGACCTGTCCGCTTCTACCGTTAATCCAGCCCTCCAGCAAAGAAGTCGAACGCGATTTCCGGGGCGGGGCGGGTCGGGTAGCTGGACGTCGTAAATCGCCAGGTAACCAGGTAGTTTGTCAACAGCAGGATAATCCAGCGGTGACACTGTTGTGATCCGCGATTACCGGCAGCTTCTAGGTCGCCGGCCGTCGTAGAAAACGAACTCTCCTCGCGCCTCGGACTTTCACATTCCCAGCATTTTCGCGAAATCCTTCGTTCACGCGCCGAAAGAATCGCTTCCTTTCTCCGCGATCGCGTCGGATTCGCCACCCGTTAGCGCGTGCTCGTCCTCCCGAGCAGAGGATTCGCGAGGAAGCCGCTGGTTTGCCCTCGTTTCCGCCGGGCACGGATTTTTCAACGATTTCGAGTGGCTGCTAGAGGATTTTTAATTCTCAAAATTCCACCTTTGAAATGCTAACTTAAAAACGCATCATTTGGTTACTCGAACAACCAAAGATCGTTTCGCGTTTCTTCCGTTGCTTATGCGTCCGATGTATGATTCGACTTGACCGATTCTCCTCGAAGAAAGTAAAGAGGCCGATAAAGAGTTTTCAGCAAACGACGGACCACCGGGGTCGTTGCACCGGCCGAAAACTTCGCGAGCCGTCCGGCCGAATGCAAGAAAGCTTGGTGGCAGAGAGGAGAGCAGTCGCAG
Organism: Nomia melanderi; assembly: GCF_051020985.1. Classification (NCBI taxonomy): domain Eukaryota; kingdom Metazoa; phylum Arthropoda; class Insecta; order Hymenoptera; family Halictidae; genus Nomia; species Nomia melanderi. The sequence goes on along the minus strand of NC_135002.1, from coordinate 481,541 downwards.
GGCGGCGCGGTCGATATTCCGCGGAAACGGTAATCGACTTTTAATTACCGATTAACCTTCGGGAGAGCCGGCCGAGTTTTATTGTCTATCAACAGGAACGGAAAGTGTGTCGCGGCGGCGCCCCGCGAGGATTTTCCTGCAGCAACGCACCCCTTTCCCCTATCCAGAAGTTAGGTTCAACAAGCTAACCGAGTCGTTTCGCTCGAATGCAGCAACTCTGTTCGCGATCCTATTTGCGAACGAACCAAACGAAACAGCATTCGCTTTCCTCTTTCGCGGAGGATCTTTTAAGAAAATCTATAACCATTCGCTCCGTTAACGATTAACAGCATCGAGAGTAGAGTCGAATTCAACTAAAAATGATCGTCCCGCGGATCCAAGTCGAATCGGAAGGCGGACGATCGACCGCGACAAACGTCGAGAACCCGGAGTGCAGTCGCGGTTGCGGTTGCACGGGGATTCCGTCGGTGCGCACGAACACCGCGACAATGTGTTTTTATTTCGTCTCCTTTTTGTTTCTCGTTGTTCGCCTCTCGAATCGATAGTGTGTGCGCGACGGTGGCAACCGAGCCGCGCGCGCGGCGTGTATTACCTCGCGATAAACGTAATTGGAATTGAAAGGCGCGCGGATATTTGTTTGTCGAGAGTTCGACCGGCTGGGTGATTCGGAATCGTCGCGTACAAAGCGCCGTCCCGGCCGGCCCTTTTTGATCTTACGCAGTCGAGACACAAAGACGAGCCCTTTCAACCCTCGGCTAGGGGTTTTTCTCCTGGCGGGGTGTGCCAATCTCAATGCCTATAATAGAAGGGTGCAGAATTACTTAGGTTCGATAATGCTTCTTTCTCCTGCTGGCCCTCTGTCCTTCTCTCGCTACCTGGCCCGATCGATATCGTTTTATTTCGCAGGACACCGGCGAAATGAAAGAGGTATCCTTGTAATCCGCCTAAATCGCTGGAATATCTGATAAACGGATGTTCGCTGGATCGTACGGGGTACTCGAGAACAGTCAACTTTCAGCGGATACCATTGAGATCGTTAAGCAGATATTTCAAGTCGCGAGTTCAAGTGTAACGGAAACGTTGAGCAACGTGTAGTAGTTGATTAGATCGAAAGCGAGGAAAACCGGGCCAGTTACTAATGTTTAAATTGCGTGTGTCGGCAAGTTTCGATTATTTTTTCAATTATCCCTCTCGATACACCTTTCCGCTTAGCAATATCGCCGCACCAAATTCGGAGAACGAAAGGATATTTTTAGTTAAACGATCGCAGATTATAGGCGAGATACTTCGTACTAATATAACTAACTAAGAGCGTAACTTCGATAACGCCTCTTTTTTCTTTTCTTTCTGTCAGTGTTCCTCTCGCCGTTCAGGTTGTTCGGCGCGTAGACCGATCGATATCGTTTTATTTCGCAGGACGAGACGCGAGACCGTTTTTCTTTTCTATTTCATTTATCTCGGCCTCTCGCCCTCCCCTTCGGACTCGAAACGCGAAGACCCATCGCACGCGAGGATCGTTTCGGCGCTAGTAAATCGCGTACGTAATCGAAGCCGCTTTTTTTCCGACGTGTTCTTCGACGGACGTCGAATCCACGTCGGCCGGGTAATGATAATAATTCTAGACGGCGAGCGATGCAATTGACTTAAAGGAAAAACAGAAGGGGGATTTCGGCTGAAAGGCGATACAAGAAATATCACCGTAAATGCCAGAATCTAAGGGGGAAAAACTTGTAGAGAAAAAAAATATTTATTTTCTGGGAACCTTTAGTTGTTAATCGACTCTCCGTTTTCGCGTCGGAGTTCACTGTGGAACGCGGTATTTCCTACACACTATCAGAAAATGCACTGCTCTTTTAATATTTTATTTCCTCCTATTCCCATAAATGCTAGGAAATCTTCAGCGCGGTAATAATAAATGCTGTAATTTGATTTCATTCCCTATAGAGTCTGCCAGGATAGAATGGAATGCAGAAACTGCTACGATACACCTGAAATAACGTACGCGAGCATCGATATCTTACTGTTCGAGATAACAGCCGACTCGCGGAAAGCGAACGGCACAGACGCGGATTAAAATACGAATTCGTATCAACGTACAAATCACCGGCTAATCGTACGATCGAACGTTAACAGGAAATGTTGCATTCGCGCGATTATCCACAGAATATTCTTTTTCTTCCCATTTACAATTCCGATCAAAGTTTGCCCCCTGCACGCGAGCGTGCGCGTGCACGCCTGTGACGCACGCGGCTGCCCAGCTCGCCGGCTCGTGATTCGGTTAACACTGGCTCCACGGAAGCTAACATTATCGTTAACGTTACTCGCTAAACGTTCGCGTCGATCGCGACCGACGCAATTACGCGGATACGTGGTCTGATCGTCTATTTTTGAATCCCCGATTGTCGAGATGTCAGCGAGCGTACATAAATCGTTGTAAAATCAGTAGAACAAAGAGCACGAGAGATATCCGCGGAGTTAACGTCGAAACGGATCCCGGGAATTAAGGCGATCGCGACGCACTGCGAACAATAGCGGACTGTTCGTCGACAACACTGCGAGCGGTGTAATATACAAAAATTGCTCATTTCTTTGAAAATATTTCACTTGCTAATGGGAGTGCTGCGACGTGCACTTCAAGTGCAATGTCTATTTGCGCGTAGTTATTAATAGTGTGAAAAGATAACGAAAATTGTGAAACATGTACATTTGTGTAATCGCTTTAAAATTAGGAGAAACACATTAGAGAATTATTGCTTCCGAATAGAAGCGATACGGTAACAAATAGGATTTAAACGAATAAACGAATGAAACGAGAATCAATTTAATCTAATCCCATTTCTATCGCTCACCGATAGAAAAATAGGAAATATCGTGAATTAGTTGAGATGAAATGATTCGTTCGGATAAACAGTCTTCGGTATTCCGAGCAGAGACCCGTCCCGTTCCGCGTGCTCTCGGTACGAAGTGCAACTCCGCTTATCGCAGTCCGTCCGCGTATTGCAGTGTAAACGCGCACTTAAAGCGTATTGTTTAACTATTTCGCGGGGATTGTTTGGCAAACGTTGCTCGCCACGCGACGAACGGGACACGGGGACGAAAGCTGCCCGGCCGGGGAGCGTCGTTAGACGCGAGCCAATTTAATCGTCACTCCTTTGATTTTATTTATCTCCGAGCGTGTTTACGTTCGCTCGAAAACGCTTCTTATCTGGACGCTGATACCCAGAACGCGGACGTTTATGCAGATTCAGTCGCGAGCGTTCATGTATATGCATGCGAATTAGACGGAATTTGATTTTCTCCGCCAGGGGCTTCGCGCGTCACCGGTGACACGTATATTCGAACGTATCGGAATAAACGCGAAGAAACTGATTATCCCCGCGCGTAATCTCCGGTAGAATAAGCCTAACGCGTCTAATGAAGAAATATACGCGCATATTCGCCCTGAGAGTTCGTTAAAGTAATTACTTTCTCGAGTCGCAGAGGTGAACCGGTTCTTCGAGTGATTTTCGACTCGGGAAAGATACCAACAAATCGACGCTAGTGTCGCAGTGTAAACTGGATCGTCAACCGAACGATATAAATATGAAGCGCGAGCGGAAAATAAACATGGACGCCCGGCAAACATTTCCCTTTGTAATTCGTTATCGGCGCTCTTCTTATTCGTCGTCGCTGGCGAGTACTTTCGGCGTCGAATTCGTACCGCTGTAGTACGGTTTTCTGCTTTGTCAGTGATATTTCTGTTGGCCGTCGTTCGCGAGCGGCCGTGCGCGAGAATAGAACAACAAGTTCGAATCGCGCGATTTCCAAAGGATTCCTGAGTCATAACCTGATTCATTGGCGCAGACGTCGCGTCGGTCGCCGCGCGTGGAACGCGGTTGAGCGCCGCTGTATCGTCGTGCATTGAAAATCACTTAGAGACAACAACGCTCTTATCGAAGAAGAATCGTCACGTATGGTCGCGTTTACGTGCACACACGGTTCGACAGCGCCACGCGTCCATCGGGAGAATTAACTGTAGTTTGAAGGTGGCTCGAGCCCGAGGAGAACGAGGCGCTCCCCGCGGCCCCCGTGACGGCGAGAGCAGGACGTTGCGACGACTACGACGACTACGACGACGCCGGCCGACTGCGAGAGCCCCGATGCGAAAGGAGAGACACGTGTATGAGTGTGTAAACGTGCACGCGCGCCGCTCCGTATTACCTTCCCCCGGGATGCACAACAGGCGTCCGAAAAATAGGGTGCTCCAAAGATAGCGTTGCAATTGCTTTCGAACCCTTTCGAAGCACCCGTTCCACGTTTATTTCCGTCGCCGCACGAAATTCATTCCTTCCGCGGTGCCCTCGGAATTAGGTTATCCCGTAACGCGTTATCGCGGCTCCTCTCGGCTCGAAAGCAATTTTTCTCCGACGACTCGAAACGAGCGGAGTAATTTTAGACGCTCGAGTATATTTACGCCGTCGAACGTATCGTACGGAAAAACAAATGGAAATTTATAAAAATACAAGCCGCCGGAATTTCCGAGTGCAACACGTCCTCGGTTATTTCTGTGTGTTCGAATCCCGCGACAGCGTGGTTTCCATCGAGGCTCGCCAGTCGAACGCCCCAATGGCGGCACTCGGGCTCGCACATAAGCATACGTATCGTCCAGAAACTATCGCGCACTTAGGTATACGTCAACGTCGATCGATTAGCCGGCCGAGTCACGGACAACCCGGACGCCTGAAATCTTTCCCGTCGTAAACCCGGGAACAGTCTCGGGATCGCAGCTGGAAACATCCGACGGACGGGAGCAATTTTCGGGACACCCTGTGCGTGTGCAGTCGCACTCATTATTCGCCGGGAGGAGAAACCTCGGGCGCGCGTGCACGATGAACGGAGACAGAGCCGGCCGAACGGAGAAGGAGGTGTTACGGGTCGAACGTTCGGAGAAGGAGGGACGAGTTCCGACCGAGTGGAAACGAGAACGAAGATGCCGGGCACCCTCTCCCGCTCCGCTCCTCTATTTCGCTTCATCCAGCGCAAAGGGAACCCCGTGGAAAGAGAGGAACATCGACCAGGCACGGTGACACACGTCGGTCGGACAAAGACGGACGCGGCGAATAACGTGTGGCACATTTTCGAGATAACCAGAGCTGCCCCGCGGTTTTTACTCGGCCCCGACCAATTCTTTTCTCGGACTTTCTTTTGTCGAGGCGCAATAACGCGTAAAGATAAATAAACTGTCAGCCGCGGAACGGATACAGCGCCAGGGATTCGTTAGAATAGTTTAACGCGGAGCGGAGCGACGCTTCGATGGAACATTCCAGTTCTTTATTTTCACTTGTGGTTCCAGGAAAATATTCAATCGCGGGACGAGCATGCATAGACGCGCTATGGATCGTTAATAAACTGGAAATATCGGGAATACGTTTTAAAGGGTTCCCGGATACCGGGAACTCGATTCGCGCGGATTACCCGTCCGCTTATCGATTCCTTGAAATGCCCCGATAACGAGTCGCGCTCGTAACAACAATTAACCCGTAAATCTTGGAAAACATTGTGACAGTTAATATATCGCAACTTGACGCGTACGCCAAGCATCCCGTGGGAATAATCCGGCGTCGAGGATTCGACCGATTCGTAGGACTCCGTGGCGACGTAATAAAAGGGGGAAACGTGGCGCTTTAGAACGCGGCCTAACCTCGATCCCAGGGAGAAAACGATTTTAAATAAGCGCTTCTCGGAAGCGCATAGACTCACGGCCGGTCGTCTTCGCTTTTCTTTCCGCGTCGCGGCTCTTCGGGGAAACGTGGCTTCACCGAATTCTTGGCGGGCCGAAAAATTCATCCAGCTTCTCGGTGCCGATAATAAACGTGGATTTACGAGCTCCTTCTGTTGAGTCTATCGATTGGTCTGTCGATGGTTTCAAGGCCAGCAAGGAGGCGCACCGTTCCGAAGGGTCTCGAAGAAGCCTTCGAAGACTACCTAATAAGTTTTCAACCAAGAATGCTCGACCGTGGTACTCGAATTCTGCGGCGTGTCGCGTCCGAATTCTCGGCTCAATTATTTTCAGGTTAGCCGTAATGGCAGCGACGACCAATCACCGATCACGGCATGCCCTAGGCCAGGCGAGGACTGGCTATCCGCGTCGCGCGTCATTTACGAGCGTCGATCGAGGTATCGATAGCGCGCCGCATCGAGAGACGAGCGCGTTTTGCGCGGTTAAAAATTAATCGCGCGCGATTCGTTTATCTGTGACAGACGTAGAGGTTAAGGGTGCCCAGGGATCCGGTTGAGACGAGAAGAATGAAAACTGAACCGGGTGGAGTTCGCGAGCGAGCAGGCGGAGAGAGGGAGACGCGCGCCAACCGGCGGAACAGAGACGCGAAGGGAAGCAGAGGAACGAGGCTGCGGGAGCGAGAGGGCGAAGCGGGATAGAGGGAACGGAGATAGAGACGGGCCAGTTAGAAATGCCGAGAGAGAGAAGAGAAAGAGGCGTACCAAGTTCGTCGAGGAATGGAAACGTGACGCGACTCGCGCAATCGAGAAGCGAACGCCGGAGGACCGAGCAACCGAGGGACCGACGGGGCAGAGAGAGAAAAAGTAAACAAGGCGCGAGCGAGAACCGATTAATGGAACGAGGAGAACGAGCGTGCCTGCCGCGGAAGGGGCGAGCGAGCTCGCCGACGAGAAAGGGAGACGGAGAAAGGTTGCAGAGCAGCGGACTCCGAGACGCAGGTAAGAAAGGAGCGACCAGCTGTTTCCTCGTGTGACGTCACGCAGGTGCCCCGCGGCCGACTGCAGCAACGAAGGTGGACAGGTGGACAATGCTCCTAACCCACTACTCATATCTGGATCCTGTTTTCCGCTCCGCTGTCTCGTCGTGGTCCGCCATGTTTTTTTCTGCCACTTTACGCGCCACTTTTCGCGAAAATATCGGTAATGGAACCTGCGAATCGGCTAACGGAACGGAGTGCGCGTCCCGCCGATCTTCGGCGCAGGCCTCGCCGTTCTTTCAGCTAAATTATTTCCACTTGCGCGTAACTGTAATGTATGTGTGTTCCAACTGATTTATACGCCGGCCAGTGGTTCTCAACCTGCCTCGCTGTGACCGCAAAACGCTCTCGCCACGATAAAACGTTTATCTCTTCGGTTTATCGTGTTGTTGAGAAATCCAACGGAAATCACTGTACTCCACGGATAATTGGACGCGAAATAAGTCGAATATCTTCTGGGGACATTTTCACGGAAGAACGATTGGTTTTTGAAAACGGTTTTGGCAGCATTTCTTTGTGCCGTTGTATCGACAGTGTCTCGATGCCTAACCTCTTTGGCTTCACGGTCGACGAACAATGATCCAGACCTAACCTAGATCTTCCGGCTACGTGATGTTTCAGTTTCAAGGGCAATTTGCTACGTTCAGTGCCGTGTAGAGTTCTCGGTTGGTCCTAATCTCTCTCGAAAACAGCTCTCGATTTCAATTCGGTGATCGTTCGCGGATCGTAACGGTGCCACTCGTTAGAACCGTTTGATTGCTTCATCGAACGCGCCACGTGGTCCTCTAATCATTTCCCAAATAAAATATTTACTTCCACAGTGAACGCTCTACCGAGGGAAAACAATGGAGATAATTAATGACATCGCACACTTTGGTTTTCAACGTTTCCCCGAATATATTCGCGAATAAATATCACGACATATTCAATAAATCGTTATTATCGACAATATAATCGTTATCGCGCAGTTGAATTTGAAACATCGATTAAACGCTTCGCCGCCGAACGTGGAAAAAATCCACGAATCGAAGTTGGTCGCTTTGGCAGTCGGAAACGCTCCGAACATGGCGGAGCGTAAAGCATTTCGAGAAAAATGTCGGTTCGAACAAATGCACGCGGGAAACGTTTGAGCGCGGACCGTAAACGTTTAAACGAATTTTCAAGTATCCGTTTACGATACACGGAATTGTTAATTGCACGCGGAAATGTGTAAACGGATAATCCGCGGCTCCGGTTACCAGACGGATTGTCGACCGTGTCGCGAACAGTCCTCGTGATGGCGGAATTGTGCAGCCTCGCGTTCCGAAGCGGCGCGGATTCTTCGGTGACAGAAAATGTCGCACCGAATTCGCCGCATACTCGCGGATTTTCTTCGAACTCGCGTAACGCGTTTCGCGTTTCCAGTTAGTGAATTTCCGTAAAATAATCTTCCGTTTCAGAGGATCCGCGCGACATCGGCCAGTCTCAGCTGCGTCGCCCTCATCGTCGGTTGTTCGCGACGAGTGAATGGTTCGAGCTCGGCGAGTCCAACTTTCGTAAAATTCGAGTCGCCGGGCTGAAACAATTCGCTGCGTATAAAATAAATGAACTTTCATAAAATTGATTGCTCAAGAAACAAGGAACGCGCACGATCGCGAGCGAATTCCTTCGAACCGAATGCTCGTTGCACCGTTGGGAAAAAACCTCGGTTCGCCGTGCGAATCTCAACGCTACATACTTAGCGATATCGGGTACAGGAGCCGCGTGCTCGGATGGAGCGGATACTTTTGCGACGGTCTCTACGCCGCGGAATAATTTATTTAAAACGATAGCGGCGGATGACGAAACAAGAGCGCCGGCCAAACACGCGTCGCTCTCGTGGCTCAATTAATAAACTCGTCGGCGTGGATAAAAATAATTAGCCGCGAATGCGATCCGGGGACTCGGTGCGCGATTATCAGGTGCGCGGGGCTCGAGGGATCGATCGATTTTTATTTCCGTCGTAAGGAGCGGAGCGTCGTTGAAATAATTATCGTTTCTCGGGGACGTCGGTTGCCGAGGGAGTTTCTTTCCAGCGGCGGAGTCCGTCTCCGATGGAACTTGGAAACCCGAAATAATCGCTCGGCGGTCGCGTCCAGCCGCAATATTGTTACCTCATAACGTATTTTTTACGCGAGGTATTTATAAATCGCTCGGATCCGCCTGGACGCGTCTCGCGATGAACAGTGTCGGTCGAGGTGAATTTCGGATTCAAAGAAGAAACCCGCGTTTCTTCCGTCGCAAATGATGCTTCTCATGTTCTTGTTTCTTATTTCTGAAGAAACGAGTATAACATTCTTCTCCATTTTCGATCATCAACGGTCAAGTGTCTGTAAATGTTCGATCTGAACGAACAGAACGATCCGATTCGGTCCGATACGCCTCGGTCCGCGTTATTTATAGCGTAAGAGTCTATAATTGAACCGAAGAAACCAGCGATGACTTTGAAATCTTCGGAAGCATCACTATTTTTTGATGAAAACGCCGGTGCAACGACGCGACACGCTCACCAATGATTCGTCGGGCAATATTTCCTATTAGTCAGATTATCAGCGCGCGATATCTACAAATCGACGGGTGATTTCACTAAAGAACACTCTCGCCAACCTAAACACACGGCGATCGAAGGCATCGGGCACTGGGCGGCCGTCCACGTGATTCGGTGACGTATCCTCGAGATACGCGCCGAAGAAAGCCAAGAAATGAGTAATCGCGAGATAAAGGGAACTCTTATTCAACAATTGTTTTTAATCGCCGGCGTACCGGTTGCGGTGTACAGTGACTGGTCTCGGCGAAAACGATTCGGATTGCTGGAAGGCCGTATCGACGATTGCTCGGAGCGCAATAATATACGATTACAATGTTATCGTGGTAACGGTAAACTATATATAAATCGCAGGAGAACATAAAAATGACAGATCTGGCCAAGATCACCGGTGGTTCAGCTCGTCGACAGCACGAGAACGTCGCGTCGTTGCGACCGAGCCGAATATTATCGGTTCGGATATCGCGGGTACTTGCCATAGTTGGCCGTTGAATTCCCTAAGTAGGCAGGTATGCGTATGACTAACAGCGTCTCCGTCGGACAACGAGAAGTCGTCCTTCTCTGTGCACCTGGATGCCCGTGTTCCCTTCTCCGTCTCGCCCACGTGGCCGCCTCACAATTAAACGTCTCCGCGAGGGCTGCCCGAAGGAGGAGGATTACTCAGCCGAGCACATTGTTTTCATTGTCCGGCGGGTTACGATGCCGTGCCCGATAGCCGGACGAAGCCGGCGACTGCGAGGGAAGCACCGAGATTCCCTTCAGGTGGTGCCTCGGACGTTGCGGGCCTGTCCGGATTTCGACACCGACTCAGATTTTCCGCGCTCTCTCGTCTCGGTTTCATGAACTCGTCGCCGTACGATGTCCCCCGCCGCCGACCTCGACCAGTTCCAGGGTCGATGATTCGCGAGAAACGCGAACGGACGATTCGTCCGTTGCAAGCGCGCGTTAACTTCGAAGGTAGCGCGTCGAGAATAGCAAGATAGTCTCGCTTGTACGTTCTTTCCCGGTTAAGCTCAGGGTGAGCAATCATTCGCGCGTTAGTTGGGATTGAATCGAAAACAATAGAGAGCAGTCGTCGAGAGTGCGCGTAGACCGCTCGAAGGACGAAAGCAACGACAGACTCGACGAACAATCGGCTCTATTGTTGCAGCAATCCTTCGCTTTACGACTCGTTCGTTAGAATTGTCCGAATTTTCTGGTACAACCTCTATTCGTCGTGGCCACGAGTCGGAGGTTTAAGAAATCTAGCCGGCTGGTTTAAGAGGCTACCTGGTGGTACAAAAGCGTGGGTCACCAGCGACAACCGACCGAGAAGAAATCCGGTTGGAGCGTAGCGGAGTCCATCGGTGGCCTGTTGCCGGTAAACAAATTCGTTCCGCGCGATAAAGACCAGGAGAAAAAGGAAAAACGCGCCGGCGTCGAAGCGAGTTTCTCGAGTCGATCGCGATCAGCGGAACCGGCTCCGAGAGCTCGCGAGAGTATCGCCTTCGGGACGAGCGAGCGGATCGCTATTTAAACAGCTGCTCCGCGGAATCTCGCGTTTGACCTATAATTAAATGCGCTATTTTTCGCCGCGCGCGCCGATCTTACGCCCGATACCGTTCCTCGCGGACGCCGCTCGGCCCAGAAGGTCGCCGACGAAACGGGGAGACGTGGCGTTGCCGTGCCGACGGAATTCCGTAGCCGGGCCACTAGATTTTTCGTTCGGAAACGCGGTTTCCCGGGGAAACGAACTTTCCTCGCGCAGTCGACTCTACTAGTCGTTTTCACGCTAGATTTACGGAACAACTATGCACTGGTATTACAATTTTCCCGATCTGTATAAACGAACGCGTAGTTCTACGCGGTAGAACCAAGAGAATAAAGTGTAAACGTTCGTAAATCGCAATGGACTGAAATTCGAAACAATTAAACGAGTAATTCGCTGGAACCTTTCTCGGTCGAACGTCGCCGTATCTAAAATCGATAACTACGGACGGATAATTGAATTATTCGCGTAACGAATGATTGGTACGCGGTTCTCTGTTTCTCCGATATTTCAGATTTCGACGCGTTGATAAATCCGTCGTGGAAAGAGATTCGAGGAAATGCCCGTCCGCGAACGATCGGTCCAACCGGAATATCTACCGATCCGCGCGATCGTTGAAAACCGAGAGTGACCCAGAAATCGCGACGTTCGAACCGCGCAAGAAAGCGACGCGTCGGTTCGGCCGATTTGTCGGGACGATTGTTGAAAACCGTCCCGAAGAACGAATACCGGCAAGTGGTTAATCACGTTATGACGGCGACCGCTGCCGAGCCGGGACCAAAATAAATCGTCGGCTAGTTTCGCCGGAGCGTATCCGAGCCACGCGAAATAGTTGATTAGTTGCTTCATCGTTGTGTTCCGTTCGCCGGTGGGCCGGGCCGGACCGAATTACCCGGCTTCGGAACGAGTGAATTTCGGGAACGCGGAACGCACACCGTTATTATCGTTATTATCATTTTGGCCGTGTTGCGAGCGGAATTTTCGAAATGCTGTCGGCGTTGCGGTCATTAGCGTCGGCTAATCGTGAAACGCGGACGGATGCAGGGACCTCTCGGTGATCCGCGTCGACGGACGTTAACCCGTTAGGATTTTCCCTCGAGACTCTGCCTTTTTTCGAACGCTTGCGTACCTTTTTTCCTCTTTATACTTGTACACCGCTAACACGCTTGCGGTGTATATTCGCGTCGACGCGTTGAATCATCTGTCGCTTCGTAGATGTTCGAGGAAAGAGACCCGTTCGAATTATCGGACGCCGACAACAGGAGAGTCGTGTATAATTCCGACTGAAAAGCGACGAGCGATGCTCGTATTCATTAAATTCAGTATAAAATCTTCGCCGCGAGTCCGGGTCGATACCGTAAGCCAAGGGGTTAATGGAAGGTTAACGCATCGCGGACGAGTGACGAGATATCTCGCGTGCTTGCGTGCCGCTTCCAACGGGCATCAAGCTTCTAATTAAATACGCGTTTCCAAAAGAATATTCGAGAAATAATTCGATCGAAATTATCCGGGTATACTCGACCATCGTACCGTAGATTAAAACGAAAAAACAAACGATCAATCGTATTTTAGTCGTCGCAGTCGAATTCGGGTGACAGCATTCCTTTGCGTCAACTCGACGACTCCATTTTCTTGTCGACGTTACGGTCGTTACGATTAAGAGAACTGTTTCGGTTTCACGGGAGTAGTTCCGCCGAGTATTTATTCGCCGGTACACGCGTCAATCGTTAATAATTAAAGGACCATAATTAAAGAATCTCCTCCGTCCACGGCGGGAATATCGATTTCGAGTCGACAGCGAGTGCGGCCGATAAACACGCTTCACGCGCGAGAAAAGACGTCTAGACGCGGTTAGCAACGGAACGTCTGGCCCGCGATGCGTTAACGAATTCCGCGTGGGTTTATGAAAGAAGCACGGACGTTGCGGAAGTCGGCGGAGATAACGTTGCCACGCCAGATCCTGTAAACACGGTTATCCGCGGCGTTGATCGTGCACGTTCTCGCGTTGCAATTACTGGAAAGGATACGAGGAGAGGTCCGCCCGAGTCCTCGCGTCTTACGGTTACGCTAAGCGACTGCTCGCTGCTAATGAAAGAACCAGTCCGTTTCTTCGACGCTGCGCGAAAGTCTCGTTTCGAATTTAGTCGCTGCCTCCATTGTCCGTTCGCGAGCGTACAACGGAAGCCGCGTTCAGACGCGAACGCTTTTCGGCTGCTCGAGACGATTTCACGGTGTTCCGGGGAATTAACGAACGAGCGCGCGATGATCTTTTCCAAATTGAAACTCTCGCGAGGCGTAGATTCGACTGCGAAGAGAAGAAAAGCGACGACATTCTAGACACATTTCAACTAGGATATTTTCGTTTCGCGTAATCGGTGGGAAAGTGAAGGTACTCGCTCGTTTTCGGAATGCCACGCTCGCCATTGAAAGTGTCGAGGGCTGATAGTGTGTGCTCGGTTCGCGTTGAACGAGGGCCGTTGTCTCGGTAAATGGCTCGGGTCCCGAGGCGCACGAGATTAGGGTATCGATACGTCGAACACAGCGTTCGACGAGGAGTAGGAGGCACTTTCGAAGGTGACTAAAGCCGCCTAAATATAGCGGCCGCTGCCACTGAAAATAAAGATGGGAGTGCCGGCTCCGTTCGACAAACGATTGCGCTCCGCTCTGACGCGCTCGGCCGTTTCGGGCCGAAACTCTTCGAAACCTTAACCCTCCGACGCTGCTCGCGGAGTGCACTCGTCGCGAGAAACTAATCGATTCACCTTCCGCCGGGAACATCGAAACGTACAAGTTGCGAGGTATATTTCTGTCGTCGGAATAAATCGATCAAACGGACGGCGTAGCGGTGGAATTTGATTAAAAATAATTCCTCGAAAAGCGATCGTTTCTCCAGAAAACGATCGAACAGGCGTTGAATTACCTCGCGCCGCGTCCGCGAAGATGCTAACGCGGACGGAGGGAAGGAGAGAGAGAGAGATTCGAGGAGGAGACGGAGACGGAGCGTGTACAAACGACAGCGGGCGACGGAAAATAAATCACTATTGTTGGCACACGTTCATCGACATGTATTAATAACGCTTGTGCAGCACGGACGGTCAGCGTTACACACGCCTGGCGGCGGGAATGATCCGCTCGATTGCGTAACCGAGCGTTCAATGATAGCGTTCCCGATGGGATCTATCATTCCGCTGAAAACAATGATCGGGCCCGATTGGTTCACCCTGTAATTACGCGCTTTTGTAAGCCGCCGGAGCCCGGCTTTAAAAATGAACTTTCACTTCTTTCCGCGGCCAAGAAAACTATATCGGGGCAACTCGCTCCTCCGCGGATTTCTACTCGTCACCGTTGCTAGCCTACTTACGAGGAGAGGGCCCGACAGAAAAATCTCGTTTCGAATCGAACTCTACGCGCGCTATAACACGCGTCTAACGAAAAACCCTGGTGGCTTCTTTCGGAATGGTCCTCCGTTTTTCAAAGAAATTCTGAACGAGGATCGTTACCTATATCTATTTTCCGATCGCTTTCGTGGGAAGGCTAATATTAAAGAGAAAATATTGTGACGTTCAAGTTCGAACAATCGTCAACGTTTTGGTTGTCCGCGCAGTGATTAATGTCGCGTAAACTCCCGAGATTGGCTACTTGGAAACTCGGCTTTATGGATCCATAATTCTCGAAGGAAATTGATAATCTTCGGAAATCCGTTTAGAAATCTTCTTAGAAATCTTCCAGAAGCCTGCCCCGCTCGCCTCTCGCAATTCGCAAAAACTTGCTGCGCTACTAAGGACGGGAACAAATGTTTGAACACCGTGTGAATTATAAAATGCTCCTCGGAGTTCTCGACCGTTCACGCCGGTTAAACCAAAACCGAGTGAAAACGAAGAAAGGAGCGTCCTTTAGACGCGAAAACGGACGTTGTTTGTTTCGAGGGAAAACATTGGTTCGTTAAGCACGCGCTGGAAAGACGTACCACACGCGTCGAGATGTTTTCAGTCGAAAATTGCCAATGACGTGTACGCAACGATAGTTTTGCTGCGTCGCTCGTGCTGCATGGATTGCTTCAAAATGTATCTCGTTTTAACCCTTTGAACTCCGTAGGCTCCAATATTGCACCAGTTATAACATTAAATATTTCAACGAATCAAAGAAACTACTCTAAAATTATTAAATTTTCCACGCATCCAGATTTCGTACTGAAAAGAGAAATAAAAGATCGAAGGAATGTTACAGCATTTATCATTTTCACTAGAGATACCATAAAAATTAGTTGCAGTTACTGATAAATTACAAAACCATCTGGAGTGGTAAGGATACATAACTGAAACAGGTAAAAGCAAAGTTGTTCGTCGACTTTGCGAAATCTCGGAATTCGTGTTCAGCGCGAGAGGTTAAGCACGCGCGGAAAAGCTGAAAATTTGTACGTCGAGCAAACACTAGCAAGAGGGATTTATTCTGTATCGAGCGTTACGAGTTTATTCGGAAACGCGATGCGTATGGTCTAGGAGAGAACGCTGTACATTGTCT
Organism: Nomia melanderi; assembly: GCF_051020985.1. Taxonomy (NCBI): domain Eukaryota; kingdom Metazoa; phylum Arthropoda; class Insecta; order Hymenoptera; family Halictidae; genus Nomia; species Nomia melanderi. Next base: position 466,174 of record NC_135002.1, on the reverse strand, counting down.
GCGGGATCCCTAGGAAAGTCGATGGAGCGGCCAGAAGGAGAAAGAGGGGAAACCTCGGGACGGCGGAGGGAACAGCCTGGGAACGGGACAGGGGTCGGCGGTACGGGGGAAAAAGAGAAGAAAACCCGGGGAAGCGACACGAAGGACGGCTTTCCATTTGCGTTCGACCGTTTTCATTAAAGGCGCGCTCGCGATGTTTATGCCGCGCGCTAGAAAAATCGAAAACTCCACCGCGAGTTATACTCGTTCGCTCCTGCGGCCGCACCGCGCGCCGTCCATGTTTCTTTTTCTCTTCCTTTGGAAACGTTTCCTTTTCTAAATGAATAATGCACTAATTCCCACTTTCGTTGGGCAACGCCTGTATCGCGCACTGCGGTTTGGTGAGTTGGCCAAGGCCGACGGGTACAACAGTTAATTAATATAATGAATACACGGAAAAAATCAACGAACGGGTTCGTACCGTTCGCGGACGCGTAACAGAGAACGAAACAAATGATTCGAGGCGAGCTTGATTTCGCTGTAGTCCTCGGTTCGTCGAGATGCTTCTGATATTATCGGAAAAGTGGAGACGCGTGTGTTGGTTTTCTCGGCATTTTTCTTTGAATCCGAAAGGATGAAAATGCGAGGAAATGAAAACTAGATATACCGGTCGCTAAATCAAGTTGGGATAATACGTTTCGAGGCATAGCGGTAATAAAATTGTTGGTATTACTTGAATTATATTGATTTAGATCAGGCAATTAAATTAGAAACATTCCTTTGGTAAATTGCTGAATCGAAACCTCAATGATGCTCTTTCGTGATTCCTGCAAGAAGGTATTAGGCGGCTTAATTTCTCGGCAATTGTAGCGTTCAGGCGCGATTGTCGCGACTGTCGAGTGTTCATCGAATAACGGAAGCGAGGAAAAAGACGGTGGGCGTAGTCCCGTGTCGAAGAACTAAAATAAAAATCAAAAACACGTGTACAACACTGCGATTCGAAAGGTTGTTTCCAGTCTAGTCCCTGACCTAACCTATCGGAAAACACGAGTTATCAGAGCGTGCGGCTGTTGTTTTACGTGTGCGCTTACTCTCGTTTCAATTTTCTACCGAGTGGACCGTCCCGCGTGTGTTCGCGGCCGATCGAATTTGTTTCCTTTGTAAAATCAATCCCGTTCTCAAAGGCTGAACCTCTTCCTGATCCCGTTTCATTCAATTAATAACATTTCCTTGTCATTTACTTGCCTCGATTCGTAAGATTCAAAGATTCCTCCCACGCAGTTGATTTACCTGCTGGGAAATCGTCAACGAGGAACCTTTATCGATTCGAAATGTTCGACGTCTAACCTAAAAATGGACACCATCTGCTGGGAAAGCAGCTCCCCAACTTGGCGTTCTAAGCGAACGTAGAACGAGACGCATCGAAAAAAAGATCGACGAGACATTTCAAAAACCGAGATTAATCTATCGATTGAAAATTTTAATTAATCTCGCGCAGATTACTTTCCACCGCAAACTATCGGAACTCGTCCAGCTCTGTTTAAAATGTTCGCCGCGAGTCTGACGCGTTATTATAAGGCAACGGGTTAATATCACGCGGGAAATTATTTCGAATAGCGTATACACAGGGTTAACCGAGGTGCACCGCCACCCTCGACATGCCTTCGCCGGTGATTGTAGGGGCCGCTTTAGTGGTTCTCAATGGGAGCCCTCGGCTCCATTGCTCCCTACGCGCCAACCGTTATTTTCTAGCACACTGCTAACCTCCCCGCGCCAACAGAGGATTCTGGCCTGCAGTTTGTCGCGTTTCTCGCTGGACACTCCTCGTCTCTCTCTCTCTCTCTCTCTCGGTCCCCGTTTTTCTCTGCCATCCCTGCTGCCAAGGTTTCTTTCGACGAAGAATAAACGTAACTTTGTCGAATTTTTCACCGACTGCGGGATTCTTCGCTGAAAAAAGAACGTTTCCCGAACGAGGAAAATGATCTAGTCAGTTAAACAAGGATCGAAGAATCCTTGGCTCGTGGATTACTCGCACGATAACCGATACGCTCGAATCGTCGGAGAGACGTCGAAGCGTTTCGGTAAATGAATGAGAAGAGGTTTCGGTTATCGAGATACGCCTTCTTCACTGCTCGATCCCTCGAAATCTGATCCCGCCCTCTCCCCTGCGTGCCCGGCACCGCAGGTTGTGTACTAAGAGGCATTGTATACACCATCGCCGCGCAAATCGATAAATAGACGTCCGGAGACATCGAGAGACACGATCGGGGGCTTTTTTCTTCTACGCTCGCACCTGCTGCTGCTGCTGCTGCGCTCTGTATTACATTTTCCCATTCCTCGTACGTTACTCGTTCGCTCGTTTGCCGGAACACGTGCTGGCAAATCGCGGTGCTAGTTTCGTTCGTTCGTCGAAACGATCAAATCCAACGAATTATCGAGTAAATTAATTTGGAAAGGAAAGACAGTCGTTCGAGTCGACTCGAGGTGGAACAGTTAGCGGATTGCAACGATTCGAGGTGGAGCAATTACCAGCGAACACTAATTACTCGAGTTATTGTAAATTGTAACGGCTGTAAATCTCGTTCGAAACGTTTCTAAACGCTTCGAAAACCGTCGGGCTCGTTCGGCGAGTGGCCAGCGTCGAGGCGCGAGGAGGGAGGAAAAAAGAATTTAATTTCACTTTCTACAAGAGCGATTCGATCCCGAGTTCGGATTGCGTCGGCCAGGCCCTTACCATTCCAGCTCGAGACTTTCACCTAACGTTATGCAAACTACTGAAAATTCGAGCAACGAGAGACATCGACGACCCTCCTACTTTTAGACCGGTAACTATAGGGACCGTGTGCTCGATGCGTGCCAATCTGCCACAGCGAACAAAAATTACATTCCAAGAGGGATTTCGCTTTTGTCGCTTCAGACGAAACTTTATTAAACTGTGCGTTGCTTATTCGACAAATTAAATATAATCTACGAAGAGTATGAAAAGAATAAAAGGCAACAAAAGAGGTAAGGATCGCAACCGATTTCGTCAGTCCCTTATTCACCCTTTCCGAAAACTATGGGAATATTTCGGAACACGCGAACACCGGCTGGCGATATTCCAAATTGACGAATCAGATTACGGGAGAACTAGGTGGACCAAGAGTTCATTAAAACTTGATGTCCAAATCGCTGTTAAAACGCCGAGGACTGAAAGAGGTTAAGAACCACCACCCTTCTCCTTTTTTTCTCTCCCTCTGCGCCCCTTCTTTCCACCGGTCCCCTCCTCTCTCTCTCTCGCTCTCCCCCTCGCCGCTGGTTCTCGCCCTTTTCTCCGTTTCGATGGCGCTTTTTGCGAGCCAGCCTCTGGCCCGATAATCGGATTATTTTGGTGTGGTGCGTAAAACACGGTCGTTATCGGACCACACTGAACAGAAAGAGAAAGGGACTCGCGAACGAAGACGGAGGCGGAAAAGGAGAAATAAAGTGGATCAAAAATTGGATGATACGGTAAAGGAAATGGCACAAAAGGAAAAGGGAGTAAAGGAATCGAACGTTATCGGACGGAGGGAATAGGAGACAAAGAATAGGCGGAAGAAAAAGTTGGCGGAATAGAAAATAGCGTAAAAACGAGGGGAGATAAAAAAGTTTTTAAATTAAGAGATACAGCGGAAAAAACAGAAAACGGAGCGGGGGAATGTTGGAGAGATAGAGAGGAGAGAAGAGACGGACGAGCATAGAGCACCGAGAAAAGAGAAAAAGTACGTGTACATATATATGCATATATATATACACATGTAAGAGGGAGAGAGAGAGAGAAAGGAGTAAGATATATAGAGGAGCGAGACCGACGACGACGACGACGACGACGACGACGACGACGACGACGACGATGGCGGCGACTGCGGCGCTGCCGGCGCCGACAGCTTTTCACAGTTAGTCGCGCCACGCCGGAAGATCGATCAGCATGGATGGTCTCGTGCTTGATATGCCTATTACGCTTGCATTACCCGAATCACGCTATCAGAAGCGCCACGTTCTCCCGAGTCCGCGCGTCTCGGCTTTGCACGGTCTTGTCCTTCCAACCCGATGACTATATACACTCGCCGCGTAAACCGGCTTCAGCGAGTCCGCCGCGGACCTGTACAAATCCTTATAGAAATATTTCGTTTCATTTCATTTCACGGCATTTCAGAATGCAGTTTAGTTTTCAACGATCCCGCGTCACGATTTTAATTGCTCCCCTAGATTCCCGCGGATACTCGCCGGGGATAATGGTCTCCGCTTCGCGAGTGGAAGCTCTTCGAGTTTATTACAGAAGCAGGTGTATTCCTTATTTCCAGTCGCTCCCTACGCCCCCGCGACCCTCGGCAGCGCGATTCGCTTGCGCGGAACGTTGCGGAGCAGGCGAGTCGAAATCCCGATTTTTATCCACGGTTTCGCGAATAATCAAACGGATGAAAATCAATGAAACCGAATAGAGTTGAATGAAACCGAATAAAAAGGAATGAAAATCCGCGATCCGGAAATAATTATTTCAAGCGTGCACGGGCGGGTCCAATTTGTAACGAAAAAGGTAAACAGTCGCGCGGCGGCGGCGGCGGCGGGGATGGGCGAGGAGAAGTAGGGCGGGGTAAAGGATCTAAACGCGCTTTTCAATATTTACGTATAACCGCACTCGATTAACCAAAAAGCCGACGGCGGGACGAGCGAGCAGGCGGGCAGGCGCTCGTACGCCTGGAGGGGCTGAATTGACCCACGACCGAACACACTCGTTGCTCGTGTAGTGTAACAGAGGCCAATGAATCGCGAAGAGGCTGCGCCGCAGCGCCGCGGAACAAAGCGCGACGATGGAACCGGACGCGGGCACCCCGACACGAAAATTCTGTTAACCTTTAAACCTCCGCAGATTCCTCGCCGCGGATCGTCGCCGCGGATCGTCGCCGCGGATCGTCGCCGCTTCCCGATCAAATTATTTCGCGATCGCGTCGTTTCGAACACGCCAATGGAACGACCTATCAACGGAATTAGAAACACCAATGCACGTAAGCCCGAATTCTTTACGGAAATTCGGATATCCGACGAGTCAAAGGTTAGACGAAATTTATTCGAAAATATCGATCCCCGCGCGGTCCAAGCGGAAACCGAGAATCGCCGAGCGCAGGATAATGCACCTCTACTCGGAATAACGCGAAACACGGGATGCAAAGGGGTGTCAAAGGTACCGTGCGTCGACCGAGCACGCAGAGAGCTTTCAGCGAACGGGCATTCCGAAATAATAATCCAGCCGCGTTACCGGGCACGGTTCATTGAAAAAAGGCGTACTCGACGAGTCGTTACTTCGGAGAGAGCAAGATTTCGTCGAAAATCAACCGGGCTAAATAATCGGTTAAAGGTCAGCGTAACCGGTGCAAACGGGCGGTGGTCAGGGGTGGAAATAAAATTTCTTTGATACCAGTTGCGGCGAACGAGCCCCGCAACAAGGGTCCATGGAAGAGAAAAAAGCACAATTGATCGGTAAGTGGTTAGTTCCTGGTCAGGTCTCGCATAGAGAATTTTGAAACACGATGAAAATCGATCGACCGCTGCCGTCTCCACCTCTTCCTCCCCGGCTTAAACCGGCTGTTCACGGATTCCCGGTGCACGCTGGAACGGAGCGCAACGCAACTGCGTGTTGCGCTGTGTTGCTCTGCCCTTCCGTGTGTTCGTTCTCGGCGACGAGAAGAGGAGGACTGACAAAGGGCGGCGGACGGAGCGAGCGAGAGGGACCGAGAATATTCACCGGGTGATTCACGTGATTCGACTCCTCTGCGCCGCGATAAGTAAGCTGGCATACAAACTGATCGCTCTGACGTTTTATCGAGTCGCCGCTCGATGCTTCGCTCAACCACCGCGGTTCCGAGGCACGAGCGTGGCTTCGATATCTTTCGCTCCGTTTTTATTCGGCAATTTTCCTAGTTAACTTTCTATTCGATACATCCACGTTTTCGGGAAACACGTACGGATGTCGCGAACCGTCTATTCGGCGAACAGACGAATCGATCGAAGGAGAAATTTCAGAGGTTCGATGAAATTGTAGGAACAATTCGAAAAACTCCGAGGAACGAAGGTGACCGCTCCGTCCCGTGAACGTTCCTCGAAACCCATCGAGGCTTCCCTCGGATAACGCGAAAAGGACTTGCAGCTTGTTTCAACGGACTGTTCGTACAAAATAACCGACTATTACGTCCCCGCGTCGATGATCAGCGATCGTTCGAGCGATACTGTCATCCGGTAAATAGGTTAGGAGTAATTTTTAGATTATCGAGCTGGGTGAATCACCTTGTACAGGCGGTAAGGAAAAAGTAAGAGAGCGACGGAAGGGAAATCGATTGGTCAGGAAAGGACGAAAGATGTCTGACGGCGGAGAGCGAGCGTACGAGGGAAGTAAAGCGTCCAACGGAGAGATGGAAATGAGAGTAACGGAGAGCAAGAGAGAGAGGGAGAAAGAGAGAGACCGAGCGTCGGGGAGAAGGGAAGTGAACAGGGGTCGGGGTTGTGTAAGCTGTAAGCCATAGTTGATCAAGCAAACTGAACGTCCGTGATAAAAATTATTGGCACGTTATTGGCCACTGGCGAAGGAATCGTTCGCGTTTAACCCTTAACCCTTCGCGCTCCTAGTTTCTTCTACATTCTCCTTTCGATGACTCTCTATTATTCTAAATGTTTTGTTCAAAGTAAATATTACTTTTACCGATACTTGCAATCACAGTGCGTCGTTAATAAGATACTATATTCGCAATTTGTGAATTAGCTGTTTATTTGTAAATATTCCTCTCGCCGATCAGAGACTCGCGCGTTTATCTAACCAAAGCGAATCTTCATTGGGAAAGATCAATACTCATAAACTGGAAACGGTGTTTCCCTTCGATATCACTGGTCGCTATGTCTGACTAAACGTTTAACCCCTTGCCTTACGATCTATTTCTCAGCTACGATTGATACAACCACTTTGTAATTAATAATTTATTAAGGAAAAGAGCAGATTTAAAGGCATATTCTATATCGATCTGCGCTCCAAAGTATAACAATCGATGACAGAAGAATATTAAATTTGAATTGAAAGAGATTAAGCAATGTTCGTGCTTGCTCGATTCTGTTTGAAATCTGCATTACGTGTCCGACACGTTATTGTAAGGCAGGGGGTTAACGAAAAATCCAACGCCGTTCGAAATGGCGTTCCACGTTCGAAAATAATAAAAATACTCGTGAACGCGTTAATCCGAAGAACCCAGCGCCGAAAGAAAACTTAGTCCGCATCTCCGCGGCGAGATATCCCCGTCGTCGGTCGGTCGCGGAAGAAAAGAGAATCGAGTTAGAGGGATGGCCGCGCTGGAACAAAAAGGAGACGAGTTAGCGAATGATAGAGAAGACGCCGGGGCTGCGGAGAACGAAGGCGGCGGTAGTAGGTGTGCGCGGTCCGTGCTCGTCGGGAGGGAGCGCACCAGGACGAGAGTAACGGAGAATGAAGCTCGACGGGAGGAGGATAAAACCGTGCGCGTGAAAGGGGAATGAAATCGTGCGTGCGACGGAGAGCTCGCCAGCAGCCGGCCGAGAAAGAGAAACGAACGCGCACCCGGCTGCGGACGGGTGGGACGGGACACGTGACAATCGCGCACAAACAACAACCACAACAAACATTTTCGATCCGTTTCTTTGCCGGGAAGATCGAGAAAAACGAATCGGGAGTCGAGGAAAAGTGGCGAGGAAGGGATGAAGATCGAGGGATGCGGTGAACCGACGAGAGAGCTCTAATGCACAGGCTCGCCTTACCTTGCCCCTGGCTTTCATCCTTTTTCCTCTCTTTTTCCTCTCTTTTTCCTCTCTTTTTCCTCGCTTCTCTCGCTCTCTTTTCATTCTTCGTGAAACACAGAGAAAGTTGGCGCGGCGCAATGATCACTCAAAACGCGTCGCTTCGCGTTATTCGCTTTACACGAGGAAACTCTCGCGCAGCGCAATTTCCTGCGACGCGAATTCGCGCAACGCATTCGTAACGTATTAAGCTCGTTATCGGCCGGTCCACTGTGTTCCATTCGCAAGGCGACATTGTCCGAGAGGTTTCTCGACGGAAAAACGAAAAAATGTTCGGGGGACATCGGCGGGGGCGATAACATCGTCACAAAAGGGAAGCTGCTCGCTTCCTTTCGTTCCGGCTCGGAGCTGGGACGAAAGCAGCGTCGACGAAAGGCGAAAAGCGAAAGGCGAAAGACGCGCGCGGACGGTCGCCGGGAATCAGGAATTTCCTTGAAGTTTGATTTTCATGTTTGGCCTCACCGGCTCGGCTCCCGCTAACCGAGAAAAATTGCAGTGTACTCGCGAAGGACGGTCGAGGAAGTGGAAGGTATACGGGGTGTCCCGATTCGTCGCGACCAGACGTTGCCGGTGTACCCGTTGCTCCGAGTGATCGATAACGAATCGAATCAGAATATCGCTGTCACCGCGTTCGCATCGTATTTTGCATTTCTCTTCGAAACTTTTAACGTATCTAATCGATTCGCGTTTACGTTTTGCTTTTACTCAGGCTGGTAGAATATTAGCGAAGATGTTTCAGTCGATAACCCGTGTTTATATTCATAATACGCGATTGTTGCACAGACCTGCACGCAATGACTTTCGATGTTCGCCCATTAAAAGCTGGGACACCCCGTATAGTAATAGCAGGAGTACCAACGTGGCAACGGAAGAGAGAAAGAGAGAGGAGCAGATGGAGAAAGAAGGAAAGGGAGAGAGAAAGAGACGAAACCGAACTACGCCGACCGGCGGGGGAGGGAACGAGACCGTGCGAAGGGGAGAACGACTCGGAACTCGTGTCGTAGCGGTATACTCGATTTCTTCTCCGCACCCGCGTATCTCGTTGCCGCGGAATCGAACAACCGCGACACCGCGCCGTGCGCATTGCCGAGTCTACCCCTCCAATTTCTCAGCCTTAACCATCCGAACTGCCAATTATTCATTACTCTTCACGGCTCGAATACCTCCGCGTATTTTTACGTTCCGATGATCAACGATCAGATGCCCGTCCTCCTTTTCTCTCTCGTTGCACGGTGCACCGTATTCGCTTCGTTGCCTGGAAAATATCTTTCGGACACGCGAAGAAGAGGGTTCGAGTTCGAGTTCGCCGGAACCGATCGCTGTTCGAAATGCTAGGGATATTATAGATTACGACAGCGGTCGTCGCGAAGGGTTAGTCGTCGGCAGCGCGTTAATTGGTTGTACAGGTTACAGTGATCGTGCCCTGCCAGTCGCTGAAGATTCCGATGCGAACGGCAACGAGGAAACAATTTCTTTGCCAGCTGGTTATTTACTCCGTGGAACGGCAGGAACGATATCCGCGAAAGAAGGCGGCTCGGAGGTAGTCGGTCGATCGGCAGGAATTAAAATATCGAGCGTCTCGAATAGGAGAGCGCGGTACTCGAAAGCTGCACGGCGCGAGAGAGGAACGAATGGGGCGGAGGGCGAGGAACGAGCAGAACGGCCGGGTCTATCCTTGGAGGGACGAGGACGGGGGCAGTCGAGTAGTCCTGGCTGGTTCTGTCTTCGTTTTACTCTTTCAAACTGCACCGGGTGTCCACCTCCCCCCTCCGCTCCCGCCTCTCTTCCGTTCGTTTCCTCGTCGACCGGCGGACGGACGGACGGACGGACGGACGGACGGACGGACGGGACGGACGAGCCGAACAAACGGAAGACAGAGGCTTTTGTCCTGGCCCGCGTGCCGGATAATCCGTGTTTATACGATTTTGGTGTCGATGGCTTTCCAGTAATATTAGTGCGCGACGGTATTGCGACTGTCGATAAAGTTATAGATGTATCGGTAATATCGTTAAGATTTCCGTTCGCGCGCTCGCCGACGACAGAAACTGCGACGTGTTTAAATAATTTAGAATTAGTTTTTTTTTTACTCGGGCATATTGCGAGCTGTACGCGTGTGCATGTGTACGAAAGAAATAAGATATATTCTCTGCCCGCCCCGGTTGCCCTGCGCGGCAGCTGTCGTTCGATTCCCGCGGACACGGTAATGAATATTTCGACGTCGAGTCGACGTCGAGTCGCCGTCCAGCCCAATTACCTTCTCGTGCATCGCGTTGGGGTAGGTTCCGGCGCTGTCGCGCAGGATCGGCGGAAAATTATCGCGATGATCGCCGCGGTCGCCGGTGAGCGGCACTTTCGAGTCGCTGGCTGACGAGCGGAAATGTCGAATAGTAGGCCAAGAATCGCGATACCAGTGATATTTATGCTTGCCGAATTACGTTTAAAATCTCCAGGACAATGCGCGATCGAACGCGCAGCTCGACGAACGATACGAAAGATTCCGGACGCTTCCAAAAAGCCTGGCACGGACAGAGTTAAAGCGCGAATGCGATAGCGAAGCGAGCCGCGCGCAACTTTCGAGCTGTTCTCTGCGGCCGACTTCTTTCCCCCGCGAGTGGCCACGCCGCGACGTCCTTCTCGAGATATTAAATCTCAATGTTCCCGGTAAAGTCAACGAACAGCTCCCCACCAGCGTCCCCGGCGTTCCTCCCGCCCCTCGGCCCCTCCGCCGCAGCGGATTCACGAAAGAGAGCCAGGTACCCCTCGAATTCGAAAGGTCTCGGTTGTTTAACCCCTTTAAAGCCCTTCGGTGATCCTGCCATTGGTCTCGCAAAGGCCCGGTCGAAGCTTCTGCTCACTTTCGAACCGACGATTCCACTCTTCCGATTCAACCGAGCGGCCGAGGATTTTTTCCGCGATCGGATCGGAGCTGGATCCACTTTCTTGCTTGCGACTCTGTCGACGGATCGTCGCGTGCCACGCTTCCACGCTGCGAAAGGAGAAACGCTGCGAGCAGGACAACCGAGGAATTTCGTTCGATTCCACTAAACTCGATATGCTAACAATTCATTCTTATAGCCGATCGATTTATTTACAAATATTTGTGCACGAATATTTGTCCGTCGAGACTGTAATTTGCAATATTTTTACCAAGATTTTCCTCTTACGAAGCGCAGATCGAAGTAAAAGCGTCGAGGGACAAAGAGTCGCAGCGATTCTGTGAAATTGCGCGAAAGAGGCTCGGGGAACGGTTTAAATTTGACAAGGGTTAATTCGGAAATAACAGGGAGCGGAGTTTGTTTATTATCGCGTCGGCTGGGATTCTAGCGAACGCGTTCAGTTGGTCACGAGCACGGCGAGCATCCTCGTCACCGCATGAATATTTCCGAATAAATTAGTCCGAGTGTTCTCAGCCTCGAAACCGTGGCCTTCGACCGAAGAACACTGTTCTCGCCGGAGCCTGTCCCCCGTTCATATACCTGCCCGGAATACATCGTATTCTCCTCCAATTTTGTTTCTTCCTTAGGTCAGCTACCCCGGAGGAGTTACAATCCAGTGTACTCCTCGGTAGTACTGTCGTTTAGTCGCCGAAACGATACCCTCTTCACCTTTCAATAATATTTATTACCTTCGAGAAGATGCACATCTACAGAATTTTAGTCACTGTTACAAAAAAACCAACTGCAGTTATTATTAACCCTTAGCACTCCAGATGGAAATCTATCAGCAACTGCGACTAATTTTTACAGTATCTCTAGTGAAATTAAAAAATGCTATAACACTCCTTCGATCTTTTATCTTTCTTTTCAGCACAAAATTCGATTGTGTGGAAAATCTAATAATTTTAGGGTAGTTTCTTTGATTCATTAAAATATTCAATATTATTCCTGGTGCAATATTGAAGCGTACAGAGTTCAAAGGGTTAACATTATTATTATGAAATTAATTGTACGCGTTTTGCAACAAGTTAGCGAAAATTTGCCTCGACCGAAATTGAACAATTTCGCCCGTATGGCGAACGAAACGAATGACAGAGTTCGCAGCTAACTTAAGAAAAACACATCGAGACGTTAGAGCGCGCGCGACCAGGGATTACTTGTCGGGGGCGTAACAGCGGGCAGAGCCTCTCGTCGCAACAAGTAAAAATAGACGCGGCGAGGATCGTTGCTCGAAAAGCGGAAACACGAGGATTCCGTCGCGAGGACAAACAACCTTCTAATCCTGGGCTGTTCGCAGCCCGTAGTAGGATCAGGCCTCGGAACCGGCCAGAAATAGGAACGGTTTTCTTCTCTCCCTTACGGGTGGAACGGACGCGAGGAAGTTCGGTGGCTCGTCGGCTGTTCAATTACAAGACACCCGGAGTACAACGCTCCCGACGGCCCCACTACGAAACGAGTCCTGACGCGCGTTTTTCTCTACCCGCCGTTTCATTTCTCTTTCGCCGTTCCTCGTCCGGTCGAGCACACGCTTCCAGTCGATTCTCCCTCCGCGCTTTGTCGCGGTAATTATTTAGAGAAGCTCATCGCCGATTTCCACGACCTTCCACTCTATTATCGGAGACGTCGTTTTCGACAACTTTTTCGGCCTTGGTCGCCCCAGTAGACGAACAAATATTTTTAACCTTGCGTATACCTCGCGGTAAACAATGCAATTTATAATTATGACATTTATCGGCCTACAAAATAGAATACGCAGCGCTAAATATATTTTCCCGTGAAATTCGTCGAAATCGGAGACGGAAGCGTTTCGGGGCGCAAGGTTAAGAAAGGACAAGAATCCCGGTAATTGTAATGTCCATTTATCCGAAAATCCTGGCAGGATAAATGGTTGACGTCGGTGCTGTAATATTCAAGAAAGTTCGGTGGGTAGTCTCGATTCGCATCACGTCGCAATCATACACCTTCCTCTCGCAGCCTCGATTGTCATTACTCGTGCACGAAACTCGAGGGAAAAGGCTTTCCCCACTCGACTAGGCACGCTCTCGCTGGCTAGGTGCTTGGTCACGTGTTGCGCGGCCCCGTGTGCGCACGAGCCAGAACGTCGTTGACCGTTCAATGCATTGGATCCAGCCTTTACCCCGCGCCCGGCGTTGTTTACTCGCCTTTTATATCACGATTATTCGCGCCGATTTTCCGCGGCCGTGTCGCGGCCCGCCGTGCCTGCTTATCGGCGAGGAGTTGTCGCCAGCGATCAATTAACGATGATAAACCTACTATCAAGGTCGAATTTCAATTCGTTGCGTCAACCGAGCGCGCGATAACGCTCTAATTTATGGATACCTGGAACCGAGACTCGTCTCCAGTTGCGTTCGCAAGAGAACGTCGCGCTAATTGATTATTCGACGAAGTAAATGTTTCGGTGGAAGAGTCGTAGAAATATTTCTTAGAGCATGGCGAGTTTACAGTCCGTTAAACGTCGACTCGGTTTCGGCTTATCGGACGCAACACCGTGCGTCGTCCCGTGCCTCCAGTTCTACCAACAACGCGAAACAAGGAAAGTAACGTAGACTGGTTAGGTAGAAAGGGGAGTCGGTAGCCGATATCGGCTGGAAGTATGTCGGTTCGAGGCAAAACGAATACAAACGAGCAAGAGAGCCTCGGTGCGTCTATTTTGCGCTGTACTGCGCATCGTTTCTCCTCCTTGCGCCTCCGCCTGTACGGCCGGCCGCCCCTCCGCCCCTCCGCTCGACCGCTTCTCCGCTTCTCCTCCGGCGACCCCTCTCCCGCCCACCTGTCTCCAGTTGTTCCCCGCTCGCCGCCCCTCGCCGCCGCTCGCCGCCCCTCGCCGTCCCTCGTTCCCCTCGACGCCTCGCGCTACCCGACGACCGAGCATCTTCTCCCACTACGATCGACCCTTCCTCGTCCTAACAGAAGATAACTTTCATTCGAGCTGACTGAAACGTTACGGCATAAACTCAAGACAAAAGCCGTGCCGAAACTTGCTCCCGCGGCGTTCCATTCGAAACCCGAGTTCCTTAAATAATGCATCCTTTTTCGAGGAGCGACCTTACGCGTCTTTCCCACTCTTTCTCCTGTTCCTCCGTTTCTCTGCGTTCCGCGATTCGCTCTATCGATGACCGTCGCCGTCGAGTCACTCGGCATTGCACATTTTTCCAAATGAAATATATTTTAAAACCGATCTCCGGTTCTCGAATTGCCGAGCAGCGTAGTTGGCATTTCTTCGTTAAATAACAAGAGTAAATCTCGCCGAGATATCGATTAACTCGTATTTTAGGATACGCGTTGGCAGACAAATTTATTCAATGATTTCCATTTTCACATAATACAGCTTCGCGAGTTCACGTCGCGACGGGTTATGACGATAACGTATCGACTATTTACGATAATGCTCGCGCTTCCCTTTCTTATTTGTTCTGTAACAGTGTAGGCTTGAAACGTGGAATCTGGAGCGTCGTTAAACGACGCTCTAAATGCATGACAGATCGGTGGTTCTCGATCGGATCGTCGTCGGCCAAACAAAACACTGAATTATAAATATCAAAGAGACGTTCGTTAATTCCAAGTTAGCGTTTGCTCAAATATTCGAGTCCGATAGTGCGCGTCGGTGAACGCACGGAATTGAAACGGTCGGTTTTGCGAACGGAACGGACTGTAACCGGAGAAACAGTCGCGGCATTCGATGTTAGAGGTTTCGATCGCGTCCAGGGGTCCGTCGGAAGTGGGGACGGGCTGGGCCGAAGTTCCCTTGCCCTAAGGAGCCATTTTAAATTCGTTAAGCTGCACGGTAACCTGAAAAATAGTCGGCGGCGTGCAGGAACGCGTGACCGTACAAGTTAAGCCGAAATATCGATCCGTCGCAATTTCCTGATTCGATGTTGTATCCCGTGTGCTCCCCGCAATTGTTTCCACGGCGCGCGAGCCTCGCGCACCGCGCATAATCGTTTGATTTGATTCGACCGTGATTTGGTTTGTTCGTACACGGGATATGTAATCCCTTTGTTACAGAAATAACAACGTAACGAGAAACGACAAAGCGGGATATTAGTTTCGGCTAAAATATCTGCCAATCTTCTTCGGCGAATTATTCGCGATCGTTATTCCCGTGACACGTAAATAAATCCGACAAACGAACAAAGCGACCGCCGCGCGATACGACCGAAATGAATTTCTATTCGAGCGAAAAGCAGGAAAATAGAATGTCGACAACCTCGAAGAAGATCAACATTGAATTGTTAATGTACCAGACGAATCGACGTTGCGAACGTCGAACGGCGGGAATCGTTTGCATGTACACAATTTGCGACGGACGGGTCGGCGTAGATAAGATTAATTCCGTAAAGTCGACGCGGGACGGAGATAACCGGCGATAATCGCAGATGAGAAAACGAAATCGGAATGAAAGCGAACTGAATCCTCGATAAATAATTTATCGACGCTATTACTGTTAATTTCATTGGAAAATATTGTTCCAGTTCCGCCGAAGACGGGCGAGAATAAAGCGTGTCACAGAGCGTGGCCGGCATCCAGACGAACGAACTGAACCGTCGATCACGTGGCTCTTTCGAAATGTTTTCTCGGTCCGGGTTGCGTAATTAACGATCGATAAGTTCCTTGTTTCACGGGCTATTTTTAAACGCGTGCATCTTTCTTCATTTTCAATTACGCGTTCCGGTTCGTTCTTCCTCTGCAGACAGGGGAATTCAACCGGTGTCCCAGAATCGGTATCGCGCGTCACCGACGCTACGCCTCTCCCTTCTTTCTGTCCCTTTTAACTTTCCTTCAAGAATTTTCCCTTGACCTACTGATTTTCTGCGCGCACACACGTTCGACTCGACGCGCCGCTAACGGACGTTTCGTCGGCACGAGCGGCCGCGAACACCGGACCGATACGACCGGATCGCTTTCCTGCATCATCGAGGTTTTTCAACCTTTCGCGGACGAAGACTCTTCAAAGTACACGAAGCTTGCAACGTGTGAAGCGAAATTGTACATCGAATGCTTAAACGATAGAAAAAAAAGGAACTATGCACTCACTTGCTATTCGAGTAATTAAATCGTCCGCAAAGGGTTAAAAGATCGATAAGTTTCCGAATGCATTGCGAAAGTGGTGTAAGAACCAAAATACCGTTACTCGAGTAACAAAGTTTGGGAACCACTAGCTACGTCGCCGCCTCGAAATGACGCGAATGACGTCGATCGACCATCGAAATCCGTAGGGTCCTCGATGAATGAGAACCGCTTAGTTTCGTCTAGGGGGAAACACAGAGCCGCAAGAGTCATTTTTATCGCGCAGTGCTTTTAACCCTTATGCCTGTCCCCTCCATCTCTCGTCGACGACTTTTAGCCGGATCCTCGTTGGGAAACCGGGAGGATCTCCGATCCGAGTGCGCGCCGTTGAAAAAAGGGAACGTAGATCTGTCCAGCATTAAATTGTTCACTTTTACTCGGTGAAAGGAAGAAACGCGCGCGAAGATAGCAACGGGTAGTTACGGTGGGGGCGTTTTAATAACTCGCACGCTTAATCGCTGATAAGTTAAAACGTATCGAGTCGCTTTCGCTTTCGTTTCGCCAGCTGATCGCTCGCGACGACGTCGCCTCTTCGGGGAACGCGCCGATATCCCCCCTTTCCTCCGAGAACCGTTTCTCGCGCTCTTTCGAAAATAATGTCGCTCGGGAAACCGATGTACAGTGGAAGCTCGATTATCCAGACCCTGTATCGTCGATGCACCGTTTTCTCGCTTGTTTCGCTGTTCGATCGTTCGAGCCGCGTTGCTTCCAACTCGTTCGGATAAACGAGGTTCCACCGCGTATCGATCGAGTCATCAACGGAAATCGCGAGGAAACGTCGGGCCGGCTGGAAAGAAAATTGGCAAAGAAAAGGGTTGGGCGTTTTTTCCCCAGGTGAACGAGTACGCGCGCGGTCTCGCAGACACACACGGTGCGCTCGCCACGATATTTCACGTGGCCGTTCGCACAAAACCACGCGCGCGGCGCATTATCATATCGCATTACGGTACTTAGACGCGCGTACATCCACTAAATTCCACGTATGCCCCATTGGGTATAATGTACCCTTCCTATCTGCCATTAAATTCAGCGCGAACTACCTACCGGTTCGCGTCGGCTGGCTCGCTTCGTTCGCGCCGTCTTCCGTGCTCGACACGGAAAATCTAAGGTTAAGTCGATTTATTATCGCAGAAAGGTTCGAGCGCAGCCTACGCCATTTTTATCGAGCTCCGGGCGACTCGAGTAACGTCGCGACGATACCGTAGATTATTTCGTTGGTTGAACGTTCACAGGTACGAGAGCATTCGGGGCATTCGCCGTTTCCTTGGATCCCCGAAAATCTGGGAACCGAGTTCTCTCGGCGCAGGGGCTGTCGAAATTCTCCGGCCGAATAAGAATAATAATCATCGGAATAATAGACTGTAGGAGCACGCCGTTCTGCAGGAATCACTTAGCATTCCCCTAGTCTCTTTAACCCCGGTGCCCCACCGCGTTGCCTCACACCTGTTCGGCGGCCGATCCAAAAGCCGACCCTAGTCGATGCCGTGAGAAAAAAGGCACAGGTAGCGATTATTCGGCCGCGGATATGGGTTTTCGGCGGAGCCGTGCACGCGTTAGTTTTCGCCGAGGAAAAATCGCGTTACGTCTCGTACACCGAAGGACGTGTACGGGTTTAAGCAGGAGATATAAGCGCGGAGGGAAAGAGGAACGGGGAGGAACGAGTGGAACGAGAGGAACGTTGGGTACGGTGCGGCGGATTCGGAGCGGCGGTGGGGGAGGGGTTAGCTGGAGGTTCGAGCGCGAGGGGCAGGCCGGGGAGCGGGGGGACTCGGAACTCGTGTTGTAGCGGTACGACGTTCGGTCGGGTATCTCCGCGTCGTGGGCCACACGCTCGGCCAGTGTCGGTTCGCGTACGCGCTCAGTCGTGCTCCGGCCTTGCTTGCGTACGGACGTTGGTCGGAAGCCGCTTCACGATAGGGTAACAGTCACGTATACACAGTGTTTTCTTCCGTCGTGTACGTGTCTGACGCGTGTGCTTGTACTTTCTGTGTACATCTATATATCCATCTGTATCTATATATTTGTATATTTGTACATGTGTATACACTCGT
Source organism: Nomia melanderi (assembly GCF_051020985.1). Taxonomy (NCBI): domain Eukaryota; kingdom Metazoa; phylum Arthropoda; class Insecta; order Hymenoptera; family Halictidae; genus Nomia; species Nomia melanderi. The sequence continues at coordinate 448,290 of NC_135002.1, read as the reverse complement.
GTATACACACACGCAAGGATACCACAGACACACAGACAGACACATAGAATACGTACACCGCCAAGTGTACAATATACGTGTATCTCCGTTGGTAGCTCGTCGTCGAATCATTTTCGCGAAGAGGAAGCGCTCACTGCGAATCGAACTGTCGGGTGTCGCGGTACGAGTGCACTGTTAACAGCCGACCGAGTATCCGTGGTGGTGCATCGAAAGAAGCTCCGTACATCGGCGAACGAGCACACGCATCGAGGAGTGCAACAGTGACGCTAAGGGACGCAGTCGATAGAGAAAGAGAGATAGACAGGAACTCTAACGTGCTCCGATTAACTTCGTTCCGTTAGTCAGCCGAGTGTGTGTGCCTGTCCGTGTGGTTTGTGTGTGCGGTGGTGGTGGTGGTGGTGAAGCTCCGAGAGTAGCTGCGAGAGCAGGAAGGAAGAACAAAGAAGCGACGTCCTCCGCCAGTCGGCGGAGAAGAGCGGGGCTAGTTCGCTCGCTCGCTCGCTTACCCAACAGACTTACGCTGTATCGTCCGCTCTCTGTCGCACTGTCTCGCGTGTGCCGTCCTTCTCGCCCTCCTCTTTCTCTCTCTCTCCGGGGGAATCCTCGTCATCTCGTCCGCGTTCGTCGTGTGTTCTTTATCACCCTCCCGTGTTCGGCTCTTCATCGACGACGACGACGAGGACGACGAGGACGACGACGACGGCGACGACGACGCGCGTGCACCGTGCAACGAGGATAGCGCGCGGGGCACCAGCAGTTGCTTTCGTCTCGAGGTAAAGTGATTTTGTATGACGTCACGAAAGCGATGTCAAGTTGAGCAACCTCCATCTACACGCGCGTCACCTATTTGTTCCCGTGCTGCTCGCGACTCTCTCGTACACCCTTCCCCGTCCGCGCCTCTTACCCTCCCCCGAGTGTTGGTCGGCTTTTCTCGCAGCACCACCGCCTCCCCGCCTCCCCGCCGCACCGCCGGCCCGCCGTCCGCCGGCCTGTCCGCCAGCCCTCCTCTCTCGCGCCATTGTATAGCGGGCAAGAAGCATGCGTGACGATCTTGTCACAGGGACGATATTACGCGGGTTTTCTACGCGTATGGCGCGGCGTTCGTCCTCAATGGACAACGTAATCTCGGGGGAAAAGGCTGCTTCGGCTTTTTCGCGTGGGCGTTCACTTCTAAAGATAGATGAACCGTTCGGCGGTGTTCCTTGAAGCGGTTCGACCGAGGAATCGCCGCGAAGGGGTGGCGCGTTTCACTCGATACCGTGACACGAGGATGCGGGCTTGCCGCTTCGGCTGCCGAGCACTCGAAACGATCGAAACTTATTCGCAACGGTCAAGCCTCGTTTCCGAGCAACCTCGGCGAACAATGTTCCGCGATGCCTTGGCCACTTTTGCGCAACGAACCGTGAGACGAATCGTAAATGGGTCATTTCTGACCCAGAGACACATCCTCACGTACACTCCGTTTTCTCGGCGGAATAGCGTTAACGGAGTAAATCGAGTTGCGCTCGACGAGTGTTCGATAATGACGAACCACGGTCGAGACGAATTCGATTCCCGTCGTGAACGGGACCCATCGAGACTGTTCGTTAACATATAATCTGTTCCCGTGCATCGTCGCGGCATATCTAAATAGTCCGCAGCCTTCGATTTATCACGTACACGGGCTGCTTAGAGAACGCCGTTAAGTGGATTGCTCGGCCGGTATCGATTTTGTCCACTTTATGGTCGTAACGTATGATCTCGGTCAATCCGTATCTCATTTCGTTGCACGGCCTGCTATCGTCCCGCACCGGGACTGGAAAACCGATTTGCAGCTCGAGACGCGTTCGATTCGGATCGATCCGGGGAATTTTTGGGATTCCAGCCTCCGAAATCTGCTTCCGATGGTTTCCGATGAGATACGGCGAACGTTATTACTTGTTTAGGAAGCATTAATACGCGCAGAACGAGCAAGGTAATAAGTTTCACTCGGGCCGATTCTCGTCGCGTTCCTGCGGTGTCCTCTGGCTCCCCACTTTCGATACGCTTCTCTCTCTCTGCTCTCCCCGCCCCGCTGGTTCGCTCCCGACGTAACGTATGCACGGTAGATTTACCGAACAGAGACACGTACCGAGCCAACGTATCGAGTTATTATCGCGGGAACCACATTACCTCCGACTACTGCTCGACCGGTAACAAGGGCTACGGATACCACTGGCCGTCCGAATCTATTTTACGTAACCTAAAATGTTATTGGCCATTAATCGCCTGGCGGTCCGCTCGCCAGCGAGGGTTATGTCGTAACCTTTAACCCGCTAATCTGTCGGCCGTACCGCTATGAACGTTTCTCGCGATACGCTCGAAAATAAGCAATCCGATTTCAGCCGGAACGAACGTCACCGATGGACAGATACGAACCGTTCCGTCTCTCTCGCTCCCCGTTGCCGCGGCGTTCTTGACGTAGTTGCAGTTTTCAGAAACCAACCGGAAAGAGGAACGTTCTTCGTGCGTAAGCGTTAGATATCAACACCTATTATCTTTGCCCTTTACATTTAACACGCTTCGAGAAGACTTTGCAGGTAACGATTATCGCGTTGGAAATTATGCAGGAACATTTTTATCGCGATCGAGGTCACCATATTTTTTCGAAATATCGTTAAAGATGCCGAGACGATCGCCCACCGAATCCAGCGGTTTTCGCGTTAAAGATTAAGGGACTCTGGTTCCGAGAAAAAAGCTGCTCTCTTGAACTGCTCGACCAGCGGATTAACGTTACATTAGTGGCCTCCTTTAGCCGCGTCGCGACTAATCTGCATTATTCTACGTGTTACGTATCACCTCGTCGGACGTGCGTGGCCTCTTCCTCGTCCGACTGGAGATTCAACGGCGGCGTCGACGTAACTATTTACGATTCCATCGAGACGGTCCCTCGCGACATCCCAGATTCGGTCAACAGCAGATAGGGGTTCTCGCGCATAACCGGTCTCTTAGATAATGTATCGGTCATTGCGCGATGCTCCCTGGTTCGCCGGCTAATCAACAACGAGCACGAACATTTTGCGACGAGTGCTCGGGACTCCTTGTGCAATACGCGATTATGGAAATAGAGTACGATTTTAACATCCGCGCGATTTCCGAAGCTGAAAAGCTTGGCAGCACCATAACCGAGCGCGCGTTAATCGACGTGGACCGAGCTGTCGTTCAGGGATGCTCGCCTTAAACGCATCGCGAGAGGCAGACGTTAACAACTCCGCTTTAAAATCGTACAGCGAGAGAGACTCGTATAACTATTTACGTCTCGCTCGAGAGAGCGTACAGCTACTTTCATAGGGCTGCGCGACGAACGCAGCTGTTTGTGGTGGACTGAGCGAAACGCAACACAGGCAACCGATATGCGGCAGCAACTCTTTTCTCTTTCCCCGCGCACGCGTGCATCGGAGACGACGGTTCCGAACGCTAAACAAAGGTATTATCGCGCATACCAGATCTGCGTTGAATTACAAAGTGACTTACGAAAGGGCATCCACCGCGCGCGCGCGCGAGCCGCGTATTCCCCGTAAACACGCTTGCAAAAGAAACCGGAGAACAATGGACACGCGCGAGCGTGTCCAGTGATTAACGGTTTAAAAATCCCGTTTTCGAGGCGGCGCGTCTTCGGCGACGCCTCCTCTCGCCGCGTACAGTTCCTCGGCTCGCCGGCGAGGGCTGTCAAGGACACGACCCTAAAATGGAACGTTCGGAGCCGTCGTTATATAGGTTCCGACGAAATCGTTAAGTTTGATTCATCGGCGGCGGGGAGCGGCCGTCCCGCTGGTAACGAGGCGATCGGAAGATCTCCGCGCGTCGATCGGACAAAAGCCGGCATTGTCGAGCGAGATGGAAACGCAACGAATCGTACGCTGGAAACGTTGCATCGATTTTCATGGAAGATGCGAGCGGATTTAATTGGGAAATTACAGAAGGAAAAGCAGCCGAATCGGAAACACCGGCGAACGGGGGGCTATTACGGAGCATTTCCTTTACTGTTCGCGCGAACCAGTGGAAACCCGTTAGAAATTGTTCGATGCTACTCTTGCGTGTCGCGAACGACCGTACATACCCGGAGTCAACGGCGTTCTGACGGCGGTGGGTGGTGGTGGTGGTGGTCGTGCGGCGGTGTTGGTCGCGTCGACGCGCGCGTTTCCACGGTGTGCACATACGCGGACGCGCGCGCGCTGCGAGGAGCAAATGTGCACGTCCGCCATAGGGCCTTTCTCGTCGTCGAGTTACGAACCCGAGTAGCGAGCGCGTCGAAAGAAGAACGACGACGCCAGCGTGAAAGTAAAGAAAGTGGGCCGCTCGAAGCACTGTTCAACCTCGTACCCGCCTTCCTTCCCCCCTCGCGAACCACCATCGCTCTGCCTTCCGTTTAAGGGTGGTTCGCCTAATCGGACGGAATTACGTGTCTCGGGAAAAAATGAATCCGTTTCGTCTCTCCGATCGAGAATCGTCCGCCACCGAAATTCGAATCGAAAAAGGCCTACGCGATGAATTACGGTTGTCGATAACTCGATAATAGAGTTGCCATTGTTAGAAGCAATAATAGAAATAATAACCGAGTCGTTGACCTTTCTCTTTTCTTTCCGATTGGCGAGCGCCGGCAAAACTAATTGACCGAACGGAGAAAAGCAGGAGCGGCTGAAATAAGGGATTAATCGGCGCGAGTCGCGGTGACTTTTCGTTGTAATTTATTCCTCGGCCGGTGCTCGATTTCCGAACAAAACAAACTCGTGCTAATTTCTTGAGAGACTATCGATTACCGATCGGTACGCGGAGCGGAGCAGGGGGGCGGCGGTTGACTCGCACACCGGAGCTGCGCAATTTTACCTGACGCTCGGCTGCGTGTGCCGCTTTTACCTGCGAGCGCAATACTGCGTGGAACTCGCACGCGACGCTGAAATGCAAATTAATTATATTCCGTCAGAGGTTCTAGAAAGTTGTCGTCAAGGTGATTGTTACGAGGTTGGCCCGGGGCCAGTATCAACCTCGCTAAACGACAGCATTGAAAATCACTCGTTAACCGAGACGCCCTCGTCGAACACCGGTCTGCAGTTTTTCCAACGATTCTCTCGCGCCGCGCGATCTCTCCCGGTTTCACCGAATCGGATAGAATATTCCAGCGGCACTCTGCGAGTTTCTTGTCGGACACGCGGATTTACCTGGCGGCGATAGAATTCGTACGCCTGTCAAAGATGTTGGAAGAGGTTAGGCTACCTGGCTCGCGCAAAATGGAGAAGCACTCGTTCTCTTCTCTTTTCGCTCGATCCTCTCTCTCTCTCTCTCCGTCTCCGTCTCCGTCTCTCTCCGCCCGGCCTTTGCAGCGACTGTAGCGAAGCGAGGGGAACGTCGAGGCGACCGATACGAGCATCGAGCGAACCAACTTCCCAGGGTCGAGCGAAAAATAACCCAATTAACTACAATTGCCGTAACGCGAGCCGAAATGCCACGCTTCCGCGATTCCCGCAAGATGGTCGCGTCGAAATAGAAAGTCCGTTCGCCCGTCCTTTGATCGAGAACGTTTTATCCTCTCCGAGTTCGGAAATGTATTCCCTGTTCCCCTCGTTTCTTCTTTTCGAGCGGAGTCGCGTCGCCGCAATTGCACTTGCGCTGTCGTTGCACCCGACCCGACTGAAATTAGAGCGAATCAATTTCGGAAGAAAAATGGGTTTTCACCGTGGCGGCGTTTCGTTCGTTATCGTCGGTCGATCGGGCCATTCGTATTTCCTGCGAGTTTTCTCATGATTACGACGGTAAGAGATGTCGCGAGCAGTTTATAAATATGTAACGCGCTCTACGTGTTTCTCATCGATCCGCGTCGCGCCTTTGATCGTTGAATCTTGTCGGGCGAGGCGGGGAGCGGAACGCGGACGCCTTTAAAGCTGATCCCGAGCTCCTCGGGTAGTTAATAAATTCCGGTAACCGTAGTTCATGCTACGGTAATATATATTTGTAAACGTCTCTGTTTCGAGAAATTAGTTTCTAACGAGGGAACAATGAAAACGTTGGATCCACGCGTCTCCGCGCGAGCCCTATGAATAAAATCGTCGGGCAACGGATTACTTGGCACGATTCCATTCGCCGAATGGCTTCTCGGTGACTCGTGCGCGATTGTCGCGGTATTACCCGCTCGAAATCGCCCGAACCTTTTGCAGGGAATGAAGCAGGAAACGCGCCGTCCCTCTTGATCTTTCGAGAATCGCGCCTCGCGCTTGTACTCCGAGCAGCGGTCGCGGCCGAGGGGAGAAAATGGACTCGACGAGATCGCCGTTAGGTTTTTAGCGTGCGCGTCCGTTGTACCGTTCGGTGATTTTCCGTTGGAATTACAGCGGTGCGCTTTCATTTGCGAACATAATTTGCTATCGGTTAATTCGGAATCGAGTTCGTTGGAAATCACGGGCGCGTAAGGTACACCCGCAGGGGGATTTCGAAACGAAACCGATCGACCGGAACCATTGTTCGGCAACCGACCGCATCGCCTCTCGTCGAAACGATTTTCTGAAAATATTGCTCGAAACTTTCTACGGTCGCGGTCTCGTTTCCTCGGCGAATAATAACAAGAGAATAAAAGAAATACCGTTAAACACTCCGCGCCTGCGGCCGGGAAATGAAAAATCGAATCTCATCGATTTCCCGTTGAGAGTTTGTTCGGTCCGTCCAGAAATCCCTTTACGACTCGGAGAACGTTATACGCGTCCTCTTTTATGTGTTTCTTATTGGGTCGCGTCACGGTGGAATACATTCGGCTGTGCACTTGGAACTCGCGCGAAGGACGGCAGAATCGGATAGCTCGGTTCTTCCAGATTCGATTACGCAACGCCCTCTTTCCTTTTTAGGCGAGAGAGTTGTCTACAACGCGCCGCTCGTTCGTTCTTGGAGTATCCAACGTCATATTTCCTATTCGGTGGCAGTTTACTTCGGACTCGTTTATCGGATACAATGGCTCAGCGTTTAATCTCTTAGTCATTCCGTACGCCTCGTAACAATACGCGCTTCCTGTGCGGCGTAAACTGCACGTGGAATAAACTAGCGGTCTATAGGGGGATTTCTGGAAATAATACAACTAACACGGTGCGTTCTGTTTTGTTAAGCACGGTTAACGCTCTCCGTCAACCGACGCGTCGCGCATACGCGTGTACGCTGGCGCGCACGAAACTCGGACGAACGAACGCATCGCGGCGTCGTTCTTGCTATTTTTTCGTGGTCCGGTACGAGGCTGCGTTCGCGCGGAGCAACTCTGTTAACCTGTTCGTCGACCGATATTCCGATCGTACGCACCTGTACAGACGCGGTTCGCTGAAAACGAGAAGCGGCTGAACTTTGAAATATATAATCGCGACCGAATGTAAAAATCGCACGGCGTAGGCAGCGGGGCTCGCGTCGCGTGATTGGAGATAAAACGTCGATACACGATTATACCGGTAAAAGCACGTAATAGGCGAGCAAACGTTGATTCTGTTGACCCGCCGAGTGCCAAGATATGTTATTGACAACAATCGCTTGTCAACGATACACGCGTCACGGTTTTATTTTATTCCAAGTCGAAACGCGCGAGTTGCCGGTCCAACGAAATACAATTTAGGCGAACACGTTCGGAGAATCTCTGGATGGGTCGTGAATGACCCGGCCTTAGTCCCCCGCGGCGCTGGCGAGTGATACGTATCGCTAGAGCGTGTTGAACGGCGAAAGCAACCTAAGAGCCAGCCAGCGTAGCTATTAGAGAGAGGATAACATTCCAGTGTGTATACAGAGAGAGAGAGAGAGAGAGAGAGAGAGAGAGAGAGAGAGAGAGAGAGAGAGAGAGAGAGAGAGAGAGGAGAGAGGGATCCGTCGTAAATTTAGCGCACTGATCTCATTCTATGGTGAATCCGTCGACGGAAATAGAACGCAGTCGTGAGCACGTTGTTAAGGTGCGTTTAGGTGGGCACGACGGACGGGCGACGCGTAACGAACAAGTTCGTTTGCATCCGACGAGACATCGATCGCGACCTCTTTTTCTGCTGCAATCGTGCCCGGTTCGACCTTTCGATTCGCGATCGACGAAAATGCGATATAATTCCCATCGGAAATAAAAGGTTACGAGGCGAAATGAATTGCGCGCGCGCGCGCGGGTTTCAGCGTGACGGCAAAAGCGTCGCATGCGGTGTTCCGCGGGTACGCTCCGATGCGTGACAAAGTTTATTAAAGATCGCCGTGGCGGTTTAATCTTTCCGTGTACTTTGGCCGAAAGTACCGTTTACTCGCCGAGGATTCGAGCAAGTTGCCGCGATTACCGCCCCCCCCCCCGTGTCCCCGGCGTTCTCGAAACAAAGCAATTCGCTTTGACCGCGCGCGCCAAGGGAAGAACTTTATCGGCGATCGGTGTTTCGTGAAACGCGACCGGCTTCCGCTCGCTCGCGAGTCGGATCGAGAAAGCGGTTAATGGTCGGACCCGCGGCTAAACGCACCTTTACGGCGGAGAGGCACGCGTGGAAATAGAGGCACCGTGCGTACGCGCATCCGTTTGTTCACTCCTGGAATGAGTTTCGAGCCGAGTCTAGTAGTCGAGCGAGCTACGGGCGGCGCTGCGAGCGCGGTGCTAATCGAAATTTCGGGAGGACGATGACTGGCCTCCGCTCCGCGGACCTGTCAACTCTTTTCTGTCACTGACCTTCCGCGAGCGTGCACCTCGCCGCGCGAAATATCGCATGCGTCGCGTGCGCCGTTATTTCTACGATTAATCGATCGAGGCGTCCCTTTAACGGGATCGCGGATCGGACGCTCGATCGCGGATTAGGATCCTCTCCGGCGGAATGCTATTCTTTCTATCTATCGACGACACCGTACCGGAAACGCGACCGATTTCCATTGCACCGACGCGAACCTCGGTACTGGCGGAAGCCGCGACACGGCGGTCGGGGGACATTGTGTACCGTAGAAAAGGAACAAGATCGCGCACGCTTTGATAGGGGGGACGACGGGCTTCGTAAACGTTGCCGTTTTCGCGACGCGTTCGACCGAAAGCCGCAAAAGCGAAACAAGTGATACACGAAAGCTATTGACGATCCGCGGCGGGGATCACCGAGCCATGTGACACCCTTAGAATGCAAAGCATCGCTCGCAATGGCAGATATCCAAAGGAGACCTGCCCGAAGCATATTCACCGGCGCACGCCGCCATTGCCTTGCTCGGTTTTATGAATTCCCTTAGGTGCGCGCGCGCGCGCGCGCGCGTCAGCTTGTTTCCTTCCACTGCGTGGGCATAAATGCTCGTTGCCGCGCGTCGTCACACGCACCATTATGCCACAATAATTACTAATGCCTGCATTACGTCACGCTCGTGTACGCGATACACCCGCCTTTAGGGAAATCCTGGCCGCGCTGATGTCATTAACGTCACCGCGTCTTCGAACCGTTCGACGTTTATCCGTCACTGGAAAAAACCGATCGTCGTTTGTCCGCGTTGTTCTTAACCCATCGCCGTCCACGACGGAATCGAATAAATTCATATCGAACTGTTCGGATCGTACAAAGGACAGTATTTAATGGTCCCGCGATGAAAAACGAAATATCGACGGCGAATAAAATTAGGAAAACGAAATCGATTCGCGACCATCGAAAACGCTGTTCGTCTTCGAAGAAGGACGACGCGGGATCGAATATCTGCCAGGTGTTTTTCTATTTCCTCGGGTTACGCTTCACAGTGGGATAGTCGGAGGGGTTGGCATAGTCGCACGAGGATTGAAGGCGAAACGTTCGTTGCGTTAATTCGGTGGGAACTCTTTTTCGTCCACGAAAGATGCGAGGCAGGAGGGATGCTCGCTTATTTAATAACCTAGATTAAACGTAATCGTTCTTTCGATTAAATTACTTTCCCTGTCGCGCCTCGTTGCGCCGAACGGTCCGACTCGCCGCTGGTGGCACGAAATCATTGAAATTGTTCCAAGTTGTTGCAATTAACATTAACGATCGCTATTCGGAGGTTGAAATAACGCCATCAACAGGTGGGGCCTTAAAGCAGAGGTGGGAGAGGTATCGAGGTCGGAGTGGGGGGAAGTCCCCTAACCTCCGAGGCTGAACTCGAATCGCACTCGATCGAAGGTTGAAGGGTGACGGGGCATCGGCGAGCGAACCCCGAAAAGTTGCCGAGTCCCGCAAGTGCGCGCACTGGCTTTTCTCGTCCCTGGGTGTGCGACAGTGTTATCGCGCGACAAAAACACGGGCATGGCAACAAGGAGAATGGCGCGTCTTCCGACCAGCTGGTGGAGCGCGTGACGTCATGCGTCTACACCGACGTTATGGCTGTCCTTTCTCTCTCTTCCTCGCTCTGCTCGTTCGCTATCGATACAGTCGTCTCTCCCTACTCCGCGACAGCGTTCTCCTTCCAACCGCTACCTAAATACTGGCGCACACGAGTCGCGATCTCTCTGCACGTACGCGCGCACACCGTCGAGCGCGGCACGAGACACCTATCAGGGCCGTAGCTGCCGTCGGGCGCATCGGCGAGTGGCTCATCGAATCGTCGCGCTATATTTAATCGACGCCCGTGACGTACCGAGAACAGCGGTTCGAACCCTATTCCTGGCAGCGGCGTACATCCTCGCCGATCGGATCCGAGAGACGCATGGCTTCCCGGAAAACGATCGGCACTCGTGAATCACGGAGATAATCTCGCACCGATGACTCGTCGCGGTGTTTCTTCGTTCGGAGTATATCGCGGATTATCTCTCGGTAGACTCGCGATCGGATATCCTTCGCTTCCGGCGAGAAGCGAGCGAGTCGTACGGCGGATAATGAGGGAAGAACAAATAAAAATGGCGTGCAAAGGGAACGTGGCCGCGCGGTACAACCCTGATTCCTAGTGGATGCACACACGCGTGGTGGCGCGGGTGGGGGAAGCCGCCGAGTATCGGCGACACGAGCCGATTCATCCCCACTCGAATCTCGGCCGATCTCTCCAGGCTGGAGTCGCGGAAACTGGAGGGGCGGCGTTGGTAGGGATAACATCTGCTCTTAGCGTGATTGCCGTGTATTGATGTGGCTTTACGGCGCGCGGCGGCCTACGGACAACAAAGTAAGCTGACGGTCGTTAATGTTCCTGCTACGCGAAACTCGAGGCCGCTGGAATATTGCGCTGCACCTACTGCCGTCCGTTTGACGTTGCTCGCCGCGCCGCGTTCCAACCTGAGATTCGAGTCGAGTCCAGAGACGCGACTGGATCACCGGAATCCCGGCGCAGCCCGTTCGAATCGGCTTATTTCCGATCGGCTCGGGGATCGTCGTCCGCGGGGCGTATCCGTTCGCCGATCCGCAAACTTTTTCCAAATCGTTCGGCTCTTTGATCCTCTAACTACGCGCGACGAGTTAACTCGCCATGGAACTTGGAAAGTAGCGCGCGTACGTCTCGACGAGCATGACGACTTAACTCGTCGCAATGGCTGTTTCGCGACACGATCGGAGGCCGCTTTTGGTAAGTTCGTTACGCGGTCGACAGGTCCGCCGGATGCTTATCGATCCGATTGAAATATCGCATTCTTGTCTTTGCAACTTTGTTCTCGTACGAGGTGAAAATTGACGTGAACTAGGAAACGATGTTGCAACGGGGATCGAGTAATAAACATCGCAATGTACTTTACATAATGGCTTTGAAAAAGTTGCAGTTGTAGAAATAATACAATACTCTCGGTTACGCAATATCGCCACCAAGAAAAACTGTTGTGCAATTTAATTTGCATTTAGGCACGATAGTGCGATCAGTTTTTACGTTCGCGTACCGGCGATGATAATGTTCACGCTTTTTGCTTATTTATTTCGAACGGTTGGCGTGGAAATCGGAAGATGTGGTTCGCCTTAAAATTTTCTAGAATCTCGTTCGCCGCGTCTCCAGGGGCGCGCGCCATGTGAAATCTGTGATTTGGAGAAAGTAACGGGGCAACATTCTTTTCGCTTGTCTCTCGCGCACGTATCGCCCGTTCGTTTTCGAAGCTCTACGGCTGTCGCGAAATCGAAAATTTGTTAAAAATTTTACAGCGGTTTTACGTTCGTTGATTTTTTTCAACCTGTTGCATCGCGTGTCATATATACATATAAATATGTATACATATATATATATTTCTATGCACACCCTCATACATATATATGTATATATATATATGATGGTTTTTTTTTTTTTTTTAATGAAATGGCGTACACGTGTCAGTGTTTTCGCCGCGAATATAACTCGTCCGACGGGCGACAAAGAACAACAAAGTTATTTCTCTGTAACCTCGAAGAAATGGTATTTAAGCAATCGGTGGATTGAAATGTTCGCTAGAAGAAGAAGCATCGAGTTTCCTGACAGCGATACCGCGGAGCTAGCCGTTCCGTTAAGTAGCCACGGAATCGGAAACAAAAGCCAAGGAGCAACTACTTTTTTTCGGTTTATTTTAAGAAGCCTCGAGCTACTGGGGGAACTCTCGGAGCTTTCGCGAGGGGATAAGATGTCGCTATAGTCGTTGTGTAGTCCGTCGCAGTCATCGTCGTCATCGTCGCGGCATTGTCGCGATGCGCCCGCGATACTTGTAACGCTCGCAGAGAGACAAAGCGTTCTAAAATACGAACGACTTGTTTTTTTCCCCTCGATTCCGTGTCTTCGTTCATTTCATTGCGGTTTGCCGGAGAAAGTCGACCGAGCGAATGGTCACGGCCTATTTAACGATTGCCACGTACAATTTCATCGTTTCTGTGCGCACTTTGTGGCGCAGAAGCTCGAAAGGAATCGGCGGGATTACGACAATCGAGACCGGTCTCGTTCTACAAACATGGCGCTCACGGAAAATTGGTGCGCGCAATTATTTTCTCGGCGTCGCGCGTTCCGCGAGTTTTTCCCTTTAATTAGAGAATTTTGGTAATCGAGCGGCTCTCTCGAGACGTTGCGACACAGAAGTCGCGGTACGTAGAAGGAGATATCGTGAAAATTCGACAACGTCTCGGTCGATTCGATCGATACGAGGGCGCGCGATCGAAAGACGGGCATTTTAATTCGAATGGTATTGAAAGCGCGCACCGCGCCAACAGAGAGGTTATGGTCGCGAGAGGGCAGGCTCGTTTCGCGAAAGAAATTCGCCCGTTTCATTACTCGAGCAGAGTAAAAGTACTCGTGTCGGTGCAATTAACGAACTACGAGGAATCCTTAACGGAGTTTGGCGCGTACGTGTTTACGCATACACGCGCACGGGTACCTGTTCCACTGTCTCGAAGGGAATCCGGAGCCGAGCGAGCGCTAGGGTATGCGCTCGAGTCGAGAGATAAAGCGGTATCCGCCGTTCCGCCGTAACAAGCTTTTCAATGCAGTTTTTCGTCCCGTTGCAATTCCGTTTCAAATATTATCCCTTAACCCGTTAACCGGCGAAAACGCATCGACTCGACGGTCAACGTTACCCTCGAATCGACAAACATTTTCTCGTCAACATGAAGTATTCCAATATTTTATTTTCGTCTATTCCGCGCATATCGAATCGGGGAACAGAGAGAGAGAGACTGGAAGAAAGTGTGTACATCGTCTCGAGAAGAGCCTCCTCGGTTTTCGTAGCGCGAAAAGAGAAAGCGCGATAGTGTTTCCGGCGACTCGGACCAGGCTCGTCGCTAAATGATCCGCGGTCGACAACTGGGGACAGGACAAACGATGTGTAGCTCTCTGTCGGCGTGGTTCCCGTGGAAGGGAGGCGCGCATGCGCGAGCCAGCCAGTGGTGCACATACGGCCGGCCGTGACGTCACGCGACGCCCGATAACACTTTTGTTGTCGTCGGGACTATCGTCGTACGTGCGCCGCGATTACGCGTGACGCACAGATCAGTTCGAGACACCGTGCGCGTCTCACGCGAAACGCGGCCTCGCTCGCGCTCTCCTCGGCACCGACAACGCGCTTCCATTGAAATTTCTCTTCGGCTCCGTTCGGATTATCCTCGGGTGCGCGGATTCTCGCGGACAGTCGATCCGCGTTCGTTCCGTTCGCGCTGCTTCCCCGGCGACTTGTATTTTCTTCTTTTCCGATGGTGCATCCAGCCGAGGAACCTGGAAAGTGTAACGAGCGTGCACGTCCGACGAGACACGGTTTTCCATAGTTCGAAAGTGAGTTCTCTATCGACGATTCACGGCCGCCGCCGCCGCGTACCTTTCGTTCTTTCCGTTTTTCCGAGCACCTGTTGTACCTGTTGTACCTGTGCGCGATATTCGGAACGGTAAGAAATTATTCCGCGTAACTACTCCGCGGCACGTCGCGGTATTGTATTATTGGATCGTCCTTGAGAAGTAGAACGAACACGCTCTCGCAATAAAAGTAACCTCCCGACAGATCCACGCCAATGGGACACGAGTGATTTCTACATCGAGCGAAAAGTGAGGTTAAAGAATGCGCGGAGAACGCGGTGCGTGCTGCGTTCCACTTCGAAATATGCTTACCGGTGGTTCCCCGCGAGATAGGTGTACGCGTCGGCGGATACCCCGCGAACAAATAGAAACATCGATACGAGTGCGACGCGGATCGAACGGTGGAATAACGATAACGATTCTCGCCGAACCGCCGTCAGCTAATTCCCGCTTTTCTGCCGCTTTTCTGCCGCTTCTCTAGTTTCCGGCTACGGAAATTTTCGAAATTCTCGCTCGGTAACGAACAGTGGCCGGCAGTGCTCGGTTAGGTGTAAAGCGAGATGCGCGCGGTTGATAATGAAACGTAATGCGCGTAAACGGGCCGAAACGGTGAATAAATATCGCGAGTTCGAGAGGATAGAGGAGCAGCGAATCGGCGCGCACACGGGCCCGACTCTCGGTCCGTCTGTCCGCGTTTATTTAGAAGCGTGTAAAACTGCTCGCTCGCCGATTTCTTTTTACCCGCGCATTCCTTTCAAGGCCCCTGCAGGGAACGGACGGGCGGCAACGCTCCGACCCGGTCGTCCCCCATGCACCGACCGCTTTCTACTTTGAACGGTTCAATATGGTCGCTCGTGGAAGCGTTTTCTTCGGTATGCGTGACGCATTCGTACACACGTTTCGTGATCGTTTTCCCACCAATCCTGTACGCAACGTCCAACGCAAATATTGTTACAACGATTGTTATTATCATTGTCGTTATCGTTGTCGTTGTTGTCGGACGATTAGCTGCCGGACAAATACGCTCCATCGTTCGATCAACAAATCGGCAATTACGCCTGTGTGTTTTCCGTTGATCTTCGTTCGTTCGTTCGTTCGTTCGTTCGTTCGTCCAGAATTAGTCGGTGACTGGACTCTCGATAAGTTCTCCTCGGCGAGCGTACAAACGAGTAGAGAAGCGTGAGAAGAAACTCGGAAATCGGCACTGCGCTCGAGAGCGAGTAGCGATCCTCAAACGGTTAAGTATGTCTGTGTTTTGAAACGACAGGTTTAAACGGATCTAATTCCGGCCGAGGTCAAAGCTTCGTTTAATTGCCAGACACTGCTCCGCTACGGTGTGTGATGTAAGATTAGATGTAACGGCATCGGGGTGACGTTATAGTTTTTAGAACGATCCTCGCGAGCCCACTGCCCCGGAAAGCCACCGCTTCCAGAAATCTTGGTTCCTCCTTGAATTTCGAGCACTCGGAGAACCTTATCTCCGCGAAGATCGATACAGATAAATATGAACCGCGCGCGACACGAAATATCGAGCGTCGATCGTCGACCGCGTAAACGTCGCAGTTTTCGGTCTCGAACTGCACAGCCCGCGAACGAGAGCCTGTTAAATGCACACGCGCGATCCGCGAATGCGTCTGTAATCCGGATTCTTCTCGGCCGCGCGAATAATTTCGGCCATATCGACAGTTACGTTCTTTCGAGTAACTGTATCGGGGAAAAATGACACGGCGGTCGGAGGGAAGAAGAAGTACGGTACGCGAGCGTGTGTCCGTGTGCGTGCGAATGTATACCTAACACGCGGCAAACCGACGGAAAGGGGTGGGGAAAGGACGACGCGCACGAGTCAGCGACTCCGAGCCAGAGACTGTGTACAGGTTAGGTAACGAGTATCCATGCCGGTTTTTTCTCCTCGCGGAGAAAGTTAGTTTAGGCACGCTTGGAGCGTAAAATCGTCTCTCCGCGTGGCACAGTTCTTCTCCGTTCTCCGCGGCGACGGAGTTAAATGAAATTGCCCGACGAACAGCCGTCTCTCTAGAAAGAGTAGTCCCACCAGCGCGAGAAACGGTTCTCTTTCGCGTTCCACCGTTTCGAAATAATCGTGCGCCTCGTGACACGACGATTAATACGGTTATCGACGCGGCCGAGCACCGAACCCCCCGCATCGCCGTATCGATTAAGGTTCGGCACCGATACGAACAAATAATTTAGCAACAAGTGTCACGTGACGCTCGGGACGTCGATTCTTTCGACGCGATTAGCGTAATGCGCCGCCGAGCGGCCATTTTGTTGTCGGCACCGAAACGTGCGCGAGTCGCCCTCTGCCGGCCGATCGAGCAATCCGTTGCCCGAATTATTTCCGTCCGCGAGTATGACTCAGCCGGTCATTCTTGGAAATCATTTCCGGCGGGATTCATCGCTTCTCGTTAAATCTTAATAATTACGTACGAAAACGCGCACGGTGAATCATTTCGCGGGAAGTACGCCGCGGAGCCCGCGTCAATCCGATTCTCCCGTGAGCCACGCTTAACCTGCAAAATTGCCGTCGTTAACGATTCCCTGAAATATTTCGTCCTTTGAACGGGAGTTACCGTATCCCCTTTTCGGTCGGATATCTCGGCGAACAGAGCGTAATTCCATGTTATTTCCATGATCAGCCGTAGAAAAAAAAATGCTCGCTGCACCGTTACACGGTACGACACGACCGTTGAACGGAGGGAAAGGAGCATCAGGGGCGCATCCTTCGAGTTTCACGGTTTCTCGCGAATCGACGTGGAAATCGGTAGGGCCGATGGTCGAACCTTTCTTCTCGCGAATCCGGCGCCGTGCATATTTTCAGGCTTCTCCGCGGACGGGAATGTCAGGGAAGTTCGCGCGTTGCAGGGGAATTCCGTTGCTGCCGTGCGTACAAAAAGCGAACTCTATAAATAGTGCATTACGCAGTCTGTTAATCGGTCACGCATGCCTCGCGTCTCAGGGAACACTGATATCCTATCGGTTCGTCGGAAAAATCTCATTTCCGATATCGACGGTTTCGTTACTCGCATTCGATTGTTCCTGTCACGTATGAAACGACGTGATTTATTGGCCGATCGAGTTACACGCGACGCGGACGGAGCAACAGACGATAGCCACTTATTATATTCCGTCGGTCTTTCGAATCGCGTCCAATCAATTTCCTCGCGATTAGTGCCACCGAACGAGACACCAGAGCGGATACAAAGCATACGCAATCCTGTTTTCCGCGTGCTCTGAACACTTTCGTTCGGTCCGCCGATCGACCGATTACGACCTAAAAATTGTTCCGAAAGTGTTGCCGTGGGTCAAAAGGTCTCTTCGTTGTGCTCGTCATCGTGACGCGATTGTACCTCGCGGTGGCCGAATAAACGTGGTAAATAAATATTTATAAAGAGGGTGTTACGAATAAACTTGCGCGTCGAATCATAGCGTATCTGTGCAAGATATTTAGAAGCAGGATAAACCGTAGACGTTAACGACGAACGAACGTCCGTCGCGGTGTCGAGTCCGCCGACAAATTAAAAACGAACCGTACCGTAACGCAGACGCGATTGGTCTTATTAGCATTGTCGGAGAAATCGCTGGCTGGTCCCGATTCGTCGAAAGGCGACGCCGTATTCAGGCCAGTCGCGACAAAAGCGGAAAAGAATACAAGAACACGTAAATTCGTGGTCACGTTCCGCTAACCTTACCCACTGTAATCGGCCGGCGGTACCGTTACGCGAGCGTTTCTCAATTTTTTTGTCGCGCATAAACGACAGGGTGTGCTTCGGTCGTCGAGGGTTTCTAAATCGGTGCCCGCGGCCACTCCGCCGACGCTCCCCTCGCGAAAACTTCCCCTCTCCTCCGCTACTTTTGCCCGCGCGGATCGAACGCTACATAGAACTGGCAGTCACGTACACAGTCTCGGGCAGCTCCTTAAGCGGAGGTGGCGGGGGTAGTAACTCGGACACCTCTGTCGTCGCACCTCACCTGTTACTTGGCGTTTCGCGCAGAGGTTGTGCCACGGCAACGTCGAGCCGCGCGTTTAATCTCCAATTATGGATTAATCGAGCAATTACGGAGACCTTTGTTAGTTTTCGACGGAACGAAAGAATGTACGTCTGTCCGTCGCCGCGGGTCAAAGAGTCGACCCGTCGTTGCCGCTTATTATCGTTTGTTTACGTTGCTGGACGTAACTAGATCGGAAAGAGAGCACGCACGGAACGACTTTGAATGAATGTTTTCCTCTTCTCTGGTTGCAGACGCTAAGATGAGATTAGAAGAAGATCTCGTGATACGCAGGAGCCGACCCACGATGATTTCCGCAAAGTATCGCGCGAGAGAGGAACGTCGACGTCTGCTGAAGATTTCCGCCGGTAAGCTGAGGAGGATCGAGGATCCGGAGGCGAGCCTCTGCAGATCGGTTCTCATCAACAACGCCGTCAGGCGACTGCAACGCGAGAACAGGGACGAGAAGACGAGGAATTACGGACTTCCGGTGGTCACGTATCTCAACGACTCCACCAAAGAGAACAACGTTTCTAGCAACCTTATCGTCGGCCTGACGGATGACGAGACCTCCTCCAGGAAAAGGTACGGATACGAACGATTGTTTTAGGAAAAAAATACTAGTTACAAGTTGGGTCCAAGCTTGAAGAAAATTAGAGGAATAACGCGGATCTAGATCTCTCGGTAATCGCAACAAACGCGGGCTCCTTCTTCCAACCGGAGAATTGTGCGAGAACCACCGATCGGATCTACGCGCGCGGTAGCGGAAAAAGAACGCCGTATCTTAATCGCCGGGGCTTCGTTTTACATAATATACGTGACGCAAGAAAGCAACGGGGAACGGAGCGAGCGTTCGCGCGCTCATTGCGCAATATCTTGGGGGATTGTCGACTCGCGCGTCTCCGCGTAACTTCCTAGAGAGAGAGAGAGAGAGAGAGATGTATACTCGTCCGAGACAGTGAAGATCGATGGCGGCTAATCACGATTTATTTTCTATAGATTGAGCGACGACACGAGGAACGACGGACTCGGCTCTAAGCGTCAGAGGCACGACGACCTCGACCTCCAGGACGACGTGTTCAGCGATTTCTACATCCTGCCGCCGACACCGCGGTTGCTTTCTCACATCGACGAGGTCCAAGAGTCGGAATCGGCGCATCGCCATCACCTGGTCTGCCCGGAGAATCGTCTGGGCACGGTGGACGTCCGATCGTCGACAACGATGATCACGACCAGCACCGCGAACACGACCACCGGTAACAATAGCAGCAGCAACACCAGCACCGGCACCACCGGCACCACCGGCACCACCGGCAGCGGCAGCAGCGCCGTCGGCGGCAGCAGTAGCAACGCGAGCAACGACAGCACCAGTAGCACCACCGGCGCGAGCAATTGCTGTAGCTCCGTCATGTTCCCCGGCGAGCTGGACGATTCCGGCGCGCAGCTGAACAACGTCGTCGCGAGATCCGGCGACGTCGGAATGATGGAGGCCTCGGACGTCGTCGACCCGGACCGGATCTGCGACTTCGCCAGGTTCGCGGACTCGGCCAAGAGCCTCGAGGAGCGTCTGGTCGAGCTACAGTCGCTGGACGAGCACTTCGACCTAGCCAAATTCGAGAGGAACAACAATCAGAGCTGTGGCAGAGCGTTCCACGATATCCAGACGTTCCACAGTCTAGTGCCGGGCCTGGAGACTTAGAAGGCAGCCCCGTGCCTCGACCGCCACCCTCCTCCTGTCGTCGTGCCCGGCTCGATGGAGAACCGCGGGACCGACCACGACGACCTGGGCAGACGGTTTCGCGGCACACACGATCATACACGGCGAGGATGAACCTGGATTTCGGGTGTGAACGGAGGAAAAGAGAGGACGAGCAACACCGACGACGGGCCGCCCCTTCCCCTCCTCGCGCTCCCGTTCTGTCGAGGATGTGTTTGGTACCGAGGATTCGGCAGAGAAGACTTTCCTTCGGTTGGCTGGCTGCTCGATGACCCACCCTCTCGCGAGCGGACGCGGCCCGGCGAGGTCGGGTACCGTCTTGGGAACTCGACGCGAACGAGTAACGATCTCCTCTGTCCCGTACGCGAGAACGGGGGTGGTCGTCTCGTCTACCGAGACTCGGCCTCGTCGTCGCCCGATCGTACGAGCTTTCGGTATAGATAACAAGTTAGGAAAAAGGGGGTGTGGGGTACTCTCGTCGAAGTCGTCGCGACTTTGCTGGAGGTGGACGGGAGGCAGTGTCGCGAACCCGTCGAGTAACGCGCGATCGGGGAACGCTATAGGATGCTTTTCGCGTAACCTCGACGAAGGGGCCGCTTCTTCGTCGTTAGCCAGATACGTTTTGGGCACCTTGTACGTTTCTTTAGGGTTGAACGCGGTACCTCGTGACGCGCATACGCGCATCGACGGGTACCGGACCGTGGGGGTGTACGTACGAACATCGGTACCAAAATATCCTGAATTACGCATAGGTATATATGTAGCGTATACATATATAAATAGGCGTAATTTGTATATATTCGAGTATGTTTGTAAGAATACGTTATCGGTAACAATATAGATGAATTTGTAGTGGAATTTTCTCGACGGACAAGTTTACGCGACGAGCAACAGGCGAGAAAACGCTGAACGACAAGATGGCGCTCGTGACTCTGTAAAAAAAGAATGCCTTTAGAGAGTAGCGTTGCGAGAGTTAAAGAAATTAAGAAACAAAAGAAAAAAAACGTGTGGTGGTGTGCGATGAAATCGATACGGATTCGCTGTACCCCGCGATAATGCCACGATGGGCCTTAATTGTTGCGCTGCGTTGTTCGATTATGAAATTAACGATAGTTTTGTCTCGCGTGTCGTCCCTCTGTTCCACCGGTAACGAGGGCAAATGCGTTCCCTCGTGCTTCGTCGTCGTCGTCGTCGTCGTCGTCGTCGGTCTCCTCGCGATCCTTCGACCGCATCGATCGAACCGATCCCGATAGACTTTTTCAATTGTACGTCGAAGATCTCTTCCGTTGTAATTCGATTAAATTCGGTTGGCCGTACGCGACGCTCGCGCAGCGTTCGCGGTGAAGCGGACGAAAACGATACGGCGGGTCAGTGTCGAGAGCTGGAGTCATAAATAGTCGGCGGACGTTCACGCGACTCGGAGATTCGTTCGAAAGCAACCTTAGGCGTTCTTGACGCGTATCGCGAGCTAAATCGGAGGTGTTCGTCTAACGGCCCCCATTTTCGTTGATTCGATTTCGAACAGTGAAACCGAACTCTTATTTACGATTCAGCCCAACAGCGAGAACGAGCTTCGGCAGAGTTACACGCCTCGACCGAATTGTATTTAATCGCGTCACGTCGATCGCGATGGATCGTCCCGTGGAACGATCGCGCGAGGATCGACGAGAACGGTACAGCCGCGAGCGGTCGTTTTTCCGGTAGTTATGAATTTTTTGTTCGCTTTTCAAACGTGTACGTTCCGTTTCGATACGTCGAACGACTTACGGTCTCGTGAATTTTTCTTAACTCGTCCCTCCCTCAAGCTAAGAATGTCGCAATAAGTTTTATAAAATTTTGTTACGATGAAATAATACACGCGACTGTGTATATCAATTTGTACACATTGTTCTTGTATATAGAATGTATTGTTCGAAAGATACATATATATATATATAGAGATAAGCTCGATCGATAAAAATGGTGTATCCTAGCGTGGACTCGGCAGAGGACACTGTACGGTGTGCAATACTCTGTGCATCCAGTTGCCCAACCGGGGAGAATCCGCGAATTAATTCCAAAAGGAACAGAAAAAAAGAAGAAGAAGAAGAAGAAGAAGAAGAAAAAGAAAAGAGAGAAAAAAATGAATTCCAAAAGATTCGAGATACACGGTACATTCTTTTGGAGCGATTATACGCGTCGGTACGTTGGAGTGATTTTTCGAAAAGCGGCCGTGATTCGCGCCTGAACGTTTCAACGGTGAGAATCCGTTTATTCGAAGGAACGTCTGGTATTAATTCGTGGATCGGGTCGGTCACACGATTCGCGTTGATCTATTCGTAAGAGTGGTCCTAGCACGAGTAAGCCGAAGGACGGATGTAACATTGGTATGGAAGTTTGTGTCACGTGTTCAGAGGCAACGGTTCGGTGGAAGAGATACACGCGTTTACGAGCCAACTTTGATCATCGAGCCTGTAACACTTGTGTTTGCGGCGTTGACGACACGACACGCTGCTGATTATTTTTATTTCTGTACGTTGACACGACATTCAACGTTGTTGTACAATTTCAAGTAACTCGTAATCTTACCGATCGTCTCGCTCCGAGTCCAATTACCGCCGAGAGTATTGTAATTTCCTTTCGCACCGATAACAATGCAAACAAGTTCGCGGAACCCCATGTCACGTGACACAAAAATACATATCCGATGTTGAATCTATATTTAGCTTTACCCGTGCTCTTCCCCTCTCCCGACTTTCCATTTCCTCCAACCCCCATTCACAAAAGTGCTAAGAAGGAATTGGATGTTGGACGACGCGTTGTTTCTCATCGGCTTTCCCATTACATCTCGCTCGAAAGAAATCTTTTCTACGGTTTAATTACTCCGGTGCTGAGAAACGAATCACCGCGCGACGGAACTTTTCTATGTTTTCTACGCGGAGCATTTCGAACCCGTGGCCTCCAACCTGGCAGATTTCCCCGTAGAGACAGACGCCGCCCCTTCGCCGATCCGTTTCTACCTTGTCGAACGACCCTGTCGTTCTCGATTCGAAGTTGCATGTACCGCACAACCGAATGTTGACGATGCCCTCTATGTTTTTGTCGTGCAACTAGCATCCAAAGCGAAATCGATTCGTCGTCGACGCTCGCGAGAGACTTGCGAGTCGAACGAGACACGACACAGTAACGGAGAAGACGATACCGTGGTATAGACTGCGAATGTTTATGCGAGTTTCGACATTTCTACGAATTCATTGAAAACAACTGTACAGTGCTCGAGAATGACCCTCCTGGTTCCGTTCAATCTCGTCCACGCTACCAAGGTGCATATCCCGGAGAGGAAACGAGTTCTCGGTATAACCTTATCGTCGTTCGACTCCGCCGTTTTCCGAGCATCCCTCGCTTTCGACCAATCTCCGTTCGACGGCATGCACCGCGGTTGATACAACAGCGAGTTACCGCTAATGGCACGACGCGTTACACGCGTGCCGCCCTATCAGCCACGATCCGGGCTAGAGAACTTGCTCGCCGCTGCGGAACATCATCAAAGTCTCCTCGTATATCAGTTTTCATCGGAAGACATTGACAGTCCCGGTCTGCTTCTAATTTCCACCGCACGTTTCTCGGTAGAGCACTTGGCAGTGCGAGCAGAATACCACTAAAATACCTGGTTGCCAGCCAAAGTCTGAAACACCATCGGGTTAACGTACAGAGACGCGACGTCATCGTTAACTCTCTCTACGGGACTCCGCTGGATCCGCCCCCCCCTGTAACGTCGTTGGAAACGATCGACTACCACCGCACAGTTAGACGTTTCGTCTCTTTCGTTTTCATTCGATCGTTTGCATTTTCGTAAAATCCCGTGCAAGGTTCGAGAGCGCATAAAGATCCGCAGTCTAGCGAATACACGAATCTATTCGAAGTCGAAACGAGGGAATAATGCGAAGAGATTGAATCGAATTGTTTTCGAACGTTCGAATCACGAATCACGGTTCGAGGAGATGTGTTGTCCGTGACTCGGGCCGACGCGACGCGTCGCACTGTAAATAGCTGCCTTAGCCACCCGTGTATAAGTAATCAACTATGTATAAAGTTTCATACATTGTTTAGGTTTTTAGTACTAGTTATCCGAAATCAGTTACCAATTATACGAACAAATTGCGAATAAACTGCAAAAACATAAGATCGTACTGCGTCGGTTCTTTCCCGCCTTCATTTCACGTCGTTCTAACCTGACTCTTCCGAACAGGTACGCTGCGAAGGACACGCACCACGTATCCACCTACTCGGTTGAAACGTTGAGAACAAACGGCAAACGTGTGTATAATATTTTTCGAATATTTTTTTATTGAGTGTTGCGAATATATATACAAAGGATGGCGAACTAATAACTATTACATTAGAACCAAATAAACAAAGGTTACGATAATAGTATTAACTCGTGTTAATAATATTTATTTAAATAACGTAATCATAACGATGTGTGTTGAATTTTTTAAAAAGGACATATTTTCACTGCGTACCTTGAACGCGTCTCCGTCGTGTATCGACTCGCGTTTTCCTATCGAACGTTCCTTCTCCCGGCGATCGATCGTTCTCGTGTCGCGTCAACGTTGTTTCGCGAGCCTCGATCCCTCGAAGCGAAAGGAATACGAATAAAAGGGAAACGACCGAGCTTGACATCGACAACACGATCGAAAAAAAAAGGGAAAAAAAAAGAAAAATCGTCGTCGACCGACTGTACACGGAGAGACAGGAAATCCAGCGAATGTTCGTTTAGCGTCCCTTCGCGCGTTGTCTTTCCGAGGAACGCGCGGTATATCGGAATTATCGTGCGTCCTTTCTCGTTCGTTCACGATCGCTCCGCATGCACGTGAAAAAGTGAAAAATTTCTACCGTTTGCACAAGCCGTTTCCGGGTTTGCTCTATATCGTCGTCGACGTTCGGAGACGTTTGTGCGTATAAAGGGTTCTCGAGCGTCCGAGAATCGATTGCAAACTATCCAAGTGTCACGATATCACCGTGTGTGTCTGACCGACGGGTGTTATAAAATCGTGTAAAAAACCTGTGAACACCGTATATTCTTCCCGCCGTTCGATGCCTCTACGGTACAGCACGCATCGAATCGATCGATCGAAATTATTTCAGATACCATGAAAACAATCGAGCCGACTTTTCACGCGTCAACGATAACCTCTCTCTCTCTCTCTCTCTCTCTCTCTCCCTCTCTCTTTCTTTCTCTCTTTCTCTCTCTCTCTCTCGTTCGTTGGCTCTCTGTCTCCGTCTCTGTCGCGTGGAAATCGCTGGACTGTCAACACACATCACTCAAGTGAAAAAAAACAAGTTGCTACTGAAGAAATTCGTATTCGAGTGTACGGCGTACTTCGCGTGCGTCTATCGATCGACTGCCGCGACCGCGAAGTTTTCTGAAGTTAGTCGAGAAACAGCAGCAGCGTCGTCGTTCGGTGAATCGGAGCCATCGGCGCATCGAAGACCACACACACCACACACGCACACGGACACACGCCACACAGCCGTTTCGTTCGCGACGACGAGACGAGGCGAAAACCTACGGTTCGACTTTCCCGTTTTCATCATTATTCCTTCTACTTTGTATCGGTTCGCATTGCTCGTTCCGCTGTTCGCACCGCGTAAGAAAATATCGTGTCTCTCGAGAAACGGAGGGAACCGATCGGCCGATCGGTGGCCATCACTCGGTTCCCGCCATTTCTCGATCTATTCTTCGTCGTGCAACATTGAAAAATATTTCTTCTCGTAGAGAACGTCGAATGATTTCTTCCCGGCTAATTCCGATTCTGACGGATCTTAAACGCCGCGCGGATCGAAACGAGAGTCGAGCTAACCTACCGTTCGACGAAATTCTTTAACGGAGAACGCGAAGAGCGTCGGGTGTCGATTGGAAACGAAAAGATCCCGATTTTCGGTTTCCCACCGTACGTGCTCCGTCGTGCTCGCGTTAAGTCTCGGCAAACGTAGTCGCGTCTACTTGCCAGTAGAAACGCAGCCGTGCGCTGTCGGACGCGTATTCCCGAAGCATCGACGGTTTTCAGAGCCGATCGCGATCGTCCGGACCCGCTACCGACCGGCGGGGCTCGGAATCATTTCGCTCGCGCGGACGTACACGCGTGTTCGATAATTTGGAAAAGAAAAAAGCGTCGGCGCGTATTTCTCGGCAAAAAGTCATTCGACGGTTCCTAACCTCCTCCACCTCCCCCGCGCCGCTTGACTACAGTAATTATGCTTCTTTTTCTTTCGATCACAAAAATAGAATTCTTAAAACTTAAATTCAGTTGGTTCACACGATTCCTCGGACACGCACACGCACACGCACACGCACACGCACACACACAGCCGCGCAATCTCTTTTTCTCTATGCAACGCGCGCGTGCGCCCACCCCCCGGCCCCACATTCCTCCGTATACACCGCGATCCGTGCCACTCGCGCGAGCGATCATTTGCCAAGAAGTATGCAGTCGACGTGACAAACGAAATGTTTTTCGATTCGTGCATCGTTCCGTCGTTACTTTCGAGAGAACACTCGACGAGAATCGGGACCGTACGGCGAACCGAGAGCGAGCCTGATCGGCGGAGACGGGCGGACGAACGATTCAACGTACACCGGTTTCGGGGGGTGGGGAAAGGGACGAAAGATGTATATTTTAACGTAAAACTGTTAATCGATACACACGCATCCTTAGAGTAATCGAACACGCCTCGGTAAATGCTCAGCTGTTACGTTAAGGGGGAAACGGAGAATGGAAAGGAGCCGGACAAACGATTAAAGGATCATGCAAGGTCTCGACGGGGACACTGCCGTGCACGTGCACGCGTTCGACGAACGAAGGTTACACGCTCGATCGATGGACGCATACTCGATGTCTCGTGACGTCGTCGCTTGTCCACGAATCGCGAGCAACAGAGACTGGTTATAACAATGATTTCTTGGCAACAATTTATAAAAAGCTATCTAAATTTGTTTCTCTCGCTCGTTTTTCAGTGTCAAGGATACACACAAGGACAGAGGAGGAGGAGGAGGAGGCGAGGCGTTGGAGAACGGGTCGAGGGACGGGACTCCGTGCATATACGCTAATAAATAAAATGGATTAACAATTCTCGCGGAAGGGGAGCGAAACCGCTGGTGAAACGTTTCCGCGGAGAAGAAAGGAAAATGTAGGGAAATCGTCGTCAACAACCTCGATGCAAGGAGTTCTCAGTCTCGAATAGAAAAACGGTTCGACGTGTACTGCACACCGCTCGGTAAAATAGGCACGCGCTTTTTAAGGCGCGATCGAACGTCGACAATAACAATTACACTGATCGCTGAATAATCTGTACGATCGGTGATTCGCGTAGTTTCAATATATATATATATATATATATTTATAGTTATTTATATATACATATATACATATATATACACATATATATGTATATATATATATATACATATACATATGTATATAGATATACATATATATGCATATAGATATATCAAAAATATCCTTAATAAAATAGAGCATTTTATATGTATAATGTACCTTCAAGTATCTTTTTTGTATTACAATTTTATCCACTCTCTCTCTCTCTCTCTCTCTCTCTCTCTCTCTCTTTCTCTCTCTATATATATGTATATATATATGTATGTGTTAGGTATGTATGTACATACATACATATACCTATATAGATGTATATTTAATACCCACGCCGCATTCTTTCCTCCGGTTGACGCGTACGTGCGCTCACAATGACGGGTGCACAGCTACCGAATAGTACCTGTGTGCGTTGTACGTGACATGCGTGCGTGGTGTGTGTGTATGTGTGTGAGTGTGTACGTTCCTCTTTTTGTACGTGTCGGCACGTGAACGTTTTCCAGATTAGATTACGCGCGCGCGTCGAGTTACACGATTCCTTGGCTTGACGGACACGGACCGCGTGTCCTATATGCTGTTTCTCGACTTTCTCAAATTCTCTCTCGGCGTCCTCGCTCCTCCGGGGATATTCTTCCGAGCGCTCGTACGCGCGGCGTTCGATTCGTCGATTTGCCAGCGGAATTTAGCAGAATTTAGTCGACTCTAGAAGAAAGGCTTGTTTCGGCTCCGCGAAAACTCCGAAGGTGTTACAGCTAAGGGAACCAAGAACAGTACCGTAACACGACACCGACGCAACGTCGAATTAGCGAGGTTTATACGTTCGATTTCATTTTCCATTTCATTCTTCATTTGCCTAACTATTCTCGCGTTCGACCGTACCATAGCGTTCGCAATAGTATCGACTACGTTGCGGTTACGTTTATTGCAGCAAAAATATCCATCGCGTTTATTTTATTCGTCGTTAATATATATATATAAAAAAATCACCTGGTTAGCAGGTTAAATCGTTTTCAAAAAGTATAATATCCGTTAATGACCTTTCCGGAAGGGACGCGACGCGCTCTTCCGGTCAGAGTATCTGAACCTTTCGGTCTGCCATGATAAAATAATACTTTCGTTCGATCGCTATAGATTCGGTGGAACGAAATCGAGAGTCCCGCGAGAGTGATTAGCGGATACTGTACGCTGCAGGCAACGATCATTCGAGTATCGCGTGAAAAGGCGCAGATTCGGGAAGCCGTGAACAAGTTTCGGGTCTAGACGAATGATCGCGCGCAACCGCTGACACAGCGACAAACTCGACCGTTGGACAGTCTGCGAGCACGCAACGAAACCACCCGAGGGAATACACTCGAACATGAAATGTTCCGTGACTCCGTCGCGAGAAAGTTTTACAGAAACGTTTCGCCGGCACGACGGAGAACCGTCGTTCGGACCGTTATCTTCCTAGAACGCAACACAGCCGATATTAGAAATTTTCATCTGTTTCTCCGGTAAACGCGCAACTCGCCGACTTTACTCCAAATTTTTCCTACCCGCTCGGCTCCGTTTCGAGCCGGAAACCAACGGAAGCCGAGCTGCGCGTTTACCGTTTACCACCTTTTTTAAACGCTAGCGCTACCGAACACAGTCGCATCGCGTATCCGTCGAGTTCCTTCCTTTCTCTCTTTCTTTATATGTATATATATAATGCGAATTCGTTTGTTTCCGAATTTGTTAGAAAAACTAGACTCGTTGAACGGACGCAGAAGAATTACGAATACGCCTAATTTTGAGCGATCCGCGGTAGTTCTAGCGTCGGAAGAGAGCAGGCGCAACCGCTTGAACCGATATCTCGTCCGAGGTTGATCCGGTCCGCGCGGCGTTCGATTCAATTCGGAATGAACGATTCCACGCGAGCGTATTAACTAGTGCAAACGCGGTGAACAGCCATTGAGACAGCCATTGAGACAGCCATTGAACCCTCGACCGATGGCGCATCCGGCTTTTCCTCGGATCTCTAATACACGGGTGTACAAGATCGAAGGACCGCGAGATTTTCAGTGAAAAACTTAAAACTTAAAGTTGTCTCTGATTTTATAACGTTCTCACTGAAAATCTCGCGATCCCGCGACTTTGCGAGCGTATCTCGTTCGTAATAAATTTATTACCAGCATCGTCATTATTATTATTTATTAATTTTCGATCCATTCTATCGAGGGTTAAAACTAAAATAGAAAGAAAGAGGAATAAAAAAGGAAAGCAATGTGTTTCCCGCTTTCGAAGGCTACAGGCAGTTTCGTTTGGACGCATCGGGGAATCGAGAATAGTAATCGCGAGCCGCTCCCGGTGTCGACGGTAATCGGTTCAAAAGCGGAAACGGCTGATTCGCGGCTGAAATCGATCAACTCCGACTTTTCAAAGTATTCCACGCGTACGCGTACACATATAGAATCGGATAGAATTTCCATACTCTCGATTTTCCGGAGTTGGTCGTTTCGGCGAATCAACACAGCTGAAACGCGTCCCGCCGCCGTTTCTTCTCAACCTCGAGTTATTCTCTCGTTAATCGTTAACAGGGTTGATCGGTTAAAAAAATGTTCCATCGTTCCCCCCTTAATCTTTCGTTGCTTGATCCCGTTTCCTCCGTCTCCCGGATGATCGCGTAACGATGAGGTTATAATTTACATTATTATTCGTTTTCTTATCATTAAACACGCGCTTTCGTTTCTCGCGTCTTGTAAAATCATTCTCGGGCTATTTACAATCGATATAACGACGCTAGTCACTTTCATTAAGGCAGTAGATTCTAATGATCCAACACGATCGAGATTAACATCTCGCGGAACCGGACGGGGCCGCCGGTCGTCGACCCGCCGTTTCCGGTTTCCACGTGGCGACAATGCAAACGCGAAGAGAACGAGTAGAAGAGGAAAAGAAAAGAAACAAAATATCGAGAAACGTCTCGTCCGCGTGAAAACATTTCCAAATCTCTCTCTCTCTCTCTCTCTCTCTCTCTCTCTTTCTTTCTTTCTCTGTTGCGCACGCGTTTCTCTCCACTCGTGATCCACAATCGCGTGACACGATCGACAAAGGAATCCTGCACGACGATTCGATTTAAAGAAATAATAATAATCATCATCATCATTATAATATTAATAATAATCATCATCGGTTATTAACTAGAAAATAATTATCAAGTTATATACAATGCAGTGGAACCGTATGTATATATACATATATACTCGCGTACATATTATGCATACGCGTATATATATATACACATACATACACACACGCACACACACGCGCACACACACAGATAACGTAATAAATAAGCTCGAGGCGTATAGAGCTACACCTACCTATTCAGAGTGTATTTACCAATTCACACAATCAACGCTTATCGTAATTCCACTCGTTTAACAATCGTCCGTCGTTCACTTTTTTTCGAATTTTCTCCCTTTTCGATTAGAATTAATTACAAGTCGTCATTATGCACACCCTTGGCGAGCAGGCCAAAATATATTTCTTTTTTTCTCTTCTTCTAATGTACAATTGATTCCCGCGGGGAATCTCTATCATTCTCCGGATAGACAAAATATATATGTATGTATCAGCGACGAACGGGGCTGTGTACCGATTGTCTCGATCGTCTCGATCGTCTCGTTCGTCCCGGCGCGCCTTCCCCTTAACGTTCCTTCGAAACACCTTCGACCAAAATAGATTATCTCTCCTCTATCCTTATTGTTGTCGTCATTATTATCATCGCTAGAGTAAAATACATCAACGCGTTAACCGGTGAAGACGAGTCAACTATTCCCATGATTCCCATTATCCTCCATTCCCGATCGAAATGATTTCTACGTTCGGACGCGCGTTACGTAAACCACTTTAGAACACCATGCACCGCGGTCGGAGTTTCTCATCGAATTCGATTAACATAATTATCATTGCCAGAAGGAAAATTACTTCTCTTTGAAATTTACAAGTAACCAGCGACGCAAGTAATTCTTACCGTCTCGCTAAAAAGGCGAGGCTAAAAAATAAACTACGGAAAACGGGGAGACTCGCTTCGTTTCGTCTCCAACCGATCGTCGCCGAGACACAGTCGGGTCGCGCGGAAAACTTTTTCACTAACCAACACCTCTACGGAGGTCTATCGCTACCAACTGATCATGCCTGATGACAGTGTTCGAGTCCCGGGGAGAACCTTTTTGCCGTTTATTCGACGAGCTCTCGCTGTATCTCGGCGACGAGCGTACTCGCGCGCGCGCGAAGCGGTTCGAGACGAGTGCGAGTCGGCCGAGACATCCGGTACACGACGAGACACACCGGCCGTCGTGGTCGCGCGTATGCTCGACTTTTTCTCCTCGGACGTCTTCGACGAAAAGTCCCGTTTTCCCGGAATCGTTACCCTCCTCCCCTTTCCTAGTCGCCGCCTCGTAGAACGTGGAACAACGATATGTCTAGCAGTGAGTACCGAGCACGAATAACAGCAAGGCAAAACGGATCAGCGTCCGTTATTCGTCGGAATTCGTCGTCATCGTTCATATGTATATACATATATTTCTTCTTAATAATTCTATCGACCTGGACACAGATCGACCGCGTGCATCGTCTCGGAACTTATCGAGCGAGGAAACGAAGCTGCCGGAAGCGCCGATGCTTCCGACCTCTTTCCTGTCTTGTATTTTCTTTTCTCTCCCCTTCCTGGCGCCACTTACGTCGAACGATCGTGTTTTCTTTCTTTCTTTTTTTTTTCTTCGTTCGTATCAATATATTCGACTACACACGCACGCGCGCACGCATACACCCAGCCATACATATCGTGTTTGGAATCCGTTCAACGTTATATTCTCTGTTATTGTTATTAAAAACTAACGACTTCGTTTCGCGGCACACTTTAGGCACTTCCACCCCGCTCGTCCCGTGAAAGGAAACGGATATACACGCGTACACGCGTATATCTGTTCCTTTCACCGTGATCCACCATTTCATCATTGGATTAAGATGTTCCTCTCGTCTTGTTTCTTTTCTTCTTTTCCTTCTTCCTCTACTGCTTCTTCTTCTTCCTCCTCTTCTTCCTCTTGTTCTTGTCACACACGTCGACGCTTTGGTTGGTTAGTGTAATTAAATCCAGTAGTACGTCCAAGTGTCTCTAACGTTCGTGATCTTTGTGTCTGGTATTGTTCTGTTACTAATTATTTATATATTTATTTATTTATTTATTTATATATATATATATATATACATACATATATATATAAATATACACATGCGTACACGTGTACGTATTTATATATATGTGTATATACAACGTACGCACGCGCCTTCCAAATCGCGCGATGAAAAATATTCGATACGCGCGACGCGGCCAAGTTACGGTGCACGCGTTGCGATTATTTTGAGCTTGCCGAGCACGCGATGGCAAACGATGCGCTCGATTAAGGCAGATATTGTCTCGCTTTCTTCGTGGTCGGTCGCGTGGCTGATCTTTCCCCTTCGTTCGGACAGGAAACGCGAAGCGAACCGATTCTCTCCTTTCCCTAACCTCGAGAGGCGAGTCAGCCAACCCCTCTGTCCGCGTCGGCGGATTTTGCCGATCGCTTCCCGTTCTAACCGTGCTCTCCGCCTCTCGGTGTCCGAGAGACTTCGATCGTCTCTTTTAAAAAGTAACTTAACTATTTTACTTACTGTAATTCCCCTTGTTGTCTCTCCCCCCAGCCCCTCCTGCCTGCCTACCGATTCTCAATCGTTTCCCCCACACCCGCCGTGTGCGTGCGAGAGCGCGTGAGTGTGTGAGCATGTGTGTGTGTGTGTGTGTGTGTGCGTGCGTGTGTGTGTGTGTGTGTGTTTCTGTCTTTCTCTGATATTTACTCTGTACCTCATTTGTCGGTAGGTCTGGTGACGGTCTGCGGTATCACTGTCAACGACTTCGGGATTTTCGGCAATATCGGAATCTGGTTGGACGACTTGGTGGTGACCTGTATCGATTTCGGCAGGTTCAGGTTGTGCAACAGATTCTGGGTGGGGCTGTTCTCGTTCGCCAGCGAGCGAACGTCGCAGATCAACGGCTCGAAGTCGCCTCTGCTCTGACGGCTGAGCATCTCCTGCTGCATCCTGAGGTGCTTCTGGAACTGGGTGTGCGCGGCGAGCTGCTGTTGCGCTTTCTGATACTGCGTGGTCGACTTCAGGCTCGGCGGCGAGGAGGCGTTGCTCGAGCCGGCCGCGCCGCCCGTCCCGGGGCTGATCGATTTCTCCGAGAGCAGTTGCTTCTGTCTCTTGAGCGACTGCAGCCGCTTGAACTCCGGCTCGCTCAGATGGAACACCTTGCCGCCGGAGGAGACCGGCACCTTTTGACTGTCTTTCCGCTTCACGTTGCCGTTCGTCGCGCTACTGGTGGACGGCAGGTTCAATCGTTGCAAGTTCGGCGGCGGTTTCTTGATGATCGAGACGCCGGGGTTCAGCTTCAGTATGCGGGAGGGGCTGCCCTTCGTCGACTGCTGCGCGCTCGACGCGCTCGTCGTCGAGCTTTTGCTCGCGGTCGACGTGCCGGGCAGGGACAGCCGATCCCTCTCGAGCACGTACCCGCCGCTCAGGCGGCGCGAGTTGTGATACTCGGACGCGATCGGCTCCATGATCGGCTCGTCCATCTTCTCCGGCCCCTCGTACGATATCAGTCTGTTCTGAACAGACGTCGAGTAATTGATCGCGTTCCGGGAGGCGTTCGGAGCCAGGACCAGGTCGCCGGATCTGTAATATTTCTCTAAAAGTATTAGGTGTCTGAGGAACGAGCTCTGGTTCCCGTACGGTCTCTGCAGCTCTTGCCAGAGGAGCTTCGTGTCCCTGTCGTACTGTATCATGGTGGCGCACTTCTCCCACCCTTGGGGCGTGATCTCGCGCACGTTCGCGAACTCGATGTTCGCGTGCAGGTTCATCTCCTCCTCGCCCGGGAACAGGGTGCGGACGCTGATCGAGGGATTCGCGCCGAGTCTCTGCACCACGGGCGTGATGTCGTTGTTGGTTCTCTGTCTCTTTGGCAATCTGGTCAGCGTCACCTCTTTGTCCATCGCGAGGATCTCGACCACCTCGTTCGGGCTGTCGCAGGATATCGTGGTGTCCGACGTGTACGGGTGCATTTCCAGGAGCTTTCGCTTCTTCAGCTTCTCCACGGTGCTCTCGATGCCGAGGTACTGCACGTCCCCGGGAATCACCGCCTCGGGGTCGGTCAGGTTCGCTTTCGCCACTCGATTCTCGTTATCCGTCTCGGAGCTCGCGCCCTCGACCTTGCCGAGCTCGAGCGTCGACTTCTCCGAGGCGGAATTGATCGTCGTGGCATCGGGGGACTTGGTGGTTCCGCTCTTCGACTGGGCAGGACACTTGCTTTTCTTGCGTTTCTCCTTGTCCTTGGTCTGGTTCTGGGACAGCTCGTCGTCCTCGTTGTCCAGCACCTCGATATCGTGGTAATGGAGAATTCTGAAACGGAACACCGCCGGACGGAAATCAGTATCGGGTATTCGGCCCCGGTCGAAAGTTCTTTTCTATACCTGTTCTAGACGTGTCGTACCTCTTACGATAATTCTTGAAGAAGGATCGGTGACTCATGTTCATATTTTCGACGTCCTTGTACTTCAACTGAAGCTGGGTGAAGTAGCGGCACAACTTGCAGACGAAAGTACCAGCGGCCAGCACCACGGGGATCCCCTGTTGCCCCAACAGTTGGTTCAGTTCGTCGGTCTCCGCGTTCGCCAGCTGATGAGTGTAATTCCTCGCCAGCCGGCGTTTGCAAAGGGCGCAAGTCAAAAATCGCTCTATCGTCGAGTAGTGGCTGACGCAGAACGACATGGATGTGTGTTGGCTGGACTCCCAATCGATGTCCACCTGTTGCAACAGGGCAGAGCAATCGTTCGTTAAAACCCATTCGCGAGAACATTCTCTCCTCTCCGAGGCGAACATTCACCTGCTTTTGCAGACCGGCCTTTATCTTCAACAACCAACGGCGCTTCACGTGATGTCTCGCAGCGTCTCTGCAGTCGCGAGCCGAACACTTGGACACCATCAACTGTCGATGCTGTTTCTGCGGTTTCGTTTGCATGTTCGTTGGACTTGTGTTTGCCTGCGGACAACAATTCCGATTAACAAGAATTTCAACGAGGAACGGAATTAAAAGAAAACAAAACACTCGAATAAACCGGCGAAGCACCGCGAGGCGGCGGCCGCGGCGGCCGCGGCTCGAACGGAGAACGCTAAAGGAAAAGAGGTTCAAAGGTGCACCTTTCTGTCCACGTGGCGGTAACACGCATCGCACAAGCACGAGTCCTTGGTCAGGTGTCTCTCTATGTTCAGGATTTTCTTGCGTCTCTCGTCCGACTTCATCTGAGCCAGATGCATCGGCGTGTCCAGCGAGCCGAACTTCCCGAAGCAGTAGCAACAGACGTCCGCGCAAAGGCGACCCGGGTGAATGGAGAACGAGGAGGACTTCTCTGGAATCACGAGAGACTGGCGATCCTTCGGCGCTGCGTCTTCGTTGTCTTCATCTGCGGTTACAAAAAGATCGACGATTACGTACGGCCCTTCGGATTCTCGGCGCATGGAGAGAACTGAGATTCGACGTGATTTCTCCAGTTAAAGTGATGAGAGAGAACCGTTCAATAATCTAAGCGGTAGCATGAGATGGCATGCTTGTTATTTTAAAAAGAGAATTGTTATGAACATGATTTGCAGGGCTAGCGATGAATCGAAATTGCTTGACATGATATGGAAAGAGAAGCAAAGATTAAACGGTGTACATATGTCTCTTGTATTAGGCGTCGAACCGTACGAACGTGTCCTTCGTTCAAAATCAAGCAATTCTCTCCACGATTCTGAGGGGTACCAGAGACTTCAGACGGTATGAGAACATGTGTTTTGTTTAATAAAGCAGAGGACAAGGGAACGATTAAGACTGTAGTTATTCCCGCAACCAGGATTACCGCAAGAGTGTCTGTGGTTAGTAGAGAACTTTCGGTTCGCACCAGAGCTGCTATCGCCCAAACCACTGGTTCCAAACTGAAAAATGAAAGGAGACATATTCGTTAACAACATCGTCTTGTCTTTGGAAACTATGTCGGTTCATCGTCATAAGTAGGTACCTCCTTCTGAATGGTGTAGAACTCTGGTGAATCGCCCTCTCCGTCCCCGCGGCCTTGCTTCAGCACCATCTTCAGAGGAGATCTGGATCGTCTCTTGTCTCTGTCCTTCTCCTTCTGCACTCTGATCACGGTCTTCAAAGTGCCGGTGCTGTACTGCTCCTTCTTAGCTTTCTGATGACTCAGCCGTTCCGCGGCCTTCTCCAAGGACTCCAGCCCGAGCAACCGTAGGATCGACTCCTTCTTCGCCTTGTCCTCGGGCGTCTCCATGATCTTCTCCGCGACGTTGACGCTGCTCGACGACTCGCCGGACGTGGACGTCTCGTCCGAGTCCTTCTGCGAGGTTTCGGGCGTTTTCGACGGCTTGCATTCCGCGTCCAGCATGCCGATGTTCTCGGCTTGCTTGGTCACGCGATTCTCCGACAGGTTCCTCGACAGCCTGTCCTCGCAGCTCCCTTTCTCGGGCTCTTTCGCGATCACCAAGTCATTCTCCGACTTGCTCCGCGCGCTGTCCGCGGTGTCCTGGTGTTTCTCCAGACACGCTCTGCCTCCTTCGGAGAATCCTCTGAAATTGCTATTCGCGCATTCCGCTCCGCCTCCGTATTTGTTCAAGAACGACTGATTGTTCTCGTTGATCTTGGCAACCTCGTTGTCCAGCAAGGTCTCCTCCTTGTTCTGTTGCTCGGACTTGCGCAGCTCCCGCTTCGACCGTTTGTTCTTCAGCGAAACCGGCTGATCCTCCCTGCGTTTCTTCACCTCCCTGCTGCGCCGAGTGCGCGCTTGACGCTCCAAATCGTTCGCCTCCAATTCACCGTTGTTCGGACTCTCCTCCGCCGGGTCATCGGTGCCGGGCGCGTTCTCCGCTTTGTCCCCCGTCGAATCCTCCTCGATATCGTTGTGCGCGACGCTTTGCCTTTTCGGAGCAGCCTCCTCGTCGGTTTTCCCTTTGGAGCAACTATCGTTGCGCTCCCTGCTCGACGACGCTTGTCCTTTCTCTACCTTCTTCGCTTTGTCCCGAGCTCTGAGCACCCTCTTCTTCTCTTCGCTGGCAGACTTCTGCTCCTCCTCCACCGTCGTACTATCGTTCGCTAGTTTCTCAGCCTGATTCTCTGTCGCCGGTGTCTCGCTCTGCTCCAAAGTTTCGTTCGAACTCGCTTCCTTTTCTTCCGGTTCAGAAACGGGACTGCTGGCTATATTGTTGCATGCACTCTTTTCTTTACACTTATTATCATTTTCTACGTTATTCTCTGCATCTTCGTTTTTACTATCCTGGTCGAAAATAGAGGTATCGTTAGAAACTAAGTTGGCATTTTCTTTAGAATCTGAACCTGAGTTAGAGTTATCTGATATGTGGCAATTATTCCTATCCTTTTCCGTATCTTCCACCACGCCCGGAGGGCTAATGTCTCTTTCTTTGGCATTCTCTGCTGCCCCTTGTTCCTCTTGTACGATATTTCCTTCCGACTCGTCACTTACATTATTCACAGCTTCTTGTTCACTATTGTCGGATACTGTTGGAGGTGGAGAGGACTCTGTAATATTTTGAACTTTTTCTTCTACTTCCTCTTCTTCTCCTTCTTCCTCTTCTTCTTCTGCTTCTTCTTCTGCTTCTTCTGCTTCTTCTGCTTCTTCTGCTTCTTCTGCTTCTTCCTCTTCCTCTTCCTCTTCCTCTTCTTCTCTGTCTCGTGCATTTTCCGTGTCTGTCTCCGGCTGGCTGATCGGCTGACCCTCTGCTACCAACCTTTCTACTTCTTTCGAAATGCTCTCCAGCGTTTCGGCTTCTTCCGAATTCGTAGAAACGTCCAACGACACTTCGATCTCGTTTTGAACGATTTTATTCGTTTCTTCTACCTCTTCTTTCCTTTCTTCTATCTGCGCGACTGTGACTTCCGCATTGTTGTTCAATGATTCAGAAGTGACAGATTCGGTGGAAGGTTCGGAAGATTCAGTAACCGTTTTTAGCAGTTCCTCGCTTGAAACAGTTTCTTCGGAAACAGATTTATTCGTATCCTCTTCCAAAGACTCTTCGTTGTTATCAGACTTGTACACTATTTTGTTCGTTCCTTTATTCGACTTTTTGACAGTCTCACCATTCTCGGAAGAGCCTTTATCGCTTATTCTGGGTGATTTCCTAACAGCCACTATCTTTTTACCATCGTCCAATGTTTTTGCTTGTTCGTCTTGCTGTTCTGAACACTTTTCGGATTGTTCAGCACTGGTAGAATTTTCATTTGGTTCTCCTTGCTCTTCTGCGGGTTTGTTGTCACAGTTTTCAGTGTTCTCTTTAATTTGCATAGATTCAGAAACATTACATACGCTATTGTTTTCATCGATTTCATTAGACTCGCTTTCTTGTATATTTTGAGAATGAGTTTCTGCTGGTTCGATATCACCCATGACTAGTTTCTCAATTTCTTTGGCAGTGTCGGCCACTTTTGGTACTGAATTTTCTGAACTATCCGATTTGATCTCATTTTTAGATATGGTCGATTTATCCTCGTCCTTATTCTCATCTAATCCCAATTTCTGAGATTCTGCACTCAGAGGCGCGATTATCTCTTCAATTTTTGGTACTTCGAAATTTTTGCTCAGTCCAAGACTTTTCTCCGATCCAAAGATTTTACTTTCAATGGACTTGGCAATGGTGAGCTTGATATTCTCTATCATCTGATCTATCTGAGACTTTGGATTACCGTCTGATTTGTCTGTACTATAAAACGAATTTACCGTCTTTTTCATATCTATGTTCAAACTACTTCTTCGACTCTTGGATTTGTCAGCAAATTTTGCTAAAATATTATCCTTTCTAACTTGATCTAAATTGCCTACTTTCTTTACATCTTCCTGCACTTCTGTACTCTTAGGTGCTATTCTCGTATATTCCACTTTAATATTGTCATTTTTTACTTCGATCTCTGTACTTTTGGCTTTAGTTTTTGAGCGCAGAGTGGGTCCTATTTCGCTAACTCTATCTACTCGATCACTGTTATTATTGTTCTCTGTTTCCGATCCATTCTGGGAACTATCTTCGCAATTTTTCAGCATTTCCTGTTTCAAAGAAGGTTCATCTTTGGCTGCTACAACTGTCTGGGGATCACTGCCGCTGGATTCCGAGAAGCAAGATTCTGTATCTATATTACTGTCCGTAATGTTATCCACCAAGACTTCCGAATTAATAGGATCATCCGAGTTTAATCTGCGACGTCTCTTTTGATCCAAGTCGGATGATATACCGGAGTCTGATTGCCGTAATTTCCCGTTTCTTAAACTTCTCTGACCTATGGATACATTCGACCTTTTTCTCAGCTGAATTGCATTTTGGAAAGATTCTGTGCCTAAATTTTCTCCATCCGATATACTTTTTGTCTCCTCTCTATCCGGTTCCTTCTTAATTTCAATGTCAGGAACTATACTTTCTTCTACCAGCATTTTCCTACTTCTCGTTACTTTTCCCTCAATTTTCTCTGTTAATCCTTGTTGATTGTCTATTTCTGAATCACTTAACATTGAAGCTATCACCTCGTCGATGGTAAGATCTATAGAACTTTTAGCCTCGAGAAGAGATTTTGTAAATTTTGTATCGACGTTTGAGGCCTTGCCGTAATCTGTATCTTTACTGTTACTCTTTCTTCCTTTCGTATACTTGCTGTCCGCTTCTGTGTTTTTAGAGCAACCTTCCTTGTCCCTGATACTGCTCCTTTTGAATCCAGTAAACTTTGTCGACTTAATAGTTTTCGACAAAGAATCCGGACTGTCCAAGCTTTTCCCCTTCTTATTAAATTTTGGACTGCTTTTCGTGCTAGATCCAGCAACAGAATCTGTATCTTGAATATCTTCGTTTTCTATTTCTTCGCTACTTCTTGTTACAAATTTGGTCTTTTTGGTCCTGAGATTATTCTTGGCACTTCTATTAATTGTTTCTGTCCCTGCACTTTCGATTTCTATGTCGTTTACTTGTTGCTCTAGAACTTTTGAGTTACTATCAAACGTCTTAACGCTACTCTCCTCCGACAATTTGACCCTTTTCGTTCGTACGCTTTTCTTAACGTCAGATGTTATTCTGCATAAATTTCTGTTCGCCACTTTCCTTGGAACTTTGGATTTGATGAGATTAGCCTTTGCCACTCTCAATTTCTGTTTACGCTTAAG
Source organism: Nomia melanderi (assembly GCF_051020985.1). Lineage (NCBI taxonomy): Eukaryota > Metazoa > Arthropoda > Insecta > Hymenoptera > Halictidae > Nomia > Nomia melanderi. Next base: position 407,818 of record NC_135002.1, on the reverse strand, counting down.
GTTCCTCAGAACCTTCTTACGTGGCAGGGTTGCTTCTAATTTTGGTGGAAGCTGACTGCCTGTTGCCACAGCTTCCAGAATATCACGTGCGAGTTGCTGTTGTTTCAGGTTCGATAAAGTCTTACCCTTTCTACTTTTAATTTCATTCGACGACAAGCCACTTTCATTATTCGCCTTCTGTTTTGCTTTGGAAGGCGCTAAGGGTTTCTTTTCCCTGGATGCCATCTCACTTCCACCCACATTGGGCTCCTGCAATTTCATTCACATCGTGAAATTGCAAGCCGATAAACAATCTATAGGGAAGTACTACTAGCATGGGTACGTTAAAAGAAGTTTGTCGATTTCTCTACCAACAAAATAAAAAAAAAAAATATATATATATATAATATACTCGTGAAAATCAAGAAAAAATGAAAACGATCTGTATGTTTTTCTGCGGTAAGTACATAAAAATATTTCTCTTCGCACAGATTCGTAGACGCGAAAGCTCGTATAATTGGAAATAAATTTGATTCGGGGACACGTAGCGCGAAACACGATGAAATGATAATTGAATAAAATAAAAGTACCTTTCCTCTTATAAGCGAGACAGGAATAAATCGAGTGTACACCAAGTAGAGAAACTACATAATTCGTCTTTGGGTGCGAGTAGGCGATCGGCCGGCCGGAATAGTGGGGTTGATAGATGCGGCCCTGGCGGTCAGAAAAATTACGTGACAAACTTTGCATTTACACGGATACACACGGAGCGCCTCTTCTCTCTCGGTCAGGGGAATCGCTTCGAAATATTAACCGTAATATCTCAACGATCGTAACGAGGATTCCGCGAAATTCGTGCTCGAAAGAAAGCTCGCGATGCGTATTAACTACCGAGAGAAGAAATTCGGGGGTGAACAGGCGAGAAGTATCGAAAATCACGCGACGAATCGTCGCGAAAAAATCGCCACGAATAAACAAAAGGTCGGACCCGATTCGAGATTTCCGAGGTTTAGCAGGGCCACGGCCGTGCGTTGTCGGGCGGATTTCGGGATCGAGGATTCGGTTCGCCGCGTGTACTCACCTCTCGGCCAAAAAATTACCGTCGGGGAGCACAGTACTTGCGGGAAAACGCGGAAAACAATTCCGTGAAAAACACACAGTCCCGTTGCAGGGTGTCTGTCTCTTATACGCTGTCCCACTGTTTTCAGGCTACCGCCACCTGACGGTGGAACACGCGACCTCTCCCAGGTCCATGGTTCGTTCGCGATAATTCCTCTTGCGCTATTTCACCGAGAATCTCACCCCTTCCGAGGTCTCGGGGCTCGGTGTTCGCGGCACAAACGACTTCCAGGAGGCTCGCGCTTGCTCACCGGGCTGAAAACGGTCCGGCCGAGCCTCGTCTGATCGCAACGATCCTCCAGCGAAATTCCGAGCAACGCGGCACTTGCCACTCTCTATAGAATATTCGTGATAACTGGAACCCCGTTAGTTGTTCGGTCGGATTTCACGTTACTCAGAATCGTTCGGTGACACGTTCGTCTATCGGGCAAGCGAGCGACTGCGACCGACTTTCCCGCGAGACGATGAAAATGCTGGAAATACAAGCGAGTCGCGTGGAAATGCTCGATCTGGCACGAGAACGAGAAGGAAGACGCGCCCGTGCGCACCAATGGCGGCCACCGACCCTTATTTACCGAAGTCAAAATGGCCGCCCTTCGACTTCTCACGCGTTCCGAACTTTCCGCGATTATTCTGCGCTCCGGTTGCCGGCATCGATTGTCGGACAACGTTTCGCCGGCCCCGATCCAGGTAACGTTATCGCTCTCCGTGCTTTTCCACGGCTTGTCCTTTCGTCTTTCATCGTTTCTCCTCGGCGAACAAACTCTCTCGCGTTTTCATAATGGAGACCTTCGCGACGAACCGACGAAGGGCCACGTCAGACACTGTCTCGCGTCGAACTTTCAAGTCGTTCGCTTTTATCCTTAATGATACATCGGTCCTCGCCGGGTCGCCCCGTTTTCCTTTTCAAAGCGAAATCGTGTTAACGTCAGTCGAATTTTCAACAAATGAATTTTAGAAAGTGAATCGTTCAACTTCGAAATGCAACATAAGATGTACGCCACCGTTATTTTAACGTTTGCTCGAGAAAATGTTCACACTGTTTTCAACATTTTCTTCTTTTCCTTTTTCGTTTTCTTTCTTTGTAGCGTGAAATTCCTCGAGATAGTTTCTGTATCGAGTTCGCTAACCTATAAAGTGCCTGCAAATCAAGTAGCAAAAATATCTCTGTGCGACGCGGTGTAACGGTTGCAGAAATTTACATAATAATTATCCAAGAATAATCAATATATTTTTCCTCTTTTCACCAGATTCAGAAAAGATGGGGGACATACAAGTCTTCTCCCGAGTATGACGAAAACTTGAAATATGCAGATTACGAGGTAACAAGAGATCCAGAAGAATGGAAATACGTAAAACGCTTACTCAAACCTAAGCTCATACCTGAACCCAAGTTTGAAAATAAAAGTTATCCATCCGGTTGGAAACCGCCTACCTGTAAGTCGTACATGTTGTTGTACAAAATGTAATAATAACAAAATTACTTTCTTATTTTACTATTATTTATTAATTGAAATTTAACAGCAAAACCAGGAGATCATCCGTATTATGTACAGCGTACAAAAAATTATATGTTGCCCGTTTATCTCGAAATATCGTTTAGAGGATTGCGAAGGATAACTACTATCAAAAAGATTCAAGGCGATATATGGACTTTAGAAGCTGAATTAAAACAATACCTAGAAACCGCTACAAACAAAATAATCGGTATCCGTATAAATGAACTTACTGGTGAAATCAAATTGAGAGGCGATTATGTATCCCTTGTAAAAGAATGGATGCATTCCAAAGGATTCTAAAACGCTTAACAATCTGTCTTGTCAATTTAGATTAAGCGATCGATACTTGTACAAGTGAGATGCATAATGTTATTGTATTATTTGTCACAAAGAAAAATAAAACACTAAGAAAATACGTAATTTATGTTATTAAAGTAATAACACAGTATTTAAGCGGTAATACAGAGTTTACGAATGTACAAACTTTATTCGAATAGTTAAGTATTCAACAGCTTTAGTTTTGTAAAAATATGCATTATATTTAGAATTGAACTTCACACAGGGTAGTATAGAGAATGAACTTTAGTGTCGTGTGGCGGGTTAGTAATTTCGTATATCTTAATATTTAATTACAAATTAATGTGTCCTTTTCTTTAATCAAACAACCATCAACAAATGCATAAAGATTCTTAAATCTATTGAATCAATTCTATTTTTATAATTACGATATACTTTTAAACAATTCATAAATTAAATAATTTAACACACACACACAATGATGTATATATACATATATATTTATATTTATGATTTGATGTGTATATATATATATATATATATATATATATATATATATATGTATATATGTATATATGTATACACATGAAATAGAAATTTATAAAAATGCACATATCAAAGTAAATATCACCATATTTAATCGATTTAAAGATAGCATCTCGTTTTTTCATGTTGATACTGTAACGATTAACTCGGTAGTAAAATAACGTTTGAAATATCACTCTCGTAGAACAATACACTTACAGGAAAACGTGTAAACTTAAAGAGGCATCAAGTCAAATAATAGAGATCTTCGGAAAAGAACATGTTCTTTCCAAACATTCTTCAGAAAATAACACCCTATTAAATACAGGATTCTAAAGGTTTTTGTGTAAAGTTCGATGGTACTTTAATGAATTCTTTTTTTTTTTGACGTTTATTTCATGCGAACAAAATGTTCCGTTTAATAGCAAGCATAGGGGGCAAAGGTTTACTTGAAAATTTTTCCCTGGTTAAATTTACGTCCCTCTTTATCAGTACCAGCCCAGCTGAAGTATTGTTGAACCAACTCTTTCGTTTCTTCTTTGCTTGGGTCTAACTTGGTCCAACTGTATGACTCATAATCCACTTGCCAGTCTGGGCACAGCTATATAAAACAAAATCATCGGTCACATTTTATATCTAAATATAGCGACGAAAAGGAATGCAAAACACCATTAAAACAAGAGTCTTACCGTAAAAGCAAGCTCTTGTCCGCGCCAAACCCAAATACCACTGATACTACTGTCATTGTCTGTACCAAACAAACAGGCGCTGGCGAACGCACCCTTGCGCATTTTGTCTAATCGTTGATACATACCACTGATCAAATTGCAAGACATGAAAACCTGGAAAACAGGTGGATCTTATTATAACGTTCATATCCCTATCGAGTGGGCTGTCTCGAACGAATGATTTCACAGTTTACCTTTGTCAATTCGTTATTGTATTTGTATTCGCCAAGCCAGATACTGTAATTTTCGGGATCGAACTTTTTCCAGAAGTAGGGTATAGACTTTGCTTCGTCTTCATTGGAATAGAATCTTTTAAAATCGTCAAGGTCGAAAGCGCCTTTAGGCAAAGTATCAAAAGGATTTATATTTTTAGGTTCAGCGGCCAAAGCAGCATCTGCTGGATCTAATTCTTCCGTCGCTTCTTTCTTAGATTCCTTTGCTTCCTTTGCTTCTTTTGATTCTTTTGATTCTTTTGATTCTTTTTTGGATTCCTTCTCTTTCTTCTCCTTCTTAGAGGTCTGTAGAATGATACAAATCATTGTTTCTCAGGAGAAATGCAGTTAATTGAAAGGGAAAGACGAAACGTTAGTACTCACCTTTCTTTGAGTTTCTACAAACTTCTTTGGATCATATTCAAGCGTCTTTTCGGCCAATTTGAAAGCACCGATTACAGCCATAGATTCAGGTTGGTAAATTACAGTTTGGAACCATCGATTTACATTCTGGTATGGTTTGCGTAGATTGGGCTCAAGTATGTACTGATACAAATGAAGCAATGTCATGGCAACGCTAATATCAGCCAAAGTCAGGCGTTCTCCGACCAAGTAAGTACGCGTAAGTAAGTGAGAATTGAGGGCAGTTAGTGCTTTTTTTACATCATCCTTGGCGTGTTCCACAGTCTGAAATTCATTGACATCTATATATCATTCATCGACTACAATCGCAATAAGGAAAGCGAATAATTTTAGGGAAATATGGGGTGAAGACTGTAAGCATCTCGCTCAGACATGTATGAAAAAATCCGTACACGATCACACAACATACTAACGTTTCTATACCTCCATGAGTTACAAAAATAGTCATATTATTGGACTAATTTTGCCTTTGAAGGAGGAATAAAAAGAAAAAAAAAAAAAAAAATAACTAAGAAGTTGAATACTTTAATCTATACCTGCTTGTTATAAGGCATAATGCCGAGCAATGGGAAGACCCATGCACAACTAGCTGGAAGAATCTCAGAATCCGCAAATCCAAACCATTGAACAATTTCTGCACGTTCAAAGTCACTTTTGCCTCTTAACTGATCATTAGCCACTAAAAAATTCAAGGTCCCATTTATACAACTGCGAATTCCGGTGTAGATACGGCGTATTAATTGTAAATTTTACCATAATAAGCAATCGCATTGCTCTCCGTGATACACTTTCCATCGTTTGTTTCGAATGCTGGGACCTAACACACAAAATTGTAACATGAAGGAGACACTCTTTATAAATTCAACGATTAGTAAGATTTCTTGGCAAGAATTTCTCAGGCAAATCAAACTGCTGTTAGAAAAAACTTTGTATACATTCGTTGAAGTTAATACACTATGGTACTCGTACCAGCTGGCTTCTGAATATTACATATAAAAAAAAAAAAGAAAAAACAATGTAAATGTATCACGAGTGACACAAATGCACGTACCTTTCCCAGTGGAAATTTCTTCAGGAAGGCTTCAGATTTATTCGTTTCGCCGAAAACGAAATCATCTGCAATCTTGACCTGAGCGCCGGAGTACTGAGCCGCGATCAGCACCTTGTAGGCTCTGAAGTTTTCTGGGTAGGTGTAAAGAGTCTGAAATAAATCGTAATTCCATTAGCTGCGTCTCGAATCGGTCTTTTTATTTTATGAAACGTGTGTGCTCGTCGGTTTATCGGAATGTCGATGTTTTACGGTGCGAATAACACGAGAAAAACTTACTCCGGACGCCATTGTATCCAGTTACGGGAAGAGGAAGTCGAAGGCCGGTAAAGATCGTTTCTGTTACGCGCATAAAGGCATCTGCGCTACTAGACGTACCACCGAGTAAAGAAAATCGTCCGCCCCACTTTTTGCACCTGAGAGTCAGCAGCGAATTTGGTACTCCTATCTGTGATACAATATTCTATGGCGGAGATACTTAAACAAAAAGAAAAAAAGAAAACATTGAAAACTTCGTCAGGTTGCGTTAACAAACATATTTCATAGCGAGAGAATTGTCCATTAAAATCATGTGTAATAATCACAATCTACAAAATTTTTTTACCAGTTGCAAAACAATTAATATTTAATCTAATAAATCGCGCGGTAAAGATGAACGATGGCGATAAACTTTGGCAAATATAGATCAAACTTTAGGAACCCTTGTGATTCAAATCATCGTTGTCTGGTCAATAAAAATGTAATAATCGATAATTAAAATAATTGATAGTATCATCGAAACATCAGAAATCGATGTAATTTTCGAAGATTTCTCGTCGAGTTTTTCAACATTTTTCTGGTCTCGAATTGAAACTTACGGTATACATTTTAAAACTTAATTATTAATGATAGTAAACTAAAAATTACATTTTCGCCAGATTTATAATTATGCTTTAAAAACGCATCTTAACTCGTCTGTACGGATTCGAGGCTCTGCTGGTAAGTACTAATTCATTGTGATACTTAGTTACGAATTCTTGTCATAGATGGTGGTATAACAATACGAACGATTTTTGCTACATTTGCATGGTACCTTCGGAACAAGCGAGTGTCATTCGTAGCAAGTATCGTCGAGTCCGATGGAGACAATTCTATGTTTCTTAAGCTTTGAACCCGGTTCCTAATAAATAAAGGACTTCACCGAGAACGTAATTGGTATTTCAATTGATTGTGGTAAACAAATATTTTCCGTGATGACAGTATACACTTGAATTCATCTATTTTCAGGTTAAGCATATGCGATAAGTACCGATTACTTACAATAAACATTGCACAAAGATTGAACTGTCAGATGTTTTTATTCTATATATGATAAGGCGCCTTCCTTATTTATTTACTTACTATATAGAAAAATTCAATTAACGATGGACGTGAGCTTAATATTTAAAGCTTGTGTGAAGACAGTTAGTCTTCGAAACAAGGATCTAGGAATTGTAAGTAATATTTCAAACGTGAAGAAAACAAGGAACAAAAGTTCATTCTTCGTGAAAGTACAAGCTGTTGTTGTACAAATTTCAAAGCTACGTCAATTTTTATTAGAAAACCGTAAAGCGTATTTGAATTTTTCAAATTATCTCTCTTATCTGCCGAGTATGACAGATGCAGATAGGGATGAAATAGATATTGGAGCACAGAAAATTATGACCACGTGTGCCCAATTAATCAAGGAGTTGAAGAGAGAAGTGGCAGACTCCATAGTCTCACCTCAAAATTTAGAGCATAGAGAAATAATGCTACTGTTAATTGAGGATTACCTGAAAAATGTATGCAAAATTTATTCAGAGCAAAAAGCGATACGCGTGAAGAGGACAATGGAAATAAGGAAAATCGCTAAATTAGAATTAGAAGCGAAGCCTGTGAAAAAATTTGAAGCTGAAGCAAAGAAATCTAGTTTGAATAGTAATGAAAAATTAGAAGAGAAAGATGGGAAAATTGGTTCCAATGACTCTAGTCCTTTGAAAATTCAAGAAATAAATGGAGATGTTAATTCTTTAATGTACGAAGAAGAATTATCACCAGAGGATATTCAAGTATTCGAAGCAGAAAATGAACAGCTGTACAATGAACTTAATATAATAACCGAAGAAGTAAAGCAAATAGAAAGCAAAGTAGTACACATAGCTGAACTGCAAGAAATATTTACGGAAAAAGTATTGGACCAAGATAAAGACTTGGATCGGTTGATGACCACAGTTGTTGGATCCACGGAAAACGTTAGAGAAGCTAATGAACAAATCAGACAGGCTATTCAACGGAACGCCGGTCTTCGAGTGTGGATTCTTTTCTTTCTTTTAGTTATGTCGTTTTCTCTATTATTTCTTGATTGGTACAACCCATAAAATAAAGAAATGTTTTAGTAATTTTATTAAATCGTTTGTACATACACTCAAAGAATGTTGTACATTATTTTTTATACTAATACATATAATCTTCCCTAATTCTGAAACAACAGGAGATCAAGGTTTTGCCAAAATATGTCACTGTATTTTATCCCCAAAACATTTTACATAATTACTACATCTTATGTAATAAATTTTATAGTATATGTATATATTTACTTATATACACACATTCGCACCTATCGCAAACATTTTTGTCATTTCATCAGTATTTGGTTCAACGGGAAAACATACTGTAAACGAATTACGGGGAAATGTTGCAAACGTTTTTAAGATACATCCTTTGATACCTTGTTCAGTTTATAAAAAAAAAAAAAAAAAAAAAGAAAGAAATGATTACTTCTGTTTCGATTCGAAGTATTTGTATAAATGTCTTGCTTGATACTTAACTCTCGTTTTTAACTGAACATATATACCCACCATACTTATCTATATCCTGCACATATATAGGTAAGTATGCATATACGTGTGTGTGTATGTATGTGTATGTATAATTCGCGCGCGCGCACACACACATCAGTTAACGAACAATTACATGAATTTTTATTAATGGGATATATATTCAGCATATACAGAATGTAATGTGAATCGATTTAATAACCTGTTCGTACAATTTCAAGTAAAAAAATATTTACAGAATGTACCACTCACTATCGAATTTGATATAATCGAGGTCGTAGAATTCCTCTGTGTAATCATTTGATTAAAGAATAGCAAAACTTTCGGCTGAACGCTGTTAAGTCTCCGGTTACCATATGAATCGAAAAGATTTCTCCTAATATCGGCCAGTTACATTACATTCAGAACAGAAGACATTTGTATCTTTCGTGTAACTATCCTCGGATACAAACGATAGTTCTATTACTGTGTTTACAGGTTTAACTTGTCGTTCTTATCAGACGTTCGACTTTTAGAATGTAACAATTGTCGTACAATTAAATATATTATTTGATTACCATAAATGTACTAATATGAAAACAACGTATCATATTATTTACATTATCAATGCAAATGTGTAAGTTGTTCTTATTTATATTCTATCATCGTTCAGTGTCCTCGTGTAAGGAATTTCTTCTTCTGTTTCTTTTTTTTTTTTTTTTCTTCAAAGGAATTCGTCGATTTTCACTGTAATTTAGATTCCACTAACAAACAGATTCGTACAAACGTGAAATCAGACAAGTGGCGAGACATTTAATTATCATAGATTATGATCAAGAATCATAATGTGACGTTTTCTTCTTTAACATTACAATTAGTTTCTTATAAAAGTGATTTTCCATTTCGAATTCAATTTATACAAAATGTTACAAAATTCTAATGCCTATAGCTTTCTATTTATGATAAGCGACATCGTATGTTGTTATGCATACTTGGCTTCCGTATATCGAGTAGTCATAGTAAGAGAAACCTTCACATCAGATATCCATATAGTACAGAATATTATCGTATAAAATATGTTTCGATATTTCGGGCATAAATATTATCTTTACACACATTTCTTCCAATGAAACATACTCGACTGTTAAGAACTTAATCCTTAACGGACACTCACAGAATGAATGGATTTTTCAGTTATCGTAGGCAAGTATCAAAGCAATACTTTAAAGTATTAGTTACTTTGTAATACATAAATTGCTTAAACAAATAATCCAGAGTAATACAATAAAAATAAAGATTTTATAATCCGCAAAGACAGGATTCTACCTGCTTTTCAACTCAAAAAGTAGTTTCGACAAATAAATGTACCTAATTCTGCGTATAATTATATTTATAACGAAGTTGCCTGTCGTCTCGACATAATTTCCCCTCTATTAGACACTGAACAACCCATGTTGTAGAAAGCAACGGAATTTGTAATTCACTGGCCTTTTCTACTACCCACGATGGACACGACTTGTTTGTGACAACCACTGTTCCTTCCACGAAACTTTCCATTGCATCTGGAACAATGTTTAATATTCTTACATAGTAATTATCTTTCGGAAGATATTTGCAATCATTAACCGTGTGGATCAACGTACCAGGTTTATCTGCTAATAAAACAACAGCACCCATGTTCTCGCACACTTTTCGCCAAAATATGACAAACAACTTCTCCGATTCTATATTTGGAATTATTACAACAACCTCCGTCAATGGTTTGTTGCTGGGTCGCTGAAACATTTCGATATACGACTTCTTATCCAAACTCCATCCCGCGGGTAGCTCGTCCTCCGCTGGATTCACGATCTTTCCCTGTCAAACAAAATCCACAAGATTAATCGATAAACGCCAAATTAATTCCAGCGACCAATTAATTCTACTTCATTGTAACACTCACCTCTTGGCAACACCTTATGATCCAGTTGTGATTGTACGCGGGTATACCCACTGAAAGACACAGTAAAGTCTTCGCAGTTGTGTTTGGCACGTTTGTTATTAGTTTTGTACTTTTGTATTCATCTTCTGGGATTTCATTAAAGTCCGTGTAAACTTTCCCACCGCCGGCTGATATCTGCATGACCAATCTGTCTCTGACGAACGGTTTCTTCGACCACTCCTCCTCGTTCTCTGTTCCCGGATCCGAACTGCAATCCTTGATGTCGGACTGGTACCGATCGAGAGTCTCCAACGGCGCACAGGTCAAGATGAAGGACATGCCTTTAAACAGATTCGAGTCCTTGCTCGGTATCGGGCCGAACGTCGCGATCGTCTGCTCGTCGTCGACTTTCTTCTTACTTCTCGGTTTGCCTTTAATGCGACTCTGCGGTCCTTTCACGATCTGCTCGTGAGGAGTCCCAATTATTTCCGGCTGCACGCCGATGAACAATATATCGTCCGACACGGAGATGTTCGAATCGCTGGACACTCCGTCGCTCTCGAAAATCGGCTTCTTCTCTTTCGCGAGCGTCGACGCAACGCCGGAAACGGACGGCTCCGCTATGTTCTTCGCCGCGGGCGTGTGCGTTAATTTCGACTTGGGCGTCGAAAAGACCGGGGTGCCGATTCTTCTGGAGCGCCTTTTACCGTCGACCATATTATCTAAAGATACTTGACCTAAATGCTTCGGCGTGGTTGGAAGACTTTTGTTCTCCGAGTTCAGTTCCTTCAACACTTGAGCTTGATCGAAAGACAGAAAGATATCCTTAACTTGAACCTTCAATTTCTCCCCCTCGTCTGTTTCTACTGTATAATATACTTCGTTATTTACAGTATGGACATCGACGATTATACCGCAGGATCCGTAATCGTCGTTCTTAGTGATAGCGTAGACGGACAGGCCTGTTTTCAAAACTTTCGGTATCGTTATAATGAAGTCCTCGATGAGCACTTTATTCTTCCCATCGTAGAAATGTACCTTATACTTTGTTTTCACTTTGTCGATAACCGTACCGGGGTAGTAATTATTGTCGGACCATTTAGCGAACACGTCCTTTCTAATCAGGTCGTCCACCATCGACTGTGACACCGGTAGTTTCGTTGAAACGTCAACGGTACTCAAGGCGACGTCCGTGTGCTCTGTTTTACTTTTCTTCTTACTCGGCGTGTCATTGTTCTCCGTGGGACTTAATGCCTTTGACAAAGCTTTGTTCAGTCCATTCGACTGATTATCCAATTTGGTGCTTTTGCTTCTTGGCCTCTTCACCGCTTTGTTCTTTCTTGTGCTTTTAGGAGTTTGCGCTTGAACCGCTTCCAGCGGGACTTCCGGCGTGGAGGAGCGGATCTTCTGTAACTGATCGTCTATCCTTTCATTGCTCGCATTGTACGTGTCGACGCCGCTCAGCTCTCCGTTTAGAAAATTCAAAACGCTTGTCGTGAGGAGTCGACTGTTTTGCCACTCCTTACTGAGACGATCGTACGCTTCGTCTATCGTCTGCTTGTCGGTGAACGAATGCATGTCGGTGACGTGCTTCTTCGCGTGCTTCGCGGGTGCTTTCGGTAGAGAGAAATGCGAGCTGTCTCGCATCGCGAGCTTCACTGCCAATGACGCAGCACTGGATACGGAACTCAAAGAACTGATAGTGGATGCGAATGAAAGTCTAGAAGGGTTCAACGGATACAACTGAGGATTACTGTTTATAGATCCTGGAGACGCATCCTTATTGTCGTTCCCGGAAATGTCTGCCAAAGAGGCAGAGGTATCGTTGTTTTTCTGACGTATCGATGTTGGCTCCGCGACAGCTTCACACTGCACGCCAGTGATCTCCTTGCTTAGGAATTCCTTTGTACCTTCTTCGACTTGTAGTAAACATTTCATTCTGATATATATACCAATTTCTTTTTCCATGTGCAGAGCCTTTGTTATAGAACTACCGTGAGTTAAGTTTGATTTACTTTTGTCGTCCATAATAAAAACGTCGGGTTCGTTGTCGCTTACGCTCAATAGATCAGCGTGATCATTGTCCTTGGAAGAAGCGACCGCTTTGTTTTGTCTGTGTACGCTTTGTACGAGCATAGCAATATTGTGGTCTGTTTTGTCGGCTGTGATCGGCGTATCGTTAAAAGTGTCCGATTGCAAGCTAGACGTACTGTCCGTATCACACCTTTTGGACTCTGTACTTCCGTTGACAAGTTTACTGCTAGATTTCGCTGATTCGAGAGACGACTCTTTAGCGGTTCCCACCGATTTGTAACTAAACTCGCTACTGCTCTTACTGTCGTAGCAACTTTTGTATATTGTTTCGGCTTTCGTATCATCCAAAGTTTTCTTACCATCCGTTTTTATGTCGCAATCTTCTTCCGAAGAATCTAGTACAATCTTCTCTCCATCCTCGTCGATCTCTACCAATTCCTTGGGCTTTGTTTTCATTTCTTGAATCGCAGTTCTGTCGTATATAAGTTCTATGCTCATTCTGTTTTTAATCGTAGCTTCAGAGTTTACGTTGGAATGAGATTCACTTGTTTTGTCGGAATCCGATATTTCTCGAGTTTCTTTAGGCTTTTCATTTAAGTGTCTCGTAGATTCAACGTCGCTTTCTTTCTCGTCCACCTTATTATCTTGTACTATTTTCATATCCCGTGTATTACTGTTCGAGTCTTCATTCGGGTTCAAGTCCATTGCACTCGTATTATTCTTATCTGACGTTACTTTTTCTGTAGTAACTGTTTTGGAAACCGATGTACTGTCCTCGTTTGGGTCATTCGCGTCGCTCTCATCTTTAAATTCTTTGCTTGTGAAAGCTTCGTTTGGTTTCACCGTATCATTAAAATTTTCATTCTTATCTACTTCTTGTACACGCGATTCTAAATATGTTTTAGAATCCTCTGTCAGCTGTTCATCTTTAACCGATTTATCTGTTGCCGTTTCCGTGACTTCGTCGTCTGGAACATCTTGAGTTTCAGCAATTATCGTGTTAGCATCGATGCAGTTTTTAGGAAAATCCGCCTGAGTATCGTCGGCTTTAAACAACTGACTCTCTTCTTCTTGCGCATCTTTTTCATTGTTCATAGACGTATCCTCGTTGGGGCTGGTTTTCAAAATCTTTTTGGGCGGTTCGTCGAAAGATCCTGCTTTTCGTTTCAGGCTCGTCACACCTGTGTTACTAAGAACCTGCTTTTTGGATGGCGAATAATCCTCAGGAGGGGTACATTGTATAACGTCCTCCTCTTCGTCATCAACAAGTTTCTCCTTATTTATCAAAGTATTATCATCGTCCTTTACCTTTTCTTCTTCCGTTACTTGAGGTAATTGTGTACTTTCCGCATCTTCTTTCTTAAAAGTTTGATCCTCGGCAGAATTAGTCGATTTAGATTCTACCGCTGTGGTTTCAGACACATTCGCCGCAGTGTCTATGTTACCGGTTAAAGGATAACGCGATACTTCCGGAGTCTTTCCTTCTTTATCCGAAGAAGTATCGTCTTCGAAGTCTACGAGATGAAAATCTTGACTCTCGTTTAAACTGACCCCGCTGTTCTCCATGCTATTACATTGGTCCAAACCTTCCGAACCGATATCTTTACACTCTATCGCACAGTTCTCTTTCTTTTCTGACTCTGACATTGTTAGAAACTTTTCAGTGAAACACTAAAATAAAAATGTTCAGATGAAAATTTCCAACGCAAAAATTTCTCGCGACGCCTACGAGTTAAGATACTGTTGATAAAAACCGATCGGTGTCGGAAAATGATCGTGGCACGATAAAGTTTACCGATAGTTCGAACCGAAATTCAAGGACACCCTATATAAAGATACAGTGTTTACGAGTGTGGAAGGTTACGGCGGGAACGTCATGTGATCGTGACAATCTCGTGAAAATTTCGTATCATAAAGATTAAAACGTACCAAAATCGATCACATACAGCGGAGGCTGGTTTCTCGGTGGAATTATTTTGGTCAGTTTACTAAAATATTTCATTTGCCGCCAGAGACAAATCCGTTTGCCGGCCGTCGAAAGCGGGAGCTCATATATTCCTCGCGCTCGCTACCTTTTCGTCTTTCCCTCTTCGCTTTCTTTCTCCAATTAGTCAGACTTGTGCGACCTTTTCCAATATTGATCACAGGGCTCACATTAATGAACCGATCTCCCATAGAAAATCCAACAAGAACGCCACTTTTTACTCACAAAAGAACACAGGCCATAAAACGCCATCGCTACTTTCTCGTAATCATAGATTATGTAATTGTAGATTGGCGGGGTTTCGGCGTGCAAACGCAAGCTGTGTTTCTAACGTCGACCAGTCACGGCGTGTCTTGAGAACGGACGCTTGCCGCTTGCCGCTCGCAGCGACGCGTCACGACCGACGTTCCGCCAAACCATTCGCCCCACTCCAACGACTCAAAAGTCATAGACTAAAAAAACAGCCGAAGAAAGAATTCTATTCTACAATAATAAATACCACATTCCACTTAATGCAATGTATTCAATGTAAATCATGACAAAAAATAAATACAAAAACAGCTGTACGAATTATCGTATGGCGTTACCAGCGTTTTACCAGCATCTAAATATTCCCCGACGTTTATAAAAGTGATATTGTACATTAGAAAATTAGCAATCCTGGCATTTTTAATGCGCGTTTGATTTATTGTAAGAAAACGTGGTCGAATGGCGTCGTCGCGACATCTGTGAGCAATATCTTCAAGTTACTAGCCAATTTGTTTAACAGTCTCGCCGCTAGGTGACACCTGACATCCATTCCTCGAGTGAAGTCTCTGTCACGTGACTGCAATTTGAGCGTCCCACCGTAAATAGCGAATTTTCAATTTGAAAGCGTCGTGGAATTAAATTCAATTGTTCCACAAAATAGAAGAGCAATGGCCGATCAAAGCAAAGACACTGTTCTACAAATGAAAACCGTGAACGTGGAGTTGAGAAAGAAATTAGAGATGGTCTCGAAATGGAGAGGTAGCGTGAGAAATGTTCCCATTGTTTCTTTGAATAACGATAAATATCTATGCGATCCCTATTGCTCGTTTATTTTCAGTCGAGTGCGCCAAGTTGCAGCTGGAATTTTTGAAACTATACAGTCCTGTAACGCTCAAGATCGCGGAGCTGTTGGAGCAAACGACAGAGGCGAACATTAACGAGAACAACGAATCGAAATCCAAATGAGAACTCTTTGGTTCAGCGTTCACTGAAAACGAATCAATCAAACAGAAAGCGTACACTTATGTTGAAATATATTTGTATTATATTCGAATACAGCTCTGACACATAGACTGTACCCACAGTTTCGTAACCTAAGGATAGACAATAATAGATTTTTAAATACACTTTCCTTATTCGACCGAAATGGGGATACATACTATAGTTAACATCACGTTGTATCGCTCCTCTTTCACTCTCCACCGAACCGGATTCGGTACATGTTGCGTTTTGGTATCTATTTCGTATCATTCTTTGTGTTATACATACACATATACATATACATATGCATACACATAGAAAACAAAATATACATAAATTCTATTATACCATTAGACAATGCTGCACCTTTCGAGTACTCGTAGTTTAGCAGTTATCAATTATCGGCGTTATCCTTATCAGAATCGATATCGTGCACGATACCGGCACAGGAGTTCTTTGTTTGCTCCTTGAATATTGGGTTATTAGTATTAGACGTTGTCCGTTACAATTAATGTCGAGACCGTTTCAATTATCGTTGTCCTCCGACGACAAAAGCGACGCCATTTCGTCCCTCCGTGTAATTCAATTTTCTCCAGAAAGTGATCTATCCGAACTCGGAACAGTTTTCGACGCAATCAGGTAATAAATCATTCGAAAGGTTGAGGAATTTCTTTTTATCGTGTCGGCGATCTTCCTCTGATCGGTATTATCGTTACGAGAGAAAGGAAGATGATAGCGATCTCTCTTCTCCGTCAATGATTACCTTTACGTGTGTCGTCTTATCGTTTCGTGTTTATAAAAATAAACGAGACTCGCAAATAAGACAGTGTGGAATTTAGTATTTAGATTCGCGAAATCCGACATTGAAATAAGGTAAATACCAAAAGTCGACTGCACCAACTGAATCTCGACTCGAGGTTGGATTCTCGCCAGGGAGTCGCGTCCGTTTCGCGATAGAGGATGTTCGGTGTGTGTTGTGGTTCGGTCGCATCGCCGCTTTACGCATTCTTCAACTCCGTACGATGAACGGTACGTTTGTCGCGAGCAGGTCGTGTCGTAGCCGCTGTTCAATCGTGGTCCGCTGTGCAGGGAAGAGAATGCTCCTACGGCAACCCCAAAATCGAATTGAAACGGGAAATGGCGTTCTTCGCGCACACCGACTCTTTACATATCTTTGGATGGTCGTCGGTCCGTGTCTGAAACGTATCCCATGTTAACGGTAGCTGTCGTTCAACGCTAGAACTACCGAGCAATTTAACCAGTCAAGTGTGGAATTTAGAAGAATCTCAATAAAATCAAATAACGAACTGTATACTCGTTAAATGCAGGTGAACAATTACACTTAAAATGTATCCTAACGAAAAAGAAAAGCGAAACGGAGAATTACATGTTTATCTTAAAAAATAATCCATCGTTGAGAAAAACAGATTATTTTCAGTTTCTTCGGGCATTCACTGTAGTACTCGAACGAAGCTATTTATTTTCAAAGTCATTTCGAATATTCAATGCTTCGAAGATATCGATAATTGCTAAACAAAAGAATCGAAACCATTTCGACTGGTACGGGTAGTTGTAGCGTCAAAGAGCTCTCCTGAAAACGGCTGCTTACACAGTAGTTGACGGTGAGCCACATCACGCAGGATTGGTAGAACTTTTGCGCGTCCTCTCTGTTCAGTTTGGCTACCATTGTCCGGCACACCTTCAACGGCGCGAATTTTTCCATTTCCGAACAGGATGGATCCCAGTACACGTCTTGCAACATAATACATAATAAGAGATCAATGTCGCGATCGGCGATGTCGATCGAGTTCAAATATTACCTTCGTTTTCTTTCGTGGGGTTAATCTCCTCCCAGAAGTTGAAGGTCTGATTGGGCTGGGTACGCCCCGCCAGACAATCCTTCAGCTTTTCCTTTAAATCTTTCCTATCGGTGTTCTCCAGGGAGATTTGAGCAGCGGCTGCAATCAGGTACGCCATCGCTTTCCTCGTAACCTGTTCGTATAACAATGATTTGAAGATAAAAGCGATAGAAAATAAAAAAAAAGTTCTATAAAGAGAAGATTTCCTCGATGCAGACCTTCTGTAAAACTTTCCTGAAGAGGTTGTCCATGTTCTTCAGATGGTTCGGGTCCGCGATCATCTGATTCAGCTTCTCCTTTCTGTAGTCCTCGTCGTTCCCCTGCAGATTCTCGCCCACGTTCTGCACAAGTCACCATTTTCCTTGTAGTTTAGCTACTTAGTTACTACTTAGAAAATTAACTTACCTCGAAATAGTGTTGCAACATCCACTCGTCGTCCTGGTTCTGCGTGCCCTGGCCGGGCATGAAAGACGCCTTCTTCCTCCTCCGATCGATACCAAAGTACTGCGACCAGTCGACGCTTTTCTTCCTGATCTTAATGGACTCGGACTCGTCGAGCTTGGTAGCATTCTCCTTCTGCCCTTTCGCCGTCTCCGTGGAACTTTCGTGTTTCTGTTTGTGATCGTGATCGTGGTCGTGGTCGTGGTCGTGATCATGGTCGTGGTCGTGATCGTGATCGTGATCGTGATCGTGATCGTGATCGTGATCGTGATCGTGATCGTGATCGTGATCGTGATCGTGCGTGTGATTATGGTTCGTAGAGGACTGCGTGCCGAATAATGCTCCCAAGTCTTGGGCGACCTTCAATGCACGGTGTACCATATTAATAACGTTGCATTCTGTACCGTCGAATTGGTCTTATTCAAATGGACTGGTAACCGATTTCTTATCGGTTCTCGCTGCCAATGAATTCTCAATTACCTTGGGGTCCGTGACCTGTTTCTTCGAAGGCAACGGCTGAGGACTCCTCTTGGCGACGGGATAACGCTTAGCCATGTTTCGGTAGGTCCTGTAATCGTGGCCATTCGGGTTCCCTCCGTTCATGGCCTTCCGCTCCGCCAAAAAAGAAAGGTACAGCAGATTAGGAGCCTGGTCCCGATCGGCCAGCTCGTTCTCGTTCATCTCCACGTTCTGTCCGCGCGCCAGCGACTCCTTGTTCAGCAATTCGCCCCAGGACATCGGACCCGCGTTCCTGCCAACAGTCAGCACTTTTCAAAGTCCTGCTCGTTACAGACTGGACGCGTCGCGAATAACGATACGCTAAACATTACCAGCCAAGAGTGTCGATTCGAAAAATCATCCGTCCATCGCATATCCAACACTCGATTCTCGCATACTCTAAATAACGATCAGAACAATGAATCGACAACTCGCGCAGACGGCGGGCAATTCGCCCCTGGTTTCTCATGTTTGCGCGCGGGTTGCCTATGGCGATTCTCAAACCGCGTTACTTTCGCGTGGCACGAGTACAGGCAGCTCGATATTTCCCCAAACCTTGGTAAATTCGTCGCTAAAAGGGTTAAATTAGCTTGGCTGATAATTCGAAGCGACCGTTCAGATGGGTCCCAACGAGGAAACCTTTCGTCTACTAACGCGAAATCCTTCTCGTTCTCGCTATTGGCCCTGTATCGGTCGTAAAGCGGTTGTCGGCCGTCCATGTAGCCCTGCTCGTCCGCGTCCCCTAGATCGTACGGGAACCCGCCGCCTCCTTCGAGAAGCAGCTTCGCCAGCTTTTTATTGCCAATGTCGATGTCAAGGTCGGGACCGTTGCCTCTCTTGCGGCCGACGCCTCTTTCGCGTTCTCTGAACGGGGAAGTGACCGGTTCCTCCTGAAACGGAAAGGTTCGATGTAACACCTTTGTCGCACAGCTTAAACACGCGATAAACACGCGATAAACACGCGATAAAGGACAGACGTACCCGCTGCAGGACGCTCTCCAAGTAATCGATTATTGCTCTCTCGCGCAGCTTGTTGTTCAGGTCTTGGTAGCCGTTCCCCACCGTTTCCAGCTGTCCAGCTTCTGCAAGGAGCAGGACGGTTCAAGCTGACGGAGACGCTTTTAGATCGTTCGGCGAAAAGTGAAACGTAGCTCGATAGATTCGCGAGCGCGTGTAACAACGAATACGAAGAATAAATATTTAAAGAAAGCCTTCCAAGCCAGCTGCAATGCTGGCGAAACGTTGGGAAAATATTCCTATTGGACACGGCTCTCGCCCGAAAGCCAAAAATGATTGTAATAACACGAAGAATAAAGTTTGAGGAGGTAAACCAGCCGAGAACCGAACGATCGGGAGCTAGATTCGTTAGCCTATCCGTCGAGCGACGTGCGCACGGTACCTACCGTTTGGCAGAAATTCGATTTGCTCGTCCTCCGGGTCGATTTCCCTTTCGAGATGCTGCTCCCTGTCGAATTTCCGGTCGGTGTCGCCGTCGTGGTATTTGTACGGTCGTAGATCGTTGTAGTAATCCTGGGACGCGGCGTCCAAGGACCTCTGCTTCCTGGTGATCGCGTCCAGAGCGCCAGTCAGCGACTCTTCCTTCTTCTCACGGGACACGAGGATCATCGCCGTCGCCGCTCCCGCGATCAGCAGTATCAGAAGCCATTCTTGCCGCAGCATTTTCACTGTCGAGTATCACGAATCGAATTAATCACATCGAAATGCACACCTGTTACGCATCGTGTCGAGCCTTTGCACTCGACAGCTAGTTTACTGGAAATATTCAGCGGTTCCCGAGCAGACATGGACGATGTTCAAGTTAATATTAACCCTTTGCACTCCGAGCTATTTTTAATATAACCTTTCAGCAACTCCGAATCAGTTTTAATGTCAACTATCAGCTACGTGCGCCTCTGTAAAAGATCTAAGATCCTGCTTTGTCATTCAAGAAGCTCGTATACATTTTAAAGTTGTTTGACTAGAAATGAAGTTATAAACTTACAATGTCGCCGCAGTGGCGACAACAGTGCAAAGGGTTAAATATGAAATATGAAACTTTATCGTTCTCGCTGAGGACAGTCCCTCGAGTGCAAGGGTTGACGCGTCGACTAACACAGTAGCTAAATAACAGAGAATTGCAATATAAATAGCTAGTGTATCAAAAGAGCAGCGGTACCAAGCGATTCAACGATCTATCTATCTTCGCGAAGGGCAAGTGTGGCACACTCGAATAAGACAGGGATTCTCGTGGAAGCGAACGTGTCGACGGGTCCGGTAGTCTGACTGGAGTCGGTTAAAAAGCACCGAAGTCCCTCGCTCGATTGAAGACATAGCAATGAAATCGCGAGGCAAGTGACGCGACAAGGATTCTCTCGCGGCCGCGACCCGCTCGCGCCGATCGAGATCAATTCTAATCAATCGTTTCCATTTCAAGACGGAAACGCGAACACGTTAGCTTCCCGAGATTCGAGTGCTGTTCGATCGTTTTTCTCTTTCTGTTTCGCGCGGTTCACGCGTTGATGACATAATTAACTAGATAACAGCGTAACATCGGTACCAAGTCGGTAACGATTCTTTCTAGTACCATTTGTCGTTGTAACGGAACAATAACTATTAGACTCGACATTCTATTCTATTGCAACCTCTACCTGTTTTAACAATTTTTTTCTATTTATTTGTGGTATCACAGTTGTACCATTTAAGGGTAACATTTCAATGACTTCCAAATATTATCGAATAAATAAATAGAGCGTCGTATTGGGCTGTAATTGAACGAACTAACGTCGACGCGAACCTCGAAGTGAGAAACCAAGAGCACTTCGGACCGCAAAGGGTTAAAATTGTTGTGTATGTAAACGCGATAACCGACTTGGTCAATGAGCGGCTCGAATCTACATATCTCTGAACGCAAACGCTTCCATTCGAAAAGAGCTGCTTTTATCGAAGCATCGCAAAATTGCGGAATATAATTTTGACAAGCTCAGCGTTTGACAGGCATGTCGCCGCTCGTAATCCGATATAAATGGTTCGCCTCTCGGCGTCGGGCAGTGCGCAGTTTAGCGGTCGAAAGCATTCTGTTAGAACGCATTCTACGGCGTTCGTTCGCAGATCGATAGAAGTTCGCGCTCGTCACACGGAATCAGCTTCCGCGGCGACGAAATCAACGCTGGAACTACCGAGCGCTTCGACTGACTTTTCCAAATTTCTCTACAGAAACTATAATCGCGAACTCGTTAACATTCCAATTGACTTACATTTCAGTTTCTATATCGCTAAATCGACTTGCTTAAGACTAGGTCTACGTTCGCTGTACAGGTGATTGCGTTGTGCTCGGAAAAATAGATGTTCGTTTACAATCTTGGAAATCCAAGGTTTAAAGACAGAAAATTAGGACACGTACTTGGAATAGTAATAGAATTAGGACGCATATTCGTACATATAATTGCATCGGTGAATGAAAATCATAAACATTTAGCAAACGACGTATCCGAAGTTCAGTATACTCGAAACTACCGTCAACGGTCTCCGAGAGAAGCACCTGTACCTGTTCAGCGACCGTAAGCTAAGAAATCGCGCGTGATTTCGAGACATCTGGTAGTTCTAGCGTCAACCGGTACCGACGACACTCGCTTCAATCCGCGAGCAAGGATCATTGTTGTCGCTCGATCGCGCGACAACCGAACTGCAACAATCCCAACGGGGGATCGACACGATCCACCGGTCGTTGATCGATCATCGGCTGCCTCGGCGCCTCGAGGAGTCTTCGTCGAAGGCTGTCGGAGCCCGATCGTTCACCTTTGCAACTCGCCACGGTCACCTGTCGGCTAACAGATGGTCGACCGACGCACGGCCGCGCCGAAGTTCGTCGACGGTCTCGTTCGCACGTTTCCACGCCGCGATCGGTCCTCCCGGCGCACCGCGGAACATCGACGATTCAACGAGAACAGGACCAACGAACAGGATACGATTCGCGGGGCGAAGGATCGATGACGTCACGCCGCTAGCTCGACAGGGTTCAACTTACTTGGCTTTAATTACACATTCGCACGGGCACGGTTCTATCGTTCGTTCGTTCCGTTCCGTTCCGTTCCGTTCCGTTCCGTTCCGTTCCGTTTCGTTTAGTTTCGCTTAATTCGCTCGGTTTTCTGTTCGTTCCCCTCTTTTTGCGTTCTACGGACGACGGCCCTCGGTCGACGGCGGTTCTTCACGGGACGATTTCTCGGTCTTCCATGACTGCCTACGCCGCAGGCTTTTATATAGCGGAGGAGCGGATCGATAGAAACGCGCATGGACCTGCCGAGCCAGCAGCAACAAGTAAAGGCGTGGGGTGTGCCTGCGAAAACACCGACCGGAAAATTATGGACGCGCGACTCGAATTCCGCGGCGAACCGGCCGATTATTGGATGACGACGATCACGACGGAAGGGTTCATTTAATACCGCACCGTTGCGTCGCACGCGGGAAAAGGGTCGTTTAGCATCCTCGAGCTGCGACGTTTCCTCTCCGCGAGAAATGTGTCCTTGAGACGGACTTCCTTTGACGGTAGGCCCGCGGAACTCGTCGGTTTGTCGGGTATCGAGTTTTACCATTATTTGGTAATCCCAGTAGAACGCTACGTCGATCGTATCCTTTATCCTGCGGCTGAAACCGGAGTACGCTGCGCTTCTGGCCGAAGCGTAATTTGAAAACAATAGTTAAGGGTTGGCGGAACGTTAACGATTAGAGTCGGAAATTCATTGAGACGCGTTGATTGCCACTTGATCTTTTGCGGTGAAAGTAGAACGAATTAATTGTATTGTTATTGTTATTGTTTATTGTTTATTGTTATTGTTTATTGTTTATTGTTAATTGTTAATTGTCAATTGTCGATTGTCGACTGCTAATTAGTTATCGCATATACAAAAGTCCGTGCGTTATACCATTGTCCAGCTATTCGCGTTGTCAAACGTTTTCGCTCGATATCGGTTATCCGACATATTTGAATAGTTATCGAGCGATCCGCGAGCGGCGGTCATCGATGACCGCCGTGGCAGTCAACGCGCGTCAACATCGCTTTCGTCCACCGTAGTGGAACGGCCGCGGTCGGTCTACGACCAGCGTCGCTGTTTCCCTCGTTCCGCCGGCGAATGTTCGTGAAAATGTGTACAACCGAGCGGAGCACTCGAGTCGACAATGAGTCTTGATTATCGATTCAATAGAATTGGTTCAACTTCCTGCGGCCGCGTTCCATCTCCCACCACTCCTCCCCTAGCCTCTTCCTAGCAATTCTCCTTAGCAGCGCCGCTCCCCCCTGCCCCGTCTTCTCGCACGCAAGGGTAAACCCCGATACAACGCGACAGCGAAACCGCCGAGCAACACCTACTTGTCTCGAATTCCTCCGAAAAACTGGGAGAACGTCTCTCGAGATTCATCCTTTATGCCTGCACCCGGACAAATATTCAAATACATTTCACGTAATTCGTAATTGAACCAGGTGACCCGTGCACGACGAGTACACCCGCCATTTTGAAACCCAAAGCGCTGCTTCGACGAGTTTCCTTTTCATTTCGCTTTAAATATTCGAATGGACATCGCGTTTGCCCTTCGCCCGACGCGTATACTCGTCGTTGCCCGATTCCATCGGTCGCTCCCTCATCGAGCGCGAAAGCAAAGCTCGTTGTTCCCCGTGCATGCCGAACAAGGGAAATTCCCCTCGGTTTCCCGTTGTTCCATCGACTTTCGAGCCGCGTCCAGGGCACGAGAACTTATCGTTCCACATTGATCCGCGCGTCGTCGGGCCGAAGGTTGCCTTTATCGATAAACTGGACGCGGCAGCGTCGAGTCGCTCGCGGGTTCCACGGCCGCTTGGGCGTCGAATTGATGGAACGCGTTCGGAATATCCGTTGCGACTTATCCGGCGTATCGCGATAGGCCGGCTCGATATTATCGGGCCGATAACGGGAAACCGAGAGGATCGTCGATCCGCGACGAACAGTGTTCGAAAAACAGGCCGACGGGCGATTGTTTCCGAGAATCGTCCTGTTCCTCGGTTCACTGCCGGTGAACAAGAAGAAGCGTCGAGCCCCAAGGATCATCCTCTAACTCCCAAACTCGCAGAACAGCGATAACGATATTCACGGTTCGCGACTGATCGATCCGTTCTCTGCCTCGGCTGTCGACGGGTTCATTAAAATTAATTAATTCCGTAAGGTCCGCCGCGTGAAAAGCTGTGTCGTATGCGGCGTATGCGGCGTATGCGGCGTATGCGGCGTATGCGAAACCGAACGGCCGAGGAAGATTTCATGGTGAGGATAATCGGGACTGGCGTCCAGGCAACCCATTATGGTTCAGGGGGAAATGGAAGTCAGTGGCCTTAATTCCGCGACATCCGGTAACCAGCGATCCCATTGTTTGCCGCTATTACCGCCTGAAAGCGAATTACAGAATAATATAATGTCATTGTAATGTCGTGTAATATCGCGAATACTGTAATTGTAAAATGTAAAATTGGAATTGTCCAGTATCACGGAAACGACGAGCTACGAACGTTACGAAGGTAACGGCATTCCTCCTTTCGATTTCGCAGAGGACACTGCGAGCCAAACGATAGAGATGCGGGAGAACGAAACGTCGTACGCACCGCCCGTCCACGCGGGTCCGAGAGTGATCACGTCGCAGCCACACGGTACGATACGTAGGTATTTATAGATCTAGCTGCTCGGGAAAAGAGGAGGAAATCCGATTAACCGAGTTCCGACGGTTCCGGAAGTTCCGACCCGAACCGGTCGTTAAGCGTCAACTACGCGTACGGGCTAAAAGCATTACTTCCAAGCAAAGGTCCGCTACGGCTTCCGTTGACCGCGCCTCCAGCCGAGTTTTTTCAACAGGCGAAGTCCGACAACCGACGAGGCCCACCCCCCAGAACAGCCTGGACTGGGTGCCGACTCCGATGTCTCAGCTGAGCACGCTGTCGGGGACGTATTCTCTGGGCAACGTGGACCAGCTGGAGATCCAGCAGATCGTAGACTTGAGCACACGTTCGTATACCTCGAATGTACCCGCTACGGTAATCATTAGACAGCTGGTCTTCATGCGAACGATTTCAATAACTGCGAAACACGAATTACGGGGCGAGTCAGCTTCATCTGAAACCATCGAGCAGATAATGTCGAATCATTGTATTCTATAATCGGAGAGATAACAGAGATAGCCGCGGTGAGAAACAACCTCAGCCAAAAGTATTTATGCACTCTGCAATTCGTCTATCTGGGTTCACCTTGAAGCGTGGAAACTCTGTTTTGATATCGTCGGGTGTTCTCTTTTCGAGGTATACTGTAGGTCACGCGCCGAACGAAACAGTAACGATGCTTTCCTTCAAAATAATCGTGTGGATTCGAACGCGTCTAACAATTCTAGACATTCTCTTCCTTGATCGTATCCAAGGCAGTCTTACAGATTGAAATTTTATCTTCCAAACGACCTCAAAAATCGTACTGCGCGATTTTTCTGCGGAAAGTTACGGCGGTTTGTAGACACCGATAATTCTTAGCCGCTGCAGCATCGAGCTTCGTGGTCTCCGCATCGTCATTTTACCCCCGGTGGTTTCAGGTATCGCGTTCTGTAAAGAAACGATAGCTATTCCGTGCATCCAGAAGTAATAAATAGAAATAACGAGGACAATGAAAAGAATGAAAGTAGTAGGAATAATAAGAAAAATAAAAAGAATAGAAACCGAAGCACTCTCGATGCTCGATGATTTCCTTTAGGGAACGTAATCGTTTGAATGTTCTGCAACAGTGCTGGGCAGATCGGACAGGCGTTTTCAGTACAGGATAAGAATCCCGAAAGCGGAAACATTGTTCCTGGCCACGGAGTCGAGGTCCGAGAGCCAATCGAATCCATTCAGTTGCTCGACATTAATCCATGAGGATTTCACGTTGAACGTCTTGGACCGACGCGGCATGTCCGGGTTCGTCATGAAAATGAATACGAGATGGACCTACAGTTTCAACAGATTGCACGTGAGTCCCGCTGCGACCTCGAACATCATCTTTTTCCGTGTGAAAGGTTATCAACCGGAAGTTTGACCCCGCAGAAAATTACAGTGGGAAACGAGAACCTTATCGGAACGGTGGAAGAAAATTTCGGCGTGATAGGAGCCAAGTTTACGGTGTACGACGAGACACGGAAAAAGCTGTGCAACATTGTTGGCCCGAACGTGTGCGGCTGCTGCATGTACCAGGAGGCGCAATTTCAAGTAATACATTATACATTAGTGTGTACGTGTAGACGTGCGTGCCTCGAAATCCAAATGAGGACTAAAAGAAAAGAGAATTTTTAATGACTTTTACGTGCACGAGTAACGGTCACCGGAAAATTCGAATTTATGCGGATATGTTCCGTGGGTACTACGTTAGTTGTTGCATGGTGGTCCGCTATTATTTCCCATGATAATTTTCAATCGATAATCTTCAACCGATAATCTTCAACCAGATCGCTTGACATTTACACATGCTCCTGTCGCAGGTTATTACAATCGATGGCACTCATCAGATCGCAACCCTGATGCACCAATGGGACGATATCACGCGTGATTATACTTTCTTAGCCACTTTTCCAGCGGACCTGAATATAAAACTGAAAAGTTTACTCCTCGCTGCTGTTTTTCTACTGGTAAATACTCGGCGCGTTTATTTCTTTTCGACCCGTGATTCGTCGTTCTTCGATATATATATATCGATATATATATATATATATATATCGATTTCGATGTATATACGTGTATCGATTGGTTTGGGGGGAACACGTGTTTCGGCACGTCACAAACAGCATTGTCATGCTTGACGACAGAAAATTATACACGATGAATATAAAATGTTGTGTACGATGCTTTACAATGTTGACCCGAATAGATTGAAAATGCTAGGGAATGTTCTTTGAGATTACATTCGGTTGAATAGATTGAATACAATATAACCAAGAAAAATTACCAATACTTGGTAACATTAACTTACTGAAATCGGAAATACTCGAATTTTATTCTTTTATACTGGTAGTTTTATACTGTTTTTTTTTACTATATTTTATAACTATTTTTTTTGAAGTTTTAATTTGCATTATGGAATAATTTAAGTCGTTTTTCATATTTCAGGAGCACATGTATTTCGAACGAATAAGAAGAACGTCACGTATCTGAAATAGGAATGAAAATATGTATACGTACTGTTGAAAATGTGTTATCGAAGAATGTAATTTTGTATAAACTAATTTTCATTTAAATCGACGACAAAAAATATACCTGATTTTCCGTCTAGTTTCATTCGTTAGTTTTTAAAAATAATTATGTAACAATGTTCTCTTGTCAATTGCGTGATTTCCCATGCTTAACGATCGCTTATTTATATACGACGTAGGGAATATATTACCGTAGATGTAAATTTGTTTTAATTTAATTAATTAGCATTGCACATGTTTCATTATACAAATTTATTCCCAAGCCTACGGTTTATCAGTGACTTTCAGAATTATCGAATATATTTTTATTTCATTTATCTTTTGTAAGCGCAGGTTTCGTATATAGAATTACGCAAGTTAAAAAGATTTTGATATCTATCCATTAACTTTTTTATCTGTACGAAGACCGAGATATAAGTCAACGATTACAAATCCTATATAAACTGGCACACTACCGAATAATTCGGGTTAACCTAATTTTCATCATATAAAAGTAACGACGTGTAATCGTTACAGTTATTATGTTATTGTGTATGTGAAAAAAGTGTCGTTAACGTAAACTTTTTGTTCGTCTTGTAATTAAAGTACGTGGTGTGATTTTAAAAATGGATCTTTTAGCAGTAATTGGCTTCATAGTCCTTATTTATTACCTTATTTACATGACATGTCCTTGGTTTTTCGACTCTGATCTAAAACTTGCTTTCTACGAAAAATTTGGGAAACCAATAAGTAAGCATCACAGTCCATAACCTTATGTTTAAAACATATTTTCTACCCCATTGTAAATTTTGTTTTTTTTTATTCATGCAGATTCTTTGAAAGGAAAGACTGTATGGATAACAGGAGCATCAAGTGGAATTGGAGAACATCTTGCATACGTTTTGGCAAATGCTGGTTGTAAATTAATATTATCTGCAAGAAGAAAAGAGGAATTGGAAAAAGTGAAAGCTAATTGCCTTCAAAGTAACTATTCATGATTAATCCGTTTATTCGTCGTTCTGCGTCTTTGTGATAATTTTATATGTATACCATAATTATTCTGTTAAGGAAACTCAAATTTAAATGATGGAGACATAGAAGTACTTGTTTTGGATATTTGTAACATAGACAATCATCAAACGGCATTTCAACATGTTATCAGTAAATTTGGAAAAGTAAATATACTTTAAATTTTATCAACAATTTACAGTTGGTTTTCATCTTAATTCTAAATTTTTATTTTAGTTAGATATACTTGTAAACAATGCAGGTCGTTCTCAACGAGCACGATGGGAAGAAATTGATCTTACTGTTGACAAAGAAATGTTTGACTTGAATGTGTTTTCACAAGTTGCTTTAAGCAGATTGGTGGCAAAATATTTTCTTGAAGTAGGAGCAGGTCATTTTGTGATCACTTCGAGTACTGCAGGAATCGCATCAACAGCATATTCTGCTACATATTGTGCATCTAAACATGCTTTACATGTTAGTTAAAGTGTCACTGAAATTAGTATTAATTACGTTTATATATTTATATGTATGCATATTCTTTTCTGTCATATATAGGGATATTTCAATGGTTTCTGGATAGAAAAGATTGGTCAGAATATACCAGTTACAATAGTATGTCCAGGACCAATTCAAACAAATTTCTTGATGGAAGCATACACAGAAAAATCTGGAGAAGTATGTTCAACATTAGGATAAAATGTATATTGGTTCTTTAACGTTATTTTTTTCTTTATAGAAGTATAATGAAAAAGTAAATGAAAATTCAAAGAACAAAGTTAGCGCAGAACGCTGTGCAACATTGATAGGAATTGCAATAGCAAATCAACTTTTCGAAGTTTGGATTTCTAAACCACTTGTGATTCAACTGATATACCTGAAAGTTTATTATCCAAATATGGCACTATGGTATATCGTTTTACTGATTACATATTAAATTTTTTTTGTGTCTTTGATAAAACAATGTTATTTTACTTTACAGGATATTCAAAATATTGGGACCAAAATTCTTTCAACGTTTACGGGACGATAAAACAACGATTAAACAAGAAAGCTAAACGTGATATTTTTTATATATTTTATATTTTGAACTGTAACCGGTGTCTTGGTTGTTTCTGTTAAAAATATCAAAATGAAGAGAAAGCTTAACAGAAATAACGTGTAATCTTTTTTAATTTAAAAATTCTATTGTATCTATAATATTATACAGAAAATCACTTATTTACTACCGAATCCATTACTTTTCTAGCCAATTTTCCCCTCATTATGGCATTCTTAAATAATTTACAATATAATTCTATAGCACAGGGAGTATCATCATTCCCAGGAACAGGATAAGTAATAAGATTTGGATTACAGTTTGAATCCACAATCCCAATTGTTGGAATAGTCATTTTAGCTGCATGTTTTATTCCGACATGCTGGTAAACAACCGATTCCATTGTATGAAGGAATATGCATAAATCTGGCAATCGAACAATCACTCCAAACTCACGTGTAGAATTTGTTAATGTTCCACTTTTCCAATATCTGGTATGTGCAAACTCTTGGCACTCTTTAGCAGTATTCTCTACTATATTACAAATGTGAGGATTTTTTGCAACAAATAAAATAATTCCTTTGTTAAATGCTATGTGAGCTGCAAAATTTAAAGCTTCTCGTAAAAGCTCAGCCGTCTGATCTAAATCAAATATTATATGACCCAGTCTAGATCCAAATATGAAAGGTCGCATGCGATCATCCAAAGATCCCTCCTTATGACCAAAATGTACTTTCGCATTAAACAAATCTTCCACAGTAAATAAATTGTGAACTTTAAAAAAATCTGGACTTGTCAATGGATTTATCAGGTCACTGACTTCTGAAACTGCTGAAGAATTAAGCGTTACCATTAAGGATAATATCAACCTATATTAGAAAAAAAAACAGATATCTTTACCATTGGTAACTTTTGGTTCAGTTTGACTATTTGTTGATAAATTACGGCATGGAAAACGTGTGACAAATGACTGCAGAATACTTCGATTTGTGACTGCAACAAAACACAAGAACAAAACATTCAATATTTAGAATTAATTAACCGATTTTCTGAAAGAAACTGATAGTTACATTTACATCTAGACAAAATTCTTTTCGTGGTCATACTAGCCATTGTAACGATAACTATTAATATTATTATTTGTACAGTAAAATGTTACAGAAACAGTAACAAGTGTTCTCAGTGTCCGAATAGGTTAGAAAATTTCTACACCGAAGTACTAGAACATATGTCATATAACTATGAAACAAAAATTCATGCACATTTGGCTCTATACAATCCATCAAGCTTCTTCAAATTCCTTTTATTAATTACTTTTAAATTATCAATATTTGTCCATTTTAAAGTTAACACAATTTATTTCTACTCCCACCATTTTATGATATCACATATGATTGGACAAATCTTCGAAACAATGGAATGGCGATAAATATCAGCCAATGAAAGTGAAGACAAAATAATATATCGTAAATTCTATACAATCCCGAACGCCTCGCTGAACTTTCCAAATTTCGCGAAATTACAGGAGTAACACCTGTCTAGGTATTTACAAAATCAAATTCAAATAAATAGGTGCATTTTTATTCTCCACTTCGAATCGTTCTCAACATAAAAGACTTCAATTACACTTAATTTTCATTTATGTATAAACGAGTTTCTAATAAGTTTGCGTTTTCTTTGGTACATAAACTTTGCGTATATCAATTTGGAATATAAACATTTTTTAAGAATTCAATTGTCTGTAAAAGGTTATGTTTTAATTGACAACGAGTGATGCATATTTGATTTTGTACAGACAAGTCAAATTATTAATTAACCAAGCGGTAAAGGTAATATTTTGTTGGAAATGTGTTCTGAACAAAATTGGGATGTAGAAACGCATAAAACAGAGCACGAGTGCGATGAACACTGGGAACTGAAACGTAAATTTCTATTAGCCCATAAAGACAAATTTTCAGAAGATGAACTTATTTGTTTGGCTCAAGTGTTTACAAATGTTGAACTGCTCGGTTGCAGGTGAAAAAGGATTTGTTTTTTTGCGCTTCTTTGTGTTGCATATCTTCAAGCGATTTTCATTAATTTGAATAATTTGCATATTTTAGATATCCAGAGGAGACGATGGAGTTGATTGCTGACCTAGGTAGAGACATTATTAGTGATTACAGGGAGAAGCAAAAAAATAAATTAAAGAGAACATTTATCAAAGCTTCCAGTGCAGCCAGTTTAAAAGTTAAAGGTACATTGTAGAACTGTGAGTTCTTCTATCTATTATATAGCGCCGCACGAAGTTTATTTAATTAAACTTCCGTATACCATATTTTATATCAGATTTATATCATATAGGAAAAACTGCACCAACGTCTATTAATAAAGGACAAACAGAAACAAACCTTACACGATCGTCTACAGATTTAAATGCTGGCCAAGTATCTGTGAAACGAAGAAAAGTACAGGACCATCCATTCGGTGATATTGTTTTAATCGACAGACCAGATGATATACCACAAAATGCACTTGCTTGGGCGATAAATGCATCAGGTGGAAATTTAGAATGGAAATTTGACAGGGCAGGAGATTCTAGGTAGGTATTATCTTCTTGTATTTTTGTAATCTACAATCTAATTATTTTTCTGGCTCGTAGCAAATGCAGTATTCTTGTTAATTCGAAATTATTGGCAGAGGCAACTAGTGCCAATCAGAAGTTAGCAAAGAAAGAAGCATCGATTGCTGGTTTACAAAAACTACAAAAATACTACTATACGATTAAGGTTTGTTAGAATGTTAATCTCTGTCTTGTTATTTGTTGCATTTTAATTGAAATTTCATGCTACTGCTATTCAGATTAAGCATAATGTAAGTACAAATGCAAGTGTGACCACCACTACAATGTTGAAAGACTCGAGCAAAGACGATTCTATTTCTGATGACAATATTGGAAAAAAGTTAATGAAGTTAATGGGCTGGACCGGTGGTGGTCTTGGGAAATCACAACAGGGTATCGTGGAACCGGTCACGTAAGTATAACGTCTCTCACTTGTGAATATTCAATTGAATTTGTAAATATTGTAATAAATGGTTGTATTATCGTTATAGAATTAAGCAACAAATTAGCAGAGAAGGATTGGGTTTAAAATCTAATTCCTGCACAATGAACGACTTGAAAAATAAATCTAAAGATATTATGAGGAAATATCTTGCCGGTGATATGAAAAACGATCTTGTATTTTCAGCTGACTTTACAAACGACGAGAGAGCGATAATTCACCAGTAAGTGTATCTATAACCGTATCTATAACCGTATCTATAACCGTATCTATAACCGTATCTATAACCGTATCGAAGCAATGGGATTTTATTTGCGAAATGAACACGTTAATTGTTTCAGAGTCGCGAGACAGATGGGCTTAAAGTCGCATAGTTATGGCCCGAAAAATCAACGAACAATGGTAGTTTCTCGTAAAATAGACGTCCGAGATTTAGTCGAAGAATTAAAAAGTCTCGGAGGGACTACCAATAAATACGAGCTAATCGAACCAACGGAACTGTGAATGAAATAACATATTTTTCTGTATATAATGGAAAGTTTAATGCAGAAGCATCTGAAAATATAGTATATAATGCACAAATATTAATAAAAACAATCCAAGAAATGAAATATACATATGTTTCACAATATTTGTCTTATCGTTATTAATTTCTCCTATATTATTTTCTCATCGAATAAAACAACTTTCTAATCTTTTTACAAGTCTCGCTTACAGCTTCTTCCCTTAAACCTATGAAATTGAAATTCTCGTGTTAGGTTGCGGACAAGGATATCATTTATTTTTCAAAGGATAGACAGTGTTTCGATCGATTGGAAAGAAAGAGAGTTTCACTGTGTTGTCACCTTTACAGAGAGAACTGAAACGGTACAATCCAGTAACGGAAGTACGGTGTGCGTGGTCAGGTACAATTTGAATTCCGCTGGAATGAAACTGAAGAAACGTTCACTTTATTTAATGATCAATCGCGTGCGAAACTTATCTTCCAAGACAATTGTATTTTCTTTCAATGAATAGAAGTACAAAAACTTTAAGAAGCAAGATTCACTTATAAGAGTACGATACGTCGCAGTTGCCGTATAATAAGAATGCTTTGGCAGTAGAACAATTAGAGAAGTCGGAAAAGAGAACATAGACACGAACGGTGTGTGTGTGTGTGTGTGTGTGTGTGTGTGTGTGCGGTCATACTTTTTTTTTTCTCTCGTTACATTATCACATTGTTCCAATTGTTGATTAACTAAGATGGTCAACGCATTTTTATACGTATGGGCGCAGGATATATATCATACTTCGTCGTCCGATGCTTGATTCACCCTACCAAACATTCCTATGTTTTTTTCTTTCTTTTCCAAAAGAGGAAGGACGGGCTAGAAAGGGGAGAGAAAGCAAGGAGAAACAAAGCTCGTTCTCGTTATACCGATCTCGTGTTAAGGCTGCGCGCTCTATCGACAATTTTCTTTAATCTTTCTACTCGACTAAAATCCTTCTAAACAATCTTATGGACGGAGAACGTAGACGTTTTACTTACTTTCAACGTTTGCACGTTGACCAACAACAAAGACGCGTACAGAAAAACTTTTAATCGATTTACGCTAATCATTTAATAATCCGAACTAATTAAACTTTCAAAGTTTCCTGAGAACCACGGCTACCCTCGCTCGATGAAATTTCAGAATCTTAACGGAATCGAACAAGGCAAGGAACTCACGAACGAGATTATTAAGACAGGATGAAGAACGAGCTTTTCACACGGCACATCCAACGCTGTGGACACAATTCGTCTTAACAAAGGTATACGTAGAGTCCAAACTGGAATCAACCGCATAGACGATCGACTCGAAAACTATTATTTCAACGGCCATAAAGAAAGATCACTGGAAATTATGTACACCGTGAAACGGGATCTGTACACGTGATATCAAGCGTATGGACCACCGTTACTCCAAAATCGCACACTGTCAAGGAGAATCATTTATTTATGTTGCTCGATCGACAACATGAATCTACATTACTCTTCGAAGATGATAAAAATACCATTCTCTTGCAGTTAACCATTTAACTGTGGAATTTAGTTTGAAAAATCTCTCAGTGTGTGTGTGTGTGCGCAGTAAAATCAAATAACGAATTGTATACTCGTTAAACGCGGGCCAAATGCACTTGAAATATATCCTAACGAGAAACTAAAGCGAAACGAAGAATTACATGTTTGTCTCAAGGTTAACTGGTTAACGAACAATTGCTTACGAGGCGAAACGAGTTAAAAGTTCCGTGGTCTTTTCTATGTTTACGGATGTTGTATAGTCGAATGTCTCGAGGACACGAATTATCAGCGTGTATTAGGAATACGTTTCGAAAGAATAGTTGACCTTGCGCGACTTTGGTTCGTCGATCAGCCCGGCAACTCGCGAGAGGCGTGCTCGAATTGCGCGCATCGTGGATCTGGGTTCGTAGTTTCGATTACCATTAGGAGCGTTAATCGCTTAAATACAACGTCGAAATGTCGGGATCGTGGCTGGCGGGAGTACAGGGATCAGGGGAAACAGGATCAGGTAGAGGGAACGAAAAGGATCAAGGTACTCGCGAGCGGAGATTCGAAGCACCTTGATCCCCTCGGAAAGCTTTTGTTCCTAGAGTCATACAACAGTTTCCCTCGTTGTCTGTCCTCGGTCCAGGCCCTACTTTGAACCGTAATTGACATCTGGAGGGAACATTTTGCGATATCATCTTTCGTGTTTCTCCACTTTTTTCAATTTTTTTTTTATTTATATACCAAAATATTATTATCTACTATTTGATAAAAGAGACTCTCTGTCGATATATGTAATTATGTCTACGTAACGTAATATATTATTTATATATATATTTATATATATATATATATATATATATAAATAAGTATATATACTTATTTAATTAGAAGATATGTCATTTGGTTGACTAGAAGATTACGCTTAATAGGTAGAGATATGTACGTTTTCATCGAAGGAATGTCTCTCGAGAATGATAGCCGCCCGACCCTCGACCCTCTGTGCGCAGAGCGTCGCGTTCGAACCTATTTCGATGAACGCGGGAACGGTTCGAGCCCGACGAAGCTGCTTTCGTGTTCAAGAAATTCTAGGAACAGGCAACCCCGCTTTACGATCCAGCCGGAATAATTTGATACACCGTTGTCAACGAACCCCTAGATTTCCTCGAGCCTCGCGAAAGCTTCTTCTCGGGAGATCGGCGACGTTTCTCCGACGTTTGACGAGCCGATGGATTGAAACACGGCTCCTCGCGTACGTTCGTTGGATTCCAGAGGCGGGGGTCCACGGGAACGCGGCTCTCATCCCTTGGAGAATTCGGCACTCGTTAAAATTACTGATATGTATCTAGACTGATATGTGTTGCGTTACCGTAATGAAAATATCAATACAATTATATAGTGTTGTACACTCGCTTCATTTTTTTTTCTTTTCCTCTTTCCGTTTTTCCTCTGTTAAGTATGGCGCACGTCATACCCTGAAGGAACGCGATGTACGACGCTTGATTTGTACCTGCTTTGCTTCTAAACCTTAAAATAGACATATGTATACGTATTTGTTCGGGTATACAGAGGCGGTCCGCGTCAAAGAATCGAGGAATTCGAAAGTGCGCACAGTGCAATCGGACAGACAGAACGCAGATGGGGTATCTTATAGATTCACCGGTACCTCGCGCACTGCTGAATACCGTCATTGAAGACTGCTCGTCGAAGACACCGCGAGTGCCGATCTCAATCGCGCTCTTACTCCTCTCTATTCGATGCTGGAAAATTATCGGATCTGTACACCTTCGTAGCTATAATCTACTCAGAATCGACAGTGGTCGTGATCATACGCGTTTCAAACAAAGATATTTCCGGTGTTTCCTATGAGTAACGTGGTAACAAATACGATTGGCACTCGCAGCGTTTGCAGATTTAACTGAACGGCATATGCAGTCTTCTTTACGATTTTCCCTTTCTCATGGTACTCGTCGATAGAGGAAAAATGGGAAACTCAGCGTTGCGCTTTAGTCGGACTCGGCGAGCGAAACGGAAATCGAATCTTCTAAATGATCGAATATCGAGCAACTCGTTCGTTTCTCCCGAGAACATTTGATTTCCGGCGCTCGCGGTGTTTCCGAGGAACAGTCTACAATTCCCTTTTCCAGATCAGCCCCGTAACGCAAGCCGTTAGAAACGAGAATCAATACTTAGAAGGGTCGACCCACGTTAATTAATTTGTTCGTTAATCGTTCGCCGAGCACCGTTCACCTTATAAGTAGTAACCCTCGCGAGACCCACCGCGCGAGCGTGCGCGTGTGCGCAGTAGATATAAGAATATATATATGTATGTATAAGGTTCTCCAAAATACACGGTAAAATCGAATGAATGCAGTCAAAAAGTATAGACGATTTTCAATGTTTCCGTCAGGAGAGAACGGCGTCTTTCGTTCGGAAGAGTGATATTTTCATCGAAACGATAGAGCTGCGACTTTGCAGATGCCGTTGGAAATGTCGTTCTTGCCGGATATCGAATGCGAGGAATCGTGCAGGCACGGTGTTCGGTTAGAAGAGATTGGCTCGGGTGCGTGCATCGATCGAATAGAAGGAACAGTCCCGATGTACACCTCTGAACGGTAATCGTAATATATATAACGGTAATATATATATATATATATATCTTAGCGGAAACAGAAGAAAACAGGCGGAGAAAAATTGTGAAACCGATTAATCGGACAAAGTAGGAATTTTGGAAAGCAGTCGTTTGACCGATTCGCGGTACGGTTACCGTTAATACCGTTGAAACCTATATCTTTCGCTGAATCTCATTCTTTGCGGCATGCTCGTTGCTTTTGTACTCTTTCTTATCAATGTTTCGTATCTCGTTTACTGATCGTCATCGGTGCGCGCAACGAATGATAAAGCTTTCGCTCTGAACCCGATAAAAGCGTTTAACACGTTCCCAGCCATTGACGAATATAATTCTGTTGTCGGTGGTTGTCTGTTCACCGTGGTTGTGGGTTTCGGGAGGTACGAACGGAGAAATGTCGGGAGTGGAAAGATATTAACGTTTCAATGAAACCGAAAGTGCGGAACAACGGAAACACGGTAGTATTTGTAACGATGGTACGCTGGTTCCTCAGAATCCGCGGAGGACCGATTGTTCGTCGCGAAAGCGTTTCATGGAAAATCAATTGAAATTTCCGATTAAAACAATTACCCGTCTTTGCGTTTCTACTCTTTCGACGATCGTCCGACGAGCCCTGCAACTCGGCCGAGTATCGTTACACTCGACGCGTACTACGTTCACAACCGAGCAACGTAGGGACCATTGACAATCGAAAAAACCGTCGAGCGTTCCAAAGGCTCGCCGGACAATATACTAGGGCGACGACGACCGCGCGTCGCGACAGCACCGCACCGGTCGCAGAAACTAATTGCGTTAACCAGCATTGATCGTCCGCCGCGTACCGTTCGAGAAGAGCCGGCCGTACAGAAAATACAATTAATTGACCTGGCGATTACTAAGCTCTTGCGCCGGTTTCGGATATACTCGGTATATTCGTCGGTCAAAAGTATGCTGCCCCGCTTTGCTCGCTTCGATCGCGTACGATCTCCCAGAGTCTACAGCTGAATACCACAGGGATTTGCTAATCGAATCAACGTCAATATAAAAAATAGAGGACAAAGCTACGTTGCCAATGCTAGGCTACAGATTTTTAAACGGCGTAGGATCGAATGTTCCTCTAAAAAATGTATCTATTAACACCGACACGCTCGCAAGAGCTAGACTCGGTACCGGGTACCGCGAGCCCTGACGCGTGTTCGTTCAAGACACGGGGTGTCGTGTTATCCGCGCATTTGCGAGCTCCGGGCGTCACACCTTCGACCGCCGGCAGCGTGCTCGACCGATCGTCGACTCTTGATACGTGTTTCCAAGTTCCTTCGAATATCATTGAATGGGACGACGATAACGCGTCGCGTCCTATCGCGCAGCGTCGCGCAGCGTCGCGCAGCGTCGCGCAGCGTCGCATCGATAAAGCTGCGCGGAGAGATACACGAAGCGTGCTGCGACCCTTGACATTTCGCTGAGAAAGTTTAAACGTTCGGAGGATCGCTCGTTGTCCAGCAGCAGGGCCAAGGGGGTGTCTTTCGCCGAGTGTTTCGGTTTGTAATCGAGACAGCGAATCGGCGTTGCAAATCAGACGAGAATGGACCGATCGGACAGCCACGTTCCTCGGCGTGGCCACCGAGCGATCCTCCTACGGTGTATCCTGAACTTATATCTCGATGCTCGTCGGTGTTCTTTCAGAAGCGTGAGCGCTAAGAAGACATCGAAAGGAAGCGAGAGAGCAGGAACGGTGTCAGGCGGGAGCGGCCGACAGGATGAGGAGGTGTGACGGGCGGCGGACCGTTTCGCCCAAACTGATCCGTCGAGGAGGAACCGAGCCGCGAAGCAACAAAACGGTGCGATTGCGATACGATACAGCCAACGGTGACAGCGTCTCCGGATTGTTGTCCCACGAGAGTGTCAGTTCAGTCGAGGAACCCGGTCTTGACCAGCTTCTCCAAGAAGAACTTCACGTCCCCGAGCTCCGAGTCCTTGATCCCGATGGACTTCAACATTCCCAGGTCGCCGTTCTCCACAGCCAAGAACACGGTGCGCAAATACTCCAGATCGGCCCGCAGCAGGTGCAGGGCTGCACCGAAGTCCTCGATCGTTTGGGATTCTACAAATGGAGCCGGTTCATCAGATTCGTCGACGTCTAAGCGAGATCGCTGAAGCTAAAGCTTCTTTTTCGAAATCTAACTAACTCTTATGGGAATAAAGTGGAGCATCGACATTTCTATAGAAGCAACACCTATAGACTTCCATAGAATCGGCCTTAGGCGAGTCACGTTTCTCTTTACGCGTATAGAGACTAACAGCCAGACGATTTCATGAAATCGAAATGATTCGCGTCGCGCGAGGATCACCTGTATTTATCGGTAACGAACGGAACGATCCAGTTATTCTAGGAACCGACAAAGATGCGGTCATTGAGAATGATCGCGCGACAATTGCGTCGGTTCCTGTCGTCTCGCTGCGCGGCGAATGGCTGCAGCCGAGAGTTAACCGCTTGCGCTGGCAACCGCGATTCGCAGATTCGGCAGAACCTTGCGCCAACGATCTTCTCTTTACCTATTCTACGCCGACATGTATATACATACTTGTCTTGTTCGTTAATTACCGACAATCTAGCAGGTACTTATCTATGCGTAACGCGACGAGACCATCGACGCGTACAAGACGTGATTGGCAATTTAGGAACAAAAACATCTCGACGCGCGTGACGCGTCTTTAGAACGCGAGAGGTTGAAGGGAATTTCAGCTCTGCCGGTTACGCAGTAAAATACGGCTCGGCGGCGTTCATGGTACGCTATCGATTTTCTTCAACTACGCTTTAACGCGTTCACTGCCATCGGAATTTTGAGCGTTCTCTCGTGACATAGGGAAATCTTGTTTCAACGTATTCCGTCAGCGTGAAATAGATGACTCACACATGCTCGACGAGTATATTCGTCCGCTTAAAAGCCAACGTAATACTAATATACGAGATACGGAAGATCCTTACAGAAGATTGTATCGACGAAATTTGTGGTTGTAAACGTTTCTATTAAATAATTTCTATAAACACCTAACATTCTATAACACGTTAGACAAGCCCAAACAGCGTGGGTCGTGGCCAACTTACCGGACAGCGCTATAGCCACCGCGTTCACCCCGCCGAGCAGTTTCAAGGTGTCCCGCGCTTTGGTCCCGAATAATTTCTCCAAGTAATTAGGTCCGTGACTTGCCAGCAGCGACTGCAGGAAACTGGCGGTTTCCTCTACCGGTGGCCTCTTTGCTGAAACGAATAACCTCTTCAAAGATACTGGCACCTCTACGCGTTTCATTTTAGCTTAACGATAGCTTATTCTCCGTGTGCTTTCGATAGCCTTAACATCGTCTGCCTTCGTACCGTTCAGTTTGTAATTTCAAATGTTCTAAACACTCTCGACCTTGAAGAGGATAACGAACAGGATGTAAGTTTGTTCGATTATTGAAAAATGTTCGAACAACCCCCGAGTGACGTTCGAGTTATGGTTCGGTACCTCGAGTACAACCGATCGTCTACAGTAGTTTCACCCGGAGATTCGAACTGTCCTGGACAGACAGTAGTAGTGGTCGAACATAAATCAGCCTTCGAACGTGTTCTCGGTCGGGTTCGATACCTTCCCCGTAATCTCACGCTGTTAACCAGCCAGCCGTGCATGACGAGCACCCATGAAAACCAGTTACCGTTACCCGTTAACGCTGGATTCGCGGAACGCGTCGATTGCGCGCACATTGCATTTTTTCAACGATCGATTTCGATCGATGCAATTACACGAACACGTGTCTTCTAACTGGCTATCTTCGAACCCCTGCGATTTTAACGTTTGCCCAACCGACTGGGGAGATCTTTCTTTTGTTATCTACTAAGTGTTCAAGTGGGATTATTCGCAATTCATCGAATACGGTTCTTGTTTTAGAAAACAGTTTCTAAACGAGTCAACTGAACGAGTTCAATCGAAGATAACGGAGGTTGTAGTTATGGTTCTTTTCAGGCCCGAGTGTTAATACTAGGTTCACGGAACGCGTCTATTTGACGCAGATTGAATTTTATAAACATTATTCTTACATCTACAATTTCCAAAATCTAAATGAACGAACATCAACTTCCCCAGGAAGGATAGAATAAACTGTACAATAAATGTCCGTAAACCTAGTGTGAAGAACCTTCGGATATTTCGAAAAAGAAACTATACACGGTACAAAATGCACGATACACAATTCGGTCGCACATTTTCAAAAGTGGCAACACGGCTGACTGGTCGATCGTCTGTACCAGTGAATTAAGTTTCACTAGCAACTTGATATTCATAGTAATTAGAGCGAAGGAGGAAATTACCAGCTGTGCATAGTCGCGAATCCTCGTCGTATCCATTCTGGCAATCCGGAGCTCCGTCGCAAAGGTACTGAATGGAGATGCAAGTACCGTCTCCTGGACACTTGAACGGTTCGTACGGATGGCAATCGTCTCCTGTGTAACACGCACACGCATACGTTCATAGTGTAGTATCTAGAATTATTTAGCGTAGGTTAAAGTATCGTAGGATGAACGGTTCGTTGTGCGTGCGTAAGGGCGACCAGGTCGTATCGCGACGGACCGGCGCCGGGATCTTTGGAAAATAGTGTGACCGCGTTTAGAAAGTCTCGAGTGGCTGGAAGAACACGAGGAAGAGTGTCCGGAACCGACCGACTGGACCGTGAGAAAAGCGTCTACGCGACCGCGTGAATTTTGACTATGGACGAAAAATGCGAGCGAGAAGGGTGCAAGGTTGAGAAAGACAGACCGAATGGGGGTGTGTTAAAAGCGAGTGGGAATGCGTGCGAAGGGGACATTTGTTGAGAGACAGCGGAGAACATTTTTGTGCGTGATGGAGAGTCGTGTGTTGGCCTTCGTGGTATTAACTTGTATTTTTACGTGTTGTCCATATTGTTTCTTTATCTCGTTAAATACATATATATATATATATATATATATATATATATATATTTTCAATATCTAT
This sequence comes from Nomia melanderi, assembly GCF_051020985.1. Lineage (NCBI taxonomy): Eukaryota > Metazoa > Arthropoda > Insecta > Hymenoptera > Halictidae > Nomia > Nomia melanderi. Next base: position 365,282 of record NC_135002.1, on the reverse strand, counting down.
AATAATAGTAGCACCACTGTAAACCTGGGGGCTTGTCCGGGATCGCTATAATAGGTACGTACACACGTGCACGCGCGTGTCCGTGTACAGACAGAACAAACCAATTATCGGAGGGAACGTAATGAATGCGAGGAAAGAAAAATTAGCACGATGTCATATTACAGCATTTGTTTCTGGCTTTCGGGGAGAGCCGTGTCCGCTAGGAATTTTATCCCGACGTTTCGCCATTGCAGCTGACTTCATCGGGGGGCTAAAGGCACGCTGATACTCTAGTGTAGTAAGATATAGTAAGCCAGAAAGGAATGTAACAATCATGTGAAAGCATCGAAACTACTATGTTACAGCAGTTCTTAACCCTCTATAGTACAGAATTAATAAATATCCACGTATGAATACGAGTTAACAATGTACTCGATAGTTTCAATAATTTCATCAGACGAGTGTATTTCGTAACTTTAAAGTTATAATGACAAACTTTCATGCCCGAGCGTATAAAGTTTAACTATGATCGACAGATTTATTTTGTTATTAAAACTTTATTGAAAAAGGACAAAAGTTCTAGGCGTATTCTACATCTATGTCTACTCTATGCTATAGTAATTCGTAACGGAAGAGTACTATTCAATTTGTATTCACAAAAATTAACTAACACTTATGTTCGTTAAATTCTGCTTGAAATCTTCATCACGAGTGACACGTTGTTATAAGGCAAGGGGGTTAACCGATTACTTAATTTTACTCCCCACTTTCAGTGCAAAATGAAATAAATAAAGATTCCAATATACTGACGTGTGACTTCAAAGTTACATGGGCCTACAGAGGGTTAAACTGTAGCCTCCAGGGAGACCGCGAGCAGTGAACCGTTAACTCGAAAGCGATTAACTCGTTCCCTTCTGTGATCTCCATTTGAGAACCTTTCATGTACTAAGTAATTACTGAATAATGCAGTTGTTATATATTAACCCTTCGCGGAGGAAGACTATTTAAAATATACGAAACTCGAGGCAGAAATTTAAACCAGAAATTTTAACCAGTTAAGTGTGGAATTTAGTTTGGAAAATCTCTCAATGTGATATACCGAACGAAAAACTAAAGCGAAACGAAGAAGAATTACATGTTTGAAAAAATAGATAATCCATCGTTGAGAAAGTTAGCACCATTAAGAGTTTTAAGATGACGCGTATACTCGTCGAACACAGTTAACTGGTTAAATAATAGAGGAACAGGAGACAATTTACTTGCGTTTGCTGTTTTAGTAATTAAATCGTTTGTAAACTTAGTATCAGAAACACGAGTTTCATCTCGACATGTCGACATTCCTCCATGAAGGGTCAAACGTACATTGGATGAACAGAGTTCGCAAAGAACACCGTCTGTACTTCTTCGAGAGTCCCGTGAACCGTTATTAACGTTCAACGTTAAAATATTACGTCGAAAGGAACATCGCGAAAACAAAGTTCGACGGGGAACGGGTTGAAGCTCAATGCTCATTACGCATTTACCGTTTAACCCTTTGCGGACGAATGTGTCGGCATTTTGCTGGGATCAAAGTTCCATGTTCGAAGTAGCAAGTTGCGAGCAAACGATTCAACTGTTCGAGCAACAAGAAATCGGTACAGTTTCTGCCGAAAGGTTCCGTACACTTTCAACGATCTTCCGCAAAGGGTTAACCCTTTGCACTCGAGAATATTTCGAGCAACAAATATTATTTTCTGGTGAAACATCAATGGTATTTTCTAGAATCGATATAAAACAATGCCTCGCATAAATTAAGTAACGAACCTATTTTATTTCGATGTTCCGTCGGTTGGTGGATTATCGAAAATTTAATATTGAATTTTAGATTTTATAATTTCGTTGGGTTCGATCGAATGGCGAGTGAGATGCGCCTCTCGAGTGCGAAGGGTTAAAATACGTTGAATAATCGTTCGACACTGTATGTACAGGTGCATAGACAAGTGAATATATACACGTAAGCATATTCGATGCACATCGTCCGACTCGAAGAAAAGTTTAAGAACCACTGTTGCATTATATTATTTTTATTACACCCATACGATGCGTGTACCCACAGACACATAACCTAACCCGTGTCGCGCGTACGTTCGACGCGTACGTTCGACGCGTACGTGTCTGCGTCGAACGTATATTTTTGTGTTTGCGTGAATAAGGTATAAGGTTGTGTACGCGATGCACGAACACATGCTAGGTAAATGGCAATGCCCAAGTGAACATACACGAACGACGATTATTAATGGTCGGCAGCGTGGCTGATATTGACCGAGCAATATTAAAGGGGGAGAGCGCGATCTTTTACACGCGACATTGGTGCCGTGTCTTCCTATGACTATCATCTAATTGTCGTCAATTCAATTGGCCGGTGCGCGTTCGCCTCGTCTCTTCTCTAGTGATTACCGGTGGTGATGGACTCTGGCAAGGAAACACGAGTGACCAACCGACACCGGACATATTGCTGGTCGTTCGGGGAAATCGTAACGCAGCTCGTCCCGAGGGATTCCGAATAATTTCGAAGCGTGTTCGCGTGCCACAGGTTTCCTGCTCTATCTGTTTCCCAAGTTTCCAGGCAAGCGATATATAAAACGGAACGAGACGATTAAAAGTCAAGTTTCTCGGCAGTTTCGAGCAGAGCGCGAATCGAGCCCGCCCCTCGAACGGTTCTCGGTCGGAATTCGCCGTTTAAATCGTTCGAGCAATGGTCCGCGGGCAATGGCGAAACGCTTGGCGTTCGCCGACAATTGCCACGAATAAACCGCATCACGGATGAACGGAGCCCGTCACGAACACGGATCGTGACACGCCGAGCGAACCACGTGTATTGAAATTGCCACTTAAACGACGCTATGCCCGCCACCGTCGCGACAAATTGTTTAAAGATTCCATTGGGTCTCGGTGTATACAACGTTAAACGAGCACTGGTTGCGCGCTAATCAATTTTCCAACCGAGCGGTAACGAAGAACCAAAGGTACGATATATATCGGTGTATAGGATCCTGGAAAGGAACCGATCGATCGATCGTTCGGGCGAGCAACGAGCTCCCGAAGATCCGTCGAACGGTTCGCGCGGGCCTGGAGGACGATCTTCGATCTCTCGAAGCGAGAGAACCGAGTTGGTTCGGCGGATAGACGTAGGGCGGCTTCGCTTACTTACCCGTGCGTTTCGAATTGTAATGACCGTAAAATCGGCTCAAGTCGATTGCCATGACGGCACGCGGAAAAACGAGACAGGTGATCAGGGCGAGGCTAAGCGCAGCCACGCTGGTGCAGAACCTTTGAACCATTCTCAGCCGACGGACAGACAGACGGACACACAGTTCCTATTCGGACTTCGGTTGGACCGCTGGGTTGCGTGCTCTCGTTGGCCCAGCAGCGAGGAGGGACGGCTATTCTGTACGCGGCGGTGCTCGCGAGCTCTTCTCTCTCTCTCTCTCTCTCTCTTTCTCTCTCTCTCTCTCTGTCTCTCTCTCTCTCTCTGCCGAGGGGGGAAACGAATGCTCCCGCAAAAGAGCGAAACCGTTTCGAGGGTACGTGTCGCCTGGCAGCACTTTTACCCGACTCTCCGAGGAGGATACGAGAGACTGTCTCGCCTTGACACAATGTTTCTTTCGGTTCGTTGTTGGTCTCACAGCCACCCACCGTCTTCCTTTGACTCCGAGTGGCTGGCGCGTGACACGACACGGGGTGCACAGGCACTATGAACACACCTGCGTACATACGTGTTGTACGTGCCCATGCCAAGTACGTATTATAATCCCCACTCCGCCGGCCAGCACGACCATGGGGATGGTGGGGACACGCGCAGGATCTCGGCCGACCAATCGCCGCCTAGGTCTCGCTGGATACGACCAATTGCCGTCGGCGAGATCAAACGTTCTGCCCTAGAACACCCACGCAACCCTTCTCTGCCGATTTCTTGCATCGATTTCAACCCTCCTGGTACGAGACCGCGCGTTACTTCTGTTTATCGTAATGCCGCGTTTACGCGGCGACTCGGTTACAAGGAAGACTGGACAGCCGGGCGTGCGCCACCCTTGGGACCCGCGGATAACACGCCTCACGAAATTTCGACGAATTCCCGCTTAATCGAATTAACCGGTGACCTCGAGACCCCTCCTTAACATTTTTTCCCCGTTTCCTTTTCTTTCCTTTTCTTTCCTTTTCTTTCCTTTTCTTTCCTTTCCTATTTTATTTCCCTCCGTGCCTGACGCTCGACGAAAACGTACATGCTCTCCTACGAGAGAGGGTGTGTAACGTTACGAACCACGAGTATAATCAACTATCGACCTATACACGGTTCACGGATGAATTTATCGCGTAACCAATATATAACCGGTTACTTCCAGTTTTCACTGTAGTTTTCGTTTCGAACGATCGTCGGGGAAACGTTGTTTCATTTTTTCAGACTCGAATTAGAATGAACGTTAACGACAGTTTGGTAAGGTTAACAACGAATCTATGGTCCATCTTGACATTTCCGAAATTTCAAACAGGGGCGGGAGAATCGAACGATTGCCAGCCGCGATAATTATCGGTTGCAACTGGTGTATACGGTAGAATTAAAGATTCATGAATTTTGATGCATTGCTCGCGCACAGACGGACGACTCGAAATATCGAACGTAACGTACGGAGACCAACCCACCTGCAAACATCATGTTCTTCCTTTGAACATCGGCTACGCTATATGTGTACTTACTTGGTTAATCGAATCAGCGGGATAGCTTTTGATTGACATATTGCTCGATACCGTTACAATGTTACGTAACAATAAAATGAGCAGCTCCTATTTGTACGAGGATTAAGCAAGTCTCTCCGAACGTGTGCAGACACGCTTGCGTCTTGCGAGAAATGAAAAAAGTGTCGTGGTACGAATAATACGTAAATTCAGATTTACTGTGTGTTCCTCGTTCACGGTTGATATTTCAGATTTCTCCCGAGCAACAGAAAATTTCTACCGTAATGATTTGTCATGTATGTACGAATTTCTTTGCCAGAAGATCTGAAATTTCTCCTTAATCGATAAAGAGAAACATTTCAATGAATATGCGATACCCGGATGATTATTAGACTTCGTTTAACCACTGAAAGGAACAAAGTAAAATGCATGCGTTGTTTTCTTTCGGAGAATGAAACTCCTCGATTCTTATTTTAGATTTTATTCTAATCGTCGTATAGAAACATTGATAATCTTCGTTATTTTCCAATTTATTCGATACTAATCGATATCATTCGAAGATATTGAAATCTGAAAATTTGAAAATCTGAAAATCTGAAAATCTGAAAATCTGAAAATCTGACGTACCTACATAATACGATGCATATAGGTACGAGCCTGAACTTCCGTTCTAACTACATACCGTAGATAACCTTAGGATAATATTGATATACATATTTATTTGGTCTGCATAGTGTTCAAACAAATTCCCATAACATCAAAATGGAACTAACCGAGTAATTACGAAAAAATAATGCTCACGTTATTTACTATGACATCTTCATTGATAGGAACATCGAAAAATCAAGTAAATAGATGAAAATGTATCGACCAGAGTTTTGAAGAAATCATCAGTATGGAGGATCTAAAATTTAAATTCTTTGGCCTTATTAACAAGCAGGTGAATAAAGATTACTTTCAATTTTATAACGCAACAGTGTTTAGTAATTCGTAACAATTGCGAATGCGATTCGTGATTTTTACTTCGTGCTAACCTTTTAGGTTATGTTTTGTGTTTTAGCTCGATGTAACTTTAAAAGCATGTTTAATAAATAACTTCAATATAATTTATATATTTGAATGTATACATACACATATACATATACACATCCATACACCACGCACACGTGCGCGCTCGTGCACACATTAAATATGTATATGTGTATATGTATTTATGGATATATATATATACATATATATCTTTTATTCATTGTTGTTCAGAATGTAGCCAAAGTTCCACATATGGGATTACATTCGGACTTCCTCAATCCTTCAGAACCACAGAAATTGGAGGATATACAATTCGAAGCTAATCAATCAACGCAAAATGAACCAATCCCTAATGAAGAGATATTAGAATCTATAGAAGAAATTTATTTTAATATGGATCATACTTTTGATTCCTGTAAATACGAATTAGAAAAATTACCAAAAGTATTGCAATCTAAAGAGATCGAGGAGAGTTACAAGAAACTTAAACAGCAACATCAAGTCGTATCCAGGAAAGTCTTACAACTTATTTTGGAAAAACAAGATGCCTGTAAGAAGGAATTTGAGGAAATTTTATTGATACAAGAACAACTACAAGACGTGTTAGAGATCTGTAGAATGGGACGGTCGGATTTAAAATTAGCAGAGAAGCAATTTACAACAGCCAGCTTAGGGATATTAGCAAATTACCAAAAACGACAAATTGTAAAAGAATTGTTGAATAACTTGAACACTATAAAAACATTGGTTAGTCCTCTTTTGGTTAATGTCGGTTCTTAATTCCATAAATATCTATACAGTCAATGTAATGTTTTTCAGCAACGTACAGGAGATCGATTACAGGAACTTCTCAATGAAAAGAATTATCCCAGAGCAATCTCGTTGCTCTTAGAATGCCAGAGTGCTGCGCAAACGTACAAACATTTTCATTGTATTGCTGCTTTAAATGGAAAACTACAGGATATATTGGAACAAGCGGAAGTAGCATTGGACGTTACACTTTCAAAAATGTGTACACAATTCAATGTAGAAACATACACATCCGTGCAAGAAGCTTACGCGCTTTTAGGAAAAACTCAATCTGCAATGGACCAGTTGCATATGCATTTTACAGCTGCAGTTCACAATACCGCCTTTGCAGCTGTTCATTCGTATGTGGGTGGGGATACAAAGAAGCAGTATAAACAACTCTGTCAATTGGTACCTCGTGAAAATTGTATCACCTGCTTAACTGAACTGTGTAAATCTCTATGGACAATATTAAGCTCCTACTACTTAGTAGTAAATTGGCATAATACGCAAGAGGGTAAAGTTAAGTTTGATACCGATTCTAAAGATTTAGAAGACACTTCTAGCAAGGAATACGTAAAGCATAAGTTAGGAACCAGTATGATTCGAATATGGCATGATGTTGAAATGAAAATATCAATATTTTTAATGAACACTGATTTAACTTACATCAAATTTGAACAGTTTGTTCAAGTTCTAGGTATAGTTAACAGGTAAGATTATTCTGTAATCAATATTAATTACATGTACATATTTAAAACATTTTATAATTATAAAAATGTTTACAGATTAATAGAAATCGGAGAAGAATTGTGTGGTTTCAAGTCCGAGAATTTACAAGAATCTATAAGAAAACAATCATTATCATACTTTTCTCACTATCATGCATCAAGGCTAGACGAACTTAGAATGTTTTTAGAAAACGATGGATGGGAATTATGTCCTGTTAAGTCCAACTTCGTAGCGACGCAACTACAAGAATTCAAAAGCTTAAAACCATCGTTGAATATTTGCAAAGTATGGAACAATTCAGACAATTCCAATGTCAGTGAGAATGATAATCTGTTGGGTACAGAGTGGGTACAAAAATATTTGGAAGAAGGTGTGTCTCCGTTTTCCATAGGATTAGATGATACTATGGATGAAGATATTTTGATAAACAGCGAGGTAAAATTATTTTTATAAAAATGTCATAACAGTTACGGGTATATGACAGTGTAATGGATAAAACAGTGTGCGATACACAGGAAAATCCGACTGCATATTTTTCCGACGAATCTGACGATGACATCCCAGATGAATTGAAACACGAATACGTTGACGATTCTGATTATGCTAAGACGAATAAGAAAAAATATAAACAGAAACAATTGGGACCTATGATTACGAATACTACACTAAGTATATTACGTGTTTCTGGGAAATATTTACAGATGTCTAGACTTCTACGTTCAATCGCAGTTACCGTTATACAAAGCATGATACAATTTTACGAGCTGTGTTTCTACACAGCACACTTGTTTTTTACTTCAGATCTTGTGAGTACAGAAATTCACGCGCAAAACACACGAGAGCTGCCATGTTACGAGCAAGTGTCCATAAATGACATTCATTTCCTTTTTCAGCTGATAAACAGCGATTCGTTGTACAGTCCTAAATTAAAATTGTCATTGGCGAGGATTAAAGAGAATCTGATTATTTGTGAAAACGATACCGAAGATAAAATTAAATTGAATTCTAATAAAGTACGGCAGCCGCAGCTCTCTTCCATCGTGAACCTGACGCAACCAGAGAAACTTCACGGTTTGACCGAGCGTATAGTAGCAGTGGAATCTTTAATATTTTTAGGACAACAGTATGAAGCTTTAAGGCCATATTTAGAGCATCTTATAGCATCCAGTCCCCAGCGGGGATTTCTTCATCAGTTTTATATGCAGACAATAGCATCGACCGTGGATTTAAGAAAGCCCGTGTACATGGCGGTAGCGTCGCAAGCATTAGATATAGCAAACATTTTAAATTTAATGAATAAAGTTAACTGGGAGGTGACCGATGTCATGTCCCAACATAGCGGTTACATCGACGAATTACTTAAGGTATATATCCTATTATAGTCTCTATTTATAAATAATTTATCGACGTATTTAAGGGATATTTTTCTTTTATTGCAGGAAATATACATTTTAAATGAAAGGCTGAAGAATATTGGAAGTTGTCTTCCCTTGTCAAATGATGTATGTAACGCTGTCTGGGAAAACGTTGCCCATCTTATTACTCACACTTTGGTGGAAGGGTACGTGATCCTACGCATATTTTGCTGCAGTATTATGGTCTCCAATTTACCTTCACTTGCGTTTGTCATAGTTTTTCTATCGTGAAAAAATGTTCGAACGGAGGCAGAGCATTGATGCAACTAGATTTCACACAACTGAAATCACAATTCGAAGCTTTGACGTCTCTGAGACCGATGCCGCACAGAGAATACGTTGAATTGTACATTAAAGCATACTATCTACCAGAGAATATTTTAGAAGAGTGGATAAAAGAACATAAGGTATTTCGTAGGCTTGTGTATCAACGTCATGTTTCGAGTCAAGTGTATGTATCATTCCGAGTTCTTTTTTCTAGGAATACTCCGTCAAGCATTTGATCGGATTAATTTGCTCAGCGTGTCAAAATAATAAAAAAACTCGGCAACGATTAATAGCTTTAATAGAAGAACAACGGCCCGGCAGATAGCATCAAGCTATTCATTACAGTATATGTCAAGATTCCGTTGAAATAGAAATTGCTTGAAAGATCAGTTTTACGAGGGGAATGCTCGAATCGACGCGAGCTCTGTTTTTAATTGAATCTGGTACAAAATATGACTCATAGGATCTGTTTATACTCATTACGAAGTACTTTTTGTATCAGATTTATAAACGAATTTTTCCGTGTAAATATTCGGGGAAAGTAGAAAAGTATTACTATATCACTGAGGAGAACGAATTGAGTTCGTACTTCCGTAACTTTCATGACAATTGCTTTTATTCAGTGCTCTCGAAGCTTGGGTCCACTGATACGATGACCTATAATAGATCTGTTGAGAATGAATTCGTAAAGATAAAAGAAGAATGTGATACAATTTAAAATTCGAATCTCTAGCACCGCGAGTCTACCGTACTGTTATTGTGTAAGTAATGTCATTAACTGAACGAATCTCATATCGGAATTTATAACTATAATTGGATTCGTACGATACTGTTATGTATAAACAAATCAATACAATCATGTATTTTTCACTCCCTATAATAGAAGAGGTACACAATTTATCACAGTATTAACATGTCTTCTAAGTAATGTATGTATGCATATATATATGTATATGTATATGTATATATATTGCGTGTATGTATATATATATATATATATATGTGAGCACCTTTAAATTTGAATATTATACATAAAGGATTCTATCATGTGAAATCATGTTATGCTTTATTTGCGTATTTCTTTTTATATTTTAGTCGTCAACGAAATGACGATGTAAATAATTTCATTTTATATTCAGTTTATTTTTACACATTTTTTTCAACTAAGAAACACAACGGTTTAAAATATTTTTAAAATTATACGAAATTTTTTTAAAGTACACGACAATACTCGAAAATATGTATCTCAAAATAAATCTACACGCAAAAACTGATTTACAAGAGTATAAATTGGAAATATAGCTGTTTTATATTGCACAAGATTAATAACAAAATGGATAGACATGATCATCTCGACTTTTGAGAATGTAGAATTTTTTAGTTTCTGTCCGTGTATTTTTTTTACTCGTTTTAGTGCGTAGATTGATTTTCTAAAATACTGCTGTGCACTTATTAATAGTACCGCAGTTAATATATTATTTTTCTTATAAAAACTATGGGTCTGATGAATTTATAAAATATTATGATTTATTGCTTCTCTCTAATGGTTAGAATTTGTAGATCAAATGAAAACCACGTGTTATTATTCCTATGTTTATACGATCGTCTCTCTGTTTCAAATTACGTACAAAATATTAATTGGATATCTGCGAGAATTTTGTAATATATTTTTAAAAAAGATTTATAAATATCAAGTGCAATTACAAATATTTTGTTCGAATACATTGTGTTTCGCCATTTATCGCGAAAACGCTCTTATAATTTAAAGGTGTCTTTATTATACAAATAATAGTAATAGTAATAGTAATAGTAGTAGTAATAAAAATAATAATATAATAATAATAATAATAATAATAAAAAATAATAATAATAATATACACGTACATATATTTTTTCCAGGTTCATCAGTTTCCAATTTTGTAAAAATTACCATTATTTGTCTTATAATATTTACTATAGTATTACACTTATTGTATATTTTTCTTGTACTAAAAACCAAAAAATTCTATTGCATCTTTAGTAGAGCTATTCACAAAAATATTTTAAATGTTCGTCCTATGGAGAGTGACACGTATCGTCATTCAGTTAACAACCTTTTATATCTGGAAAATTTATATAAACAACGCGTGTGATTATCTCTTATTTTGTATAATTCCTATAAAGTAAAGCAAATAGTTTCAGAAAACGAAGTTTTTCTTTTTTTCTTTTTTTTACATGTGAAACAAATCATTGTAAAATATTATCTGTCTTCTATTTGTAAATGTTGGTGCATGAAGAATTTTCTGGCTGATAGTAAAGGTCAACGTTTCCGAATATTGAACTTCGTGGATCGTTATTGTTAATGAAATAAAATTTGTTGTTGATAAAAATACACTTACGCTCTCTAAGCCTATATGTTTTTCTTCTTTTAAAAGCTTAAATTATGTATACAACAGGACTTCACAAGTCTCCGCCCATTTTTTATAAAATAAAAAACGGTCCATCGAGTAATTGTTAAGAAACGCTGATAATTTATTTAAAATAACTGATTCTCTTCTTTACTCCAAAGCGTTTTATATTGAGCCCTGCATTCTGAATGGCCCCTGTTGAAACAAATCGTTGGAAAATATAGAAGATACGTATGACACGACGTGAACAATAAATATAATGATACCAAATGCTTACTTTGACAATAAATATGTTCGCCAATATTACATGTTAATATTAAGTTGTATGTTGTAATAACAATTATGAAATTTGCATATGCCTACTCTGTTTTTTTTTTTTTTAGCACACTCAACAGTTTGACTATAAATGCTTTTGTTGTTTTATATTGAAGAGAATGAATAAATATATTGCTATTAGATGAAACTCGCTCTCTCATTAAAATGAAAGTTATTAAAATGCTCGTTAGAGTCATATAATCAAACTTCAGAGTTTTAACAGTGTAATGTGTATTCCATGATTATGAAACGTTCCTTACAAATTATATTCACATAAAAACAATATTCTATTGGGAATGAAATTCAATTATTAAATATTTAATGTAGAAAATAGAAGTAACAACCAATTTCGCATTAAGAACAAATTTAGCAACTCTTAGTAACAACTACGTTGAATGTATAAAAGTATCTTCCAATATAAACTACCATGTTATTACACTTATAGTATTATTTTAATACTAGAAAATTCTATTCATTGAAAATTACGTCGTACATACTTCACATTCAATTTCTTTAATGTTAGATATAAAGCAATTATAAGTATCTCGTTCGTTCAAACGAAGTTTATTATTACCAAAATCTTCCGACTATAAGCACTTCATAATAATGGAACATGTTCTTCTATCAATTAGTCTTCAACAGTACTATTCCTGCTACAAATATTTTGTTTGTTTTGCTTATAATTAAAACAAAAGAAAAAAAATGACACAATAATTCTTTTATATGAACACAAAACTGACAGTAATAATGCAATATAAATATGTACAGCCATAGAACACTGTTTAGTACTAATGAACGTACCTAGAAGTAGTACGTTTACTGCTTTCCCAAAGCTGGTCCGTGGCCATAAATATCAATTAATTATTTTTCATTGATTATAAGATTTAACTCCTACCCAGCGAAAGTCAGATCTTATTAACCCGCCGGTTGTGATAATCGACTGTTAAGGAGTCGGTTCTTATCACTGTACCATAAAGAATGACGCATTTATTCTGCCATAGTTATGATACCTTCTTTCGAAATGAGTTCGCCAAAAATTTACTATGGGTCAAAATTACCCAAATTCCTCTATGACCCTATTCAAGCATCCGAGGGTTAAATATTAATTGGTACGGATGCCAAAGAAAAGAATCTGACAAACTTATATCTTCGTATCATTATCGATTGTTTATATAAAGTAATACAATCTGTTAAAATTCTAATGCCTTAATATAATCGTGGAATGCAAATTAAAATATTGATATAGCAATTAATTTAAAGAGTAACATACCATTATTACTCTGTTCTTAATTGTATTCTGTAAATATGAAACCCATAAAAAAATGGAATTTGAATGTCGATAAGGTTCTTCTTCTTTTGAAGAATTAATATTGAATATTGGTAAATACACATATCATCTTATTCTACAGATTATTATTTAAAAAAGAAAAAAATGAGACTCACAGTAAACATGTACTGACTCTTTCCCTTGAAACCTAATTCTAATTCTGCATTATTTAATCTGCTTAACTGGTAAAAAATATTGGCAAATTTAATGCTGTTACGTTAATAACATTGTTCTTAATTTTCTTCCTTCTTCCTTTCTTTGTTTTGAGCTTGCAATAATAACAGATTATAACTGTTGTATTGTACTAAACCTTGCAGCTTATCATTTGTGCGTACAGAACAACCTCACCACTCTGTATGTGTGTGTCTCTATGTGTATTATAATTCACTTTAATAGAACAGAATAAAATACACACGACGGTATATAAAGAAATTTGAAATGAATGAAAATCGGCTGATATGCGTTAAGATATGACAGAATTGGAAGACAATCACAATAAAGAAAGACAAACCAAATTATAGAAATGCTTGAAGCATCTGGATAATAACAAAATTTTATCGATGTATAATATTTTGGTATTATATCAAACCATTAATGTAAGTCCTTTGAATGTTTACTTACATATATCAACAATAATCGATGAAGCACGACAATTTAAATCAATTATTGTATAAACGTTCATTTGAAGTTACAAAGGTATTTGCCTTTTCTTTAAATGCATTCCTCAAAAACTACAAATGGCTCATAATTTTTCATATTCTCTTATAATTAATATCATAATGCAATACGCACGCGCATATACATATATTTAAATTACGATAAAATGATGAACATGTTAACCTAATATTGTAATAACTATTTTCATGGACTTTAGTAAACAGTTAGTAACAAAGTCTATATCTTTTGGTACTTTGATAAATTTCTATTTGTATAGTATTAATATTACTGAAACGCACCACTTGATATTGATGGTTGTCTTATATTTGCAATTGTATGCTTGAGTGATCTCTTTTCCATTATGGATCATAGCGATCATTGTCAGTTGCATTACAGAGCCTCTACGTGATAAATAAAAAATGAAAAGACAAAGCAAACGTACATTCTTGGTATGTGGCTAATTGATGAAAAATAAATATTTGCTCATAATTTATGATTACTGGTCAACCATGTAAGACCTTCGTAAAGCCCATCCCCTGTTGTGGCACACGATGGTTGAACATACCAATTCCTGTCTCGTATCCTAGTTAAACCCAATTTTTCTTGTATTTCATGTGGTTTCATCGCTGAAAATTACAATATAAAGAACACGTACATCACAATTTTCAAACATTTCACTATGTAAATAGCGATGCTCACCATCGGGAAGATCTTGCTTATTTGCAAAGATTAAAATTATAGCATCTCGCATTTCTCTATCATTTATAATTCGATGAAGCTCTTGGCGTGCTTCATCAATTCGATCTCTATCAGCACAGTCTACTACAAAAATAAGTCCCTGTGTTCCTGTATAATAATGACGCCATAATGGGCGTATTTTATCCTGTCCACCAACATCCTGAAAACAAAAATTCATCTTCTATAATAACAAGCATTTACAACAGTTTTGCACGATACAAAACAAATTAGATGTTGCTTACCCAAACATTGAACTTAACGTTCTTATAGGTAACTGTTTCTACATTGAATCCTACAGTTGGTATAGTTGTTACAGACTGTCCTAATTTAAGTTTATATAATATCGCTAACATATAATTAAGAAAATAACATTGGCATAAAACATATTACTGCTTCACAGATTATTACTTCTTCTTCAAAAATTCTATGTAAATAAAAGAATACGTGTAAAGGATACTAGTTTTCCCAGCAGCATCCAATCCTAACATAAGAATTCGCATTTCCTTGTTGCCAAAGATCTTTGACAACAATTTTCCCATCTTGCCAGCTGCTTCTTAGGCACCTGGTACCTGAATTACATACATATTGGGATTAAATAAAACCTGTTTGAAAGAAACTCTTGATTTTTTACAGACACAATGAGACTTTATACAATTTTATTTCAAGACAGCTTGAACATACTGTTCGGCATTACTTAAAAAAATCTAAACAGTACAACATTCTCATGAAACAAAATATGTGTCAGAAATAAAAAATCCAACGAATCGTGAACGTCTATCTTAGCCTTGTTATTTTAAAATAAAAATAATACTTTAATGAACAATACAAATTTGAAATATTTCTACAAGTCAAGGACGTTTCTCCTAACCTATAGCGAACGCATACGCTATCGAAATAGACAAATGTTACCGAGATAATAGGATAGAAAATAAGTTCGTGCCATAATCGGAAGATAGACAACAGATTTACTGTTAAAAATTTTATTAGTTTGGAGGAGAAAAGCGAATGGTCTATGAAATAATACCGAATAGTCGTCGCGATAAATACACCAATCAGTCGTGTAACTCGCATGACAATTGATGACGAATATTTTTTTTAAAAGAAATCCTACGTGTCAGCAATACACGCCGGAGGTGTGTAATAAGAAGTGGCCGTAAATGTAACTCACCGAAATACATTTACAACGGGCGGGTACTGTATCATGAACGCGTAAACATATCACATCGCTACATGAAACTTCTTATTACAGCCATAATATTACCGCGGCATCGCAAGAAATGTTATTTGGCCACGTACAACATGATGTCTCTTCGTAAGTCACAGGCAAACACGCGTGTAACTTAAATGAAATATCGAGATCACGTCTGTATTGCATTGAGCTTTAACAGAGAATTTCGTAGCGCCACCGTATGTCGTAATCTATTACTAACCTTTAATTGGCGATACGTTTTAAGTTTTACATCACGCGTCGAACCGTAGCGGTATATTCTATTTACTTAGACGTGTTAAAAATACTCGCAAGGCTTTGTCGGCGTATTGCATAATACTGACTATAGTCATCGCAGAAAACAATTTCGCTGCATTACAAATTTTTATGTGACACAGATGCATCGGTTCCTCGATGACTCAATGCGAAGTATCAGTCTCTTCCAGCGTAAGTTATCAGGCTGCTGGGTATCTAATAATTCACGACACAATAATGCACCAGAAAATACGATAGAGAATATTTATCTAAAACGTGCTAATCTTCATAGAAAATGATCATTGTGGTATGTTCATATGTGCAGAAACATTGCATTTATTCGTATTTACGAACATAGGATCATACATTAAACTGCGTTAATTAATCACATTAGATGTCGTTTACTGGTCTTGTTACATTACATTACAATACATTGCATCATTAATTATATATAAATATATATACATATACATATATATATATATATATATATATTTATACACACACGTGCATACACGTATAATAACTACGATGAAATGGCACGTACACCTGATACATAATGTTTAACAATTTTCTCCATTTCACCCTCCTATAATTATTTGAACATTTACTTCGTACGCATGCGCACGCCGGTAAACAAGCGATCAACAGATTAAAGGGCTTAAATCTGATAAGAATTTATTCAAAAGATTTACACTCCTACTTTACATTTTTTTATAGTAAATTTTTGTTCGTAGGCGGTTCTCCGGTGAAAAGTAATCATTATTTTTTTACAGGTTATTCGTCTAAATATAATTCAAGAAAACGAACATTTTTTTCCCCCGTGAAACCTGTCTGAATACCTATCCCTATCTTTAATGTCATTTAACTTGTTAGCAGAACTTTCTTCCGAGGAAATGTGAACGTCCTTCATTTCCATCGTACAGAATGATGTAAATTAAAATTGATCGAGCAACGTCAACAACCAATTAAGTGGAACGTTAATGATGGAGATTAAACGACCGGAGAAGTGCAAATACATTTTCAGATCGAAGCTTTTGATATTGTCGGTGTGAGTGTCATACTGTCGAATATTTTCGTTTTGCATAGTTGGAATGCAAGGTCGTTTCGCCTCGCCTCGTCTCGTCCACCATGCCTCACCTCGGTTCACCATGCCTCACCCCGCCTCACCTCGCCTCACCATGCCGCACCTCGCTGTACAACTTTCACTTTTCACTCCCGTCCAGTGTCAACGGGTCGGAATTGTTCTCGCGATATTCGTGAAACTATTAAATAATTCGTGATCTTTCTTATCATGTCTTATTTATAGGCTATCATAGGAACCGGCGATAAGAGGCACGGAGACTTAAGGGGTTGCAGCCTCGACGTCCTCGATCGAGTTGCAAAAAGCGAGTAAAAACCATGATCTGTCAGGATCAGCAACGCACGATCGTGGGAGCAAAATATGCTGGAAAGGAGAAGGAGTATCGACAAAGAGGCTGGAAGGGCGAGAGGGGCTGATAAGAGAAATCGTATCAACGTGCTACGTGGAATCGTGAAAGTGATGTTACCCCGCTCTACCTATGAGTTGGGATAGGTTACCAGCTCTGACAAGATACCTGTTGCACGACGCCTTTCGAACGCATTCTTACAACGCTGACACTTATCGCGAAATTTGTTGATAGCGTTCGCGATTAAACGTCCTCGGAAACGCGTCGTCTCAGTTGTCAAATTGAAAAACGAGCGCGAAACATGGAAGCCTTGCGGAACGATCTCGCCGCATACGGCCAAGAACATCTGTTACAATTCTGGGATCAACTGTCGGAGGAGGATGAGAAAATCCAGCTGCTGCAGGACATAACAGAGTTGAATCTTGCAGAAGTGACTTCGTATTATAAAAGAGCTGTGCATAATTCTTCTTCTGTGAATAGAGGTACATTGGACGACAAGGTATCCCCTATTCCTACGGAGATCGTCAAGTCCATTAAGAAAACGGATAAAGAACAGTTGAGAAAGTACGAGAAATTAGGCCTGCAAGAAATTGCGAATGGTAAGGTAGCTGTGCTGCTGATGGCTGGTGGTCAAGGAACCAGATTAGGAGTTTCTTACCCTAAAGGGATGTATGATGTTGGATTACCTTCTGGTAAGACCCTCTTTCAATTGCAAGCGGAGAGAATAATATGTTTGCAAAATCTGGCCGAAGCAAAATGTGGGAAACGAGGAGAGATTACTTGGTATGTATACAGTTATATGCATGCACACTTGTTTATTCCGAGTAAACTAATAATTCTTTCCTTTTGTCAGGTATATACTGACTAGCCGAGCAACTCATCATACCACTCTTGATTTCTTACGTAAACATAATTATTTTAACTTAAAGGAGGAAAATGTGAGAGCCTTTGAGCAAGGTATGATGCCATGTTTCACCTTGGATGGAAAAATCATTTTAGACGAAAAACACCAAATCTCTAAAGCACCAGATGGTAATGGAGGATTGTATCATGCTATTAAAGTGCAGGGGATATTGAATGATATGATCAAACGTGGAATACGCAGTGTTCATGTTCATTCGGTAGATAACATACTGATAAAAGTAGCAGATCCCATTTTCTTAGGATACTGCTTATCATCATCTACAGATTGTGGAGTCAAGGTGATAGAAAAATCATCACCAAGCGAACCAGTAGGAGTTGTGTGCAAAGTATGGCTATAGACATTATAATTTCTTATGAAGTAACATCAATGAAAATGTAAAGCATGATATTATTTTTGTTATTACAGGTAGATGATACTTATCAGGTCGTTGAGTACAGTGAAATTTCAAAAGAAACAGCTGATTTACGCGACGACAATGGAGAATTGGTTTATAATGCTGCAAACATATGTAACCACTATTTTACTGTAGACTTTCTATCTTCAATTAGTAATAACTATGAAAAGGAAATGCAACTACATATCGCTAAAAAAAAAATCCCATACATAGATGCAAATGGGCAAAAACAAATTCCTACATCTCCGAATGGTATTAAAATAGAGAAATTTGTTTTTGATGTATTTAAATTTGCAAAACAATTTGCAGTTTGGGAAGGAATTCGTGAAGAAGACTTTAGTCCTCTTAAGAATGATGATTCCATTGGTCAAGATTGTCCAAGTAGTGCACGTAAGGATGTACTTAAACTTCATAAAAAATGGTTATTGAATGCTGGAGCAATAAGTGTAATAAATGATGTAGAAGTGTCCCCTTTATTATCATATGCAGGAGAAAACTTAAGTCACGTGCAAGGTCAATCATTTCAAGGGCCTCAAGTCATATCCTGAAACAATACAACTAAATGTTGTTCACCATTTTTATAGCAATGAAATAACAATGTATCGTCGCATATAGTAACAAGTTTATAATCCATTACATAGACATATTCTGTAGTTTTCTGTGATGTAAGAGTAAATCTTAGATTTTATAAATTTTGTATAGTTCCATGAAAATTTGATAACTTTAGCATGGCAGAACATTAGAATAAAATACATGTATATATTTTCATAAAATAAATTAGTAATTTAAAGTTTAAGATAAATTGATCATAATACTTTTAATTGTATAAATAAATAATAAATATTTATACATGAATGTAATAAAAGTATGAAAAAATTCATGTTCCAATAATATACTTTATTTCAATTTAATATTTTTTAACATTCTATCAATATTACCGTTTATATTGGTATCTAGAAATTTAATTCCGTTCAGTGAAACGTCCCACTGTCCGGTTTGTCTATAGAATTCATCAATATAGATAACCTAAAAAATTCTATCTTGCATGCGTCTTTTACCGCATTGCCGACTTCTTTCTTATTGTTCGTTTAAGCAATTGATTATTAAAAAATTTAATTGGCTTGTTAGTTCCTTAAAGCTAAGGTTAGAGTTCAGTAAACGTACATATGAGTATTATTAAATTATTATAAGTGAGTGAACAATTGCATATTGTGATCGTTGATATTCCCTCATTTATGATAAACAACTATATATAATAGTGCTAATGTTGTGTAATATCGTTAATACTTTAGAAATGTGTGTGAATTAGAAATTAAAAAGATTCAGAGAGGTCAAAGAAGAAGAAGAGAAAAAAATAGATTTCAAAATGAACAACAACAGGAGGTTAGTCTTTCAATTATTGAGACTGTACTCTTCTAAATCTTTTCCCAAAAATACTGGCGTTCGAGGAAGATTTACATTTGAAAAAACGATGCAAGAGACAGAAAATGATATTGAAGAATTTAATCCCGATGATATGGATGCATACGAATCTGACTTCATGAATGTTGGTAAATCATACACAATGCATCAAAGGTACATTTTAAAAAGTTATGAAAAGTATTTTATATTTCATATTCATATTTAATTTGTTTTATTTTCTTAATCATTTTTATTAATAAATATTTCTATTTTTTGTTAGGGAAATGAAAAAATCTAAAGAAAGACTAAAGCAACGCATTGTGAAAAGTAAATATTTTAAAGAGGAAGAACCAAGGTTTCTGACATTTACAGAAAAGGATCAAATACAAAAATTGCATGCTAGTAATCCCGAAGAATGGACACCAGAGAGGCTCAGCGAAAGCTTTCCAGCTTTACCTGAAGCAATAAGACGTGTTTTAAGGTCCAAATGGACACCTAAATCAGTAGATAAGATTATTAAATATGATAGTGTAGTTATTGAAAATTGGAAGAACTTAAAAACTGGCAAATTAGTAGTAAATCCTATGTTGCATGAACATTTAATGAAATTTAAAAATAGAAAAATTACTTTATGTAGTAGAGAAACATTGAGTGAGTTTATACCTCCAAAAATGAAATTTCCAAAACCAAAAAGTACATTGTTTTCAAACATTGTACAAGGATATATAGATGAAAAACAGCCTGTTTGTGATCAGAAAGTAATTCCTTCAAAAGATAAAGTGAATGAAAATGGAGGGCTACAGAGTACCATAGAGAATAATAATGTAGAAAAGTCTATACAGTCTGTAAACAACTCTAGCATTATACAAAATAATAAGTATAAATTGACTGCAAGCAATAAAGTATTAACTCATAATGAATTTATGAAAGATCAATTAAAGCAATTATATAACACATCCCCGGAAGTAGGCATAACATTATTGCAGACGTATAGACAGTATGTAGAATCAAAAAGCACAGAAACAGCGAATTCTAATGCACTAAGCAACGCTACGGAAAAAATAAATGAAAGGAATAATACAGTTTCACCAAGAAGCACAGTGACTACAGACTCTAATGTACTCAGCAACACTGTAGAAGAAATAAATGAAAAGGACAATACAGTTTCACCAAGAGATACATCAACTGAAAATGTACTAGTAGTTAGAAAGAAAGATACCGAGTCAAAAGTAACAAGTGCTCTAAATATGGAACATGATAGCAGTTTGGATACTTTTATAAAAGAAAGAAGGATGTGTATAGATGTAAAAAATGAATATATAAAACCTATAAAAATTCCAAAAAATGTGTGGAAGCATGGTATGACATACAGAGTAAAGGATTGCTACTACGATTATGATGGGGAATTCCTCTACAGAGTACCGGAATTATTAACTTAAACGATATTTCAAAGTTACCATTACTTTCAATTTATCGGAATTGCACAGCGTTTTGAATGTCTTTGTATTTTTAATTATATATGTAAAGTTCTTTATTTAGTAAATAAATGAATATATTCTTTAATTAATTTATATCAGTTTATTGTACTAATTTCTATGTATAAAGACTAGAAAAATCTAATGCTTCTGTGTAGTGTGTTTCAATTTTTGTCGACAGATGTCCTTCCTAAAGTAGCAGCAATTTTATGAAGATTTTTGCTGCCGCCTCCGATAAATCAGTTGTAAAATGGTAAATGATTTCGATTGCTAACTGAACATTTGGTTGCTACTTTAGCGAGAACAAAAATTAAACATACTTGTTTACTATCTTCTTAGTCAAATTTGGATTCAGTATCTTTTTGCTTGTAAACCGATCATTTTGTACATGCTGTGTGAGGTTATATTTCTTTTTCACAACTTTCAGCTACAACATTATTTGTATTATTACATCATATAATTTGAATGTTCCGTAGTTAATAAATTACAGTTTATTCTTTTTAAATTATTTTTTGGAAACATCGTCGAATTAAACAAATACATGCAAACATAGCATACTTCGGTTTGTTGGTGATAACTATGTGCAATTAGTTGTATTTTATACAGAATTTAATATTTGTTATGAATATGTCTTAATGAAAAAATAAACTAATAATTTACCTTTCACCCAGATCATTGTCTATTTTATTTGAATGATAAGATTTTGAGAACAGTAAATTGAAAAGTGTGTAACATATACATACTCGGATTGAATAAAAATACATGCTCATATAGCAATAATTTTTTCAGTTTCAGAGGTTTGCAATGTGTAGGGCTAGCCTTATCGGTGCCACACGTTCAGCACAATCTAAGAAAAAATTTGGTCATAGTTCTAATGATAAATTGTTTATATATAGTTACAATGGACTGCTACAGTCAAAGTTACCTCAGATCACAAATATGCAAGATCAGTCAGTAAGTTTCATTTTGTTGTCAAATGTATACTTATATATAATTAATAATAATTTATCTAGGTTCGATTATATTCTAATGCGCGAAGACCTGGATTTTTTGCTCGATTTGTTGAGAATATCAAACAGGAGATGCAAAAGAATAAGGAAATGAAGGAATCTTTAAAAAAATTTAGAGAGGAAGCAAAGAAACTTGAGCAATCAGATGCATTAAAATCAGCAAGGCAAAAATTTCAAGCAGTAGAATCTGAAGCCAACAAAGGTTCAGAAGTACTGAAAGAAACAATAGATTCTTTCAAAAGAAAGGTACGAGTTAAATTACTTTTGCATTATATATGTACATGTTATTTAAATATTACTTGAATTTTTATGTTACTAGACACAAGAAGTTATTGAAGAAGCAAGTAAATCGGAATTAGGTAAAAAAGCTAAAGGAGCAGCCGAAACTATTACCGAGAAAGGTCAAGCTTTAGGAAAGACAAGTGCATTTCAAACAATATCACAAACAGCAGAAGCTGTGAGAGAAGAGCTGGATCATCAAGGAATGCATGGTGAGTTAGAATGACTTTACCTATTAAATATACGAACAAATGACACATCATTTTTATTTTAATAATAATTATAGGACGCGTTTATGTTCCACCCAAAAAGTTAAGGAAAAGGAAGGAAATTATCCAAGACCAAAATGATAAATGTATAACGCCGAATGAAGAAGCTATGGGAGTTGAATTACATAAAGACTCGAAATTTTATCAATCGTGGCAAAATTTTAAGGTATATATTTTAAAGTATTAAGTTTGAAATAATATAATAGTACTCTTATCAGATAATTATATTTTTTGAAGGATAACAATCCATATGTGCATAAAGTTTTGGATTGGAAGATAAAGTATGAAGAATCAGATAATCCTGTTATTCGTGCTTCCAGACTATTGACAGATAAAGTTACAGATGTAGTTAGTGACTTATTTCAAAAGTCAGAAATTTCTGAAGCATTAACAGAAATTTGTAAATTGGATCCAAATTTCGACAGAATGCAATTTTTAAAAGATTGCGAGACTGACATTATACCAAATATCCTCGAAGCTATGGTGCGAGGAGATCTTGAAATTTTAAAAGACTGGTGCCATGAAGCCCCATATAATGCAATAGTACAGCCATTAAAGCAGGCACAAAAATTAGGATGCACCGTAGACAGTAAAATTTTAGGTATGATGTTTATTTCTTGAAGTTCCTTCCTTCCTTACCTTTTTAATGTTGTATTTATATATTTAAAAAAATGTGTTTAATTTCAGATATAAATAACATAGAGTTAGTAAGGGGTAAAGTAATGGAACAGGGACCAGTTTTATGGATTTGCTTTCAAAGCCAACAAACTGTGTGTATAAGAGATTCTCAGAACAAAGTTGTAAAAGGTGATCCCGAGAAAGTAATGCGTGTTATTTATAATTTCGTATTGTGTCGCGATCCTACAGAACTTAATCCGAAAGCTGCATGGCGTTTACTTGATATTAGTCTTATTAGTTCAGACGAATTTTTATAGTGTACAAATTACACATAGACCTAGTTAAAAATCAATATGTGACTGGAAAACAAGTGAAAATTGTCACATATTTCTTTCCCGGATTAAGTTTAATTTTCACGAGACTATTTAGAATTAACAATATACATGCTAATCCGTTAGTGATGAATATTGTTTTTTTTTTTATATAATTTTATTGGAAGATCTCGCTAGACAAATTTTATGAAAAAGAGAAATCTGCAAATTGGTTAAAACGGTATGTACAAAAAGAAATAAAAGTAACTTATATCATAGGAATGTACTGAAAAAGCAACAAATTTACTGCTTGTTTAGCATATTTAAATAATATTTTCATTAGTAGCTGTCTCACAAAATATACATGGTTATTTATGACGAATGCCAGGATTCTATTAACTTCTGCATATTGAAACAACTATCCGAACAATTGTAGTTTATGTTATATGCAGTCTGGTGTTGTGTAATTATTGTAAATACTGAAAATTTCAGTATAATTCTTTCTGTACATATTCATATCTTGATATTAAAATGTTAAGGAATAAACTATATAATAATTTCATTACTAATTTTTCAAACTAGTTATAATGCTACATTGTACAGTATTTAGTTTAACAAAACTATCAATTATTTAAACAAAATTGTAATATATACCCATAAAATCATGTTTTTTAACTGCAATAAACAATGATAATATAAAACTCTAAATGCAAGAAAGTCAAATTTTTTTTTCTCCCTTCATTAGACCTAGATATAAACATTTTGAAGCTAATTTCAGAATAGAAGGTATAAAATAATTCCGTGACATTCAGTTCCTCTGAAATATAAATAAAATCCGAAGTGAGACGTAACCGTATTATGATAATATCTTCCAAAAAATGATTATAAATCATTACGTTTCTCGTTCGAATAAAAATCTTTATATTTACGATAAAGATTTTAATTCGTGAAATAGTAGTCTAGAAATACCGTTCTATGTGATTAGTAGAAAAAAAAAGGTTTCCTTTCAATTCAGAATAGAAAAATAGTATTATTTCATTATATATTTATTTCGATGAAAATCATTCGAAATCATCGATATCGGATCATTAGAAATTTCGACCAGTAAAATCAACGAAAAGCACGGAACCTGATACGTCAAAATTTTTTGTTGACCACAAGCTTAAGGCCGCCATGATACATGTTTGCGCGCCGCAACGCCGCTACGCGACGGAAGAGAAACGTCTGGATTAAAACCGTGGCTGTTGCACGAGAAAGTCAGTAACGCGTTTCACAGGGAATATTCGATTCGTACTCGTAATTTTCGGTGATTGGAGTAAACGATTGTGGAAAGACTCGTCTGAACGATAATTTTTGGTGTATTTGCGAATACTCGAACAGCAGTCCGATCCGTTCGGTTTCGGGAACACGTAACTGGTTGTTTCTTCAAAAAACATGGCTGAATATCGTTTCGACGGTGTGGTGAAACTGTGTGTACAGAATTATTAAAACGACATCTTACTATTTCGAGCACGTTAAATCGCCGGCAGAATGACGTCGATACATTTCGCCGTGCACCCATTACCTGGAACGGATGACCAGCTGCATGATAGGTATAGAGAACGTGTTCGTTATTGGTTTCTCATTAATGTATCATTTCAGCACGTCTATGGTTCGTCCTCTTCGCAGCTTATTGAAACGATCCTTCCCGTCGGTTGTTCTTTAAATGTAGGCCGTGCTCGTTTCCCTCGTCCCATGATCCCCCTATTTCCATTTTATCCATTTTACCCCGATACTCGTCGAAGTCGATGCCGATGTTTGTCAACGAATGCAGTTTAATCATTTTCCGTGCACCATACTCGAAACCGTAGGAAAAACGTTTGTTGTTGTATTATCGCCGTTTCCTCGAATTAACCGTCCTCGTATGAACGCACGGTCTACGTAATTCGTCATCGAACTCGAACCTTCGGTAATTCGTCGCTTTGTTGATCGAAACGAACATTTCCGTGGACGGGTTTTCGTTGTCAGGAGGAAAAGCATTTTCCTCGCAGCTCGGCAATGCTCGTCGTGTCTGTAGGTTACGGGGAAAAATATGATTCTCTTTTGGACTGCGATCGGACACGCTCGGTCGCCGCGGGGGTTCTGTGAAAAATTCATTGTAATTTCGCTGTTTAATTATTAGTAAATTATTTCACTTTTTTTTTTCATCGCGCGATTTAATTTCTTTTGAGTTTTTCTGCGTTATGCTTTTTACGTTTCCCCTTGATACGATTATATCACACGGAATATATTTATATGCGTATTACATGTATTTATCAACATTAAATTTTGGACATACCATTGCCCAAATAATTTTTAATAGTTAGTAATTTTATCTGAGAATAAATTTATATTAATCTTATTCAGAAGCTTGAAGCTGATTTTTAATATATTTTATTCTAAGAATAACCATTATGATTATTGTAATATTTATTTTCATTTTGATTAATTATGATAATTTTCTATTGTTAACCGAGTTCAAATGTATGGTGTTTTTCGTTATATAATGTACAATTTATAAAGTCATGCACCTCGAATTATAACGTACAATCATATTTATACATTGGATTCATCGACTATACATATAAGTTTCTATTGCTTTCGTGTCGAGTTTATCGTATATTTATTAAATGTTTCTATGAGAGTTTGTAAGAGGATCAAATCATTTTATAGGTTAAAGGAAGTAGGAGAGAAGATTAACAGATATGGATTTGCAACATTACCGGCATTTAGTGGGCTAAAGATTGCAGTAAAACATATTGTGGTTGGACCAACACATATTGCCCTTCTTACGGACGATTACAAAGTTTGCAGAGTTGCATTTACAGTATTGTCGGACAGATTGGATTTAAGTAAAAATGAACCAAATAGAAAGTAAGAATGATCAAAGAGAACTTTATCTGAGGATAGCTGTTAAATAGAAAATGCCTGAAATGTATATATCCTCTCGTTATAGTACAAACAAAAATCATGTCGGAAATTCAAATTCTGCACCAAATGGTGGGGGAAGTAGCGGAAGTGGAGGCAGAGGGATGTCTAGAACGCGTGCAAGAATTATGCGTGGCAGTTCACGAGGCGGTAGTAGCGGAGGAGGTAGTAGCGGGGGTAGGATAGGACCGCCAGGTGTAATTATGGGTGGAGGAAGCGGCAGCAGTTCACGTCCCATTGCACCAGTACCTGCACCATTTGTGCCAGAAGATCTTATATCACAGGCTCAAGTGGTACTACAAGGAAAAAGTCGCAATCTTATTATTAGAGAATTGCAGGTTTGTTTTAATATTATACGTACATACACGTTCATAGCACGAATGTGGATCTGTCAAGTCTAATTTCAAAATATTCGCACAGCGTACAAATTTAGATGTAAACTTAGCGGTAAATAATTTACTATCACGGGACGACGAAGAAGGCGATGATGCAGAAGATGCAGCGGATACCTATGTCCCAGAGGATCTCATATCTTTGTTAGATGGTGGGTTTAGCAATGAACATTCTGTTATAATCGATGCAGATTCTATGTTTTCTGAAGATGTGTTTGGATATACAGGAATGAGAAGGTAAGTTCTTTATATTAGTTCCCAGATTAACTGGTGGAAAAAAAAAAAACAAAACAAAACGATCTTTAAATACAATCCGTTTTTCTAGCCGTGGAAGTTCTTCGCGTAGAATAGGCAATGACAGAGAAGGTGATCGTGCATCGGAGCGAGACAGAGATCGAGATAGTTTCAGTAGATGGAGGGATCGGCAGTACTGCGGACCACGCCGTTGGTTGGAAACAGCTCTCAAAGACTCATGGGAGAAAGACTCTGGTAAACATTCTGATGCGATAATGTATTAATTTAATTTCGATATTATATAATATTCTATAAATATATTGATTGTATACTTTTTCCCGTAAATATAGATAACAAAAAGAAGGAATTAGCATCTCAAAGTCCGTTATGGATATCCGAAGAATTGGAATGGTGGCATGAACGCAGTACCAATCCTGCTCCGCGTTTCGTACAAATCGCCTCACTTTACAGTGAATTAGTCGCTGTTTCTGCTGGAGGTCATTTGTATCAATGGAAGTGGTCTGAGCCTGAACCATACAAACATCCAGAGGTATTTGTTATCGAAATAGATACACACTTTCAATTAATTTCTTTTATAAAAACAAATAAATGACAGCAGAAAAATGGTAATTTTAGAATCCAAACATACACCATCCGAAAGCTCCGTGGCTAGCTATAACATCAGAAAAAATAGTCAATATATCGGCGACAGCAATTCGTTGTTCAATTAGCACTGAAAGCGGCAAAGTCGCCACTTGGCTCGACGAACTTCTGGGACATGTTGCTTCTCGTCTTGAACATCCAGCTCAAAGATTTACTGAATTCACATTAGATAAGATAGTGTCTCTCCATACTTGTGCCCTGTACACTGTTGCTAAATTGGAAAGCGGGACATTGTACTGGTGGTTAGTAAAAATCTTTATTACGTAACGTGGATATATATATATATATATATATATATATATATATATATATATATATATATGTGTATATATTTAAGACGAAGGAAACTTAAGTAATTATAAATCTGCTTGCACAGGGGAGTTCTACCATTCGCTCAGCGCAAAAAGTTATGGGAAAAGTACAAGGCTAAATCGCGCAAACACAGACCATCAACGGCATCTTCAAACGATATTAGTTACGGCACACACGTTTGTATGAAAAATAGCCCTATATATCAACCAGGAGCAATAGGTCAGTTAAGACGTTCAGAAAGTTCAAACGCTTGTGTAACATTACGGGGCACTGATTACGTTATATTTATTGTTTAGGATTTACAATTGCTAACGGAGTCCCAAAAGTAGGACAATTATTAGCAGCTGCTTGGAATTTAGATTCGACTTGCAGATTCAAAGTGCTACCAGCTGGATCTCACTTGCCTAATGCTAATGCGGACAAACGCGAAGCAAGTGGAAACAGCGGAACGGGTACTATTACTAAGACAAATCATAAAGAAACTGCAGATCGTCTTGATATGCCTCCACCACCTTCACCAGCTTCGAGCACATGTAGTGATACTGGTAGCATTACAACAAGTCACAGTAAGAACTTGTCATAATTTATTTACATTGATTTGCTTACAATTCACGTACCGTTTTAGTTCAGGCTTTAATAAAGTGACGATTCCATTTGGAATATTTAACGGTAGAATATTAAGAGAGACTTTCAAACGAACATCGATTAATCGTAACACGTGCGCTTCTTTTGATTCCGCAGAGAGGCAAAAACGAGTTGCACCTCGAAGCGACGGAGAGTCGTCGGAACGAAAAGACGAAGAAGAATGGCAATTGAAGGATGTTGTTTTTGTAGAAGACGTCAAGATTGTTCCTATTGGTACGTTGCATTATTGGTCCAGTGAACGAGTAATACCTTTCCCGATGATTTACATTACGACACATTTATATCATTTGGTTTCATCTGCAGGCAAAGTTATAAAAGTGGACGGTTACTATGTTGCTGTGAAATTCTTTTCCAAAGACTCGAAGGATAAAGAGAAGGAAATTAAGGAAAAGGATTTCAGCACATCAGATTTTAAAGATCTTACAGCGGAAGAATCAATTAAATTATTAGCTGATTGTAGATTGTTGAGAAAAGACGAGTTGCAGGTAAATTAAACGGCGATCGAACAATCTTAAATGACAGCGATTATATATTGCATTTTAACATAAAAACCATGTGTCTAGGTAATTAAGTCATCTATGAATCCAAGAGCTCCGGATTGTTTCCAGCGAACTCCCAGAAGAGTAAATATAGTTGAAGGATCAGTTGATAATATTTTAACCATCGCGACAGATGGACAAGGTGAAATTTTAGCAGTGAATACATACATGCATGTTACGCGTGCCAATCCGCGTTCCTCTCTAATGTTTGATTACTCGTAGGTATCCACGCAATTGTGAAAAACGGAAACAAGCTGAGTTACGTGGTGTATAATTTGAGTACTAGAAGACATGTACAAGATTGCTATATTCCATCGGATGTGTCGTGCTTTTTGGGCTTACAACCTCAAAATATTAGTCTTACAAGTGCAGGAGAGGTACACGCTCATAATTTTTCCATTAAATATACCTTATATGCTGCTCTGTAGTATCAGACAATTACAATTGACTCTGTTGATGTTACAGAATATCGAATGCTCTATGATACTTAGGGATGGAAATAATACAATTTATCCGTTAGTGAAAGATTGTGCTGGTGCTATCCGTGATCCACACTGTTTAGATTTAGTTCCAGTAATTTGTATCGGCGCTTCGACCATTCCTATACCAAATTGTTCGAATTCCACCAACATGAAAAATCAAGTCGCTGTTGTCGCATTAGCGTTTGATAACCTTTTACTTATGCCGCGTATATTAAGGTGTGACTACGACAGCGTGAAACAGGTGTTTTGTAATCTGGAACAAGACCACAGTAAGTATGATTACATACTTTCGCGCAATTGAATAAATAAAGTCTCTCTACGTAACTACATCTAATCTTTATTTTTATTTCTTCTTTCTTAAGAAAACAATGCTGCACAAATTCAGGCAATATTAACCGAACGTTGTGATGGCAACCGGAATATCTTGCATGCCTGTATCAGTATGTGTTCACCAACTTCTAACAAAGAAAATGATCAAGGTATTGGAATTAGTGTTTCAATAGTGAATGTAATCACAGTACGAGTTGTAGTATGCGCAAACTTATCTTTTCTTATTTGGAAGGTATCGAACGTGAATTGGTCACGAATACAGTTGACGGTGCGTCCGCACCAATCGAGGAACCAATACCAACGCTAAGTTGGCCACCGGAAGCATTTGACAACACATCAGGGGAAGAGGATAGTTTACTTAGCATTGGCGCTGCCAGTATATCCATGATGAATAAATCAGGTAAAAGAAAATATCGAATGTATGCCGATCCCTTCGGTTGACTTTCTGATGCCTCTTAATCGCAGTGTAATTATATAAATATGTTTGTATTAATAGGTGTCGGAACTACGTCCAATAACACTTACATAATAGATTCTGTTGAAAGAAGGAACAACGCGCTGCTCATACTAAAGTACATGTGCGAAAGCAACGTATTGGTTCCTCACCTGAAAGAGTTACTTATGGCAAAGTAATTATTCCAAAGAGTATAATTTCTCAAATGAATTTAACGAATTGCCACTTGTACACGGCACGAACAAACTATTTTTAATATTCACGTTAACAGGGATGCCCAGGGCCAGACACCGCTGATGCTCGCCGTTTCGGTTCGCGCGTATCACGCGGCTCTTATCTTGTTAGACACCATTCAAAGAGTCGGCAAAGATCAGAAGGAATGTTTAGCCATGATACTACACCCAGACGCGAATCCGGATTTATCACCTTTGTTCGTTACCTGCTGCAACGACACCTGCAGCTTCACTTGGACTGGAACGCAACACATTGACCAGGTCCTTCATATTTAAATAATGTTGTATTGTGCGTACGTGTGTGTGTGCGCGCGCGCGCGTATGTGTGCGTGTGCGTGAACACGCGATTAACCGAAGTTCATTTTCTGTTTTTTCTTTTTTAGAACATCTATGAATGTAGAACGTGTGGTTTGACTGACTCGCTATGTTGTTGCACGGAATGTGCTCGTGTTTGCCACCGAGGACATGATTGCAAAATGAAAATAACGTCCCCCACAGCTTATTGTGATTGTTGGGAGAAATGTAAATGCCGTGCTCTAATCGCGGGACACCAGAGTGCTCGCTACCAGCTATTGTGTCGCCTTGTAGTTAATACCGATCTCGCGACGAAACTAAACTCACGGTAAAGGAACAAGTAATCAAATATCAAACTTAACGGGAGTTGAAAAGTTCGAGTCTGTCGCGAAAATCTGTATCCTACCGTGTGTACAGGATCGATCCGAGGAAAAGAAAGATGCGTTCCGATCGAACTTTTCCGTTTCCGTTCGCGATTCCCGCGAGAGCGAAGAAACTTAGTAAATCGTGTTTTTCATTTCACAGCGGAGAGAGCATTCTGCTGTTCTTGGTTCAAACCGTCGGCAGACAGATGATGGAACAAAGACAGTGCCGATCCGCGCTCAGACAGCGATCAACATCTGCCAGTCGTAAAGGAACCTCTTCCGACGGTATACTTTGATACGATCGATCATTTTAATTAGGCGACGTTTTCCACGGTACTTAGAAGTATAAATCTGTTGGTAGGTGTGGACGCGGATTCCGACATGCCGGACCACGATTTGGAGCCTCCACGTTTCAGTCGTAGAGCTTTAGAAAGATTGCTCAACGACTGGCCGGCAGTGCAATGCATGATCATGTCAGGAGTCTCCACAAACGGAAACGATCAGCTGTTCGGAGACCAGGGGCAACTGTGTCGCCAGAGCGGCACCGCGTTACTCGACAAGTTTACTCATTCGCTTTTAGTTAAATGCAATGCGGAAGTAAGGAAAACTATTCTTCGTCTGCCGGCCGATAAATAACGGCCAGCACTCGGTGTTCACGTATGAAATAATTATTCCAGATGCTCGATACTCTTCTCACGACTTTGATCCGAGAACTGCACAACGAGGCTGTGCCGGGTCGCCAAGAAGAAGCGAACAACGTCGCACGCCGGTTCGTCCGGTCCGTGGCTCGAATATTTGTCATCTTTACAATTGAAATGGCTCCGGCAACGAAGAGGAGAAAGTGCGTGGAAAATCCGTGATCTCGTTACGAGTTACTATATCTCTTAGCGTGCGATTGCCCGTTCTAAATGTTCTCCTCGATGATATGTTGCAGCACGACTCAAGCGTCACAGCCGTTGATGAAGTGTCGGAAAGTATTCAAAGCGCTGATCAAATTAGCCGTCGAAGAGCTGTGCGAGACGGCCGACTCTCTGATAGCCCCCGTGAGGTTAGGCGTGGCGCGACCAACGGCGCCGTTCACGCTGACCAATTCGGCGATCGAGGTGATCAACGGCTCCGAGGAACTGTTCTCCATAGAACCGTTGATACCTCAAAGCGGCGTCAGCTCCCAGGCTCTGGACGCCACGTTACAGACGCAGCAGGGTAACAACAATATAACCATCGCCAGAGACGTTTCCACCATGGACGAGACCGAAGGTGGCGATGGTACGACACACATGCCGTTTGTCAAGTTGCACACTGTGATTCCGACCTGGTTTGCTCAACCTGAAATAAATAACGTTTGTTTGTTGTCTGGACGATTGCCAATAGAAGGCCCCATGGATGTAGACGGCGACATAAGCGAACACGAGGAATCCGCTGGAGTCTCCGGAACGGTCGCCGGGCAACCGTTGGGTGAAATGGACAGCAATACCGGCGGCGTGGGCGAGGAACAGCCAGGCGACGGCGAATCGGACACGGAACTCGATCTCCTAGCGGAAGCGGAGACGGAGTCGGATTCGGACGACAATCATAGCAATCAGGATGCAGCTTCCGCTCAACGCAGCGTACAGACTGGCGCCACTGCTGGTTCCGACGGCGGAGTGGGATCGATTTTATTGTTCCCCGAGGACGAGTCCGGCGAATCCAGCCAGCAGGAGGATGACGAAAGCGAAGCCGGGGAAACCGACGAGCAGGATAACGAAGACTTTCAGATCGGTGACGAACAATTAGAGAGACGAAGGTAAACTTCCTTATGATACTTGTAATAAACCGGTGACTACGTGCACCTTTAAAGGCGTGCATGCGATGATATTGTAAGGAGTGTTTCTACGCGAATATGATATATAGCCCACGACTATGTCGTCGTCTCTTTAACACTAGAACCACCGACCAGAGTCGAATCGACTTTTTGATATTTCCATGAAAACTGTAGTGCGCTGTGCAGTTCGTTTGTTCGGTAATTTGTCAAAGCATCTCTGCAAAGCGCTTGCAACAATTGCAAAAGAGGAAACGAGGAACGACGAGTGATTTCGACCGATCCGGCAGTTCTAGCGTTGAACGCGCTCTGTGTTTGTCGCGTTGCAGTTAGGTATCGTCGCAACTCGAAACAGAACATTTCACGTAATCGACGCCTTATTTTAGTGGTTCATCCGGCCATTTACACCGTAATAATCTCGCGCCCGTCTCAATGCAATGGGCGATACGCAATCGCGAGACAAGCACTCGTGCGACAGGATTGCGGGTGGCGGGCGGCAGTAATCTCGTTTTCATTGACTCCGCGTCTTTAAGACGTACGACTGCGACATCCGCAGTCGCGGGCACGCAGGAGCCCATTATCATGGGCACCACCACAAGTTGTTTGGCGCGCGCATTTGGACTTGTTATTCGACAAATAGCTGACCTTTTAGTTATGATGCAGGATTACAAAACATTAGCGCCGTTTCTACCGCGGTTGATGGAAGTTACCTACCAGGACGCATTGAACTTACAGGTTTGCCGTTTGTTTAGTTCTGACTGGAATTCGCGGAACGCGAGTTACCGCCGGTCGGGCAACATCTGTAGCGTTAATCGAATCTCTATAACTTGCAGATGTATCTTGAAACGCATTTAAAGCCAACATGGGACTGGTTATTAACGGTGATGGACGCTACGGAAGCACAATTAAGATTCGGCGTATCCCTGACGCGTAGCGCAGACCCAACGCACCCGGAACACCCGTTGAATAACGCCCCGTCTCTGTCCGGAGCGAATTTTACTGGGCTACTGAACACCGCCGCTTTGTCTTTGACTTTACAGTCTAATGCAGGTCGGAATCAACGCAGTGGTATCGCTACCAGCAGCAATATCTCCACACCACAAGCTTCTACAAGACTCACCGTTGGTTTTGCAGGCGTTGGTGAACCTTCGAGAAGCAGTAGAGAACGCGAAGGTACGCGTTTGTTCTTTTTCCTAGACCGGGCACACCGTGTCCACCCGGTGATACGGGTAGAAATATAAATACTCCGCCATTGGCTGGCATCGCGTTTCAACAAACAGATCTCGAGAATCTCCGTTTAACGACCGGCAACGGCTGCTTACGGCGTACACGTGGGCAAAGTATTTCTATTTCCTCCCGAGTCATTCTGCGCGCGGTTCAACCGACTCTTTAGTTCTTCTTCTCGTATGCTTTCAATCGTCGGGATTTAAATCAGCGATTTAATTCACCGACTTAATTCAGCGATTTAATTCAGCGATTTCCAGCGACCGGCTCTCTCCCGTCCGGTTCTCCACCGCCTAATTCACGATAATTTCAGGTAGCGAAATACATCTGGCGCGACGTGAATTTTTGACCTATTGCTTGTCCTTGATGCGTGCCCACAATGGCGAACACAGAGACAGCTTGCCAGTGTTGGACGTTTCCTCCTTGAGACACGTAGCTTACGTGTTCGACGCGTTAGTGTATTACATGCGCTCGCTGTCGGAACCGATGTCGAGCCGCGGGGAAACGCACAAGGGCTCGTCCAACTATTCGGGTTGGAACGATCAGGTTCGTAGCATCGTTTTCGCTCTGCCGTCTCCATCTTGCCGCCGAGCGACGAGTGTGTTAAAGGAGTCGCGTGTCGCTGACGCGTTTCAGGACGAGAACGACAACGACGAAGGCGAAGAGTACAATTCTCCCGTGCCTACGGCGATGGAAACGGATTCCGTGGATTATCCGGACCTGCTTCAGGTTCCGATTTGCGGCACGGGGAATAACAGAGACAGCACACCGAAAGGAAGGAAACATCCGTTCTTGCAAAGATCGGACTCCACTTTGTGCTTGGGTTGCCCGCCCCTCGACCCGTTCGACACGGTGATGAGCGAGGCGTTGCCGTTAGCCGATCAGCCGCATTTGCTGCAACCCCACTCGAGACGCGAGGATCTGTTCGGCATTCCGAGGCAGCCGGCGACGAGCACGAGTCCCAATCAGTACCCCTTGGCGGGGTTGCCCACGAGGCTCGGCTTGTCCGCGCGTGGTTCCGATAATCAGAACACAGTTACGCCCACGCTCAGTCAGATTATTCAGGGCCCTGCCTCGTTCGCATCGATGGATGCGAGACGTAGCTCCGTCTCCGTCGGAGACTCGTCGGCCACCGCGAAATACACGGTAATGTCACCACGATATAGAAACCTTTGCGCGTAGGCTATCTATCTCCTTTTCCATTTGTTTGACGGTTGCACGGTTGCACGGTTGCACGGTTGCACGGTTGCACAGTGTTTTTCCCAATACGCGGCAAGTGTTGCAGTGGTAAATTGGGAAATGAAAATAGAGAATCTCCTGATCTGAACGTGACCGACGAAGCGTTCAGATACGCTTGTTCGGAGGAGTTTTCATTGTCGGTATTTCTAATGACAATTCGCGACTGCAGTACCTTCCACATACTAGGAAACACTCTGTCCAAACACAGGATCCGCTTGATCGCGTTTCACTTGTCAACGTATACGAATGTACGGTGACCTTGGTCAGGCTCGGTGTCAGCAGTGATCCGCCTGCAAAGGTCCTCCCTTCCCCGTACATTTGTGTATGATTGCACACGTGTATACGCGGATGACTTTGCTCATCCCGGTGGCATGTTCCAATTCCTTTATCGCAACCGCAAGTTGCAATAACGGAATTCCCTGTGTTATTCCGTGTTCGTTTTGTACAACTGTGTGTTTGCTTTGGCACGCGTTTCATTCTGTTAACGCAGTAAACTATAAGGTACTTTACACATTGTAGGAGAAGGCAAAATCGTTTAATCACACGAACGATAATCATTCGCTTGTCGCGGAACAAATCGATCGAGCCCCGATTATAGTTTCTACTAACAATCAGACCGACGAGGCAGCAGGAAGTACCAAAAATAATAAGGATCAGTGTAAAACGAATAGAAGTGTTATTGTTAGAGCTGGAACCGTTTCGGTAAATATATGCGACTTCAACTTGTTTTCTTGAGATATTAAGCGAACCAGGGAAAGAACAAATAAATGCATACGTAACAGAGAAGGGGAGGGATCTTAGAAGTGTTCCGCGAATGATGATACATTGAATCGCTCGCGCGACGACCACGCCTCCCCGTGGAATAACAATCCGATTTCTATTTCGAAGGAACCGAACACGAGTAAACCAGGCGCGCCGGAGGTATTGGTAGTGTCCACTGTTGAGACCCAGAATGTGGCCGAAGACGTCGACCCGGCCGGCTCGAGCCAAGAGATATCGGCTCACGAAACGGTCGAGACTAGCCCGGTGGAGAACGCGAGGGCCGTCTCCTCCATTGGCTCGAATATATCTCATAACATTCTGTTGGGACGTTGGAGGTTGTTGCTCGATTTGTTCGGACGCGTTTTCATGGAGGACGTTGGATTGGAAGTTGGCTCGGTTGTGTCCGAGCTGGGAGGTTTCCAGGTGAAAGAGGCCAAGTTTCGCAGAGACATGGAGAAACTGCGTAACTCCCAACAAAGAGACATCACTTTGTACAAAGTAATTTTGTTCGGTTTACACAACCTAATTACTGTTCGCGCGTTGACCGCCACGAGAATGTTTTACCATTTATTTATTTATCGCTTTCTTCGGTTACGCTCTGTTATTTAGTTACTCGTTTAGTTACTTAATTCGGATCATTTGGAAGCTCACAGGTGATGAGGTGTCACCGTGGCGGTCGACCTGTTAACGGACAACTAGAAAAGTGTGTTCACTACGGGCATCGTATTCTAAACACTTTTTTGCCTATTCAAGGTGGAACGAGATAGAACCCAGTTACTAGTACAAACGATGAAGGAATTAAACACGCAATATAATTTATTTAATAGGCGCGCCTCTAATACGCCGCCATTAGCAGTACACCGCGTTAAAGTGACGTTCATGGATGAACCTGGCGAAGGGTCTGGGGTTACGAGAGGTTTTTACACAGCGATCGCGGAGGTGTGTAACATCGTCAATTATGAAAATGCTTTCGTTGCTCATTCTCCCTTTTTCTTTTTCTTTTTCTTTTTCTTTTTCTTTTTCTTTTTTTCACTCTCCAAGCTATGAAATATTTCAAACAGTACTGTGCCCATAAGCCAAACTTGTTTTAGGTAACATTCAATTCGCAGTATTTACTGGTGCATTTTTAAACAAGATGCAACAACAAACACACACACACACACAAGTCCTTGTTTTTCCGATGTACTAACAGATATATCAATATATTTTAGGCGTTGCTCGCGAATGAGAAGCTACCCAATCTCGAAGCAGCACAAGTAGGATCAAAGTACACGCAATACAACGTTCTTCAGAAACTGAAAAACCGAGATCGTGATCGTGACTTGAGGCGACAAGTAAGAAAACTTGCTACGGTAACAAGTATAAAGGAAACGAACGATATAGTTTCTCTTTACTGGTCGTTCACTTTCTTATTCCAGAATCCTCGATCATCTGGAAAAAGTCGCGATACGCGTAGAGCATTGTCTTTCGAAGCTCGTTCTTTCCATCCATCCGGCTCCGTCGAGGGCAGCAGTAGCACCGGACCTGGTAGTTCGTCCTCCAATTCCCATCCGTTACCCGTTAGTCACCGAATTAACGAACATCTGACCATGCATCAACAAAAACTCGGAGACAGACTGTATCCAAAAGTAATTAACAACGCTTCATTATTTTGCCCCTCTCCCCCCCGCCCCCCGTGTCTGGTTACCGTAAATGTAGCGTAACATTTATGGAAAGGAATGTTTAATCAATTGATACCAATTTTGCTGCGTCCCGACAGGTTTACGCGTTACGACCCGCGTTGGCTGAGAAGATCACTGGTATGCTCTTGGAACTATCCCCCGCGCAATTGTTGATGTTGCTAGCTGCGGAGGACGCTCTGCAGCAAAAAGTCGAAGAAGCATTCGAACTGATCAGCCATAGTCAGGATTTAGCTGACGAAGCGTTGTTAGACCTGGACGTGTTCAGCCTGACGGCTCGATGTGGCACGAATAAGAAGAAAATTGAGAACAGCATCCTCGACGACACGGAGGATAACGCTCCGTTGTTCTACTCGCCAGGGAAAAGAGGCT
This sequence comes from Nomia melanderi, assembly GCF_051020985.1. Taxonomy (NCBI): domain Eukaryota; kingdom Metazoa; phylum Arthropoda; class Insecta; order Hymenoptera; family Halictidae; genus Nomia; species Nomia melanderi. The sequence continues at coordinate 326,397 of NC_135002.1, read as the reverse complement.
TCTACACGCCACGGCAAGGAAAGGCCAGCTACGAGCGTCTGAATGCGTTCAGAAACGTGGGCAGGTTGGTGGTCAAAACGAACGAGAACGTTTGCGATTGGTACACGTTAAACAATGGACTAACCAAATTCTCTCCCGTCTTAGACTTATAGGATTGTGTCTCCTACAAAACGAGCTGTGCCCTATATTTTTGAACCGCCACGTAATCAAATATATTTTGGGGAGGCCGATACGTTTCCATGACCTGGCGTTTTTCGATTCTGTAATTTACGAAAGCCTAAGACAGTTCGTCATCGATTCCGAGACCAAGGACAGCAACAGTTTGTTCTCCGCGCTGGATCTGACGTTCAGGTAATGTTCAACGAACACGAACGTATTTGTTCTACCGTGTTGCATCGAAATGTTTTCTGATCTGCCGCTGTCTCTTTAGCATTGACCTGTGCCCCGAGGAAGGCGGGGGATCGATCGAACTAATACCCAACGGCCGCGATATAGAAGTAACGGCCAGCAACGTTTACGATTATGTGAGAAAGTATGCCGAAGTTCGTATGATCAAAGTACAAGAGAAAGCATTACACGCGATGAAGGAAGGGGTGTTCGATGTTCTTCCGGAAGGAGCGTTCGACGGCTTAACGTCCGAAGATCTAAGGCTTCTCTTGAACGGAGTCGGCGACATTAACGTCTCCGTTCTTATATCGTATACCTCGTTCAATGACGAATCAGGAGAATCTGTGGATAGATTAGCCAAGTTCAAACGATGGTTGTGGTCCACCGTCGAAAAAATGTCGCACACGGAACGGCAGGATTTGGTAAGAATAATTTTCCCAGTCGTGTAATCCACCTATGTATTCATTTCGCGTTCGTTGTTTCGTGTAGGTGTATGTTCGTTCGAGCGTTGAAATAGGTTAAAAATATTTCAATATTTATTCACTTTTTGACAGGTATACTTTTGGACAGGATCACCAGCATTACCGGCAAGCGAAGACGGTTTCCAACCAATGCCGAGCGTGACATTACGGCCAGCAGATGATGCACATCTACCAACTGCAAATACATGTATTTCTCGACTATACGTTCCATTGTACAGCTCTCGCCACGTATTAAGACATAAACTATTAATTGCTATCAAGGCAAAGAATTTTGGATTTGTATAAATATATATGTGTATATATATATATATATATACACACACACGCGCGCACGCGCACACACACAGAGACACACAGCAGACAGACACACGCATACGTACGTACATAGTACACACACAGAAAGCACACATATCGTGTGTGTATATATCTATATACATATATATGTATCTATGTGTATATATGTATATACGCATATATACACGTATATATATATATATTTATATAAATATAATATGACCATGTTTGTGCGCAATAGCTCTAAAAAGAAATCACGCTATTGATAATGATATGAGAAGAAGAACATGTATGTTGTTAATTTTTTCCTTCCTAGAAAAATTTATAACATTTATAAATTTGTAAGGTGTAATTATGAACTCTGATTTCTCTGATTGAAAAAACGGTTTTCATCATGATAAGATTTTATGTTAACGTGTCATCATTAGTCTTTATAGCGATCGAATAAAACTTTCTCAAAAATCATAATAAAACGAGTTGTGATTAACACAGTAACCCCGACACAAACCACGAAGCAACGTTTCAAATTCATCAACGATCAACAGTATGGAATTCGAGTTTTTATTAGGAATTTTAAAAGAGTATTATATATATATATATATATATATATACCATTAAAAATTTCTTTTATTAGGCATGTTTAAGATGTAACATAAAAAGTTGACAGGAAATTGTAGATTTTTTTCAATGCACACCAGTAGTTGTAACTGTTTTCCTGTGTATCAGCATGTTATCAATTATAATATGCATCACTTCAAAAATCAGACTACAACTCGAGTACAGATTACAAAACACGAGGTTTGATGTTTAATAGTAATGAAAATACATAGTTTCATGTAAACAATTGCTTTTATGAATGAAAATGATAGTAAAATATCAACGTAAAATCACATGTAATCTAAAAGATGCGAAGGCATGTTTTTCAATTTGAAATCCTTTGTTGAACCGCCAATTTTAGTGACTGAATCTGTGAATAAGATTGGCCAAATGCGAAAGTAATAAGAAAAATAATCTAGGAATGTCTAGCTGCCTATTTCGTATTGTTATATACTTTCTTTTAACATGTTCAAAATCTTGAATCTATCATGAAACAATATCAACTCCGTTACTTATGCTGCTTAGTCTTGGCATGCATTCATTTATGTCCTTGTTTCTGTCTAGGATCGTAACAATACATATTTCCAAAATGATTATCATTTCGAAAAAAAAAAAAACTGAATTTACAGATTTAAATTATTATTTATATTTCCTAAACAGTAAACTGAAATAGTAAAAAATAATCTATTATCTTTAATTTACTTAAAAAAAAGTTACTAATGCTAATATGTATAATATAATAAATCTCATTGTTTATAAATTTCTAAAAATCGTAAAGTTATATACAATAATTATATTATCCATTATGTACTTGACAAAGTATTAATAGAAACTTATGTACAATGGTTACCTATTGACCATTTCCTGAACTGTTTTGGGGTAATTTTGCAGTTGATTGACTCAATTGAGCTAACGTTTCTGGAGTTGCATGAGCTTTTAGAATTGAATTTTCAGCTTCCAATTGATTGATGCGATCCATAAGCTCTGCTATTTTTTCCTTGAGTACTTCAACTTCTTCTCGTACAGCGAACATCAAATGACTCTTAACAAGATCCTAAAAAGCGATCCCTTGTTAAATGCAACATTATTATCCATTATCTTCCATGAATTATTCTTCCTAGGAAAGAGTGCTTACCATAGCCTGCTCAATCTTATTATCAATTGCTACAGCACTAGTCCCCGACATACTGTAGTAAAAATAGCGTTACAACTTGTTTTTACAGGGAACATGCAGAGTTTTATTTAAATTAACCAAACACAATGTACCTTTCATTATCTTCGAGGGTGTGATGTTCATCACTGCCTTGTGTAACTTCGGTTAAAGACTCTAGAAGTGCGGTATCAGCTGACTGAGTTGTGGATGCAGCTACTATGCCTGAAATGGAGTCCTGCTCCGGGTCAGATTGATGAAACGTCATGTTTCCTTGTTGCATACCACTTACAACATTTTGGCAACTAGCCGACACTTGCGCCATTTGCACTTGAGCATTACTACCAGAAGTTTGGGGTTGCATTTGAGACGGAGGTATGACTTGAGATTGTACCGGTGCTCCAGGAGCATGTATAGTCGAGGAAGTTTGCTGCGCACCTGTCTGAGGAACTTTATGAATATTTTGGATGCCCTGCATTCCTTGTATGGCAGTCAATGATTCAGAAATTTGTGTTATCGGTTTTTGGGTTTGAAGCGGCTGTGGAGGCTGTTGTTGCTGCTGCTGCTGCTGCTGCTGTTGCTGTTGTTGTTGTTGTTGCTGTTGCTGTTGCTGCTGCTGCTGCTGCTGTTGTTGAGTAGGAGGGAGCTGTTGTTGCTGTTGCTGTTGTTGAGGAGGAGGAGCATGTTGTTGCTGTTGTTGTTGCGTAACCAGAATGCTTGTCGCCTGAGACGTTGGAACCGGTGGTTGCTGAACAGATGGCGGACAAACTGTCTGAACTGGTAATGATTGATTCTGCGTACTCACTGTCACATATGCATCTTCTTTAGAATGAGGTATACTTTGCTGAGCTGTCACATTATTATTACCAGTCTGTGTTATAATTGGAATAGAACCTTGGGGCATACTTTGAGGTTGAGTTAAATTACTTGGGTGGGTGGGTTGTAGATTGGAAGGTAATGTAGAGCCTTGTCCTCCCTGTTGCTGTTGTTGCTGCTGTTGCGGTTGAGATGCTAACTGTTGGGTCGAAGATTGGAAATACGGGGGAATTTGCGATGGGGCTTGAACCTTTTGTTGAGTTTGAACTTGCGTCGGATTATGCTGTGCATTGGGAGGAATCGAATTGCTTACTGCATAATTAGCATTTGAGACAGTCGCAGGATTACTCGGTACACCAATTGATGTATGCACATCTTGATGAGCAGATACTTGTCCATTCGCGTCTATACCTATGCCTTTATCTTCGGATATAACAGATTGCTTAGACGAATCCGGTATCACGATCCCGCTATCCGTTACTCCGTAAGATATGCACACTTCGTTCGGATCCGACACTTTAGGGGTACCAATCGCGGTTGGCTGATTGACCGACGTGTGATCCAAATAATCCATGCACGTCCATCTTCCCCTCTTAAAAGGCTCGGTACTTTCAATTTTAACCACTTTAAACCGCTCATTTCTACCATGCGAATGTACTTCGCGCAGGTCGGCGTCCTGTTTCGCATTACTTGACAGTAAGTTGATAATATTGTTGTCGGTAACAGATGTGATATCCAGAGTATTAATATTGCTGTCATTTACCGAATTAATAACATTATTCCCTTCGGAGGGCACGATCGCCAAACCGTACTGAGAACTGGTAGGAATCACCGGTGCAGTGCTGAGGGCAGCGTTGCTAGTGTTGAAGAATACATCTTCTTTGGAGAATGTATCTTCCGAGTAGCTAGGCGTTTCGATGTCGATGTCGGTAATCCGCGAATGTTCCACAGAATTGTCCTCCGTGTGGGACTCGTCCAAGTCGTCGTTCGAATCTTCGCCAGCATCGTTGCTCATACGACTACCGACGGTAACGCTTGTTATTTGAAAGGACGATGTTTTTTTCCGACACTGATTACTGGCCGTCACGTTGCTGGAGCTGGTCAAACTAACCGGCTGGTACAGCTTTTCCGGCTCCCCTAACCGAATCGTCTCGGTGGTGGTACGGTGCACTGTATTAGACGTCTTTCTACTACTACCATCCGACAGCTTATGCGATTTTCTGTGTACATTATCTGCCATTATTATAGGAACTTAGCAATCGAGAGCCACGATTTTTGTGTTCGTTGTTCTCTTGCATGTTAACATCGACATTGCTCTTAGCCGGGGCCTTTCGGCATCGAACTGTTCACCCGTCACGCAATCGACACAATTATCCTTCAAACCAGCCGATCCTCGCTCGTCACGGTGATTCGAATCGAATTCATATTCTCATTTTGCAGAGGTGTTGACAGTTCACCATTTCCATCAATTTTACGGGGAAGAAGTGCATTCGCTCGAGTACCGTCCACTCGAAACGAATCACTCAACACGTACACACCGATCACAGGCTCGCCGTTTCCCTCATTTGATCCTCGTCAAGATTCCGTTGCATTTAATCTATCCTCTCCTCGCATATTACCATACGACGATCTGTTTTATCGTTATCCATAATTCGTTTTCTACTTTATTATAGTAAGCAAGCAGTTTAAAAATGGCTGCCAATTCACTCACGGAATTGCCACGAATTATATATCTAGAACATCTCTGCGTGTGACTTCACGAATGAAAATCTATTTTCATCGTCAGGATGGTAGGCGCGCCGCAAGAAATAACCACAGAACTATCTCTCTACTGACCCGTTTTATTTAAGCGGACGCTGTGTATTCCGATTAATATGTACTGCGAATAATCTGAAGTACGTTAATAGAAAAAGTACAGTCTTATTCATAGAAAACCGACGAACCAAATCGTTTCATGACTCGCGCTCGAATTTCCTTTTTGCGCCCTTCTCTTTCCTTCTTCGTTCGAATGAAATCGTTTCATTGGTAAAATCCTAAATGAAATTTCATTGTTCGACCCACGTTCGTTCGAATTTATAAATGTACGTTCAACGGTGCGATTGAAAACAATTTTAGAAAGATTTCAATTGCCGTCCAGGTCGATTGATTTCGCGCACAGCTCACTCTCTTCGCGATATGTTTATCGTAAACACATTCTATTTCTCATCGGAAAAGGATCATTCTGTATATCGTTCATATTACCCGCTTTCGATTTCGTCATCGCGTCGGAGATTCTCATACATGAGATGCAACCTTAACGTTCGCGAGAAGGATTTGAAAATAGTAATAGGTTCGAACGTATTTCTACTTATGTACAATGTGACATGTATGTTGTGATTGTTAATCGTCGCGGTTGTAAATTTAATTTCCTGTATAAAGCTGCAGATCATGGGGCCGATGATTTGTTAGTAACACCTAAATTGGAAAAGTCAAGTCGTTGGTACGTTGCACATCCGTTCGGCATTTCAAAGGGAAAAAGTAAAGTTAACCATGTTGAACACGTTGAGAACGTGTTTCAGAAACTCTGTACGGAAATACAGTAAAAACGTACGATTGAACAAATCGGAAAACAACAAGTCGGATATACTTCCAGGTTAATTAAACTTCTGTAGATGTAGAAAATCGTAGCGTGTGACATCGTTAACTCATAGCGTTCTGTTTAGTGTTTAAGTATGCAGTAAGACATCCAAAAGATCACAGAGTGTACGTTTGGGGTATGGCGGAACACGGGGCTCTTGGAACATTGAAAAACACCTTATCGAAGGATGGTGTTTCTTACATATCAACACCAAAGCGGATAGCCTTCGGAGAACTGCACAATGTGACGAATATGACTTGTGGCTACGGTTTTACTGCTTTCGCTGTACGTTCCAATGATACAAATATTTTGTATGGAAGTGGAATAAACACGGATTCTCAACTGGGTAAGAATAAGACTATTGCCGATATTTATATGAATCTATATTTGACAATACTATACGTTGAAATATAATCCTCAATGTGTACACAGGTTTTCATGAAAGCAAGAAAAATATTCAGGATGATTTAATAGTCAATCCAAGGCCTATTACTTTACCAATTAAAGAATCCTCAACTAACGTTATTGATATTGCTGCTGGTAGAGCACACTTATTGGTTCTGACGAATGAAGGACTGTTTACATTGGGAAATAATGCATATGGACAGTGTGGCAGACCTATAATATTGAACGAAGACTATAAACATAGTAGAGTAGTTCATTATATAACGAATGTTAAAGGCAATAAGATAAAAGCAGTTACAGCTGGTCAAGATCACAGGTACGAGATACCTATAAGCGTAATGATGGATTTAGCCATTATATTTGAATGTATCTTCTTATTGCTATACGATAGCATGCTCTTGACAGAATCTGGTGAAGTATATACTTTTGGCTGGGGTGCAGATGGACAAACCGGTTTAGCGCATTATCAAAATGAATACAGACCAACCTTAGTGAAAGGGGATTTGGCTGGACAGCATATCATAAAAGTTGCCTGTGTAGCAGATTGCGTATTAGCACTCAGCGGTATCTCCAATACTCATGTATTGATGTTACGATAAATTCGATAATGTACCATATAATTAGTTTATTATAAACGCTACATATATAATTGTAGATAAAGGAAAAGTATTTGGTTGGGGTAATTCAGAATATGGACAATTGCTCATTACCGGTGATAATCAACAAGTAAATATTGCCACAGAGTTGAAAGGACTAGAACAATTGGGTCATATCGTTGACATTGCAAGCGGTGGATGCTTCTGTATGGTTTTAAATAGTACGTATTAATACAATAATTCTCATTGGTATGTTTTTGAATTGCAATAATTTGAATGCTTGTCGCAGATGTGGGAGATGTTTATGTATGGGGATTTGGTATTCTCGGTCTTGGTCCCGAGGCTAAAACCGTTTCGAAACCAACGCAAATTCCATCCATTCTATTTGGTAGAAATGCGTATGACGAAAATGTGAAAGTAAGTGAAAAATATTCAAATTAATGAAACTATGTAAATTGATTTCACATTTGTTTATAGGTAGTCAAAATATTTTGCGGTATGAGTCAACTTGCAGCCTTAACTAATACAGGTGATTTGTATATGTGGGGTTGTAATAAATTTGGATCTCTAGGATTAGGGCACACCAAGGATCAGTATTTCCCATTAAAGGTAAATTAATTATCATTAAAAAGCGAACGAAACGGTAAGATATAAAGATATAAATCATAATACGATTTTATTATAGGTAACTGTTGGAGCTCAAGTAAAACAAGTTGCATGTGGAATAGATCATACGATTACTCTTTGTAAACCTTTTATTTAAAGCGTTAATATTACAGTTTGTTATTCACGCAAGGCAATATACCGTTTATAAAAAAAAATCATGTACAAAATTCATCTCTTCCTTCAATGCATCAAAGAAGAATCACGTATACAGTGCATTCTCGCATTGCAATCTCAATTGACGAATATTAAATGTTTCTAAATTTATATTTGTAATTGGTTGAACACATTATTACATATGTATGAACACATTTAATATAAGATATTCCTTAAATATTATTTCAATGTTTACTCATCGAAAAGAAATGCTAGACGATTAATTTGTTCACAAGTCTAAATAATAAAAAGATTTTTTGTTATACATGAAAGAATATTAATAGTACAAGTAAAACAAGCGAACTGGCTGCGAATTTGCTTGCACTGCTGACGCATACTAAATCCTCGTAAGATATTGTATATTTTACTGAATTAGGATATCTGCATTCCCGAGCTGAAGAATGAAAAAAGAAAATATAAATGAAAACTAACATTGCTGATCGAATAATAAATTTTATTCGATTTTCTTGTGTATCGAATAATGTATATTTACCTGTACACAGCGAAGAAACACTTGTGGCGTTCGTAGCTACGGACATGTAAAGTGGCGGGCACTTATGGATGAAAGTAGCATCGGCACAAGAAACTTTAATATCGTATACGTCAGCAGCTACCGAGGCACATGTTTTAGACGATACGTTTTGCGTTTTAACATCTAACGGTTCCCGTGCCCAACATACATTTAAGTTATCCAAATTAGAGCCTTGAATCTAGAAACATGAATTACGTGTCACGCAAATATCATAAGCTTAAAATATTCACACGAATGAAACTCTTTACCTTCACTGTGGCGTAACCCTCATGCTTGAAGAAATAATTGGGATGTAAGCTATACAATTTTATTTCGTTTGGTGCAACTTGATCAACATACGGATTAGAAGATCCATTTGACTTATAATTTTCACCACACTGCGTATTGATCAAACGCTTAGGAACTGTAATGTTTATTTACCTCTTGTTAATGTAAAATCCAAAAATGGTGCTACTACTTTTTTTTTTACCTTGCTTTATTCTGGAGACTAAAGTGATTACTGGCGACAAAGCTTCCATTGTGTCACCGATGCTAATAGTGAACAAATCCGATGTAGGATTTTTAACGAGATCAGACCACATGTCCTTCGATCCGTATGCCATAATAAGTAATGTTGTATCTAAGCGAACATCGATTGATCAGTTACGTTCTAAATTTATATCTGTGTTTATTCTGTTTCGTCGTGTATCGATAAGTATGAATCATCGGTTACCTGGTATCTGCTCACGCATCCGTACTATATTTTGCAAGCAGTAATCCTTATCACTTATAGAAATGGTCGATATATATGGAATAATTAAAACGACGTCAGATCTAGCACCGCCGATTCCTTTGTTGCGTTCGTTCTCTAATTTACTCCTCGAGTAATACCACAGTTTATCGATCGACTTGGGCAAATCGAAACCATGCGTAACTGAGAACAATATATTTTTGTTAGGACCGGTTTCTATAAAGTTACCTGTCCATTCGTTTTTTATAATATAAAATTTGTGCGTATAAATGTACATACTATTGTCGTAGTGCGACGAATTGTAAGCATAGAACTCTAGGATATTGTATGTGCTATTAATAATTACACTTCCGTCGTAGCCATTTATTAATGTGAAGTTACTGTTAAATTGATTCAAATCTATGCTCTCCAGTAACGTTCTGAAAGACAATATTCAGTTTAATATGTATCCTCATAATTACGAATGTATCGCGGTATTAGTATTACAAATTATATAGAAACTTACGCAAGGATGGACTGTATCGCAGAGAATGGCCAGTTTGTATCAAGAATGATAGTCAAATCAACATACGCTTTATTCGAGTCATTCAATTTATCTGTATCCGTGCATGAAAGATCATCGTTCATCGACGAAGCTGTAAAATTAGAGAAGCGATTAAAGATGCTTTCTCGAGCACTAGTAAAACACAAAATTCAAGAATCAATACTTACGAACGTATCTTGCTAAGTCATTTACAGCTTGTACCGAAAATTCTTTTATTTTTATGGGATCGAGTGTTGCCGTTGCTATATCAGGATTTAACAATACAGCAGCACTATACGCCTATGAAAGAAACGTCTCTTAAGAAAACATTTATGCATATAAATGGACGAAACGTTCATTCCTTCAAAATTTAAGTATAGCGATTTTACCTGCGCAGACATAGTTTCATTAGGAGCAACAGATGTGAACAATGTTCTGCGGTTACATGCTCTGATCGAGGAATCAAACAACCCTTGCGTGCTATAGTACATATCAAATATTTGTGATAACTTTAAGCTGGGAATCCTCGAGTACCATTTATTAATTTCATTAGCCAAGATTAAGCCGTCTATGTCGCCTCTGATTTCTGCTGTTGTCATTTCCAGTGTATCATTGGAATCCAGGAAATACCAACGTGGCAAAGCAGTAGAGTTCCAATGACCAATTCCTCCTACGCTAATTTTTCCTAGAGGTCCTCGTGTTAAAGCAACTTCCGCCAAATCTCCTATAATAATATTTAATGTCATGCATCATTTTTAGCGTGTAGAAGCAACGTAGATTATTAATCACTTATATTAAAGAAAATCAATGTTACCGGCTAAAGTGGCAAACCATATATTATCTATAGTCAATCCTGAAAGTTGTGGATTATTTGCTTGTACTAAATTAGGTTGTATATCTTGAAGTTTAATTATTTCCGGTTGCGTTGCAGCTGCTACTGCAGAAAGAACCAAGCCAGGACTAACAACACCCCAGCTAAAATATACGTTAATATCGAATTATTTATCGAGCATACTTTGCAATGTTTTTGAATGTGTACGGTTGTAACTGTGTATAAAGTTAAACATACGGGGTCTTGATGACACCATTCTCTACGGGGCATTTGCTTTGGGGTGCTGATGTCATTGAACCAATCATTTTACCATTATCCGGATGATTAGGTGGTAATGCTGGATATAATGAACTTGGATCATCCGTAACCTTGGCGCCTCCATCTTTTTGGTTAGTCATGGTTTTTCTATGTAAAAATTTCATGAATACATTACTTTGTTATTTTAGTATATTTCAATTATATCGCATCCTGTAACAGGTGGAACCATTGTAACTCCTTTACGTACAATTCATCCGATGTCAAGGTTTCTGCATCATTGATGGTATCTTTGCTTGTCGGTTCATCAGTATGCTTAATGTTTCTTGCGTGTCTATATAAGCTTGAGTATCTGCAAACTTTTGCTTCGTCACCTCTCTGCAAAGTTTCTATGCTACTGGATAGCATGAAATGCAATGTACACTGTGAAATAATAATATCAAATATTAGAGTGAAATGTCTAAATATATTGAAGGTACAAGATGTTACACGTACCCGTTCAATGTTTGTGATACTGTTATTAGGAAAATGGAGAGCATTTCCTGGTATGAATCCAAGGGTTCGAGCATGTCGATAGAATTGCAAATCATTTGGTGCATAAGGTGTCACTCCATCCAATGCAGGAACATCGGGATTAGCTGTGATCCCATCTTGTCGAAAACTGTGAATTAAAAATATCGATAAGAATGATTTTTAATCGCCTCCTCTTTCAGTAACAGAATTAGTAATTTTACCGATGTAGAAGGGCAACAGATAAACTTCTCAAATCCATATTAAGACCTTCTGAATTTTCGATTTTTCTCAGTATTGAAATGAATGTGTTTATAGTATGCGGTAATCTGTTATCCCGTTGTAAAATGAATTTATTGTCGTAACATTCGTGAAGGGAGGGCGATAGATTTCGGACTGCATTTTCTTGCCCCCAAACACCTTGAAGGAATAAGATTGGAATTTCTAGCAGAATCATATGGTTTAATATAATACTGATGAAATACTCACCCAATATAGCAACAGTAAAGTAACATAAATGCAATAATTTAGCCATTCTGTTTGATCTGGAAAAAAGAGGATGTAATATAACTGTATCAATAGATAGTGGTAGAAGATAATGAAAATGAAGAAAGTATATCTCGTTAATTACTAGGTATGATGATATGGATAAATTGCTGAACGTATGGTAAATTATAATTGAAAGAGTGCAATACTTACAATAATTGATTGGTGAATACTTTTAGCACAGAATGAATGATATTTCTTCAGCACCATGTACCGTAGTAAAATACACCACACCTATCTACAGATATAGTGGTACCTATCACTAATCTGATAAGATAATATGACACATCATGAGTAACAGGTACCCCACCTTATTATAGGTGTCCAGTAGGTAATGTAAAGGAAAATAAAACGAATAAAATATTCTTACTCATTACCTCGTATTTTGTCTCAACTTGATGCATTAAAAAACTCTACTTGCATAACGATTAACGTTTGAAACGGTAACTGTTTCTTCAACACGTTAAATAGAAGTCTGTGTTGAAAATAATATCTCACATATGATAAAAAGAAAGCTATACGAGGCTTTGGTCGTTCCTTCATTATAGAAATGAAATTTCTTACTGGCAATTATCTTATCATGATTAAAATAGGACATAATCTTTTTCCCATTCTTACACGATTAGTCGGGTGAGTAGCCGGGAAGATCAAGATAGATATCGGAAGCATAACACACTTAGTAGACTACCAGTGAAATACATTATGACTCTCTGTATCACAAATATGACAATCATCCAGATTGTACTATGGATAGCGTGTTGTGGTAAGTTAAGAGATTATAATAAATATTCATTTTTCACAGTTAATCCTCAATTAATGGAGTAATACTTGCCACGATGCTTGTCGGTGCAATTATTGTAAATATTTCTTTCTATGTATACAGAGTTGCAATTAGCGTGGTCTCAAACAACTATACCGGAATACCTCAAAGAATGTTACACCGGCGACGCCGCATTCAATTCTTCGCGTCCGTTGAATTTACGTGTAGTAATAGATATTATACAGAAATTGGAAAGACAGTCGTCTAAAACGATGGATATGAGAGTACTGTCGTCGTCGTTACTCCACAGGTTGTTCAGTATAACAGAATTGTGTTTAAACTTTGGTATTACATCGTGTTTTATGCGTTGCAGATTTAAATTTGATGGCATTGAGTACCAAAAGAATGTACACATTACGAATGGTATACTGCCATTCCGTGCCACTGGACGGCAACGTATTAGACAAAGATTGGTCGAAGAACTAATACCGGGCAACGCAGAAATTTTACCAGTCAACGTACTCTCATTTGCGGAACGTTGTACACTTCATCAAGCTATCTCTAATACGATCCTGCAACATGACGTTCAATGTAGAAACGGATCCTGCAGGGAAGTCACAGACACTGAAGACCTGCCAAGTAATTTTATATTATAGAATATAAGAACCTTTAAAACAATGTATATAAAAACTCTTATGCAGGTAAACATGCGCTTACTGATACGTTCAAGTATCTGAGACAACAAGGAGTCATTTTAACACCGTATGGAACAGTTGCTCCTGGAACAATTATAGGAGCTGTTGCTGCATCCCTGCAACAACAGAATGTTCCAGTGAATCAGTTAGTTTCTAGTTCAGAAGCATCTCCTTTAGGTATAGAATTTATACGCATGCTACTGCGTATAGTATCGTACCAGGTGATATTTTTTCATATTACAGGGATAAGCTCTACAATGGTAGAGAATCTAGAACACAACGAAGAAGAAATTAATTTTACTCCATTAAAAAGTGAAATGAACCATGAGCTATCTATGTGGTACCATGCTTTAATGACTTCATTTTCGAAGCTTGATAACATGTGGTTGACCACGATTGCAGGTACAATGTATAACTGCAGTATCATTTATATCCCTGTTTAATGTATAATACACGTAAGGTTTGTTATAATAACAACGAAATATTATTGACTTAGGTGAATTGGCAGAAATGACTGTATACCAAGGACCTTTCGTGGGACAGGATATGAACCTCGGTGCAACTGGATTCTGGAATAATACAATGTGGCCGACAGTTTATTATCTCACAAGTTCACATAAAAATTTTGACGCGACTCGAGCCGAATTAATGGGTGGCATTGATGGTAATTTACTGAAACATATTTGAAGTTAACGAACAACATTACTTTTGAAATATTTCAGGACTGATTATTGCAAAAAATTTGCAATCTTGGATTCAAGACTTCCAGAGTCTTCGACTCAGTCAAATTTTGGAAATGTATTATTCGTACGAGGGTATTGCTTTTAACACAAATATTAAAGCATGCAACAGAGCACAAAATTTTGTACATGTTGTATCGAATACTATTCTCAATGAACAGGTTTGTAATGTAATCTGAAATATGAATTTGTAATCTTCACTTGGACATATTGCTCTTAACAGACTTACGCAGCAGCTGAAATGTTGGCCTATCGAAACAGCGTGGCGTACATATCGCCAGAAGCATTGCAGAAAATGGTTAATTTTGCCATTAAAGCATTCTATAATTACACAGAGAAACACATGTTCCCGGAATTGCCCTGTCAACAAGTCGATCAACCACGTGTAGAAACGTTGATTGCATTTGATGGTACATGGTCGACAGAGAATACGAGGGACTTCCTTGCGTAAGTTGCGCAAATGTACACCGATCAGATTGTTTATTAAACATTATGTCTAGGAAAGTTTGTTTCATTAGACTTTTAACACAAAATTTGGATGTATCAATGTACGGATCAAAGATGGGCATAATACATGGCACATCGGGAGAATGGTTGTTGAATGTTACAAACAGTCCATCGCTTGTATTCGACTCGTTGAATAATTTCACAAATGCACTATGTAGGTATTGATACAGGAAGATCTTCATGCATATCATTGAAGCGGATATATTTTTCAGGGCCTACACAACTGAATTATACTCGAGTTTTGGAGACTATTTTTGACTATTTGAATAAAACATGGGAAGCCAACCGAAACCGGTATGCGATTGGAAATCTGGGCCAAGTAGTTGTATTACTATCCCCCGTAGGGTCCATGTCCAGTATTGATAAACAGTCTGCAGTAAATATATTGCAACAAATAAAAAATAACCATCCAGGTAGGATCTGCAGAATTGTAGGTAGTAACTGAAGGTGACAAGTTTCAAACGACCTTCTATGGATTTATAGATGTTCACTTCGTATATTTCACATCACAATCCAATAAGGATTTATTCGAATCGTTCATTTTATCGGCCGAAGATCATTTAATAAGCAATTCCAACATCAACAGTATTACTCAGTACATAACGACAAGTACGTTCTAGTGTTTATTCAACTGAAATTATCAAAATCATAAAAATGTGCTTACAAAAACAGTTTTCTCAGTGGAGTATATAAAACTATCTTTTATAATAATTTTTAGTACCACGATCAATAAGGCCCATAATATCTCCAAATAGATTCGATGTCTTAATGGATGTAAATAACTCAAAAGGTATTACTCCTCGGTTTGAAGATTACGCAAGCCCTTCGAAATCTATTACGTATAGACTACATTCACGCGGAAGACAGAATATTAAGAAAATACCGATTTCAGTTAGTATTTAAAAAAATTCATAATTATGAGCTTTATCACTGTACATTATTATTATTAAATTATCAATTACTTAGATACACACTTTTGGCTATGGTGCAATGAAAGTGTGTTCATGGATACAATTTAAGCAGGATGAAAAAGAAAATTACCATTGCATGGAATTAGCAGGTCATAAGGAAATTACTTTGTTCGAAGACTTTAAATGCGGTACTACTTCTCCCTGCCCTGATATGTATTTCCAAATACAAAATGTTACATCCTCTTACAAATGTGCAGGTAAATACCGATCGTCGAACGTAAGTACGAAATGTATGTGATCCATGAAACTCGTAACACGTTCCATTGCGTACTTTTATTACAGAGATAGACTGCCGAACACCGGACCAAGTAAGATTTATTATAAGAACGCAAATTTTCTATGATAAAAATTCTGCTGATCAAAATGTAATGCTAGCCTCATTAATCTTTTCACTTTTATTCGTACGTTATATAATAATATAAATTTTATTATGACGAGGAGTATTGAATTTATTATACGTACTAATGGATCTTTCGATAGAGAGATAAGCTAATAGAATTATTTGAAACGTTATCTGATACTTCGAGTCTGATAAAACTTTATTACATTAAAAAAATACAAATTTATTCGTACTTACAATTGATCGGATGGCTTAATAATTGTGATATGCATACTCGTACACAAATTTTATTAGATACTGAAAGTTACTTGACGCGGCAAGACTTCCCAATTCAGGCTCTATCAGTAGCGTATCAATCGGCGGAAGAAACTCTTCTGCCGATCCACCTGTATTACAAAACGAAATCGAGCATTTATATTTATTCTACAGATAGAACAAATCTTTTATACATTTCAAGTATATTGTTTTTCCTTTAAACAGTTAATATAACCTACCCATAAAATGTGCCAGATCCATTAACTTAAAGAAAACTAATTCTTGTACTTGTTGCTCAGGATTTTTTCCTATTGTGTCCCACTGATCTCGTTTCGCAGCTCGTGCCCAAATACGTAACTTTAAAGATTCCTTTTCATCTTTTTGTTCCACATACTCGAGTAAATCAAGAGCTTTTTTGAAATCGTACTCGTTCGCATCTTCATTCTCCTCGGATATGTATAGCTGCATCAATTTTATTCGATTCGCATGAAATATTTCACAAGAAAGGAAGGAAAGGAAAAGAACGTGTACCAATGACCTTTAAACGGTCAGCAAAATGTTCGCTACACCGGTAGAAGGATCAAGATACGGATGATAAGTAATTCGGTATCGATTGGACACGAGTTAAAGAATTAACATAAAGAAATATACCATGACTAATTCTGTTGGCGTGAATACTCGTAATTTTTCCGTATCGTAACCATATGTTACGAGTACTTGAGTAGGTACGTCCTCTTGATGAGCTATTAGCGCTAATTCGTTATCGATTTTTTTCATACGTTGTACCTCGTATTCGCCGTCATCGGAAGCAAGCAGAGCCAATTTCGCCAAAGAGAGCATGGACTGCGATGAAACATCGAATGTATTTGACCAGGATGATCACAGAAAAATATTTACTCACCTTCTTGCGAGTCATTAATTCGCGTTCTTCGGTAGCTAGAGAATAAAGAGTATTGGCAGCGAATTGCAAATCGTCGGTCAACGCGGACTGAACCCAAGACAATGTAGGATGTTCTGCTAACTTTTCTGCTAATTCCACAGTACCCCCGCGTCTACATTTTTCTACTAATTGACCTTGTCGACCATCTTTCACGTACCTACAATCGATAAATTATTAACTGACATTTATACAGACGAGATACAACGCAACTTTCGCTTATTTACAAGAAAAGGACTCTCACCAGGAAAACAAAAAGCCTACGAAATCTTGATCCGAGAATTTTTCTATGTATCCATCTAATCGGTTTTTATTGTTGGTTAATTCGCATATCTGTATAAGGGACGCGAAATCGCAATACTTCTCGGCTAACATCGTCGCGCTATCATATTGCTCCTCCTTTACTGTAAAGTCATTCGATGTAAATATAGCTTTTGTAAATATTACAGTCGATTCTCTCAAAACATACACATACTTAAAGGTTGTATTAAGTTTGTTCTGTCCGTTTCGTACTGTTTCAGAAGTATCACGAACTTCTCTGCGCCTCTGACGCTTTTCAAATGACACTTCCGGCCGTCTAATATTAAATCTATGAAACTCACTAACTGCTCGTATAATTCGCTTCTTACTACTGAATCGTTAGTTCCGGTCACGCCGTGCTTAAGAGTTAAGTTGTACTGCAACGAAGATGTAGGTACATTAGCGTTTCATGTATAGCAATCGCTTACTTTTTCTTCTTTTTTTTTTCAAGTGTAAAAGCCAACCATTGTGGTAAGACAATTTCTCAGTCCATCTTTTCCTGTGGCAGCAGTCCATGGAAGATATTCTGTCGTACCACCTGAACTTCTTGCGGGAGGAGTAAATCGTTCAGCATTGTATTGTCGATATTTAAGTACCTCGTGTAGCACACCCTGTTATCAATGTTCATTCTATTCATTTTTATTCCATTTTGTTCCATCCGTTGGAAATTAAGTTGAAATTCATACTTACTAGTAATATGGCGTTCACTTGCATAATGTAATGCGCCACTTGCTGAATAGGTCTTTCAGATTGTGTCACCTCGTTCGCATTGTTTACCAAGGTGGGAAGAAAATAATGCACTGTACTGACTTCGCGGTAAAATATATCGCGCGATGTTAATTCATCGGATACGTAAGATTTGGGACTTAATGTTTGTTCAATTATAGTATCTACAATATCTGGATATCTAATAATAATTGAAAACAATATGATTACGTCATGGACATATAAACTTAACACACTACAAGAACAGTAACACCGAAAAAAGTTACCTGTTTTGAAGGTTATATATGGTTAATGCTGCAACTATTTTTTCGGCATACTCTCCAAAAACATGCGGTGTAGTTATTACTATGCCTCGGTGCTCAACTGCACCGAACTAAAAGAGGAAACATAAATTATAGTATCATGTCGGTTTATATCTACTCAAACATGCCGCACTTATGAAAATAAAATAACTCACTCTGTTCCATAAGTTATGTTCTTTCAGAAATGCTATATACAGATCCAATGCTTTTTGTTTTCCTTCCAACTGATGAGGTATTTGCATAGAAGTAACTGCGTTTATTGTCATTGCTGTAAACAAAGCGCAATAAATTAACGCCTATGATGAAACGATCTATTTGAACGTAATAGATGATAAAATTAATTACACAGATCCCTGTGGTTAGACCAGCGTGGATCATTCGCTGGATAATCGTCTATTAAATCCTGAGCTACTTTTAAAGCCAGAGTATCGAGACTAGCATCTATCTCCATCACTGCCTCTTCTTGCGAAGGAAATAATTGCGATAAAATCTCTTCGCACTGCGTCTGTAACAAAATAACTTAGCATTTCGATTATTTATAGGAATTTATTAAGTAGACCAACCTTATTTTGACGTAAACTGAGGAGAAAGGCAGCTCGTAATTGCGTTGCACTATCGGAACTATAAAACATATCCTGAACTTCTTCATTGCTTATTAGACTAGTAAAATTTTGCGTAGCTACATTGGGTCGATAGTTATAGTCTGAACTTGTAGTTGTATCAACATAATTTCTACAAGGATATCATCAATGAAGATATGTACTTTTAAAATCATACATGCATTACTTGTGTAGATGTACGATACATACGTATTGAAGTCCTGTGACGTAAAATCTGTTGGCGTAATTGACACCAATCCCAAAAGTTTTGTAAATAACACTGGAGTTCCTGAACACAAGGCACCACCAAGAATCTGATCCTCTTTTTTTGCCAACTTTATTTCATCTCCTTCATGCTCGGACATACCTATAAAAGTGTATATTAAAAATCGGAACAACTGCTGCAACAGTAGTTTTACTTAATAATAAAAAAAAATATCTTACAATTTACGACAACTGCATCATGATCACCGTATATGATAACTTCCGAACCACACAGTATAATACGTTCAGAAACAAGTGATTCGGAATAGCCAAAACTGACAATTGCATTCTTTTTCATTCGTATAAACCATTTAAATGTATTCGCTAATGTTGTAGAAGATAACTCTATTAAACCTGCAATGTAATTCAATGTTATACATTCAGCATATTGAAAAGTATAATCAAATAAATTGTAAAATGTTATTACCAACGGCAAGATGAAGTAGACTCCATCCATCGCTTGATAATGCTGCCATTAAAAATACTATGCCTTCGTCGCAAGGTTGCATATCAACCAACCATGTTTTCATACTTTGAAGATTACAAGTGCTAGATACCTAAAATTATTAACAGAGATACATGATTCTTATTCTTAAAGACATTAATGATAAGAGTGAACTATTTTTATATGGGAATCAAGTTCTGTACACACTGAAATGTCTTTTTGAAATGCTTGTAAAACAATGTGTCCTATATCTTCGTCGAATTCCATCTTCTCCTGTTCATTGTGAGGAAAGGACCAATATTGTAAAGATGAACCAGCTAAAATAAGAACTCTTGATCCTCTATTACCCAACTCTGTGCATACAACTTTTACTAATTTCTAGAAAATAAGAATGAAAACAAATAAAATTGATACGATCATATTATAAACAAAAAAGCACCAATATGAAAGCTTACTGATTCTACAACTGGAGATTGCGGTATGGCCCCAAAGATGAGAGAAGTCATTTTACGTCCTATGCCACCCAACCATCCTTGACTTGATCTGAGCACTTGACAACTAATACTATTTTTTCCATTAGCAAACTGAGGTTGCAAAAGTGCTACCGTGCATGTTGTTGTAGCCAAGATACAACCATGTCCAGGAACATAGGTAAGACAATTGACTTCTTGTCCAGCAAGTTCAGCATTTGTTTCTACGGAAGATCCTTCGTGTGCAATATTAGCCCAAAAACGTACTATACCTTCTGGTGATACAGCCATGCAACTAGGAACCTGCACGTTTAATTAAAATATTAAAATAAATAATGTTGAATATGATGATGATGATGATGATGATGATGATGATGATGATGATAATACTAATAATAATAAATTTCAATAACCTGATGGCCAGATGGCAACCACACAGCTATACATTCTGCTTTGTGGGCTAGATCACTTTGAGGCAATAAAAATTCACGACACTGACTCTGGAATGTTTTTCTTTGTTTTGGATCATGTATTGTGGTTTTGCACTGCCATATAAGAAGTCTACGACCGCACACAAGCCATGCCCAACCATCTGTAGAAATATTCACACTGACAGCAGTGTTGGTGTCGATAAATGTTAAAGCCTCTGTGACCAGAACAGGTAAAGGGGATCCGAAACTTTCTACCACATGATTAGGTGTTTTACGTATTATTTGAACTGACTGGTTTGAACGTCCAGATACACTGGATGTTCTGAAAAGAAAAAAAAAAATAAATATATCGATCCATTTTTTGAAAAAATATTTGTCGGATCAATAATACAGTTAATATTTAATGTCAACTTACGAAGTATTTTTTTTTAAAGACTGCACTATCGACATACGATGTTTAGGAGACGTCAAATTCCTAGCAAACGAGTCCTTTTTACTCGTGCGATCCATTCCTCCGTTCATCTGAAGTTTCAAAGAACTGCATTAAAAAGAGAAACGAGAAGATAACAAAATTATACGAGCAAATACTTTAAGCTGGTTCACTTCAACTCTTCTATGTCTTTAAATTTCGAACATATTCGGTTATGTTTCTCACAGCGAGTGCCGGTAAAACGGTTACATGTGCTTGGCACGAACCATGAAGAATACATCGAAACGCACACGAATTTTAACTTAAAGGCTTACACTCAAAGAAACGAATGCAAATGACGTTCCACCTTAAACAATTTAAATAAAAAAAAAAATTATTATATGGGGATTTGATGAACGCCTGATTTTTTTCTAAGAGAAAAATTTTATTATTTTCTTTAAATATTTACAAGACAAATGTCTCGTTTCGCGTTGTGTTTCATGTTTATTAAAAAAATACACTAAAATGCGAATTATTGGGAAAACACGTTTCTTCTCTTTGACCCTCTTATTCATTGGCAAACACTCAATAATTTGACGATAAAGGTAAAAGCGCATGGTTGGCGTTGTAACCTTTCAAATTGTGTCGTCAGTCCACGTCTCGCATGCGAAATAAGATTGTCGGGAAGAAACCGCAACTGCTGATAAAATGGTCGATATGAAAGACGGAGATATGAACGGAGAAACCGGGACTCCCCTGAAGACTCCGAAACAATTGCAGAAAGAGGCGAAGAAATTAGCGAAACTCGAGAAGTTCAAGCAGAAGCAGGAGAAGAAAGAGAGTAGCGATAAAACGGCGAAAGTGAAAGAAAAGAATGAAGTGAGAATCCAGGCTCATTGTTGATTACATCCGTGTTACTTTACCACACTGTTATATCCATATGGTCGTTATTATTACGAATTCTCAAAGATGGAATAATTTTAGCATGGTTTAAAATTATTCTGAAAATAAAAAATCTAAATGGCGCGAAACTTTGTAGCTGTTTTATATTTTGTGAGATGTTCCATATGATAGAACATATTTGCTGGCCAAATAGACTTTCATCGTATACGTTAAATTAACTTTTTAATTTTAAGTCGAACATACAAACTTTATGTAATTGTTTGCATTACAATAATGCTGTAAAAAAGTTATACAACATTGTTTTCAGAAAAATGAAAAGAAAAAGGATACAAAGGAATCAGCTGTGTACAATATCGATACACCTCCAGGAGATAAAAAAGATGTTACCTGTGCTATGCCAGACACATATAGTCCAAGTTATGTCGAGGCTGCCTGGTACGCGTGGTGGGAAAAACAGGGTTTTTTTAAACCGGAATACAGTGTACGTAATTAGATTACTTGTCGATTAAAAAGTCTTTTTATTAACGTACGATCAATTGAATTTTATAGGCTATAGTGTATAGAGTATTTTTATTATTAATTACAGAGGAAAAACATATTGGAACCAAATCCTAAAGGCAAGTTCATTATGGTGATACCACCACCCAATGTTACTGGCTTTCTTCATCTTGGACATGCTTTAACAAATGCCGTTGAAGATGCTATTACAAGATGGTAAGTAGTACTTACTGTGATACAGTATCATCTTCTTTAAATTATCATTGAACAATGTGCAAATAATAGGTGTATACAGTAGATTTTTATAATTTCCAAGGAATCGTATGAAAGGACGTACAACATTGTGGAATCCAGGTTGCGATCATGCAGGTATAGCTACTCAAGTGGTTGTTGAAAAGAAACTGTGGAAGGAAGAGCAAAAGACGCGTCACGATATAGGAAGAGAAAACTTTATAGAAAAAGTTTGGAAATGGAAGGAAGAGTAGGTGTAAATAGTCTATATAATTGAAAAAGAAAGAGTAATATGTTTACATGTAATTATTGTTTTTCAGAAAAGGGAATAGAATATATTTGCAGTTAAAGAAATTGGGTGGTTCGTTCGATTGGGATCGCGCTTGTTTCACCATGGACCCAAAATTGTGTCGCGCCGTTACAGAAGCGTTCATTAGATTACACGACGAAGGTGTAATTTACAGAAGTAACCGTCTGGTTAACTGGTCTTGCTCTTTAAAGAGTGCTATCTCCGATATAGAAGTAAGAAGCCTTAAAACGACGATATACTTTCGTGAGTTAAGCATTTAACGTATGTTCAATTCAGGTCGATAAAGTAGAATTGTCAGGTCGGACGTTACTTTCAATACCCGGATATCAAGAAAAAGTGGAATTCGGTGTATTGGTATTATTCGCTTACGAAGTAATTGATACCGAGGAAAGAATAATTGTGGCTACTACTCGCGTTGAAACCATGTTAGGAGATACCGCCATTGCTGTGCACCCACAGGATAGTAGATACACTCAGCTTATTGGAAAATACGTGCAGCATCCGTTCTGTGACAGGAAATTACCTATCGTCGCCGATGAATACGTTGAAAGAGAATTTGGGACAGGCAAGTGTTACAATCGAATAAAAATCTTGAAGTGAAATTTACCCAACTGTTGTTGATTTTACAGGCGCTGTAAAAATTACACCAGCCCACGATCTGAACGATTACGAATTAGGCAAAAGGCATAACTTACCGTTCATTACCATTTTCGACGACAATGGGAATATTATCGGTGACTACGGGCAATTCACGGTAGTTATATATTCAATTGAAATACGTAAACGTTCGAAGAACATTTTTGTACGTAATACTTTCATTGAATTGAACAGGGAATGAAACGATTTCACGCTAGAGCGGCAATTATAAAAGAATTGACAGCTCGAAACTTATTCGTTGAAATTAAAGACAACCCTATGGTGGTGCCAATATGCAGTAGATCTAAAGATGTTGTCGAGCCATTGATGAAACCTCAGTGGTACGTAAGATGCAATGAAATGGCAGCGAAAGCAATGGAAGCGGTCCAAACTGGCGAATTAAAAATTATTCCAGATCAGTATAAAAAAATCTGGTATCACTGGATGGAAAATATCCGAGATTGGTGTATCTCGCGTCAATTGTGGTGGGGTCATCGTATCCCCGCGTACTTGGTTAAAGTGCTCGATGGTGAGACAGGTGTTCAGTCGAACAATGACTTCTGGGTGAGTGCACGATCGGAAAGCGAAGCCAAGGAGAAAGCAGCTGAAAGGTTGAACGCAACCGTGGATAATATAACCGTCGAACAAGATCCCGATGTGCTGGACACGTGGTTCTCCTCTGGTCTATTTCCATTCTCGATATTCGGATGGCCGGACCAGACCGAAGAGCTCGAAGCTTTTTATCCTGGCACGTTGCTGGAAACGGGGCACGATATATTATTCTTCTGGGTAGCGAGAATGGTATTCCTTGGGCAGAAGTTGCTAGGAAAGTTGCCATTCAAAGAGGTATACCTGCACGCAATGGTGCGAGACGCGCACGGACGGAAAATGAGCAAGTCTCTGGGAAACGTGATAGACCCGATGAACGTGATCACCGGAATATCCTTGGAGGATCTCCACAAGCAACTGATGGACTCTAATCTGGACCCGAAAGAATTGAAACGCGCTATGGAAGGGCAGAAACGCGATTACCCGCAGGGCATTCCCGAATGCGGCACGGACGCGTTGAGGTTCGCTTTGTGCGCGTACACGACCCAGGGCCGTGACATCAATCTGGACATCCTCCGGGTGCAAGGGTACAGATTCTTCTGCAACAAGATCTGGAACGCGATGAAATTCTCTCTCGCGTATCTCGACTCTAACTTCAACGACGTTCGATCGACGAATCGTAATAACGTAGAAAATAGTAGACACATGTTAGACGACAACGAATGGTACAAATGCACCTTGAGGGAAACGTGCGTGCAAGACGCTTTGAATAATTATTTAACCGATTACCCGTATATAGGTGGATACACGGCGTCGCAGATCGACGCGAAAGTTTACCAGGCTTTCGCCGAACTGGACGTCGACGTCGCGAGATATCCGCATTTGCATCGTTGGTACAGGCACATCGCCTCGTACAGCGAACAAGAACAGTCTTCGTTCCGCGTGGAACAACGGGAAATCCTACCTCGGTGCGCTTGCACGATTCGCGGTAGTCGCGATAGCGATAAACGCTTGCTCGGCACCGAGACAAACGTTGACCTGTGGATGCTCTCTCGCGTGAGTTACGCCGCGAAGACCTGCGACGAGGCGATGGCGCAGTACGACTTCACAGCGGCTACGACCGCCTGTTACAATCTCTGGTTGTACGACTTGTGCGACGTTTACTTAGAGTATTTGAAGCCAGTGTTTCAGAACACCGACGACCAGAAGAAACACGCGGCGAGGGGAACCTTGTTCAGAACGCTGGACGTAGCTCTAAGATTACTGTCCCCGTTCATGCCATTCATCACGGAGGAACTGTATCAACGCTTACCTCGCGAAACGCAACTTCATCCCAGTATTTGCGTCAGCCCGTATCCGGAAGAGTCCGAGTGCCCGTGGAGGAATCCGGAAATCGAGAAGGAGGTTGAATTTACGAACAGAATGATAAAGAGCATCAGATCCACGCGCGCCGCGTACAATTTACCAAATAAAACGAAAACCGAAGCGTTCCTCGTCTGTGCCGACCAGAGTTTAAAAGAGAAGCTCCTCGACTATCAGTTATTGATAGAGACGCTTGCTTACTCGACAGTACGTACAAATGAACCCCCAGCAGGATGCGCTATCGTCACAGTGTCGGACAAGGTTCAAGTGCATCTGGTATTAAAGGTGAGAACACTCGAAATCTTTTGAATACCCTTTCAATTGATTTTCCAAATATTCGATGTTACAGGGTTTAATCGATCCAAAGAAAGAGTTGGAGAAGCTCTGCAGAAAGGAAGAGCAGTTGACGGATGTTATACAGAAAATGAAGCAAGCTATGAAAGTTCCTGATTACAATGTTCGAGTGCCTTTGGACATTCAAAACAGTAATAAAGAAAAGGTGTTGAACAGCGAGGGAGAATTGCAGCAAATCACCGAAGCGATCGCGATTTTGAGAACGATGTAACACATTATTAGTTTCTTCTTATTTATTTAGTTACTGTATATTTCACGGAGAAAACATAATTGACGATTTTGTCATTCGATAGCTAATTTTATAGATTAAACGAACTCTTAAATTACAGTCGTGAATCTGTCTTTAAAGTCACCCGATGATTTTAAGTTTGTTTCTTTTTTTTTTTTTTTCTTCTTCTGACGTAACAATGAATCGTTCGAAAACGAGAGGACGAGGTAGGTAAACGTATCGAGATTACCATTGTCAAAGAAGCGTTTGTTTTCTTTTTGTATCTGTTTATTATAAAGCGTAATCAATGAATGTGCAACAATCGTTAAAATTAACATACTTTAAATCTAACAAGGACGAATGAATAATTTCAATAATCTTACTGAATTCGTTCCGATTCAACAATTCTATCTTCCGATTACCTGTGACAAAGTAACACATGCAGAAGAAGCGATCGTGTAATAGAAACCAAGGTTTACGAACCTTTCGTAACCAGCTGTCTCAACATCGACAGATATCATTTTTCCCTATTGTTGCGTTTACGATCAGATATTCCGAATAACGATCGACAGAGAAGAAGAAGAAGAAGAAGAAGAAGAAGAAGAAGAAGAAGAAGAAGAAGAAGAAGAGACGTTACAAGAAGAAAGAAGAAGAAAAGATGTCGTTGTAAACTAATGGATTGGATTATATAAATTATAATGTAGGTTTTACGTTGTCAGTATTACTCGTTTATCTTATTACATTTCCATTTGACGATTTTACTACTTAATGACTTCAATGTACATAGATTAGATGTCTCAGAAATCTATTTAAATAATATTAAATAGTATATTTCCAATGATTCGTAGTATTTCATTCAATTGTTCGATACGATCATCCCATTCCCACGCAATACTGATACTCGTACTCGCGATTGAAAGCGCCGATGAAAGTATTCTTTGAAAATGCGATGACTCTACGATCCGCGCCGGATCGGACGCGAATGGACGTTACGATATCGGTGAATTTCTTCTTTTATGTAAAAACGCGCACGAGAACGTTGTTCGTATTAGAATTGTGCTACAAAGGAAAACCGCTATCGTTTCGTTTCGCTGAACGCTTCAGACGCGACGGTTTCTTATTCCTCGACTCCGCGTTGGCCGTTTCTCCGTAGAACTTCCTTCCGCGCGATAATTGATTCGCTGTAGGCCTTCGAGGATGCTCGACGTTTTCACGGGAATCGATGCGTAACGGAAAGAAAAGTGAACGCTACAACGCTATCGTTATATTTACAATTCGTGATATGTGAACGTATGAATTTGATTGCTATCTCGCTTACTCGAATTTCGTCCAATTGTTTTGCGATTTAATGGCGGCCGCGTTCAGCGTTAAGCTAAATGCGTTATCGATATTGCTAGTGCTACCCTCGGATGCGTTGTTGCACACCGCGGGATTTTTGGTAGGCGAATCACCGTTACTTAAGCTAAACTTGTTAAAGTCCAGGCCGTACGCCTGCAACAGATCCAGGTCGCCGATGTTGTCCGATGACTTCAGCTGTTTGTCGCTGGTTTTGTGCAGCGGTTGGAAATACGGGTACAGCGGGTTGCTCAGCCCTTCGCCCATCTCTGGCGCGTGCAACGACTGCGTCATCTGCTTCGAACTCGGAAATTCCGCAGACTTGGACAGCAGCGGATCGAAATCGTCGCTGCTCGCCGTCGAGTCTAATCTAATTAAGTCTGGCACTTCGGAGGAGTCCTATAAAGCAATCGAATGAGAGAGCGTTGATAACGGTCCTTTCCACGCGACTATGAATTTCATTATTATTTTATTATTTGAAAAATATGCCAGCCACGAGACAGCACAACTGCGTACTTAATGACTCTTCGGAAGCGGTTACAAAATTTAAGGATTCTAATCGCGATCCCAACCAGCGTCGGTTCACGATAAGCTGTACTACGTCTACGTATAATGCGACCTCCGATCCGCGTCGCTACTCGCCGATTAGAATCCTTAATACAGATTCACAAATGGAAGATATAACGATTGATGGCGTTTACCTTTGGATGTGCAGAGCAGGGTGTGCTATTGAATGCATAGGATGAAATGTTCGAATTAACAGACAGTGACGCATTTGCGGTTTGGAAAATTGCTGTTGGTTGCAAGAAGGAAGGTGTGAACACTTTGCTCGTGTCGAACGGATCGGTGTCTTTCAAGTAGAAAGTGGATTCCGAAGGTTTCGAACGGGAATCGGATCTGTTTGGTTTCTCTATGCCCGAATGGTAACTCACGCGAATGTCGTCGGTGTAAAGTTTAACGTTCTTCGAGCAACCCCTTAAGTTATTCTTATACCGGTTCGCATCCGTGTTCTCCGGGTGCAAAGGCGTATCGTAATTGTGTTTCGCAGTGTCCTGCACGAAACGACTCTGCGCATTCTCCGCGCTCTTTGGCAGAACAGACAAGACAGGGATTTTCTCGGTTTTACCGTCGACGGTGTTGCCGGACTTCGCGATCGACGAGTTCGATGGTAACGATCTACTTACACCGGGTGGTTCGCTATTGCTAATCAACGTATCGTTCGTGTTCAACAAGGTATTCGACCGATCGGCCGATTTAATTAGGGCGGAATACGGGGCGTGATGAAACGGAGTTTTCGTGGAGAAGGTGATGATTGGTTTTGCAACATTTGTACTAGGCGGAGGACCGTGCCGCATATGCCCACTCCATGCAGGTCTCAAACTGTCTAAACTGCGTACTGGCTTCAACTGAAATTGATGCATCACACATTCTTACATTTCTTGAATACACGTGGCTCGTAAGCACGCCGACGATAATTATTAACGTGTGTACTGTAATAGTAATAATTCTATTACTTCGCGGACATACAGCGTTTCGTTTCTACTACTCTCTTCTTTCTCAAGGCAATAAAGAATCAAAGAAAATTGTTTGGGTAACATATTGGAACAGAAATATTTCGAGATAACGCATGCATTGGGTTCCGATTATCCTAATGTTCGTAACTATGCTGCTAAAGCTATTCGCTAGAACGTTACACATTGTGATAAGCAATATGTACATCTCAATTACAAATACAGACACGTTTACGAAAATAGCTCGGCACGATACTATCCGATATGGTACTCGACGGTGTATACTTACTGTTCTATCGACAGGGGGTATATTTGGAAATATTACATGACGAAGTTCCTGCATGAGGTCAATATTCACTCGTTCCGGCGGCGAATCGGATTCTTCCGGCGAACTGGGGCTCAACGGCGAATATTGTTTTCTATGGAAAGTCAAGTGACACGAATCAGACGTCGAATCTAATGGAGTAGTTTGCCGTTCTATAGGAAAACGCGGCAGTACCTGGAATCGGCGAAATTACTGTTACGTAATCGAAGGTCCTTCCGATAGCTAGTGGTGGCGGTGAAACCGTTCGGTGATTTTGGCGGCGATGTAAAGTCAATAGGCCTTCTATCCGACGTAGGGGAACTAGGCGCGGATCTCGGTTGGTGAAATCTCCAACTTGTTTCACTTCTGTTCGACCGACCTGTGAATATCACAAAGGTTAGAGACTCTGCGATATTTTCAACGGAAATAAAGAATTCTTACCTTTCCATTTTAGTCCTTTGTAAGCTGTCTTCATATCCTTTCCTTTGTCTTTAACCTGTGGAGAAATATTTAGAATATTTGTCTCCATAGTTTTTCAGTGAAACATTTTCATGAATGATGTAACCGATTATATGATATAGGTAAACACTTACCGATTTAACTGCATACTTTACTGCAGGATTGGCCTAGAATCAAAGAGAAATATTCACGTTGACATTTGGCATTCCGCGTAGAGCATGTTTCAGAAAATCAGTGAAAATCAATTACCTTATCCTTTACGCTGCGGAAAAACGCGGAACTTTCTTTCCGCATGGCATACGTCCATTCTCGATACTGTTGCATAAATTTACTGCTAGATTTGGCAGAATAGCTACAAGCTTCCATTTCGAATTCATCCGAGAAGCCAAGCCCTGAATTAAGCATGTTCAGTCTTTCTTCTATAAACTGAAATACACATATATGTATTTATTCCGAAGGTGAATCCGGCAATTATACATTGACGCCGTTACCAATTTGTACAAGAAACTTGTCCTTCTACCTGTTGAAATATTTGCAATTCCAACATTTTTCGTAAAAAAGGTTGCATGGAAGATGGTCTACTTTCTACAAATGCGTTTTGGTTAAAAGTAATACACTGTCCTTGCTCTAAAGTTAACGCGTCCCTGTATCCGGCGGTCAATTGCACCAATGCTCGTAAAAATGCCCTGGACACACCGTCTCCGAGTAGCGCGGCTCTATTACGCAATGCCTTTTTTAAATTTGTTACCTGGGACAAAGAAACTTTTTATTTTATTATTTAAGATGTGTTTGGATTCTTAAGAGTTAATTCGTTACGCCAAAGATAAAATCGAGTGTTTATACGAACTACGTCCTGAGGTAAAGACTCTAAATCTTCGAACGGGGTTTCTATAGTATTGTTATCGGCATCCAATATAACTACTTCTCCCAAGTCACTCTTCCGTACTCTCTGAACAGAAAATAATATATCTAAATGGAAATTCCGATGATCGATGAATCTTCCGTGCGAATCATTCAGGTACCTGGAGCGTTGGGATTGGTACACCAATTAAAAATGGCATCGGTGCTAATAAATAATCTATTAAAGATAACGGCAACACTGGAATATATATGTGTTGCCAAATCATTGGATAAATTAATGCGTTACATGCTTGGACGCAAGCACTTAATCTCGAAAGACGTTTCGAAGTGAAAATGATTCGTCGTTCGTACAGCATGGAAGCGAATACTATCATCATGTTTTGAGCATCGACGGCACTGTAATATTCCGTTAAATTTCTCTGAAATAATAAAACGCTTGTATACAGATTTCTCTTTACGATAGCCTAACGGATCTAAGATTGCTCACATTTTCTGGTATACTCGGTAGTTGAAACTGCTTGGGACTTTGATAAATAAAGTTCTGGAAATAAACGAATGTATAACTTGAAATGTTCCATGAGAAACGAGTCTATCGAATTACATACCACTTTTGAATTTGGTACAGGTACAGTTACAGAGCTACCAGGAATGGGAACTGTACTGTTGTACACGCTTTCTAGAAAATTCCAAAGATCTTCTCCATTGTCGCTACTCTGAATTAATGTTGCGATCTTGTTTAAAAGCCTAGATGTACACAAGATATTTTACACTTTACATAGACCCAAATTTCCTTTGCTTCGTATAAAATAATTTATTCTTATATCTAGCGAGTGAAACGAGACTAACTTGTAAAATATTTCGTGCCACGGTAATGCACTTAAAATTACTAAACCAGTGTCCGTCTTGGGATCGTGTCGACAGAATCCAAATGTCCATTTCGAATCGATGCTAGTGAGTACAAATGAAAAATGTTGCACTACCAAGCTGAAATAATAATGTATAATTATAATAATATCCACTTGAAAGTTAAAAAATATTTATATAATCTCAAGAAATATTTAATCATAGAAAACTTACTTCTCTATCTCACAGGGATACGCAAATTTAGGGACTGACTTAAGTATTTCTTCATCCGAGAAAGAACTAGGATATTTTTGGAGTATCCAAGGCGGTTTTTCTCCCAGCGGTGCTGCTACCTCACAAAAACATTCGAAGAGATGATGCACTTTGTCCCTAAAAATATCAGAAAACTTACACATACATTCTTAAGTATATTTACACGTAACAAATGAGGTTTTCTAACTTATCCAAATTAATAATTTATTACCATATTTCACATTTAACAATAAAAAAATACGATAATATTTATATTCTCTTTAGTTACAATAAATTATAATGTATCTGTGCAATAGATTCTTTAATCTTTATTCTACAATCATACAAAATGAAACCATTCACCTAACGTGTTACACGCATGCTGTGAACAATGACACAATATGCGCAACATATGCATAAAATAAATATAATTTATCTTGTTACTTATTACTTTCCAACAGTTTTTCAACGTTTAGTAAATAAAGAAAGTATTGCTTGTGACACATTAAATAGCGATTGCAAAAGGGATTCAGAAAACATGATAGTATGCCAAAGGAGAGTACTTTCACTTGTGTCATTTGTTTCGCAATGTGTACGAACAAAAACGTAAGAATATTCGCGAAACGAGTTCAGCTTAAGAGGATAAAATGATTAACGAAAGATTCACTTACCTCAATCTGGAACCCATGATAATAGTAGGAAAAAAATAAGTATTTAGCGTGTGCTTGACGTCTATACGTCATTGTATGTACGCATTACATGACAGTAACGCCTTCCATTCATGTCAATTTTAACCGTATCGTTCAGTTCGCTACCATTTGAGACTGCGATCCAGTTTTTATTCCTTTTACTTTATAAAATAGAACCACTAAACACTGTAACAGCCATCAATTCAACCGACTATAGTAACAGCAGTTAGTATCGAAAATCACGCCTACCAGACACACATTGTTTGATAATCTCGAAATTTTAAAATGTATCAACGACACGCCGTTGAAAGTACGGCTTAACGGATATACCGTACCGCTTATATTTTTAAGAATTCAGAATAGTTTCGTCGAATTTCATTCTTAAACCGATACACCACATAATCGTCATTATTTTTATTAAAATGTCACTTTATTATTCTCTTCTTTTAATTTTTTTTGCCGAGTGAATAATTTGTATTTGTAAACGCGGCTAAATAAGAAGTAAGCAACGTGGGTTTGGAAGTTCCTTTTCCTCGTGAGTGGAACACAAGTAAGGTGAAACATGGCGCTTAACCTAACCGTGAAGGTTCATCCTGTGGTTCTTTTTCAAGTTGTTGACGCTTATGAACGTCGAAAAGCCGAGTCCCATCGTGTTATTGGGACATTATTAGGTAATACGCTAAACGATAATTCAATGATAAACATAATATTGGTTCTACTATGTAAAGTTAATACATCAATTACTTTGACAGTCTTCAATGATCTCTGCTTAATATTATTTAATTGATCTCCTTAGGCACAGCTGAGAAAGGTATGGTTGAAGTAACAAATTGCTTCTGTGTACCCCATAAAGAGTCAGAAAGTCAAGTGGAAGCCGATTTGACTTATGGAATTGATTTATACGATTTAAATCATAGGGTCAATGGACAGGAAAATATTGTTGGGTGGTGGGCAACCGGGAACGAGGTAAATCACCTTGTATGATTCACATATGTTACCAAATAGTATAGAACAGTTTTAATTCTTAACAAATCTTACAGGTCACCACCCATTCTTCGGTTATACACGAATATTATGTACGCGAATGCAACAATCCTGTCCACTTGACAGTCGATACAACACTTATAAATACAACTAGAATGGCGATTAAGGCTTACGTATGTGTGCCATTAGGGGTACCTAACGGGAAACAAGGTTCCATGTTCACACCGGTGAAAGTACAGGTATATTGTCTATTATAATTGAAATGAATCCTACAATTTTATATGAAATGTAACTTTCATGGGCTTACAAAATATAATTATTTGTCATTCAGATTACTTGCTATGAACCAGAAATTGTTGGACTACAGCTTTGTTCTAAGACTCAATTACCTGCACATGCACAAATAGCTGGCATGAAAGCACGTCATGGTATAGAACCAATGATGGATCTTGCTCAAATTGCAGAAGCTAGTGCTAAACTTTCATCTATGTTGGAGCAAATACTTCAATATGTTGACGATGTACTTAATTCCAAGCAACCACCAGATAATCAAGTACTTAATTTTTTCCATTTTTTCCATGTTTTGTCAAACAAAAATGTTCGTATAATAACGATTTAATTAAAATTTTTAGGTTGGCCGCGCTCTTCTGGATATGGTACATTCCGTGCCCAAAATGTCGAGCGATCAATTCGACGAAATGTTTAATAGTAACGTAAAGGATCTACTAATGGTTGTTGCACTCTCGCAGATAATAAAAACCCAACTTCAACTCAATGAGAAACTTACATTGCTCACAACCCTATAATACAAGTCTCCCCTGGGAACTTTGTAATATAAATGTGAAAATTCTGTAATTCAATTTCTATGAATAAAGAGGTACTCCAAATTTTTAATATAATGCGCTCTTTTAATTGCAACGTGTCCGAGTATATTTTACATTAGATAAAACTATATTTCTAAATATAAAAATATTAAATACAGAAGTAAGCAAAGGAGAATAAATAAAATTTTATACATTTCAATATGTACACATAAATACACTTAACGATACTTTATATTTCACAAGCCACAGAATCTTCTTTTTGATTATCCACTAAACTAGTCCAATCAGGAACTCTGTTGGACTTTAAATAATTTTCTTTCGTTAAACATCTCAATGGAAGGTCTACAGTTCCAAAAATTGCACCTCCTAACCATGCTGTATAATTAGGTTTACTAGGTGCAGTATGAAATTTGAAAACTTGAATTTTTAACTTATCGGAATAAAGATTGCTTTTCAGTAAAGCTAGTAATTCTGATTTAAGGCGACTAATAAATCCTTTAGCCATTGTTGTGCCTCCAATTAGTATTATATTTTCAGCTAAAGGTCTTCTGATCTCTATTGGACACTATAACAAAAAGTAATATTAAATTATTGAAAGTGAAGCTGGTACAATCTTTATTTATTCCCTGTATAAACCTTACCTTGAGAATAGCATCCAAAATCATTGTAGGTATGCTCAAATTATCATTGTCTCGTTCCCACAATACTTCATATGCTTTCTCCCTAATTTCACCAGGTATAATAATATTTTTAACTCCAGGATATACAACTGCAGGAGGAGGAGTGGGAGTTTCTTCAGTTCCAAATTTAACAGACCTATCTAATGTAGTAACAAAGCATGTTCTAACTTTTATGTCTTCCACAAGTTTTTCTGTTATATTTACATTTGGAGCTGTTTCTTTTAGAGACTTCATCAAGTACCTATAAAAGTAAAACACGAGTAACATATAAATGTGTACGCATCACTCATTAAATGTATCCTATTTTAATATGAAATATTTACTCATGTACAGCTTCACCGCCTAAGGGAAGGGCCTGCCATCCTTTCAAGATTGGTATACCTTCATAAATTGGAATTAATGTAGCTTCTTTGTATCCAACATCTAATACTAAAGCCGTATTAGTGCCTAAGGTACTAATCGTTGCCAAATGAACAGACAATAACATCAAAGAACCAATCTCAAAATGTCTAAACAACACTTTAGCCAGTGTTTCTCTGAATTGGGTCGGTGTTAGAAAAGATTCCAATACTAAAATCCTAGCATCTTTTGGAGTTACCACAACGTATCTACAATTGAGGATAAGAAATTAGAAAAGCATTGTAAACACAATAAAATAGAAATGATATGTAAGCATATAAGACAATTACCTAAAAAATAAGCAATGAAGAAATTCTACAAGTAACTGATACAAGTCCTCTGTGTCCTTATAATCGTAAATCCTTCTAAGTTGTTTGGTTTCTGAACACATCACCTCTGTTCTTATTATTCCTCGTGGTGTAGCTTCATTCGCATAGCCATATCTAATTTCAAAGTATTGAATTATTAATTCTACATTAGAATACTCGTATCAATGTACACGTTGATTGATTTACTTTGTATACGCGCTTCCAATGTCAAATATAACCATTTGTTTATCCGAAGAAAATAGTACACCCTCGAAACGCCGCAACATTGTGATTAACACCAATTTTTTCCTACTCTTAGAAACTTTCAAAATATATAAGCAAAACCTAAACAAATTAGGCTAAGAAAATCTCGGAAAAAAATTGAATTATGATTAATTCGATAGATAATGAATTTTGGGTATGCTAAAGGTTAAGATAGATCACCATCCCATTTCAATATCATGAAAAATGACGCACAATACTAATGAATCAATGTATGGATGAAGAAAGTATAAAAAAATCATAAAAGCAGCGTACAAAAACTTTTTCTAATGATATTTTATTTAATGTTTCAGTTCTTTTACACGTAATGTCACAGACGTAATACATAGACTTGAAATACAGACAGACTGTGCATACAATGTATTTTTCTGCTACTGTTCTGTAATACCGACACTGTTAAAAACGTTTCGATGCATTGACAACAGACTCTACTTGAATCGAACGGTCAACTATTGAACTACATAAGACTGCAACATGAAAAATGTGCGCTTAGGTAAGTCTGTAGAAATTTGAAATCTGTAGCGGAAGCAATATTATCTTTCGGATTCAGTAAAAGTATAAAAGATAAATTTAATTCACAATAAATACACGATAATTTTTATTTATTCGAAAAATACAAGGAGAGTTATAGACATGCCTTCTTAAACAATCATTTCGAGTTCTCTTGCATAATCTATAGCTAATGTAGCCAAATCTGAGCTGGGTATTGGTTCTTCAGCTTTCTTTTCATTATTAGTCGCGAAGTAGAAATAACCATCCTTGGCCATATTCCAATTCTTTTTTGCTGCAAATGCTTTCATATCCTTCTCTGAATTTAGGTTGAGCATTCTTGAGGCATCTTGGATTGAAATTTTGTCATATGCACTTTCCATACACGCACCAATCTCATCACGAACAGTATTTAATAAAATGTCTATGAAGAAATTATATGACACTGCTGGTACATTGCCTTTTGCTAAGAATATTTTATTATACGATCCTTCCATTAAATATTGTTCCAAACTTAAAGGATGTCTAATGTACACATTAGACTGTATTTGATCCGAAGGCAGTAGTTCCAATTCCGTGTGAAATTCAGCAACTCGATTTTGTGACAATAGAAAGAGCAGATTCAACCCAAGGAGATGATATTTATACGCAGATTCCATAAGATCTGACTTATAATCAAAATAATAACATTTCAATTGTGCCATGTAACGTTCAAAAGAAGGTATATCTTCTGTAACTACGCTCCATTGAGCACCAATTTCTAAAATATCACCTGTCATTGTAGGAAAATTAATATATAGTATTAACCATAAAACCAGCTATTTGGATATATGTATATATACATATTTAATACAATACATACGAGCTATGAGTAATTCATTTTGACTTGCAGTGTTGTTCGATGTTGGAAGAAACATCAAATGAGTAAGGCCAACCTGTAAAAATTAATTATGCCATTAAATTTCTAGTAGATAACAATTATTTCGTAAACAAAAACATTCAGTATTAATCCAATACTATGTGATAAATTTTGTCTTCACATCACGATGACAAATCATATTGACGATCCGAAGAGGTTATGCTGTTTGTATGTTCAACAATGACATTGCTTTTTGATATTATAAAAATTCAATAGCAATTTTCATACACTACCTTTAATTGATTGAGTAATTCGCCGCATTTCTTAAAGTTGCACGGTGTTGCTGTCCATTCTGCCTTTAAATTTTTGTATAAAGAAACAACATCCTTCAGCGCCATTTTTACAAACACAAACGATAGTCATACCACAGTAATGACACTGAAATAAAGTGAGCATAAATATGAATTGCACATAAAGAACATAATTGTAGACTTACAGTGGAAAGTGAATTTATTTGGCACTTCAAAAACTATTGATAAATTTCATTAATTTAAATCAATTTTATTGAATGGATTCATAAGAAATGTATATTCATGTGAACCAGACTTAACACACCAGATTTTCAATAAAAAAATCGAAACTAAAAATTAAATAATTAATTATTTCTTCTTAAAGGGAATGATTATTTCATTTAAATATTTTTTATAATTATTTTGCCTAGCATTGTTACTTTGAAGAATAGAGAATAAACAATCGTCATTTACATGACGATACGATACTCATTCATTTTATAAATTTGAATTAGATAAGATGAAAGATATTTTGTTAGAATGTATCCTACAGTCTAATCCGAATGAAAATTCTGAGAAATGCCTCTCAATTGTTTAAATAATAAAAATAAAGTGCAAGGTTTGCCTAATACTATTGTTTAACTATGCATGATCTTGATACTACGATCGTTCAAAACCTATAAATTTTTTTCAGCGTGTAGCGTAAAACACGTGTATTGAATTGATTGGAAAATTGAAAAATGACATCAGAAATACAGTGGCAGAAAAATTTGTATGAGAATTATGGATTTCCAGACAATTATACGGACAGTTCATTTTTGAAACAGCTACGGAAAAACATAAAGCCAAATAATGTCACGATAATTGAAGCGATCACTTTTGGTGCCACTATATGTATTCAATTAAATATCGTAGTTTTCTTTGTTATTATATTTATTTGGCTAAACAAAGAGTGGACCACGCCAAACGTTATATTTGTATCAACCGTAGTTTTATCTGTATTAGGTTACCTTATGTACTGTCTAAAAGAACCGAACACTTTAAACAAATTAACAAAAGACTTTAGAACAGTGTTAATCTTTCTTACATTCGGTTACATTTTATCACCAGTTTTGAAGACTTTAACTGAAACGATCAGTACCGATACAATTTATGTCATGACAATACTGATGTTTCTAACGCATTTAATATTCAGTAAATATGGCTCCCTGCAAATTTCTTTGTCCGAATCTTTGTCAATAACGTCTTCAATTTTTGGTTCATTAATGTTGGCTTCTAGATTGGCATCTCCACTGCATGCTTTCTCACTTCTTACAGTTGCAATGCAATGTTTTGTTTTGTTACCATTCTTAATATATAAATTAAGTAACAAAATACTTATTTCGAGTATCTCAACTTTCTGTACTGTATATTTTCTTTTATTCATTTCACAAACGATCTCCTATGTTTTCATTGTATCCATAGTTTTTGTTCATTTTGTATGTCCTTATTGGTATGTACAGTGTCAGAGATACAAGGACAATATTTATGGTCCTTGGGACGAAGCTGTTATCACTTCTTAGAACCCGTATTATAAATAAATTGTAAATATATTTCATGGTACATGATTAAATGATACAACTTACGAAGGATTTCTTATTAAAATGACAACATTTACTTAATTTATTAATAATAGATCCCACAATTAATATAGTAACAGAATAAAACTGTGGAAGAATATTTTCATGTATTATTGGATCCAACAAAAATATTACAAATGCGATCAACAAACATTATTTTAACTATTCAATTGTAATCTGTGAATTTTAATTCATAAAAATAGGTGAGTATCCGTTTGGCAAAATACTTTGTAAGTACTCGAAAATAAACAATTGAAAATTATACTGAAACCATTAAGTTCTGATCAGTCAAATTCAAGTTCTTTAATAAATACTGTTCATGTGATTTTCGATAGACGTTCGTAAATATACATGGACATATGAAAAAATATGCTCTTGTACATTCGAATCGTTGTGCAGAAATATGAATTTACTGTACAATTATAAATTGTAATAATCTTTTAATTCTCCTCACAAGTGCTTCGATGAAGCTGTGATCGACCGTTGCATATTCACTATGTGTATCTAACAACTGTGTAATAAAACTGTCCGTAAAAGTAGAAACAAGGCCTTGCTTGAGTTCCATCAGCGTCTCTGACGATACTTTCCATGTGACCATATCTTCGTCTATGCCTCCCGATGATACTGGTAAACAAAGGAACATAACATTAGTCTACTAATCACAATTATTACGAGCTACGGTTTATAAGCAGTGGATCGATCACAAGTAACCGTTATATTTCAGTGGAACAAAAAATACCGATTACCTTGCATCCGACTATGTCGCGATATGACCTGTATCATATAAAAGTCCAAATGACTCCAGAGAATGTACAAAGCATGTTCAATGATCAGAGAACAGTATTTAATGGTTTGACGTTTCTCTTTCACCCAGCGATTCAATCGCTGTTCCACTATTACCCTCTGCTTCCGCACAGCTAGTTCCGCTTCTTCCTCGGACATGTATTCCTTCAGCTCTGTAGTACTCATTTCCGTCACCATCGCGACCTTTTTTATAAGAGCTTCTATATGTGGCAGTTCGGAGTGTAATAAATTCGTTACGGAAACAAGTTGATCGACGATCGTTCCTAGATGCACGCCACCGGAACTATCTTTCAGCTTGTCTTCGCTGCCCCCCGGTTTTGGAGTTAGGTGCGGCTCGAACAGCACGTTGCGTATCTTCTGATCCATTCTGCTGTGCTGCATTTGATTGCGCGTGTACAACATAATGTTAGCGACGATCTGCACGCAGGACATGTGCTGTTGGTTCGCGTCCGTTTCTTCGTGGCTCAAGCGAACCGGTGCCAGCTGCAACTGAAATTTACACAACAAAGAGAGCATCAACCTCTGCAGACGATAGAGGTGCGCGCGAAGTTCCCTCATGCCAGTAGTGTCTTCCAACTTCCGGTCGTCGAAATCCGTCTTCGCCAATTCCTCGTCCACCAATTTATACATGTCGATGTTCGCCGATCTGGATATCACGCCGGTGAGACACGCGATCTCTTTCAGGAACAGACGATTCGCTTTGGGGAAGGCGTTCCGCAGGACCATTTCTATGGTGTCCCGGTGGCTCTGCAGGAATCCGCAAACTTGTATGGCGCAAGACTGGTTCTCCGTCCCCAAGGTGGTGAGCAGAGCGTCGCACAGATACAAAGCTGGCAAGAAGATCTGCTGGTAACGTTGGCCGATAGAGGGTATGAAAGAGTAGTCGCCTCCTTCGAATCCGATGTGCACGTCGGGATGTTGATCGAAAACGACCATGCTCGACATGCACGAGAGAATTTTATTTTCTAAGAGGCTCTCGGCGCCGAGCCTCGTCGAAGCCATTCTACAAAATGTCGCCATTTTCGCTTCGTACAGGTACAGCGGTCGTAACGTTTGCGGCTCTGGCTGTAACATGCAGCGTAACATGTTGTCGGATTCCAAGAGGCTGTCTATCATGTGCTTCAGGTAGCCCCTACTGGTCAAATAGAGTATCCAAGCGTTGTCGTAGTCCAACTCCAAAATCTTGTCCAAGCAGGAGAGCGCCAGCATTTTGCAGACGTCGTGGCCGCCGGAACAATTGTGGCACAGGATGTCCATTAATTTG
Source organism: Nomia melanderi (assembly GCF_051020985.1). Taxonomy (NCBI): domain Eukaryota; kingdom Metazoa; phylum Arthropoda; class Insecta; order Hymenoptera; family Halictidae; genus Nomia; species Nomia melanderi. The sequence continues at coordinate 285,048 of NC_135002.1, read as the reverse complement.
TTCCCGAAACTGTTTATCACTTGTATCGTTGCGTACCGATGGGAACGTTCTTGTACCGGCATCACTCTGTTCACCGTGCTATCCAACTGACTAACGTACATCGTGTCTATGATGTTCGTGCTTTCCGACTTCTCCAATCCTACCACGCAGAGGAAGTTCAACAGAGCCGCGTACAGATGCGTGATCACTTTCTGAGAGGAAGCGCCAGCGTTCAGGATCCACTGCAATATGTGGCTCAGGATGATCTTCATCATCGTCGTGTTCGAGGGCGACGACGGGAAGGACTCGCTGTCCGCCTGCGTGATGAAGCTGTTCCGCAGATTGACCAGCAACATCAGCACCGTGCCAGACACCAGCGTCTTGATCTCGCTCAAAGCTTCGCAGGACGTCATTTTCTGCAGCAAGTCGTGGGTCAGATTCAACAGCAAATTCTGCTTCTGCGGCGTGGGCAACTGTTGATTGGTAGCCACGCAGAAGAGTATCTCCGTGGTTTGGCACCAGCCTTCGACGAATTTCACAGTGGCGTACGACAGCAACTTCGTTTGGTTCCTCTTCAAAGCGTGGGTTAAAATGTTCTGGACTTCTTGCTGCATCAGATTACGCTGGGTCGCGGTCGCGCTATTCTGCGTGACAGCCAGCTCCTCCGTGATGAGAGAATGTAATTTCCTAATGTCTATGAGACGGGGACCTCCTATCAGAGCAACAGGAACGCTACAACGGCCCAGCACCATCTCGACCTGAGACGGGTCGAAGAAATCCAGCGACAGCGCTGGCTCCAACTGAAGCTGAAACTCGATGTAGTGCAACAGGTCCATTAGAAGCTTTTGCGAGGGCACTACTTGTCCTTCTTCTTGGCCAAAGTCTCCCATTAGCCGCTGAACCAGAGAGCTTTGCAGCCTCCCGCCGGCGACACGCAATTCGATCGCAGCTATCTTCAGTAGCCAGGACATGCAGCCGAGCTCCGTTGCTGTATTTTGACCCTCGAACGGCATCTTCGATAGGTGTCTTTGCACGAAGTCCTGATTCGAGCTGATACGTAAAAATCTTAGTACCGGAACCGAAGTCTTATTATTCGCCGTCAACGTGTGCAGGAAACAGTAACAAGCTTCTGTGATCTTGTCGCGGCCGCGCTCGAGGGACTGTTCCAAAATTCCCAATATAGAGTGCAAGCACGTCCGTGGAAATCCGAGGAAACCCGGTTGCAACAGCATCGTCTTCCGTATGTCCTTCGTGATCTCGAATCCGAGCAAATAGTGAGAGATGTTCGGCGTTGGTCGCGTAATGCTCTGCATCATCAACAGTAGAATTCGTTCCTTACAGTTGCCGGCGTACTGTTTCTCGCTGGAATCGACGTCTTCGTCGAGAGTGATGTCCGTATCCAGACACTCGACGAATCCGTGCCTAATATTGGTAGCCAGGGCAGGAGTCGCTGTAAAAGTGGAGAGCAACTCGGAATCTGCTCCTGGTTCGTTCGTCACCTCGTGAATAACGCCGACCGCGTGGAACGCGTGCTGGGGGAGCCAGGAACTGTAAGAGACGTACTTAGCGACGTTTATCATGTAGTCGGGTTTCTTCGATTGCGGATCCACTTCTAGCAGTAATCTCGACAGCCCGGTTAAAAGTTTGTGCACCGACTTCGCGGCTATTAATTGCGCCATATAACTGTGCTGCGTTTTCAAACCTCTCTCCAATATTTCCAGGCAATATAAACAGCCGTTCTCGAGATTCTTCTTACCCGGGAAAGATTCGTAGGTGTCGAAGTTGGAGCAACCTTTGTCCAGGATGTACAGTATCACGTGCAGAAGCTCCGACTTGGAATGCAACTGAGTCATTATATGGTATCCCGGCGCAGAATTGACTACCGTAGTCTCTCCACTTTGAAGTTCCACCTTGCATCCAGTGAAATCCTCTACGGTTGGTTCGTACTGCTTGATGAGCTTCGAGAAAATCTTCAGACAACCTTCGGCGACTATCCACTTCTCCGCCAAATTCTTATACGACCGCGTGTGAAACTTGAGGAAAATCGTATTGATGATGAAATGCAGATACGGATCGAAACCAGGATTACGGTGACCCATTCCCAGCAATCGTGGTATCGGGAAATCGGTGAGAACGTCTAGAAGCTCCAGCATCGCTCGTGTCAACGGATACTCGTCCTTCTTCGACTCGATCTCTTCCAATTCGGTCTGAACTCCTCTTGGCTGGTAGCTACTTATGGTTGGTATCGTTGAAAGTATTTGCGCGGCTTCCAAACTCTGCCAGACGGTCGAGGAACTCTCGGGTGATCTTGCCAACGCGGCGAGAGTTCTTATCAGTACACCTTTCAACGGAATCGATATGCTGCAACTGACTAAACCGATCAAAGATGGTAACACTTTCCATCCTGGGTGATCGCATATCGCTATTCTCGACATTTCGTCGTTCTTCGCGATCACTTGAACCACCAACAGCACCGCCTCGAGTCCTTTCACCTCGTCCGGAGTGATGCCTTTTGGATGGCTCCTCTGACGATAAACGGTGTCTTGACTGGGAGGCAATTCTTTCCTGAGATTGATGTAATACTCGCTCAAGGACTTGAAGAAGTGGTTCCACGAGATTCCTGTTGATCCTGAAGTCCCTAGGGAGAATATTTGCGAGAAGAATATTATTCGAACTGTTTTATTTATAATAAAAAAACAAAGTATTAAATGAAACAACAATTACCATTTGGCTTAAGAAAGTTGAACGCTTGCCTCGCTGCTTGCGAAGAAGATGCAAGAGAGGCTATCATTTTAAGATACGGTACGAATAGACCTGCTGGCAATATTTCTCCGGCAAGCCGTACAAATTTAAATAGCGCAACTTGTCTAGACGGGAAACGATTCATGTATATAGGAGCAGATACGTGCGTAGAGTCAGAATGGTGACACCAATAATCCATGACCAAATCCAACTTCAGAGGATCCTCTTTGTATAACTCCGCCACTGTCAGCATTAAATACTCAAAGTGATTATCTAAATTTAATGGCGGTTCAATCCCCTCTTGTTGATACGCTTGTATCAAGCGCATAGATTCGCCTGCTCGGCTTCGTAAATCTTTCACTTTTAAAGGCATCAATAATATGAAATCGGACACAAGAGTATGAAAATAACGAATGTAAAATTCCTCGTAGTAGACGCTTTTGTTTTTAAATAGTACTTCAGCCATAAAATGGAAACATTTATTGGACAAAGCCGCTTCCAGCAGTCTTTCGTCTTCATTTGTAATGTTCAACGGTTGCGAATTCACCGCAGTTTTAATTGTTGTTAGAGCAACTGCAAATGCGAATTGTACAACTCCCCGCAAACCAGCGCTCTCCCAAGTAATGTTGGATGATAATAATTTCTGACTGAACTCCTCTCGTGCACTGGTGTTCATGATCAATGGCATTGAACTTATCAGTTCTGGAAAAAATGTATTTTTTCAGTATACTGTAGCATAAGAAAAAGTTAATACCTATTTAAAGACCATGCGTCGCACCTTCTCCGTTCTCGCGGCTATGCAATGAACTAAAGTTGATTGCATTTAATACGCTCATTATAAGGGCGAGAGTAACTTTATCTAGCCCTTCTTCGCGCATTTCAGATTCCACGGGTCTTGCTTGGAGAAATGACAACAAACGGAGTAAAATATCATTTGGCAGTGAAGACTGAGCAGACCATAAATATAAAATATCAGCCAAGTCTTGCCTGGAGTCGTTATAAAGTTTCATAACCATGTAACGATGCTTTGGTCCACCCAGTGCACGATTTTTTTCTAGTAATTCTTGCTCCTGTCAACAAGAATGTAACAAATTACGAATTAAAAAAATGAATATGCGTGTACATAAAGTTTGAGATAAATACCTTTACAGGATTCATTTGTTCTAACAAAGACAAAATTCTATCCAGTAAATTATCTTCTTCCAATTTATTTGTATATTCTGTAATGTGTCTCAAGAGAACAGTGGGTGCATCGATTTTCCAACTATGACCCATTCTAGCTTGTATAAGCATTCTTAGAGTCGACGTAAGTGCTTTCTTTCCATCGTAGTATAATAAAATTGCTGTTAATCCCCGAGGTAAGCCAGGATGGTGAGGCATTTGTAACTGTGCAGTGCATAAAAGATCAAGCGCCATAAATTCATTGAGATCATACATGTCTGATATTATCAATGTTTCATCCACTAGCTCTTTTGATAATAACTGGTACCCTAAACCGGGAAGGGTAATGCCCTCTGTCGCTCCTTTCTTTATTTCTTCTCGACTGTTTACATTGGAAGGCTGCAATAGAATAAGTCTTAAAGTACATAATATATCTAATCGTGTCGTCTGTATTATACAGTATCAATTATTCAATATTATAAAATCACGTACAGGATTTTTTAGAAGTGTCAGGAAATTTTGTCTATGATTTCGCAATGCTTCTGTGAATTCATGATATTGAAGATCATGAGTGGTTGGAGAAGATGTAATGTATCGTTCTACTAGACTATGCAATTCTTTGTATGGAGTCCACATGTCCTCCGTTGTTGTTTTTTCTGCAATGTACGTATAAGAAATAACAATTCAAGTTAAAAATATAGTGAACATAAAGCAAATGCATCATGATATTCGGCATGTTGGAGGTTAGATTTTTCAACTAAGATTCTGTAAGCAAGTATTTACATAAATAAAGAATTACCTTCGGACATGTTTTTGTAATGAATGCAACGTTACGAGGACACAAAATTATCAGGAGAAAACGTTGTACTTAAATGTAATGGAATTAATGAAATTTCGTGCAACATAATACAAACACCGGTCCTTAGGCGGGAACGGCGTATTTCTTAATCGCCATAGGGTATCGAATAATATTACGCGACGTTACATGTCTAAATGAACATATTGCCAGGTTTTATTTTATAACATAAACACTCAGAGGGCGCATAAAATCATAAATTCTTTCTGGTCTGCCTTATCAATTTTCAAATGTCAAAATATTTGTTAGTTTCACACAAGAATATAATAATGTTCTTTCTAATATAAAAATTCATATCCTGCAGTTCACTACTATTAAATAGAATACTTATTCATTATTAGCATTTTGTAATTTGTCTTTATTGTGGCACGTATCTTAATTTATTAACGCCCAATGCTTCATTTTGACATTTTCATTTATGTTTTAATTATGCGTTAACATATCTTGCAATAAGAAAATGTCGTTTATCGTATAAATCAATTTTCCAAAATTAATGAAAACAAATATTTTAGTGATAACGAGTTAAAAACAATATGAACATTCAATGTGCAGCTTTTCAGTATAAGGTGGCATAACTAGCAACACCTTCCAATCTATGCTTTTTTCTTTGGAGTTGCAATGTGCCTGAGTTAGTAATCATTTAAATGATATTGTTATTTTATTACGTTTCTTGTATTGTTGTAAGATTTATGAACTTGTAAGTTGAGATTACGATCTACCTAATAGTCAGAAAACTATACGAATGTACAATGCAGAACGTGAAAACACGTGAATCAAAATACACGTATGTTGCCGGCCGGTAATTTTGTATACGTGGTCAGTTTTCTGATAGACGACATCATTTTTCTCGTTGTTTATTTTTTGAGCATGTAACTGCTACGTGTTATGCGGATAGCATGATCATTGCTAGATTGTTTAATCTTCTAGTTGACAAATATTTAATATTTTCTTTTTTCTCTTGTTTACTTTTATAAAGGATCATAACCTAATATTAAATAACAAATGCCATGTGCGATATATGTTTTGAACTTTTGTCTATAATATTTTGTAAGTATTATTTACATAGAAGATACATTTCACGCTTCTCCATTGTTTGTTTTCAGCATGTGAGGCAATTGTAATTTTATTGTGAACCTTAACAACGAAATATAATAAAATAAGTGATGAGTTTATATTTTTTCTTCTTTGCACAGATAAAATTGTAAACTGAGTGTTTGAATAATTAAAAAGTATTATTCATAAGCCTAATAAATATGGGTACATTAACGAAGACAAGAGGTCTGCGGATGTCTGCACAGAAACAGGAAACTCTTTTAAAGTTAACTGTGTTGTCTCTTGCAGCAATTTTATGTAAGTATTCTGAATCAATACATAGTCGACAATATAATCATAGAAAACATTTGATTACAGCATTTGCAACAAGATTATTCTCTGTCTTAAGATTCGAGAGTGTCATTCATGAATTTGATCCATATTTCAATTATCGCACAACAAAGTATTTAGCTGAAAATGGATTTTATAGTTTTCATAATTGGTTCGATGATCGTGTTTGGTATCCTCTTGGCAGGATAATTGGAGGTAATGAACTCAATATAATTATATTATTTAATGTAGCTAAAGAAATTGTTGCTAATTTGTTATTATTTCACAGGAACCATATATCCAGGTTTAATGATAACATCCGCAGCAATATATCGTATTTTATGGTTATTGAATATTACTTTAGATATACGTACTATTTGTGTCTTCCTGGCTCCATTATTTTCTAGTTTAACAACAATTATAACTTATATGCTCACTAAAGAATTGAAGGTAATTTTTTTCTACACTGCACTCAGACTATTAATGTGATCATGAAAAATGTATTTTACACTACTTTATTCTTTTTTCGAGGATTCTGCGTCAGGATTATTCGCCGCAGCTATGATAGCAATTGTTCCTGGTTATATATCGCGATCTGTGGCGGGCTCTTATGATAACGAGGGTATAGCCATTTTTTGTATGCTGTTTACCTATTACATGTGGATAAAAGCAGTTAAAACAGGAGCGATTTGTTGGGCGACTTGTGCTGCTCTCGCGTATTTTTACATGGTGTCTTCCTGGGGTGGCTACGTGTTCTTAATTAATCTTATTCCTCTGCACGTGTTAACTTTGATGGTGACAGGCAGATTTTCACACAGGATATATGTTGCATACAGCATTCTCTATTGCATAGGAACAATTCTATCTATGCAAATATCATTTGTTGGTTTTCAACCTGTTCAGAGTTCTGAACACATGCTTGTAAGTGCCAACTGTAATTATGTTAAATTTCCGAATTAATTGTCATTAAGGAAATTATGCTCACTTCTCTTCACAGGCATTAGGAGTTTTCGGACTTTGTCAAATTCATGCGCTAGTTGATTATTTGCGTAGCAAAATGTCACAGGATGACTTTGAAGTACTTTTCCGTGGTCTTGTTATCTCCATAGTTAGTATTTCATTCGTTTTGGGGATTATTTTAACTATTACAGGTATTTATACGCGAATGGAAGGTTTTTAAAATTGTAATAATTGTAATATTTAAAGCTTAATTCTTTTAAGGTAAAATATCTCCATGGACTGGACGTTTTTACTCTCTGTTGGATCCGTCTTACGCAAAGAATCACATACCAATAATTGCTTCTGTTTCTGAACATCAGCCAACGTCGTGGAGTTCATTTTATTTTGATCTGCAAATTTTGGTATTTCTATTTCCTTCGGGATTGTATTTCTGCTTCTCAAAGTTAACAGATTCTAACATTTTCCTTATTTTATATGGAGTCACAAGTTTATATTTCGCCGTGAGTATATCTTAATGTAAAACTCTCTTTATCGCGCACGTGATAGGTCGTGTTTGAATGCCTTTTAAAATGCGCAGGGTGTAATGGTCCGTCTAATGTTAGTTCTTGCTCCCGTGATGTGTATTTTGGGTGGAATCGGAGCATCCTCTTTGCTCGTTACTTACATGAAACAATTAGATGGTACAAAGGTTACTGACAAGAAATCCAAAAAATTCGAAAGCAATTACATACTGAAAAGCAAGGTGATTCAAATGATTGTTATTAATCGCATCGTTGGAAAATTCAAGCGTTACAACGTGTAACAATTAATTTTCAGATTGCTACACTTTTCATAACAGTAATGTGCATTCTCTTCTTTTCGTACACCATCCATTGCACGTGGGTTACAGCGGAAGCTTATAGTTCACCCAGCATTGTATTGTCGGCGCGGTCTCCTGACGGTGGACGAATGATTTTCGATGATTTTAGAGAGGCATATTATTGGCTGCGCATGAACACACCAGAAGTAATTCACTACGTTTCAAATAATTGGATAAGTAGCTTAAAATGCAAATGTGAATTATAATTTCTTTAAATGTAGAATGCCAAGGTAATGTCTTGGTGGGACTACGGATATCAAATTACTGCAATGGCGAACCGTACAATTTTAGTAGACAATAATACATGGAACAATACCCACATATCACGAGTCGGTCAAGCAATGGCGAGTTCCGAGGAGAAAGCTTATGAGATAATGAGAGAACTAGACGTTAATTACGTTCTTGTAATTTTCGGAGGACTTACAGGATATTCATCAGATGGTGATTAAGAACCTTCAATAAAAGTGAATTTTGCGTGCATTGTGTTTGCGAAGCATCTCCACGTTATATGAAATCCGTATTTATTCGTATTACAGATATAAACAAGTTCCTATGGATGGTGCGCATCGGTGGAAGCACTGAAAAGGGCAAATCTATCACTGAATGGGATTATTATAATTCTGCAGGGGAGTTCAGAGTTGACAAAGAAGGTTCTCCAATTTTGCTCAATTGTCTTATGTACAAAATGTGTTACTATAGATTTGGTCAAGTCTATACCGAAGGAGGTAAGTGTCTCTTCAATTCTCTACATCATGTTTCTCAAGCTTGACGCTCACTTTAAATTTCGTAACGTAAAATTGTCAAACAGGTAAACCGTCGGGGTACGATAGAGTTAGGAATATGGAAATTGGCAATAAAGATTTTGAATTGGACATGTTAGAAGAAGCTTATACAACGGAACATTGGCTGGTACGGATTTATAAGGTGAAGGATTTAAGAAATAGAGGAAATTAAAAACTGTGGAATAGCAAAACACGGAAGTAGCCACCACTTTGTAAACTACATCATAATCTCGCTCGCTTATAAGTTTTGTAATTTTTTGAGATACGAATGTGGCGCTAAATACAGAAATACACATTGAAAATTACATAGAAGCCATTGCGGAAAATGTATTCAGGCCTCCTCATAAACATTAATTTAGTAAATATATTTATCGATTTGTACGGTGCTTCAGTCTTAGAAGTCTGTGTTCCATTATTAAAAATGAATATATTTTATGCAAATTTATTAGTACCAATCAGTCTTGATAAATGTTTTTATAGAAATATATATACATTATCTTTTTTTAATTTTATAATGTATAAAGAAAATACTCGTTTCTTTTTCATATTGTAAATTAATCGCACTGGAATTCAATCCACGAGGTAATAATAGCTTTATAGTGTAGGAATTATATTTGCACTAAAAGAAGATCAGTTAACCTTTGTAATCGAAACGGTACATTATAAGCTTAAATACTGCAGCATCATCTGTGCGTTTAAGCAGCATTATACGGAGCGTGGAAGAAAATACCAATCGCTCTTAGGTTATTGGTGATGCATGTATGCGTTGATGAGAGGGAGGAGGGGGGGAGACCTTCTAAGGGTGGTCCAGTCAACTATAGTAAATAATGACACTTCCCCCAGTATAATTAGAGAAAAACATATTTTTCCAATGATGTTTTTTCTAATTACACTGAAAATAGTTGGGATTTGTTATAGTTATATGAATCCCTCAGATATGCCATCTCAATGTTCACAAGTTGTGTAAATGCATATTCATAATATGCGTTTCTTGAAAATGTAATTAGCATCACCATCCATGTTTTGAATGTGTACAGACATGTGCGATTTTTTTTTATGAATGTGAAAATAAACGTGAACTGACAGCATTCATTTCGATGCATATATATATATATATATATATATATCTTGTCTCGTATATTTGACGGACTGTAAGAACCCCCGATTCTTAAGGACTAAGAAATGAATGAACAATACATGTCTTTTTTTCCAGAAGTGTAATTCATTTGTACTAATATGAATTGCGTTTTGTTTATACAATTGTCTCGATACCGTTGTTTTCCATTAACACTAGCAATGTTAATTTAAGAAATACGGGAATGGAAACATTTATTTAAATAATAGATTTATTAATTAATTAATTAATTAATTAATTAATGCATAATAAAACTTCACTTCCAATTATAATTGTTTATCTTCTAATGGACCATAAAGGATCTAATTGATTCAAAGGGTCTATGGTTGCTTCTTTACCTTTTTCTTGGATGGATGTCGAGTTTGAAGATCCTGTACCACTGTTTTGCGAAGGTTTTTGCCGATCTGAAAGCACGATCAATATAGTGTTACATTGTTTTCGATTTACATGTCATAGATGACATATAAATACGCAAACCTTGTTCAGTGTCTGAACGTTGAGCATTAATGCCGAGGCTCTGAAGAAAATCATCGGAAGGGTGCATTTTTCTAGAAATTTTATCCTTGTTTCCTTTGAATCCTTCAAAGTTTTCAAATGTTGAACGGGTAGATGATAAAATGCCACCTAATGTTTCAAAGATACAAGTAAACTTTAAAGTCAGCGAACTGAACGTTTTGCGTATGGTTGAAACGACGATGCAGGTCTTACGTTTCATTAAGATATCTTGAGCGTGGTATAACACTAGCTGATACGCAAATAATAAAGACTCCTTATTTACAATTTGTTTGCGACACTTGAGAAGGCCTTTGAATAGAAGAGGTACATCGACTATTCCACATCCAGCGCGTATATGATACACTGTTGCTGCTGCGACCAAAAATAAGCTGTTCAACGATCCTCCATCCAGGCAGTGAACGACAATTGGTTTCGAGCTACGTCGTAGTGCTTGTTCTGTCATTACGTCCGTTGAAAATGTAAGCAACGCACCTGGACTACTAGGGAAACCACTGTGAGAAGCAAGATATTACGTGAATCACAATATTTGTATAATAATATAAAGAAAAATCCTACGTATACGTATATCGGTGTAACTTATTTGCGACCACTCACTTGGAAGGCCATGTCAGGAATTGCATATGCACAACAGTCTTTTCTGATTTTTTCTTAACATTATATACAGACATAACCCTCTGGATGTAGGATACGTGATTCACCCTCTTTTTCAACGAAATCGTGAAGTTACCAATATTTAAAATGTCTTCCTCGTTTATAGGCCAGTATATTTCACCATTTAACTGAGAATAAAATAAGAAACAGTTACTACGAGTAATCTTGCCTTGAACATTTTCCTGGGTTATGGAACACTTAGTTTACCTGCGCATCCGTTGCCAGACATGCAATTATTTCACATTCCTGCTCCCATATCATTACCCAAAATACTTCTGTCTTATCTGCTAATGGAGTCTGAGTAATAATGAACGACGTTGGTATCCATTGCGTGATTTCCATTACATGGGAAGCATTGATATAATTTGGAACGTCGGTTGATAAAATTTGAACCCTGGCCGCATCATACGGAATACAATCCATTACTCTGTTCTCCGAGGAATGAGCGAGCGCCACGGTACACGATTGCTTTCCACTTTCTCTTTCCTAAAATTAAACGAGTTCATTTAACAACGTCGAAGATAATATACTTTATACCGCGAAAAAGTGGTATAAACAACGTTACTTCGAACTCTTGAATTTCCTTCCATTTTATGTCAAGATTGGTCGCTCCGCTTAACGTTTTAACAAGCAGACTGTCTATAAATTTCTCATATTTTTCAACTTCGCTAATGAATTTTTGTAGAGCCACTGGATCTCCCAAGGGATCCTTTTTCGGTTGCACGTCGTTGTACCACGTATCCCAGACTATTTGTAAATTTTCATTTTCCACTTTGTCCTCGTTATTGGTAGTTTGAGCATTGACTTGCTCGCCATCGGCTTTTTGTTCCTTTTTGCTTTCGACGTCAGAAGTGCTTACTACAGGCTCGTCTTGCGTCAGAGTTTTATTCAGGGGCCGTATTTCTGGTACTAGGGGTGCATGATTTATAGTAATGTCGAGATCAGACAACAAATCCACGTTTGATTTTTCCGATGACTTTGTGGTAGACTTTGTAGGATTCGCGCTGGTTGTAGTGTTCGTTCCATTGTTAACAGCTTGCATATACGTCTGGTTGTAATTGGAATGGTTTTCATTCTTGACAGTGGTCGCTAAAAGATAAAAGAATGGAAGATTTAAAAGCGAGAATACTTGTTTCTTTAAAGCTCCGACGAACGTTCGGCGCCGAGATTACCTTGACTTTGAACTTGAAGACCGTACTGTGTAGTGTAATAAATATCGGCTGTTCCTTGCGGTTGATACGGCTGTCCGGAATACTGAGAAGACGGTGTTTGACTTACCACAGCATTATTGCTAGCATTCGTATAGGTCGAGTTGCTCTCTTGAGCCAGGTAAACATTGCTATTTTTAACAGTCGTCTGCAGCGCCAACTCAGAAGGTTGTTGTTGTTGTGCCTGAACAACAGCTTGCGTACTTTGAAGATTGATCGAATTGTATTCGTAACACTGACTAGTAGGATTATACACGTATGCCATTTGCCCTTTGTAGGGCTCTGTCACTGCATTCGTCATTTGATTACTTTGCATATAATTGTATCCTTGATTATAAGGATGCGAATAACTAGCGTATCCAGAATAATGGGACTGTTGTGGATATTGATACATTTGCGAGTAATTCTGGATGTTCATCGATTTTGCGTGACTTTGAATTATTTCCGTAGTATTGGGGCAATTTGAGAATGTGTACGTGTTACAGGTATCCGAAGGCAGCATTGTTTGTGGGTACGAAACACCAGTGTTCTGTTGTAAACTATGATAAGTGCTAGGGTAACTTAAAGCAGTGTTGTTGATCGATACTTGCGTCCCATATGAGTATGTTTTGTTCGTATAAATTGGTTTCCCCTGTTCTCGATACTGCGAGACAGCGGTGCTATGTAAATTTGAAGTATTCATCTCGTTTCCTGTAACGGTCAGGGACGTGGTAGGATTAACCGACTGTGGAATGTTTGTATTCATGTACTGCGACGGTATGTAAGACGAAGAGGCAGCGATATTAGCTGTTCCAGGTGTGCTTTGGGTGGACGCGATTTGCTGAGCATGTGGATCCGTTTGGTTATAGTATGCTGCACCGCTGTAATCTTGAGAAGATAGAATTTCATTCTGACTGATTTGCGGCAGAACATAATTTTGCATCTGAGAATTATCCGCGGGCAAGACATGGTGACTTCTAATGGTTCCAGCGGATTCTTGAGAAACAAGTGTCTGTTGAGGCTCGGTTACGTATTGCTGTCGTTGCTGATCCGGTGCGATGTAAAGACTCGGATGCACGTTAACAGGATTGCCAACCGTAGTCGACGTCGGTACAGAGGTCTGCGCAACCACCGACACTTGAGAAGATACATTTCGAATTTCCGGTTTAACTGCGTTATCGGTCTTATCGAGGACTGGGGCGTACTGCTGCGCGACATTATACCCAGTGTAACCTGCTACAGGTTGATAAGCCTCGTATTGCATCGCGTTTGAAGGGAGATTGTACTGTAGCTGCGAATTAGTAGGATATTTGTGTTGTCCATCCAAAACTGCCGAGAATTGTCCATTAGACGCGAAAGAGTTTGTCGGATAATGTGCAGTGGTATTCGTTATGCTCGTTGTTGTACCAGCTGGAGGTATTTGCGGATAGGTATCCGCGGTGTCCGTGTTGTTTATCTGCGCGTAGCTTTGACCCGAACTATGGTTTACCGTAGGATTTTCGCTATACGAAATCGTGTCGTAGGTGTATGGTAAATTAGATTTGTAGTCTGTGTATGGTGTAGGATAATACTGTTGCATAGCCTGCGCAGATGCGGCTGCATCCGGCACTGGTATTCCAGCGGAATGAATTATACTTTTGTCCACCGCGTCGTTCAGATATGCTTTCGCTGTCGCGTCCGATGGAAATGGCCTAGCCTGACCTTTGTACGTATTGTAATATTGACTCTGAACATTCTCCGCTTTGTTGTTCAAATAATATTTCAATTTCAGACCGCTACCAGACCGAACGGTGCTCTGATCGTAAGCGGTAGTTGTCATCGGGTCGACTTTTTCTTGAGAACTCTTGTTATCCTGAGCAAGAATGTGCTCCCGTTCCTCCTCTTGTACCTTACAAGTGCTCTTCACTCGTTGAAGTAATTTCGAGACATTTATTTCTAGTTTCCTATAAAATTCGAGACCTTTGCTGGATTTTCCTAGCAAATCTTCGTAAGCGTCGTAAGATGCGATCAGAGAAGACACCATATGTTCTCGGCGTTTCAGTATTTCCTCGACTCCTTTTCGCACATTGGCGGTTTGAGCGTATGCGTCGGTCAAAGCCGCTAGAATATTGTCCTGCGCGCTAAGATTTTGCTCTATCAATGACACCTGCAACAACGAGTCCGGTAAAAACAGTTCATAATAGGTACGTTCCGTTACTGAACACGAATACTAACCAAACTTTGATGTTTACTAAGTTGATCCGTAAATAAACGATCCAGAGGTCCGGAATCGGATGTGGCGGTAACTAATAGACGCGTTAAATCATCCTGTGCTATAGAGTCGCGCAGTTTCGTGTGCAATTCGTTTCTCTGTCGACGCATCTCGTCCACTTTATTTAAAATGTGTTTTAACTCCTTCGTGTGCATTCGTTCCAGTTCAATAGCAGTATGCGATTTCTCATTATTTTGTTCTACAAACGAGAAATACGAAGAGATGTATGAAAAAACCTTTTAATTTGTTTACGAAAGCAGTTTATAGGGAACTATAATGCACCTGAAAGGTATGCGCTTGGCGACGGAATGTGAGCGATAAGCTCTGCAAGTGGTTGAGCAAGTATTTTCAAATTTTTCACATGCATTGTTATCGCTTTATGCAGAGCATGGTTACTCTCCGATGCTTTATTGTGAGCTTCTTCGTATTTTTTAGCCTCTCTGGTTAAATCAGTCGCTACGATAGACGGTGGTCTCTTCCCGACCGCGTCCTGATACTGTTTCTCTCTGCGAAAAAATGGAAATATCAATGAATCGGTTGTTCGCGCGAAAAACATCATTAAATTGATCTCTAAACAATGAAATTCCAACTTCATTTCTTCATCAAGAAGAAGCTTATTAATTTCTTTTAATATCTTCTCCACGTCTTGACTGGTGTTGGATAATTTCCCCATGATATCCACTAAATCTTGGATGACGTGCTGTTTCGCGTTCAGTGCTGCACATCTTTCAACCAGTTCATCGGGAAGAGGCAAGCGTTCCCATTCTGTAGTTTGAAGATCAGGGTCCCATAAACTCATGTGTTCCAATTTTAAAGATGTCAAGTAGGTGTTCAATTGCTGATCTTTATCCTCGATTTTTCCACCGACAGACCGTAATATCTTTGCTTTTTCCTCCGAGTATAAAGAGCTCGCTTCGTGAACTTTCATCGGTACTAGTCTACATCATATATTCAGATGTAAATAATATAATTGAAATAACCGTTGCAATCGCTTTGAGTTAGCGTAAAGTGTACCTCGCAAATATGTCGGGACCCGAAACTTCAGGATCGTTTATACTAAATGATATTCCTTTAACTAACGAGGCACCTTTTACTGTGGGCAAAGTTTCCTTTTCAGGTACTTCCTCGTGGTATATAAATTCATTTTCATTTTTAGCTGCTTTCCGTTTCCCTTCTATCACGTCGTTCGTAAACGTAAGTGCTTCTTCTATAAGTGTTTTCTCTTGAGTCTTCGCGTTGGCATAAATCGACTGTGCTTCGTTTAACGCAGCTAACGCCGCGTTATAAAATGCCACCCTTTCCCCCATTTTTCTCTGTTCCTCCGCTGCTAGACCTTGATATAAATGCGTAACTGCCAAGTGGTAGGCCTTTTTAAACTTTACATACCGTTTCCAGCTCTGAAACAACAACCTGTTAAGCTTTTTGCACGCTGTGACGCGAAAAGAATATTCTTGGATTAACCGTACCTTATATATTTTGGTACCAACTGTGTCCGATATAGTTCCATCCTCGCTTCCACCTTGTTTAAGCGTGGTTAGCGCCAGAGTGCAGTAATCCACTATTTGTCTTGCGACCTTTGCTGCATGATACATATGTCTTGTAGAATGATACACAAGAGCAGACAATTAAAGCCACAAAATATGATCATACCTGTACAATTTTTAATTGTATAATACATACCTACAATTGTGGGTTTGCGATTATCAAGCATACTCTTTTCTAATATACATTCCTGTGCCTGGGCCAAACAAAGCTGATGCATAAATGTCATCAATTCTGGAGCTAAATCTACACCGGATGGCTGTGGATAACTGTTCTTCAAATGTTCGAATGCCCATGCTGCGCACTGAAAATGAGCACAGGCCATTCTCATACCATCGGCTGATATTCTCTCCGTACGTGCACCCAATTGAGTGTGCATCGAACCAATATTATATAATATTGAAATTATTTCAAAGCGAATATTCGCCAATGAACAGACCATATTCGCGTATGTATCTCTCCTATATAATTATACAGAAGTTTAAATGATTAACTGCAAAAATATTTTTCTATTAAACGTATAGTTTTTACCATGTAAATGTGACTGCTGCTGCACCATCTTTTCCCATTGGAAATCTGCTTTGAAGAAAATGTAATTGACAATAATATTTTTTCAATAACAAGCAACCAGTCATATCGATTAGCGGTCGCGTTGCCATTGCTCGTAAACTTTCCAACTGATGTATTTCATTCGAGTAAGATTCTGGATCCTCGTTATAAAAATCACGAATGTACTAGATGGAAAAAAAAAACACGAAAGCATTTACTATTTCATTCGCTTTTGTGCGTATAACCGGCGAAGTTAATATGGATTTGCATCGTTGTATCGTAAAAAAGCTTCGAGTAGCGTTTTAATGTTGCGAATAATAAAAAATGCAAGGAAATTTCAATATACCGTTCACCGATATATTGTGATACTTTCAAAATGTCATTAGCACCTGCTTTAGCTTTGGTCCAAACGTAGTTGTTTCCGGGCTAACTTTTAATTGAAACGATATCATCGGCAACCTCGGTACTGCTTCCATCGTGAATTACTCCTTGAATTGTTACCTCTTCTAAGTGTTTAGAAATTGACAGTTGATCATCTGTCAAACTCGCAGAAATCGGATTTGTTCGTAGAACATAGTTCTCGCTGTCACGTATTTCTGACGGATGATTGTGCCGCCTGTGGGCCAATTCTCATGTGTAAAACATCTATTATACTTTTATCATGGGTTACGTAACAGTTCGATTTTTAATCACATTTCTACGTTCTACGTAACATTGTAATATGTTATTTTACAATTAATTAAACATTGTAAACGTACTATGAGTAATTTCTGGTTCAAAGTTCGCAAATAAAAAAAGTTACCTCTTTGGAAACTGGCCGTATAAAATCGCACTTTATTATTATTATTATTATTATTATTATTATTATTATTATTATTATTATTATTATTATTATTATATTACATCATTTCTTTAACAAAACAGTAACGTGGCGTACAGTCGTAGCGAACCATTTAAATTCACAATGTTCTTTGTACAAAGCGAATTCTTACGATTTACGTTTGATAACTCAGAGGTGTCTAGTAACTGGCTAGTAATTCTTAATTACAATTTTAACTTTTTTAAAGAAAACAAAGGTGATAGACTTTCGACAAAGATGTAAGAGATGCTGGAACATCGAATAATTCCCGTTTCTATCTTTCTTTATCTTGTTATTATATTATATTTTTCCAAAATATAGTTTATTTTATAAAATAACCAGCTAGAGAGATATTATTTCCTGTTTTCATGACAACAGGCATCCGATTGGATAATTGAATTTCCAATGGCTGCTACTGCTGTGCGACAGATAGAGAAACCGAAAAATGAGTGAAACGTGATATTTTTATTTAATCTTCTTCCTTCTGTCCTTGTGAATAAAACGTCAAGAATAAATGTAAGAGTGTGAATAAAAGGAACCTGAAGAAAAAGCGGTCTCGCGGTTGTCGTGGTTATAATGATCGAAGTCGATCTCACTCATGAGGTATAATCTATTATCGTGAACGTACCGAATGTTTACGCTTCCCTGTTCTTTGATAATTATGCACAGAGGTTTATGAATCAAAAGTGAATACATTTGTTCGTAACATGTCCGAAAACAGGCTTAACATGGATATCGATAACCAAAGCGAAGATGGAGAGATAAAGAAAAGTCCTTCAAAAGACATGGATGACTTTAGGTAATGCGCGATTTTCATTGCTAACCTTAATCTTAGTATAATCAAGCTCCAAATACATAATATATTCGTCAACCTTATTATATTTATTTTCTTATGATTTTCGCAATCTTATATCTACAACACACTTTTCAATATTTCACTTCTTTTCCTTTTCTTCTTCTTAATATTAACCGAGCCATGACTCGTTCGTTCATATTTATTTCTTTTGTGTTTATAATAATATAATTTACATTATTGTGTAATCATTAGTGGTTTTGAGAAAAGTATACTTGAAGTTTTTCAGAGGAGGATGGAGGAGATACAGCAGATTCTTTGGATATAAAACCGCCACAGGCTATCGTAAGGCATCACAAATCTAACTCCTCTAGAAGAAGAGATAAGCACGGGGATAGGAGGGATCGTAGGGAAGAGAAAGAACGAAAGTCTAGGCATCACGATCGCGGGGAGGATAGACATAGAGATAAACATAGACATCGTAGACACGGCGTAGATTTGTTAGAAAGATCGGAACGTTCGGAGGGATCCAAAAGGGATAGAGAACGATTAGAGAGACTCGAGAGATTAGAGAGTCATAGGGAGAGGGAATCGAGGCATGATAGGAAAGAGAGGAGTACAGGTGATCGAGTTTTAGAGGATTTAAGAGAAAGGTGCGACGCACAAAATACGTATGAAACACGATAAACCATTATTCTGTTCTGTATCAAGGTGTCTGATTTACAGGTTGCTCGACAAGAGAAGAGAGAGGCGGGAAGATTCTAGGGACATTAGGGATTACAAGGGGGATACTCGACGCGACATTCGTATAGACGATTCCCGGGAATTGCATTCTCGTGAACGCAGAGAGATACGAATAGAGGACGTAAGGGAGCGCCGTGATATTCGCACTATCACGGATGACGTTCGGGAACGTCGTGAAATTCGCATGGAGGAGCACAGGCACATGAGAGTGATAGAGGAGCAGTATTCCGAAAATGAACTTTTGGAACGGACCGAGAGAAGCGAGAAGCGACACAAGAGATCCCACAAACACGATCGACTTCGCGACAGGGACAGGGAAAAGGTAGAAAGGGAGAAGGAGCACAGGGAGAAGCAGTTGCGCGAAGCGATGGAAATCGTCTCCGAAGAACCCGATGAAATGGAGATGAATGAAATCCCGATACCGCCCAAGGATCCCAAAGAAATGACCGAGCAAGAGCTCAGGAAGGAAAGACTGTTGGAAGCCGACAGGGAAATGGCTAGAAGAAAAGAGGTCTCTAGAATGGAA
Source organism: Nomia melanderi (assembly GCF_051020985.1). NCBI lineage: Eukaryota > Metazoa > Arthropoda > Insecta > Hymenoptera > Halictidae > Nomia > Nomia melanderi. The sequence continues at coordinate 265,594 of NC_135002.1, read as the reverse complement.
TTGGAAGCGCGACGAATGAAAAGGGGGGAGAAACGACCTTTGAGTCCCGATAATAATCAAGATCCCTCCGTTGTCGAATTGTCGGATGAAAGTCCAAGTCCAGTTCATTCGGATGAAGTTCGTTCCAAGTCGGTGGAGTAAGTTGATTTATCTCTAGGATGAAATTCAGCGGAACAGAGTTTGATCTTTCGATTACAGGTCCAGGCACTCGTCCGACGGGCAAAGGAGTATTCGCGAACGGTCATCGGAGAGACATTCTTCCGATTCGTCCGAATCGAGTAGCGAAGACGACGACGAGTCCAACGACTCGAATAAAGGTTCGAACGCCGATTCGAATGACGGTTCCGATTACAATAATCCGAGTCCTCTGTCCGTTGACCGGCTAGCCAAGTCCGATCATTCCGACGGAGAATCACCTGGACACGTGGACTCTAACGGCGCGTCGAAAACCGTCGAGGAAGAGGAGAAAAAGGAGGAAGAGCCCGAATTACCTCCCTATTTGCCAGCGATTCAAGGTAATCGAACGAGCAGCTGCCGATCTGCATTTGTTCGGTATGCTTCCAAGTGTGCGCGCGATAAACCTTTCATCGCAATGTAGGTTGCAGAAGCGTCGAGGAATTCCAATGTCTGAACCGAATCGAGGAGGGTACATACGGCGTGGTGTACAGAGCTCGCGACAAACGCACGGACGAGATCGTTGCTCTGAAGCGTTTGAAGATGGAGAAAGAGAAAGAAGGGTTCCCAATCACCAGTCTCAGGGAGATAAATACTCTGTTGAAAGCACAGCATCCGAATATCGTGACTGTCCGAGAAATAGTCGTCGGTAGTAACATGGATAAAATATTCATAGTGATGGATTATGTGGAGCACGATTTAAAGTCGCTAATGGAAACAATGAAACAGAAGAAGCAGGTGTTCATACCAGGTTCGTCCTATTCAACGACTCGGCGACAAGTCGGAGCAGCAGTGCAGAGGAATGCTTTTGTTCGCAGGAGAAGTCAAGTGCCTTATGCAGCAATTGTTGAGAGCAGTCGCGCACTTGCACGACAATTGGATACTTCATCGAGACTTGAAAACATCGAATTTGCTGTTGAGTCATCGAGGCATCTTGAAGGTTGGTGATTTTGGTTTAGCCCGAGAGTACGGTTCACCGTTGAGACAATATACTCCGATCGTCGTAACGCTTTGGTACAGAGCTCCCGAATTGCTTCTGAGCGGAAAGGAATACAGTACACCCGTCGACATGTGGTCTGTGGGGTACGCATATAAAAGTGAAACTGAATAATAGTATTGAGCGAACTGTTCCCAACACCGATAATACTACTACTGACAAAGCAACGTCTTCTTTCAGATGTATCTTCGCGGAATTACTAAGAATGGAAGCGCTGTTTCCAGGCAAATCCGAGATCGACCAGTTAAACAGAATATTCAAAGAACTGGGTACGCCGAACGATCGAATATGGCCAGGGTACAGTAAGCTGCCGATGGTGCAGAAGATCCCGTTTGCTCATTACCCTGTAAACAACTTGAGGCAGCGTTTTAGTTTGTCACTGTCCGACTTGGGCATTGAATTGTTGAACAAGTATGATTACTTCGTTGTTTCGCTGTTTTGTCGTTCGATGGAAATAAACGTACAAACGTTTCGTTTCACTGTGGCAACGTATTTCCAGGTTTCTCACGTACGACCCTCAGCAACGAATAACGGCGGAAGATGCGCTGAAGCATGGCTACTTCACGGAAGCTCCTTTGCCGATCGATCCGCAAATGTTCCCAACGTGGCCGGCAAAGTCCGAGCTTGGAGTTAGGACGGCGAATGCTTCCCCCAAGCCACCGAGCGGTGGCAAAGAGTACAAACAATTGGGCGACGGCGACGAAGCCGATTTAAGTAATTCCGGTTTCCACATGGGTCTCATGGAAGGTGGAAGACAACCACCCGTTGGCGGTGGTTTCCACTTGAAGTTTTAGTTCTCCGCAAGTTCTATCAGTGAAACAAAACACTATCTTCTTTTTTACGGCGAATAAACTTTGTACGGCGACGCATCTGACGACGCATTTATATATATATATATATAACGTTTTGGTTATAACATGCGTTAAAGATGAAATATAAGGAATTAAAAGGTCTCATACATTCTACGGAGAAAGTGTATGACAATTTTATAGAAAATTCAGTTCATTGGCCGCACATTAAGATTTCACCTTCTTTCAGGCATCGCATCGTCGAAAATCGATAACACTGAAAATTCTTCGCTCCGTTCGAGCGGTATCTAGGATATCAATGACACTTGTCGCCGCAGATAGGAATTCGTGGAAGAGTACAACAGTTACCTATACTTTTACATTTATTAAGCTCAATACGTTACAAGCTCCAGAGATCTTTTTTAAAACGTACAAGACGAAGCATTGTTGTTTCACGACAATGTTTATTTTCCAGCGTTGTTGACGTTCTTCGGTAAGGCCAGGAGCGAGTTGATTAGCTCGGAGTTGCGTTTAGGATAGTAAAAACGTTGCGGCAGCAGCAAACGTCTCGCAAGCTGTAGTTCGTTGTCCTATAAATGCAATTATACAAGAAAATTGTTTTGTCCGAATGGAATGTGTCGACAGGTATTTTATCTATTTACCAGCCCTCCTCCGTAGGGTAAGTTCAGCCCCAGAATGTTTTTGTCCGTGTCCTCGAGTACTCCAAACGCCTCGTGAATAATCACCAACATAGCGACCAGCAGGACGATCGTGTGCTTCGTGGAAGTCATGTTTGCGGTGTACTGAAACATTCGATTTGCAGCCGTTAGTACTTTTTCGTTAACAAACAGTAATATGTAAATTGCTCTGTTGCCCGACTTCGTGAACGCTGCGCTTACAAGTTTTAGTCTTTCCATTATTATTTAGTTTAATTGTTCGATTACCTGTTTCTATCGGCTGAACAGTTGCAGTAGATTGGTTCCGTTGGATGTGCAAGCTGGATGTGCCTGAGCAGTATCGAAGATGCGGTACTTTTATACGCCGGTACAACGCTCGTGGGGGTTGAAATCTGCTCACGGCAGATACGCCTGCTCGCGACAGTTTTCCCTCCGAGGAAATATCGAAGAAACATCCTCTTAGATTACTTTTTTCTCGGTATTACGTAAATACCAACTATGCGAGTGATCAAAAGTATTTCCGATTGATCGGCAGTCCTTCGTTCTTCTTTTCCAAGTCAATAAATCGGCGCACGTGGATATTACGTAATTTATTACTTAATTTAAATCTTTCCACCTTATCTTTATCCTTACTTCCTTCTCCTAGTTTCCGGTTCATTTTTCCAATTTTTAGTCAGGTCATTACGATAGTTGCAAAGTTACACTTCATTATTTGATCGCGTAATTTTAGTATGCAATCGTTCGAATAATCGTCGACCTGAAAACAATCGTTTCAAATATCCTAATAAAACGCGCCATTCTCAACGGATTATTCGATCGATTTACCGATACCATCGATCGATAATTAAAGTCAACGACGAATAAGTTTTTTCTTGTATATCAGTTTCATGTAAGATGGCAATCGCGTTAACGTTAATTGCCACCGGAATCGCTGTTGGAAATGATATACTTTTATCCAATTTCCCTGTTATTTTCACTTTGTATTTGATCTTCTTTTATTCGATTCGTATACGTTTCGCGTGATTCGAGAGTATCGCCTATCGAAACGGCGGGCGGAGAAAGGCGGGAAACGCGGAGAGCCGAAGGATCGTCATTCCTACGGTTTCTCGTTGCTTATGGTACTCGCGAATACTTGGGTACGCGACATGTACGGGAACGTAAACGTTGTCCGGTTTTACGGGGCACGGCTCTTCGGTTAATGATGTGATAACAAGGAGGTATTCAATTTATGTGCGCATTCACCCCCGCAAGGTGATCGGCGACACAGCCGCGCCGTGTTTACGATTCTTTACGATTGTTTACAATGTCCTTTGCCTTGCGTCGCGCTCGTTAACGAATCCTCGGTGGATTTCTCGTTATCCGGTAGCGTCGACTGAATTCGTTATTCGAGTCGTTTCCAACGATCAAAGGAAAACTCTGGGCCGAACGCGGACCGTGTGTCATGTCGGTAGTCGGCAACCGATATGCGTCGTCCATCGGTACGATTCCGGCTAACCTTTCTTTCAGGGGACCCGGCTGCGTCGTACGAGAACCGAAAAAAACACAACGATGCCGAAAAAGAGGAGAATGACATCATTTTCGTGAGAAATCATGCTAACGACGGAATAAGAAGTTGAAAGGATGGATCGTCGACGATCGAACATATCTACGCTATGATGCACGCTCGCGTTAAGTACCCATGCGTATATCTATTACCACGTGCGTACACAAGTATGCATGCGAATATTCACCCATTTTATCCTACGAGTCTAATTTCTTGGAATCTCGAGAAAATTGGAAAATGGTTTTTCCTTATTGGAAACATCTTCCAAGGAAACATTTATCTAACCCTTTGCACTCGAGAGGTGACTTTCACTCGTCATTTGGTTTCGTACAGTAAAACTATGAAATTTGATATTTCGTATTGTATTTCCTATGATGCATCATTTTGAGAAATATTCAAATAAAATAGCTTCGTTCCTCGATGTACGCGTGATTTATCGTCGGCTTAGTTTCAAAAAATATCGATTTTATCTCATCGGAAAATGTTGAAATATTTCTAGTGACAAACTTCCGGGTGCAAAGGGTTAACGTTGATAAAGAATTTAAAGAATTTAAAGAATTTAAAGAATTTAAAGAATTTAAAGAATTTAAAGAATTTGTAATAAATGAATAAATAAATAAATAATGTTTATTAAAGATTAATCGAATCAGATTTATTTAAAACGAAGCAGGATGGAACGGATAAATTGATTGTTTACTCGATGGTATTATTATCGGTGTTGCCATTATTATTTATTCGCGACGCGAGAAAAATTGTCTGCAAAGGTTCCCGCATTTTCTCGAGCGAGTCCGTTTCGAATAAACGGGACGGCGATGTTCAGGATCCCATCCTGCAGCCGAGGGAAGGAAAAGAAAAATCCGACGGAAGTCAGGGACCCGTTCCATCGAGAAGTTTGAGGGTCGATCGTACTGTACCAGGTATATGTCCAGGAACCAGTAGATTCCTAAAAATAAGACACTTTAGGGAATGCCGATGATTCGCCTTGAACTTGCGAACGGTCGATTTATTGACTTGTTTCCACTTTGCAGACAAAAGGAACAGAAAAAGAGGAAGAAGAAGGAGAAGAAGGAGACGAAGGAGAAGAAGAAGAAGAAGAAGAACAAGAAGAACAAGAAGAACAAGCGTTTGAGGAAAGCTTTTTAGATAATAACGCCAGTTGAAATCCTTACGTGTTTCAAAACGTAAGTATACACAACGAACATGAGCAATTTAGCGTACACATTGAAAGCGGTTACGTCACTGATACGCGACTTCTAACAACGTAACCAGCCTTTCTTCGTATACCAGAATATTTAATACCACGATATTTTCCACTGCAACTATCCATTATTTTTTGTCGAAATATCAATGGTATTTTGTTCAACCGACAAGAGGCAATATCTCGCGCAACTCCAGAGACAGAACTATTTCATTAGAATGCTCTACTCGTCGCCTCGTCGTTTTTAAACACGAATTCGAAGCTTCGTCATTTTTCTACGTCGAATCAAATGGCGACCGAAGGCCGTCCTTTCGACTGGAACGGGTCGATTGTCGAATATGACTCGGGTTATAAAGGTATCGGGCTACGTATCGCGTGCCATCGAAGAAGAAGTCTTTTTCGATCGAGAGACAGGAGATAGAGAGACGGAATTCGGCTGGCGACAACAGGATGTCAGACCAGCCGGCGGGTATTCAAATCTAAACGCGATTAATTGCTTTTTTTCTGTTCGTTCCCCGAATTGGCGCGAGCGGGAGATCCAGTTCGTCGGACAGGCTCCTCTCGAAGGGACGGGACGGGACGGGGCGGGACGGATTATCGACGACATGGTCTTCCAAGTTCATTGGCATCGGGAAGTCAAATGTTTCGATACTGGTTGCATGAGTTGTTCCTGTACCTAGAACCTGTTAAAGCGTTTGAATAAGTACAACGGAATGCATAATCGAGCTTCTAATGGGCGCGCGTGTCCTATACCTCTACACCTGAAATATAGACCCGGTATATTACTCTTCTCAGCGGTTACAATGTTTCTCAATGAATTGTTACATTTTTTAGGATATCGTTGAACGTCGATCGTTCGCTTGAATCGAGTAAATCGAATAAAAATCAATGGTGCTCGTTGCACACGGATCAAAGGTAAAAACGAACCACCTTGCTAGCAATTTACCATTAAAGTAAATTCGAAGGAATTGAAAATTGGAAAATTTCTCGAGGCAATAATAGTAACAACGCCAACAATATAGAGAAGCGGTTAATATATTTTCTAAGAAGCTACATCTTCCAGGAAAGACGCAGCCCGGATTAGCCGAGATGATCGTTCAATACCGAGGAGGAATCTCGGACACGAGAAAGCAATTAACACGGGCCGAGCGGCAGATAATTCGGCCGGCGAAACTTCGATTCCGGGGTAACGTTTGTCGGTTAACGCGTCCGAGCACAACGCGCTCGCGGCCCGTGTTCTCCGTTTGATTTACGCGCGGTGGTACCTTGAACAGCGTGTCCCCGGGATCCTCGTGCGAGCCGACGCGAACCAATCGTCAATCGAAGTTACGATATTCGGGCACAGAGATCGAGGTAGCTTTTTTTCCATTATGTCACGCATACGTTAACCGATCCCGGTGACCGAACGTCGAGCGCTACAGGGAGAAAGAGAGAGGCGAGGAGGAGGTGTCGCTCGCATGTAAGTCGCGCCCGTGTGGGACGGTTTACATGGAAATACGTACACGCGCGTATTCGTTTTTGGCTGATGAAGACAAAGCTATCTCGAAATCGTTCCTAATTTCCGCGTTCGTTTCCAAAGAGGAACAAACCCAGCGTAATCGGTCGGCTACAGTTTATAATTACAGTTTCATTATACCATTCACGATTAGTGGTATACCATCGATAGCATCTCGTTCTAGGCGTTGAGATCGAGTCAAGGACACGCCGGTGGACCCGGTCCGCTTTTCTGCCGACTGGTTAGTGACCCGAGGCACGGGTCCCATTCCAGGGCGCCAAAGATTTCGAGTCGGCTCTGCCTCCCCTCGCGTTCGCGCGGCTCTTCTCGCCACCTCTTGATCCGCCGGTCGCTCCCTACCCGGCCTCTGTTTTATTTTCCCTTAATCCCGTCTTCCGTTCTCTCGCGCGTTCACGGAGAATATCCGGGCCTATCTTTGCCCGTGTATCGTTCCCCGTCTCTGCGTGGGTGTCTCATGAATAAATACAATCCCCTTAATTATCTAAGGTGGCACACCGAGCCGGGCCGTCGCCTCGCGTCGCGTTATTATACGCGATACGAGCCGCGGATTCGCCGGGCGAGCGGGCCTCCGGTTCTCGTAAATTCGACGCAACCCCGAGGACGCGTCCCGCGACCAGAGGACGAGGGTACGCGCGTACGCTTATCGCCGGTCCCAACAAATCACGATCTTTCATTTTTCCAGGCGAGACCCGTTCCCATCTGCCCTTGAACGCTGGCCACGAGAAATTAAAATCGGAAGGGCATCTTTGGTGCTGCACGGGACAGGAGACACGGAACCATCAGCTGTCGCGCTGCCGTCGTCCTGCTGTCGTCTCGCCAAACTGATCGTGCAGTTTATTCGAAATACTAACGCGCCGTGGAATCTTAAGTAGAGCCTTCTCGTAGAGTAAACGTTTCCAACGGGAACGAGCCTTCCGACCGCTGCGGATCTTTATGAACATTCAAGTTTTTCAGAATCTCATCGAAAAGACAGAACCACGGGGGAAGATGGTTTCTCCGGAAAATAGTATTCGAAACTCGATGCTTTAGGTATTTCGAAAGCGACGTCGACGACAGTTGCGAGATGAACTTTTAGCCTACAGAAGAGTCGCGCGACGAGTCGAAGCTCTGGAATGTTATTGTCGAGCATCGAATAGATCTGCTCCGTTGTCCAGGCGTCGTTGCTGCAGCTGGAAGGGAGAAGCCAAGCGTCCCGTAACGACTGTCCGACATTTTTGTTCTCCCTACTGTTTCAGCGTCCGATATATCCATAACGCGGCTTTATCCGCCGAAGGTTTAGCGCAACTTTAAAGAACACTCGTCCGGCAACTGGTTAAGACTACCAAGGCAAAGGCGAAGCAGTCGTACGGATCCTCCGCATAATCTATCCGGGACGTAGACGTTACGGAGATCTTCTATTTATCCTTGAGACGCGCGAGGCTCGAGCTCGGCATATTTGTTTCGAGTATAACCTCACGGTCGAGTAGGAAACGAGCGCGGATAAACAAGTATTTAATGTATGGTAACCATCGATACCCGAGGCTGCGGTAAATCATCGCGTTCATCAAAATTCTGTTTGAATAATCGTCCTTTCTTCAGGCGTGCGCCGCGACTCGCAGCACGGCGCAATCAACCGCGGCGGAATATGGGATTGCCCGTAGCGTCCTGCGAACCTGCTCGAACGCTGGCGCGAGGATCTTTCTGTCCGCCTAGGCGACGAGCACGGGCATGGAAGTGGAGATATTCGAGTAATAAAATCTAGACGACGAACAGAACGGTCCGGAGAGGCGGTGCCATCCGAGAATCGGCCGCGAAGCCATCGCCCCCGGAATTACCCCGGGATTACCCCGGGAGCGTGCGCCGAGTGCTCGGGTGCACGATCGCGTGCACGATCGCGTCTACAAAAGATCGGTTCGAAGGCGGCGTGCGTCGACACCGCGACCTCACCTCGAGGGGAATTGGTTTACGCGCATGATTCTCGTGTTTTGTTCGTGGTCAAGGTCGCGCGAGAGAGGGTCCACCGCGTAGGATGCGGGTTGAGGGGTCCGTGGCCGACGGAGTAGGTATATATGGCCGTCCTCGCACGTCCGGAATACCAGATTCATGCAAGTTGGCCATCCCCGCGAGGCGGGTGGTTGTCGCGCACTGCTCTTCGACATTCGTCTCGGTCCTTGGCCGTCCTCGGCCGCGCGAAGCGGAGGAGGAACACGAGCACACGAGGAGGAACCGAAGCCGGTGGTGGTGGAGAGTGTCCGATCGATGCCCGATCGATGCCCGGTTTCTCAATCATCGTTCAGTACAGCAGAATTCGGTGCCATTGACGCTACTACGCTCCGCTTCGCTTCGTCCCGTTTTCGTACGACGATCAGTCGGGTACTCGTGTCGCGCCACCAACGACCCGGACACGTTAGCCTGAAGAACATCCGCTTACCGATCGAGGCAAGTCTCGTTTTCTTATACCTTACCTGAGCGGTTACTTTTCCGCTTTTCGCGTTCTCGCGAGATCGCTTCCACGCCAGATTTCCGCGCGTCTCTCGAGCCGTAACAATAACGACCACGGTCGCGATAAGAGTAATTCTAGTAAACAACAACGATAGTAATATAGAGACTGCGAGGAACCAGAAACTCGTCGATAGCAACGGGAATGAGAATAGTTTGTACGGTCCTCGAGGGAGGAAAGCGAGCAAGCGGGAAGATTCGGACATTCTCGGAGGATACGTTAGCTTCGTAGAAACACCTCTGTAAAAAAAGAACGAGCATGGTCGCGATAGCCAGTAGCGTAGATTTTACTTTGCCAGTGAAACTCCACTGTCGCGTGCACATTCCTGTTTCTTCGTATCGAGCAATTTACTTTTCATTTCATTCAAATTATTTGGTATTGCTAACGGTAAGAATACGTTCAATCGTGAATATCCGTAGCTACTATTCTTCTACGAAGAGAATGACAGGTGTCAGCGCTACTCATTGGTATGTCCGCCGCGGCGCGGTCGCGGCCGCGGCCGCCAGAAACTGAGGACGAAACGACGAGGCTGTCCTTTGTCGCGTCCACCGCTTCTGCCTACGAACCGAGCATTTTTAATCGTCGAACGCCACCGGCAGGATTTAAGTAGTCCTCGAGTCTTTGTCTTCTCGGTGAATCAGCGCGCGCCGATGCGCATAAATATCGGCTCTCGGGTCCTCTTCTTCGTCAAACGCGCGGCTCCCGTGGAAAACGAGGCTCGTCGCCAAGGCTGCGCGGTCCAGGCCGCATCCGAGAAAATGAGTGGTCCGCGCCTCGTGACACACGGCAGAGGGGGAGCTTCTTCTTTTTCCATTTCTTTTCGTCTCGACGCCTTCGGTTCGCTCCAACGGCGGGAGACGATTGCTCTACCGTCGCAATATCGGATGCGCTCCATAAACACGAGATTATAATACTCGCATCGAACGCGCGTCGAAGCTCGTTTCCTTGTTTCGGGCCGAGCCGTCGCTCGACAGAGACACGGGAGTAGAGGATTTTCCGAAGGAAATGGAGAAAAGATACGGAGAATCGTCGAAGAAGCGAGTCGAAATTCGCATCGGAAATTCTTCGCTCGAAGGAACCATGAGGGTCGAGCCTCTCGCGAAGGGTTAACATTTCAATTCTCCGATAACCTCTCGAAGCACCTCGCTAATCGGAAAAGAAGGCCAATGCTCGTTTCGTTGCGATCGACTCCGTACTCCTACGCGACAGTCGCGTTCACTCGCCTCTTGGAAAACGAAGGTTTAACCCTTAGCGCTAAGGGTTGTTTTGTAATCTATCTATAACTAGTTTTTATACTATTCCTAGCGAAAATGAGGAATCCTATAACATTTCTTCGATCATTTATTTTCCTTACAAATAACAAAGTACAAAATTTGGATGTACTTTGATATTAAGATTGGTTAAAAGTACTTGGATTTTAAGATTGGTTAAAATAGTTAGTATTATAACTGCTGCAATATTCGAGCCTACAGAGTTGAAAGGGTTAAAGGTAGTCGAATAGGGTACACGAACGTTTCGAGACCGATCCGTACCGGTCGGCTTAGGTGGAATCGCGGACGAACGGTACACGATTGTACCGAAAGAGCGAAACGCGATCGCGCATTTATAACGGCGCTATCGCGGCGGCGATCGACGAAAGACGTGTGCGCGACCGGCGATTATATTACGATTGAGCTCGGCAGGGTTCGATTACCGGGGGCCGAGGTTGCTTGTCACGCCGAGCACACGCACGCCTCGTCCCACACTTCTCTTTTCCGGCCCCGCGGGTGCATACGCGCGGCGTGTTCTCCGCGCGGAGGACAGGTTTCCCGATTGTCGCTCGTCGCGCGCGACAAGCTCGAAAGCTGCCCAACGACAATTAATTATCCGTGCGCTTAACGCGCACCGCCGGCTCGCGCTCGTGTCAACCTTACGAAGCTCTATAATTTCATTACGAGCAGGCGTGTCCGACATGTTACCCCGCCTGATTATAGAGTCCGGACAGTACCGCGTGTAAGCCGTTCCCGCGTACGGCGATATCGATTGATAACACCAGCGGATCTTGGCGTCCTTTGCAGACGCTTGTCGCACTTGTTGGAATTTGATGCGCTATCGCTGTTGGATAACACTTAATATGCATTCTAATCGATCGACCGATTAAATCGCGATTAGCTTGGAACCTCTCTCGCGCGTGATCTTGGATTAATTTACGAAAATCTTCCTCTCGATTATACCTTATTCGTCTATCTATTTATTTATGTATTTTTGCAGAACGACATACAACCGGGTTTGAAATTCCAGGCAGTTCAATTCTGTTACGATTGCCTTCGATTCATAATTAGTCCGCTAAGCCTCGATCGTGAATCGTCAATGGAATCGTTGCATTGTGCTCGGAGAATTGTGCACTCGATTTGAAAGATTGGAAAAGTTGCGCAACTGGTCGAGTGGAGAGGTTCGTTCGGTGAAACTGACGAGTTCTCCTTTCCGTAGATGACGGTCCTGCTCGTGCTGATCCTGGCAGGCCTGTCGGCCGCAGGACCATCTCACCGGAAGCCGATCCACGAGCTGTTGCCGCCACCGCCGCCGTGGCAGCCGGCCCTGAACGAGGCGGACGTCGAGTTAATCGAGGTGACGCCGTTTCAAAGGGGCAACGTCGAGAGTCCGCCGACGATCGACAACTCTTTACCCCTCACCCACGAGGAATACGGCTCGAGGAGATACCCGCTGCGCGACGCGGTCGAGGCTCTGCCTTCCAACGCGCCGCGTCCTCAGGGGCCCAGCAGCCTTCCGCTCCAGCAAATGAAACAGTCGGTTCTATTTTATTGCTCGCGATAACGCCCTTTTCCGCGTGCTCCTTCTCAAAGAGTTTCTTTCAAATGGTATTTTTCGTGTATCGTTCGCTGCTCCTCTTGGTGCCCGACGTAACCGTGATGTTACTGATCTTACCAGGAAGCTTATTAACCCCTTGGCGTACTATTTACTTTCGGCGCTAAGCTCATGTACCATTTTACTATCGACAATTTTACTATCAACAAAGCTCTCGATTCTCCTTCAAGTTTGGAAATTTCATTTGAAGATTTACCGTTACTGTACAGTTACTGTACGCGGCGAGGGGTTAATGTCAGAGGTCGTGTTTGAACGCTAACAAGGTTTATCGCGAGGGCGTGCACCATGGATGAGAATAATAATACGATGCGACGCGTTGCAGGTCCGACGGGAGGGTGCCCTTAAGGGACGCCGTGGAGCATCGCGAGGTTCCCTTTCTCGGAAGCATCGATCACGAGTCGATTTGGATCGAGCCTCTCGTGCCGCCGTCCCTGACGAGGACACAGCGAATCGTTGACCCGAAAGTGATCTGCCATTTAGATTCCAGCGCTGTCCACAGAACGGAACCGTTCTCCTTGTTTCCGCAGTCTGTCCCGGATCACAAGTGTTCCCATTTGGTGTACACTGCGGCCACCATAGGTATCGAACCGCGATTAGCTTTTAATGAGTTAGGAATCGAGGAACGAGGGTTAAGCTGCAACGAACTCGTGGAGTTATCTCGCGTAGAATTACAGTCGGAATTACAGTCGGAATTACAGTCGGAATTACAGTCCGGTGCTCCGATTTCTAATAGATCTAATACCGATCCGTCTTCGCAGACCCCGAGAAGCTGGTGGTGGTGTCGAGAGACCCCGAGTACGACGAGATCAAAGGTGACGAGCGCAATTGTCGTCCGGCGTCGGCCGAAGTTCCGTTAATTTATTCGAGCAATTCCGACAGGTGGATACAAAGCTGTAACGGGACATCGGACGCGGGACCCGGCGCTGCGAGTCCTCGTTTCGATAGCACCGGCAAACAGAGGAAAACTGTTCGCCGAGGTGGTGAAGGGCAACTGCGCGCTGCACTGCGAGAGGCTCGCCAAATCCATTCTGCGGTTCCTCGAGAACCACGGCTTCGACGGTGTGGAGATCGACTGGGAAAGCTCCTCGGAGAATGCGAACGGTCTCAAGTCGCTTCTGAGAGCTCTCAGAAACACCCTTGCCGCCCACCGGTACATCCTAGCGGTGGCGCAGAGGCCGGCGGATCCGGTGGACCCGGAGATCGTCTCTGCCGTCGATCTGCTTCTTTTCAGAGCTTGGCGGGACAGTCCACTCCACCGCAGGGAGAAATTGGCCCTTCATCCGGCCCCGTTGAATTACGTGTTCCGTGTGACGAACAAATGGCTCGATCGTATACCGCGCGATCAGAAATCCAAGGTGATCCTGGGCCTGCCCGCGTTCGGGCAAGGGTACACCCTTCAATTCGGGAACCTGACCGACGCCGGCGCACCGATCGTCGGCCCCGGGAACGAGGATATCTATACCAAGCAGTCGAACGGAAGACTCGCCTATTACGAAGTAATTGTTCAACCAGTTCGGTGCATCTAGCGTGAAACGTTGCATCGAAACTTTGATACAGGTGGAGAAAAGGTGTTTCATCTGTTCCGCGATTGATTCAAGGTCTGCGAGAAATTGGAGAACGAGCAATGGATCTCCGGAAGGGACGAGGAAGGACCTTACATAAAGCGTGGAGATCAGTGGGTAGGCTACGAGGATTCTCTGGCGGTCAAGATTAAAGTTGCTTACGCGCGATCGGCTGGGCTCGGCGGAGTTTCCGTGTGCTCCCTGGATCTCGACGATTTCCAGGTACGAAAGATGAAATTGCCTCTGTTAAGGGGCTCTCCACTCGATTACGAAATTATTCCTCGCACGTCTGCCATTCTCTGTCTTTGTTAGGGTATATGCGGAGGATCGTGGCCCATTCTGAACGCTGCCACCGAATCTATAGGGTTTTACGACCAGACACAGCTGAACAAGTGTTCCGTCGACGGCCTCTCCGGCGACCCCGACAACTGTTCCGGATTCTATTCTTGTCACGATGGTAAGAGATCCGTGCATGCTCGAATCCATCGTTAAATTGTAAAGAGAATCGAGGGTACGATCATCCCGTGAAACGTTGCCCTGTTCAGGTATGAAATACCACGGCACTTGTGGATACGGGAGATTCTTCGACGCCAAGGAGGGTCGATGCGCGAAAGCGACTTCAGTGGTCTGTACACCTGGCCAGAACCATCGGATTCGGGACAAGGATTCCGAAACGGACTCGCCGGTTCAGGAAACAGGGCCGCAGCATTTCGAGATATCGAGCAACAAAGGGCCGCGAGTAGTCTGCTACGTAACCTCTTGGTCCCTGTACCGCAAAGGGGAAGGAACGTTCGTTCCGGAGCGCATAGACCCGCGTCTCTGCACCGAAGTGATCTACGCTTTTGCCGGACTGAATCCGGACACTCTGATGATTCAGACGTTCGATCCTTGGGCGGACATAGAACACAGTAATTGATATAAGAAACGACGAGAGTCGTATTCGATTCGACGTTACCGCGAGTTTTAGTCTAATCGATGTTCTAATCCGCATGTTACCGCAACTCTCGCAGATCTCTACGAACGACTGACGAAGATCGACGGACCGAAAATACTGCTGGCAATCGGCGGGTGGACGGACAGCGCTGGCGACAAATATTCCCGGCTGATAAGCAGCGCGGCCGGTCGCCGCAAGTTCGTCGTCGCGGCGGTGAACTTTCTGCGCAAACACAAGTTCGACGGCCTCTCGTTCGAGTGGAACTACCCGAAGTGCTGGCAGAGCGACTGCAGGAAAGGGCCGGACACCGACAAGCCGAATTTCACCAAGCTCGTTCGCGAGCTGAAGCACGAGTTCGAGCAGCAGCAGCCCAGACTCGCGTTGGCCGTTGCTCTGTCCGGGTACAAGGAGGTGATCGACAGGGCGTACGAGGTGCGGGAGATCTCCGACGCCGTGGACTTCGTCACGGTGATGACCTACGACTATCACGGCGCTTGGGAGTCGAAGACGGGACACTTGTCCCCCCTGTTCGGCAGCCCCGTCGACAGCAATCCTTTCTACAATGTCGTGAGTTGTCCCGAGACAGTGTTGTGTCGAGCAGGAGCAATTTCAGGGAAAAGAAGGATCAACGTTGGAAACCTTTCAGAATTCCACGATGGAGTATCTGGTCCAGCGAGGCGCGAAGAAGTCGAACCTTCTGATGGGCATACCGTTCTACGGTCAAGTTTATCGGCTGTCCAGCGAGGAATTAACCGGTCTGGGCGAACCCGCCACGGGACCCGGAGCCTCCGGAGAATTCACCAGGCAGCCCGGTATACTGGCGTACTACGAGATCTGCGACAGACTGAAGAACAAGGGATGGAAACACGGGCCGGGGCCCAGCGCCTATCACAAGGACCAGTGGGTCGGCTACGAGGACCAAGAGAGCGTGTTCGCCAAGGGACAGCACATCCTGCAGAGCGGCTACGGCGGCGCCAGCCTCTGGACCATCGACTTGGACGACTTCTCGAACCGTTGCTGCGTCGAATCGTTCCACCTGTTGAGAACCATCAATCGGGCGTTGGGTAGCTAGATCGATCTTTGAAGTCGAACCGACGACGGGAACGACGGTAACGACGGTAACGGGAAATTTATCGTTCTCCTCGCTTTCGCAGGACGTCTCAAGGGTAAACCTACGGAGGACTGCCGACGACCGATCGAGCCGACCACGCCGCACCCTCCGACCCTGACCACTCACAGCGACGCCGTGGAAGAGACTCCGCGACCGACGACGCCGATGAACAAGCCGAGCTGGCCCGCTTGGTCGCCGGAGACGACCTCGACTACCCAACGAACCACCTGGCCGAGCTGGTCCTCCAAACCCAGCGCAACTACTCAAGGTACCACCTGGCCATCCTGGACTCCGAAACCGAGCAAACCACCGGACTCCACCACTCAGAGCGGTACAGCTTCGCAGAACGCGTCTTGGACGTGGACCACCAGCAAGTACGTCATCGTGAAAAGTTTAATGCTCGTTTAATCTCGCCTTTCAACAATAACAGAGCGAGTTGTTCGCTCATAATATGGAACGCGTGTAATAATGAACGCAATCGGTCGGTCTCGGAGTCTCCTGTAGAAACCGTAGCGTTGAAGTTTCCAATAGGTAGAACGAATAGTGAATAGGTCAAACATACGCATAAGGAAAGAGTATTCCATAAGCAACTCGCTCCGATAAGGCGGGAGCAGCCCGCGTGCACGCGTCTTTTAATGAAATATTTCTAGAGCAACCAGCGAACAGACGCCAGTGGAAGTCACGGAGGGCACGGAGTCACCGTGGGAGGTGTCCAAGCCTGAAACACCGTGCAACACCGGAGAATACACCGCGGATCCCGTCAACTGCGACAGCTACTTTAGATGCGTGCTCGGGGAGTTGCGACGCGAACAATGCGCTCCCGGGCTGCACTGGGACGCCGGCCGAGGAATCTGCGACTGGCCGGCGGCGGCGAAATGTCAAACGAATAATACCGGTAAGACTGCCGGTGTTGCGCTTATCTTATCCGACGCTATCTTATCCGACATCCGATCGAAACGATCGTTTACAGAATCGATCGACCGCCGCGATCATAATACTTGTTGTTCGACGAAGCGCCGTTCTCCTGTTTAGTCAAGCGAAATCTCTGAAAGCACGCGTCTCCTACGCGGACGTATAGACGTATAAACGTCCCGCGTTCGCGAAGAATGCTGTAACCGAGAGCTGTCCCGTCATCTCGCGTCCTCTCGTTCGACCGCGCATCATCCGCTCAAGTACAATAGTTTGCAACGCGTTTGAACGGCCGACTGTCGATTACCGCAAACCTGTTTACCATGCGCTCACTCCTGCGCACATTTTTCCGCCGGTTTTGTAAGCAACGCCTTCGAGCAAAGGTTACAGTGGCATCTTCTTTCTGCGAATCAATCAGTCGGCGCGCGACAATACGAGACCCCGGGCATTCCGCGCGGTGTCCCCGCTTCTAATCGTAAGATGACACCGTTCCGTTCGGCGCGGGCCGTTTTCCTTTTGATATGGATCGGCTCTAGCTTGGCTGAAGCGTCCAAACTTTCTCGTCCGCTCGCTAGAAGTATATAACAATTATCGGGACTCGTCAACGAGTCTAAACACTCTTTAGCTCTGCTCTTTCGGTCAGAATCTTTTCCCTGTTCTTGTCACGCGTTCAAATACCGCCCTTGAAATTTGTTTGAATCTGCACAAGCAGTAGTCGTACCGCTCTAATTTTCCAATGAATTTTATCGACCGATCCACGGAGCGTTTAAACTGTGCCGCGCTTTCTTCCTTCAGCCTCTTCGACTTCAAAGTCGCCATGGATCACCACGTCGAGGATCACCACGTCGAGGATCACCACGTCGAGGAGCACCACGTCGAGGAGCACCACGTCGAGGAGCACCACCGAATTTTCATCTTGGTCCACTTCGAGGAGCACCACCCAGCGAACCACCACGCGAGAACCAATCGTCACGGAGAGTTCGACCGAAATCCCCGAGAAGAGCTGCGAGCACGGCCGGTATTACGCGTATCCGAATTCCTGCACGAATTTCCTGGTCTGCGTGAACGGGAACCTCGTGACGCAACAGTGCGGTCCAGGCTTGAACTGGAACAACGAGAGGAGTATGTGCGACTGGGCGTTCAAGAATCCTTGCATCGAGAAACCGACAAAGAGCGCCGCGTTGATCTCCGGTGGCGCTAAATCGACCGTGAGTAACTCTTCGCGCGTGTATTCGTAATGTAACGTTAGAAACATCGACCCACTTGAGTCGCCTCTCGAGTGCAAAGGGTTAATAGCGATTGCAATTTAATATGCGATAAATGTAATGTATCCTAAATATTCCGATTGCCTTCAGCCGTGCATTCCGGGCAGCTACACCAGTGTACCGGGGGACTGCGAAAGCTACCAGGCTTGCCTGTGGGGTCGCCACGAAGTCTTTCATTGCGCTCCGGGTCTGCACTTCAACAAGAATACTCGGATATGCGACTGGCCTGCTCGAGCCAACTGTCGGATCGACGAGTCCGGGGAAGAACCCGACCAGGAACCCGGTAACAGGCCGGACGACGCGTCCAGCTCCGCGAGTACGGTGAAACCTTGGGAACCTAGCACCTCCACGACCACTCTGTCCCCTGCAACGGTGGACCCTGAGAAAATCTCGCCGCTCTCCGGATACTACAAAGTAACAGAGAACCAGCAATGCGTCATTACTATTTTCTCGGAGAATTTTCTTTGAAAACTAACGAACCCGTCACGCGTTGCACAGCTCGTCTGCTACTTCACGAACTGGGCCTGGTACAGGAGAGGCATCGGCCGCTACGTCCCCGAAAACATCGACCACACGCTCTGCACGCACATCGTCTACGGATTCGCCGTACTCGACTACTCGGAGCTCACTATCAAAGCCCACGATTCATGGGCCGACTACGATAACAGTACGTGATCGCTTGCCTCGTAAATAATTGTTAAATAGATACAGTATCCTGTCTTCCAAGCGTGTGTAGCTTCCATAGCTGTTCACAGAGTGAACCGCTGCGTGGGCTTGCAAGTCCGAAGGGCAAGACCGTGCGACGATAGTCATTGAAATTGCTTGTCGAGTGAAAGTCGAGTGTTTGCAGTGGCTATCGGTGTAGCACGGTAGTAGCGTTCTCGAGAGCTTACAGATAATCAGCCGCGACATTCGATTGTGTTCTCCTTTCGAACAGATTTCTACGAGCGCGTGGTCGCTTACAAGAAACGAGGGCTGAAGGTGCTGCTCGCGCTAGGCGGATGGAACGATTCCGCCGGCGACAAGTACAGCCGTCTGGTGAACAGTCCAGCCGCCAGGAAGAAGTTCATCGCCCACGCTATCCGGTTCCTCGATAAGTACGACTTCGACGGGCTAGACTTGGACTGGGAGTATCCGGTTTGCTGGCAAGTCAGTATAAGGGGGTCTATCGCGGGTTCAGCGTTAATGATGTAGCAGTAGAATATATCTAAAAGGTCTCTCGAGGACCTAACTTGCAAAGTTAGGACTGAACGCGTGGTCGTCGCAGGTCGACTGCAAGAAGGGTCCAGCCTCCGATAAGCAGGGATTCGCGGACTTGCTGGAGGAACTGAGCAACGAGCTGAAGCCGAAAGGGCTGCTGCTCTCCGCCGCCGTTTCGCCGAGCAAGAAGGTGATCGACGAAGGCTACGACGTGCCGGCGCTGGCCAAGTACTTGGACTGGATCGCCGTGATGACCTACGATTTCCACGGTCAATGGGACAAGAAAACCGGCCACGTGGCACCGCTTTACTATCACCCGCAGGACGATTACTACTACTTCAACGCGAATTACTCGATCAACTATTGGATTTCGAAGGGCGCGCCTCGTCGTAACATCGTCATGGGTACTCATCATGATTACTTGCACTCGTTCCCCTCGCGTTCCCCTCTGTCCGCCAAAGATCGACGAAGCTTCGTTTCGTTCTTAACGACTCTCCGACGAATGTACGTTGAATCGCAGGAATACCGCTGTACGGGCAGACGTTCTCCATCAACGATCTCACCACGGGGACGGGACTGAACGTTCCCGCGAGCGCCGGCCAAGCGGGAGAATTCACCAAAGCGGCCGGCTTCTTGTCGTACTACGAGATCTGCGACAGAGTACGAAATCGCGGGTGGGCCGTTGTCCAAGACGCGGAGCACAGAATGGGCCCGTACGCTTACAAGGGCAGCCAATGGGTCGGCTTCGACGACGCGGAGATGATCCGACGAAAGGCGCAGTTCATCAGGGACATGGGTCTAGGCGGTGGGATGGTTTGGGCCCTGGATCTCGACGATTTTCGAGGCCGCTGCGGTCAAGGACAGCATCCGCTGATGCACTCTCTTCAGAGAATGTTGGCCGACGCTCCCCAGGAGGAAGAACGTAATTGCTCGAAGAATTATCTATTAATTATTTGTTAACGTGGCCGCAAGAATCGTGGTTAGTCGTGGTCGATCGGTCGGTTTCACGCATCTTTCTTATTCGCAGCGGAGAGACCTCCGATAAACGAAGCAGACTTGGACCCCAGGCCAACGTCGACGCCGTCCACTACCACTGCGGCCGTCGCAGTCCCGTCGTCGTCCTCGTCGACGTCGAGGGATCACCTGTCGGACGATCGGTTCAAAGTGATCTGTTACTTCACGAATTGGGCGTGGTACCGACAAGAAGGTGGGAAATTCCTGCCGGAAGACGTGGACACGGATCTGTGCACCCACGTTCTTTACGGTTTCGCTGTTCTCGACGGGTCGCAACTAATAATCAAGTCGCACGACCCGTGGGCCGACATAGACAACAGTAAGCAATCGTCGAGTTTCTCGTTGCGGCTTCGTCGACCGAGACCTCCGCCGGTTTGGTTAACGGTTCGGGAACATTCTTCGCAGAGTTCTACGAGAGGGTGGTAGCGTTGAAGGCGAAAGGGGTGAAGGTGTTGGTCGCCATCGGTGGCTGGAACGACTCGGCGGGCGACAAGTACAGTCGTCTGGTGAATTCGCCGTCCGCCAGGCGTCGATTCGTAGAGAACGTTCTAGCGTTCATCGATAAGTACGAGTTCGACGGGTTGGACTTGGATTGGGAGTATCCCGTGTGCTGGCAGGTACGGTAGGGCGATTCGCCCCGAACCTTTCACTGTACGATCCTGGAACGAGCGGTTTCGGAACGGATCTTTTTCTTTCTCTTCGAGAAATTCCGACGGCGACGAACTAGTATTTACGCGAAGGAAATCGTAGGTGGACTGCAGAAAGGGACCAGCTTCGGACAAGGAGGGGTTCGCCAGTTTGGTCAGAGAGCTGAGCGAAGCGTTCCGGCCGAAAGGGTTGCTGTTGTCCGCGGCAGTTTCGCCGAGCAAGCGCGTCATCGACGAGGGCTACGACGTGCCCACCTTGGCGAAGTACATGGATTGGATATCCGTGATGACGTACGATTATCACGGTCAATGGGACAAGAAAACTGGTCACGTGGCACCTCTGTACCGACTGCCCAACGATTGGGAGCCGTCCTTTAACGCGGTAAGCTTCGCTTGATCTTAAGCGCGCGACTACTATCGTGTCACGCCGCGTTCCTCGTTGCTTCTCGCAGAACTTTTCGATTCACTACTGGATGGAGAAAGGCGCTCCACCGGAGAAACTGATTATGGGCGCTCCTCTGTACGGTCAATCGTTCTCCCTGGCCGAGAGAAGTCACAGAGGCTTGAACGCTCCGACTTACGGCGGCGGCGAGGCTGGCGAGGCGACGAGAGCCAGGGGTTTCTTGTCCTATTACGAGGTAACGACGCGCCTGTTCGACGATCGCGCTCCGTTTACCGGAACAACGGGCTGATCCGAATATTTTCAGATTTGCGAGAGGACCCTGACGAAGGGCTGGACCGTGGTCCAGGACAAGGAGAGGCGAATCGGTCCGTACGCGTACAAGGGCGATCAGTGGGTCAGTTTCGACGACGCGAGGCAGATCAAGCTGAAATCGGAGTTGATACGAGACCTGGGCCTAGCCGGCGGTATGGTATGGGCTCTCGACTTGGACGACTTTAAGAACAGATGCGGCTGCGAGCCGAGCCCCCTTCTCCGGACAATGAACCGAGTGCTCAGAGACTATCCGAAAGGGCCGCTGTGTCCGGTCACCACTGGTAAGCTCGGACGACGCGTGACCGTCGAACGTCTCGGGTCTCCCGACCCAACAAATCGATTTAACGAGTCGCTCCAATCTACTAAAAATAGACCTATAAAATCTTTCAATCAGACCCGACGACGATCGACGCGGGTGAATCGGTCGAGGAGTCAACGACTGCTAGCCAGCCAACCTGGGGATGGGAACCCGCGTCGACATCGACGACGACGACGACGACGACGACGACGACGACGACGATGAGAACGACAACCCTCTCCACCGAGGACGTCGACGACGCCGTGGAAATAGAAGTGGACGAACGACCGGCGATTTCACCGCCCGAGGACTGCCATGGCCGATTGTTCATCCCGCATAGCAAAGATTGCAGCAAGTACTACTTGTGTAATTTCGGCAGACTGACCGAGCACTCGTGCCCTTCCGGCCTCTACTGGAACGAGGATCGCTGCGACTGGCCAGAGAACACCAAGTGCGCGGACACCCAGCGGCAGGTGAGCCATCCTCCTCGTAAAAGGAATATGCGGGATCGAGGATAACACGAGTCTCTTTGGAACGTTTCTCTAATAACGTATACTTCGATCCGCAGAGAAACGAGTTTCTGACCTTGAGGAAAACCCAGAAGGACGAGAAGAAGGTGGTCTGTTACCTGATGAGATGGGCTCTCAAGCGAACGGGAAGGGGAGAGTTCTCGCCGGAGGACATCGAACCCGGTTTATGCACGCACGTCGTTTACGGCCTGTTCTCGCTCCACCCGGAACGGTTGACGATACAGAACGTCCAGGGCAGCCTGCAGAAGAAGTTTCTCGACAGACTGATGAACATGAAGAAAACAACCGGGCTGCAGGTTCTGCTAGGCTTGGGAGGCTGGAGCGAATCCAAGGACGGGAAGTACAGCTCACTGGCGCACAGCTCGACGGAGCGAGAGAAGTTCGCGCGACACGCGGCCCGGTACCTGGAGGCGAACGGATTCGACGGCCTCAATCTTGTCTGGGAGTACCCTTTGTGCTGGCAGGTAAGCGGGAAATAGACGCCTAGTAGTTTCTAGTAGTTTCTAGTAGTTTCTAGTAGTTTCTACTAGTTTCTAGTAGTTTCTACTAGTTTCGCTGATACTACTCCCTACAATCGGTTGCATTTTCGCCGGCTTCCAGGTCGACTGCAGTCGCGGTCCGTCCAGCGATCGCAAAGATTTCACTCTGTTGCTGAAGGAATTAAACGCGGCGTTCGAACCGAAAGGTTTGCTCCTCTCAGCGGCCGTTTCCGCGGGTAAACAGGTGATCGACGTCGCCTACGACGCGCCAGCCTTGGTCGAGCACCTCGACTGGATCGGCGTGATGAGCTACGATTACCACGGCCCCTGGGAGCCTAAAACCGGCCACACCGCGCCACTCTATCGTGATCCGGAGGATCGAATGCATCAGGCGAACGTGAACTTTTCAATCGCCTATTGGATCCAGCAGGGTGTACCGGCCAGCAAACTCGTGATGGGCGTGCCGAGCTACGGTCAGAGTTACACGTTGGCCGAGAGCCCGGCAGCCGGCGAAGAGCAGCCGGGTCTGAACGCGGCGGCGTCTGGTCCCGGCCAGCCCGGCGAATTCACCAAATCGGCCGGTATTCTTGCCTACTTTGAGGTACGGCCACGATTCGTCAATTTCAATTAGCGACGACGCGACATCGTAGTTGATCCGTTTCGTTGGACACGCTCTTTCAGATATGCGAGGACACGATGAACAGGGGATGGTCCGCGGTTAAGGACCCGACGGGGTTCGCAGGCCCGTACGCGACGAAGGGGAACCAATGGGTCAGTTACGACGACGCGTCCATCGTGCTGCGAAAGGTAATCGTCGTTCAAAGGTTCGCCGATCTCAACCGGTTTTCTCTGTTGCCTTTCCTTCTTTCTCTCCTCTCCTTCTTCGTCTCCTTAATAAGCACGTATAGTTATAGCAGTGGTGGTAGTACTCCATCAGAAATGTACTCGAACAAGTAGACTAGTTTTCGAAACTGGTTGATCGTGGAACGATTGGAACTCGAAAATGGAGCTCGATGAGACTCAACGAACCCTCTTTTCCGCTAGGCCGAGCTGGCCAACGAACTGCACCTGGGTGGAGTGATGCTGTGGTCATTGGACATGGACGACTTCGGCAACAAGTGCGGCTGCGGCAGATACCCTTTGCTGACGGCGTTGAGCCTGAAGGTCGGAGGAAAGCGGCAGCCCAAAATCAACTGCACTTGATGCCGCTATCCGCCGTAACAGATACGCACCGGTACTCGACGGATCATCGCTGAGCGCTCGTTGACATTGCGTTCCACTTTCACGGATCTCGACAAACTCGGAAAGTCGGAAGACTCTCCCATAAGCTCGACGACTAAAACTCACCGTAACATTTTCGAAAGCCCGCTTGGCAATTACTCGGCGGGTCTACTCGGGTTGATCGCGTAGCGACAATCGATCGGCCACCGATGATCCTGCAGGTTCAAGCTTATGTAAAAATAAACGTAGAAAGGACTCGCGAGATTCGGAGAAGTTTCGACGGCCGACTTCGAGTTTGATAAAGTGCCGAGAAAACGTCGGAGCACGGCAACAGGTTAAAGGTGACATTCTTATTGGAGTCGAACGCTTAAGGATACGCAGTCGATCGACAGTCGAGACACGCCGCGCTTGGACCTGCAAACGAGCAAATTTATTCCGATGAGTTTTATTCTTTCTTTCATGCAAACGAGCTTGCCGGTGGTATGGCGCATCGCTGAATCGCGAGATAAAATATTGTACAATTGTTCGATTCATCGCGATGCAGTTGCCAATTACGTGAATGGTATGCCTCAAGTTCATTTGGATGAAAAATCCATTATCTGCTAGAAAAGTAGATAGCACGCGCGCGGATGCGCGTCGATACACACGATGGTAAACATATCTATTCGTGAACGGCCGCAGTGTCCGAAGTAAAATAGTAAAAATCCTCTTCCAAGTGACGCGCATGCATCCCCCTCTTATCATTTGCTTCTCCGTACGATCCGTGCATCGCGTTACTCGAGAAGACATTTTTTCTCGGTGGATCTCTGAAAATACAATAAACAATGCAACGCGAGGTCGCAGAACAACAGAGAGAGTCGTTATTATCCTTTGCCTGCGTCCAGTGAGAAACGGTTTCTCCTTTTTATTACTATTACCGTTGATTATCGTCGAATTACGATAATATTAACGATCGATTAACCATCGGTTACCGTGTAACTTTGCTCGGGCAACGTCGATCGTTATTCGAATATTAATAATAGATCGTGGCGGTTGCGCGCGATTATTATTAATCGACGATTATCGATATTTATTCGAAATCGATCGTGTAGATAACAGCGATCGTGTAGATAACAGCGATCGTCTAGATAACAGCGATCGTCTAGATAACAGCGATCGTCTAGATAATAGCGGACAGTGGAATTATCGATTTCCCCGATGATCAGATTATTCGCGAAACTGATCTGTTTCGCGCGAACTTCCCGCGGCGGTAATCAGCCAAGGTTAGAATTAATTAGTCCGAGAGAATCCGATACGCGCAATGCTAGGTTCCTCGGTGAGAAACAGCTGGTGTGGTATTTACTCGCTGTGCACCGACGGTAAGGGAAAGTGGGGGCCAAGCGACTCGGAATCGTTCGCGCTAGCACTGTACTCGCGCGAGCAACTTAGTCGCTGGTAAGCAACGCGACCGAGCGGTCGCTCGTGTACGATTCCAGGCATCCGGTTCAATCGAAGAAGAAGTAAGTAGGTAACAGGGACTCGCAACAGAATTTCAAAGCGAACCTCGAACAGTAGAGAATTTCCAAGAGAAACAAACTATCGTTGGACGTTTCGACGCGAGAGTCGCCGTCTACACGACCGACAGTTCGGTTCGTTGTCCTGTGCTTTCCTCGATCGCAAAGAACAATCATAAACAAAGAGAAAATCGAAACGCGTTTCTTTTCCAACGGTAGGAACGATAGGTTCACTGTGTTCAACCTTAAAACCTAAATGCGATAGCTTACATTTCGAAGTGGTCGGATTCTCGAATTTCACGGTTGACCGATTAAAGGTATTCGCATTGGCGGGAACTCGAGGTTATTGGTCGCTCTATTATTTTCAGTGCTCGAACCGATAACGAACGTCACACCGATCGGTACAACGCGACCGACGCTCGATCTTCGTTGACTTTCGCACAGGTCACTGTTAAAAACTCTGTTTCCTTGCTTAGATCACGGCACGCCTGTGTTGCATCGACGGATCGAGGACATGCTCGACTACGAAGGTACGTAAACGAGAATCGACGAGTGTCGTTCACGATACATTAGTTAAGTCGAGAAACGATGTTCGATTTGAAAAGGACGATGCGCGCGCTCGACGTTCAGCTTCCTTCCGTTCCGCTTCCCATTACCGTTAACCTTCGGAAACGATGGTACGTATCTGTCTAACGATTCCACAGGCTACAACCTATTCTCGTCACCTTCGAATATCCTTGCTCTTCTCTCTTAAATATTATCTGGAACGTATATCTTCCAGACACGATGATCTCGTTATTCGGCTTATCGCGAACGATTATCAGCTTAGGGGGGTCGCGTTCTTAAACCCGGTACAACGAATCGGGCGAGGCTTTTGAAAAAATCGATCGAAAGAAACTCGAATGTTGACGGTCGAAGACCAATCGATAAATTTCCTCGTCGATCAACAAGCAGGCGCGTCTCGACTTATTTTTATGGTTACTATTATTATTATCGTCATCATCGTCGTCGTCGTCGTCGTCGTCGTCGTCGTCGTCGTCGTCGTTGTTGTTGTTGTTGTTGTTGTTGTTGTTGTTGCATCCACTGTCGTAAGCGTTACCGATAGCGGCACGGTGAACCGCACGGCGTGCTACTGGCGTCGTCGTGTATGGCGACTCGACTGGTAAAAACGTTCAGGATGATACTTCTGTGATCAGTGTTCTTTGTAACGTGAAAGTAACGTCTCTGTAACGCGCGGCGGGCGGCGGCTTTCAATTATTTAATCCGCGCGAAACCTGTCAACAACGTACGGTCACGTTTTCAAAGGAACCTGTAATCTCGAATGCATCCCCTTTTCAGGCGTCGTTTTATCGCAAAATTATTCCACGGAAACGTCGTCGCCCACGCGTCGAACAGCGACTCAAGGTCTCAGTCTGAGATTAATGCGATTACTATGTACGGAAGTTGATTGATAATCTATTTACATCAGTGAAATTTCTAATCAAATTTCGAAGGCACTCGAATAGAACAATTAGCTGCATCCGGAAGATCGTGTACGCCGTGTTCACGGAGTCCGAACGGAATCGCGTCGATGCTTATTATTCATTGTATTAGATATTACGGAAACGATTCAAAGTCCCTTGAATGTACAAAAAGTTATGCATTTGCTGCCGATCACTGCGAGCGCAGTACATTCCACGGGATAGGTGATTCAGTGGTACGACGATAAAGTCCCATTTATTCCACGCGACAGCGACATATTTCTGCCACGAAGGAAAACGAATGAATTCCTTTCTTCAATTTTCATTTAAAATATCCCTTTTAATATTAATCTAACCGTGAACGTAGAATTTTTATTTCGGCCTTGGAATATTATGAAAAATAAAACAAGAATTATTCTGATAAGGATAATTAACAGAAAAAAACAAATTATAAGACTAAATGAATAAAAACGTTAACGAAGAGTAGTATGTATGTAGTTCCTGATCTCGACTGCAAAGAATGACCAGTCATTACTGTGGAACTCGGTAGCCCTCGGCATTCTCGAATGCATTGCAGTCGTAACACTTTACCTGGCGCGTTCCGTGGACTTTTAGCTGCGAGTGGTGTACAATGCAGGCACGTGCGATTTTGCTAAATCGCTTCTAACCAAGTATATATGCAGAATCCCGCTACATACACCGTGATTCACGTCTTCCAATATTTGCATAACGAGAGCGACTATAATCGCCAACTTGAATTTGCGTGGTCTAACTAACCAAGCCCCTGCTAACGTTTCCGTGTTGCCGCTAGATGTTACTTTCTTCTAATGCCATATTTATCGTTCTGGCGTCGCTGTGTCAGCAACGCATGCTGCACGAACCGAAGCATGTCGTTAGGTAATATTCATCGAGAATTTTTTATTAATTTTTAATTTTTTATCGTTCACTTTATCATGACACCTTTGACGAATGCGATATTTTTCCTCTGAAAAGATATTCACTGTTAAACAACGTGCGTTCAAACTCGTTTGTAACGGTCCTATTTCCTTACGCATCGATACCAATGCAAATACGGTATCACTTGTTTTATCAACAAACAATAGATCTAGGAAAGTAATTGTTCGTTGTAATTACAGATAGTCATGCCGCCGTACTCACGGACGCTGAACATCAGCGTCCATCCACCTCCGATGAACGAGACGAAAGATCAGTAAGTGCACTCTAATAATACATCAAACGCGTGCGTTTCTTTATTTTTCCTTTTGTTGATTTTTCAGTTGGGTAATATATACATAAATGTTAGTATGTATATATGTACAATGTGTACAATGTGTACAATGTTACTGTACAAAATCATCTTTTCCAGCTTAGTCGTCGTGTAAATAGTTGCAATCGAATTAATAGAACGCATAAACATATCATTTTAGTGAAATTGGCTCAAGTGTTGACGTTGGCTACTGTTATCTTATCAGACTATATTCTTCTTGTATACGACCAGTTTACATGCATGTGTTGACAAATCTGAACTTGGAAAAACAAATCTGTCTAAAAGTTAAATTATTTTTCCTTGTCCGTGTATCGGATCTTTTTCTAATAAAATTCTACTAGAGTCTGTAACAAAATTATTTACAAATTTAAAAACTCTTTGTATTTCCTTAGTTGATTTTGACATGTGTACTTGTCAGTATTTAAATTATTAAAGAGAATTGCACTTTTTCTTCATACGAAGGTGTAAATTGTTTGTAGGTATGCCAGTGATGCGTGGTTTTAATTGCATGTCTTTCCACCGTTCCATCCAAGCTTTTAGGGCACATCACTAATCATTTGCATGATTTAGTAAGCGGTATGATTTTCTAGTTTCACTTCTTTTGTTTCTCAACAGAGTTATTGTTAGAGATCTTAGGTCGTTTAATATACTTAAAAGTTAAAAGTGCTTTCTTTTTTTATATATAGTACTTCATATTGCTATCACTTAATGCAGGACTTTGTGCACGGCAAACAGCTAATTATTCATTTTCATTTTATTATTGCTTTTGTTTTCTATATAAATAAAATACAAGACAGGAAATATTAAAATTCTTATTTCATAGGAACCAGGGGGCTGGACCATTCCATTGGCACTGGCTGGAGTTACCTGTTGCCTAGGATCGGCGCTTCCAGCAGGATTTAATATAGGAGTAGTAAACAATGCAGCCAATGTTAGTATGACTGCTAATATTCTGCAAGGAATTATAAAAAATGGTCCCATCATCAAAGTCAAAAGAGAAACAATGAAAAATCTGAATGCGCAGTGGTGGGACCATTTTTTGCAATTTTCACAGTTATTTAGACACATAAAAATGAGAAATTTAATAAGTGGTAATATACAAATTGCAGTTAATAGAACAATTTTGCAATGAAAGTATTAAAGAAAGATACGACGTGGACGTTTCCGAAAGTAGTCTGAAAATAATTTGGTCTACTGTTGTTTCGATTTTTCTTATCGGCGGTGTAACTGGTTCTTTTATTGCTAGTTGGTTAGTAGACAAATATGGAAGGAAAAAAACTTTATGCGTTGGAAATATATTTGGTATTCTAGGAGCTTTAATGTTCATTTTGATACGTAGATTAAATTCAATTGAACTCCTCCTGGCTGGCCGATTAGTTGTGGGTAGGTTTCAAAATGCTGTATGTTATAGTTGTTCGTAAAGTATGTTAATAATACATATTTTTTAGGTCTTTCTGGAGGTTGTGCTACATGCATAGTACCAATGTATATGGCAGAAATAGCTCCTCTTAGATTAAGAGGTGCTGTGGGAGTTTTATGTCAATTAGGAGTCACGTGTGGAGTATTTCTCGGACAAATCGCTGGACTAAATACAGTTCTGGGTACTGTCAATTCTTGGCATTATATGTTAGCGGCGTTTGTTCCGCTTTGTGTATGTGCTTTAGTACTCACGATCACAATTTTACCTGAGAGTCCAAAATATTTGTTCATAATTAAAGAAGAGAAACAAATGGCCCTAGATGGTTGGTATCTATTAGTATTCTTACAATAACGTGCATTATGTTAGCTGTAATAATTGTCTTAATATTTTAGAACTGAGTAGGCTACGTAATATGGATATAATGCTTCTACACATGGAAATTGCCAATTTACAACAAGAAATAGAAGCAAAAGGAACAGCCGAACCTTGGACACTGAAACGCATATTGAAAGATCCAAGTTTAAAGCTTCCATTATTTCTAATTTGTTTAATACAATTTGGCCAACAAATGAGTGGTATAAATGTTGTGTTCTACTACTCGAACTCTATATTTCTGAATGCTGGGCTTGGTGACACTGGGGCAGAACTTGCTACTCTTGGAACTGGTGTGGTTAATATTATAATGGCTCTTGTATCGGTACCAGTGATGTCATCCTTGAACAGGAGAGGCGTTCTGCTCACCAGTATTTACTCGTGTTTCGGATGTTTAATAATTCTATGTATATCTATTCTACTAATTGTAAGTTAAAATCAAAGTAATTTCTAGTAGGATACACTTTAAATGTAAATTGCAGATGAGTATTTAAGATTACGTGCGAAATAATGTTCTATATTTTTACAGCATGCAGCTTCGTCTATGCCAGTCATATGCACTGTAACTATAATGGCTTATGTCATTTTTTATGGTATTGGTCTTGGTCCCATACCGTATTTCATTGGATCTGAATTATTCGACGTTGGTCCTAGACCAATAGCCATGGCACTCGGAAGTGTTTTCAATTGGGGTGGAAATTTCATAGTAGGGATGACGTTCCCATCGGCTGAGACTCTTATAGGCCCATACACTTTCTTAATATTTGCTGGATTTCTTATAATTTTGGGACAAACTGTTAGGTAATCGATCGCATATAAAATGATAAGATAGTTCATAGAAAATAAGATCTAATTTAATATTTACTCTGTTAGGATATATTTACCCGAAACGAGAGGAAGGAGTACAATGGACATTGCAGCATCCATAAGTCAAGGTTTTCGATCTAGACCAAATTCCAGAACTGTTTCTTAAATTAAAGAAACTGGAACACGAAGAACTTTTCTATCACACCTTTCTGTGCGTAGATAAGTATGTACATAGAAAACTTTTCAATGATGGACTTTATAAGATCATTTCGTTTGTTAAACATGCGAATTTATAAACTTCAAAGACATAATTTATTCACATGATTAATTCAAGTCCGCCTGTAAATGTTTGCTTTAACGTTAATTTATTTAAATACCAGAAAACAAATGATACGTTGGAAGGTAGACATTTGTTTTAAGTATTTTTAATGACTTCGAACGCATTAAGGTACCGTCGTAAATTCGAGATCCTATGGACCTCGTTATTTAAATGACGGATGAATTATTAAATTATGAAACACATCGCTGTCTATCTAAAAAATTAAAATTGAAATTTACTCTATTTCACTTTACGATACATGGAATATTATTAACAATCATAACATTTTTACTCCCGTATATCTCTGGGACAACTATAAACATATACAATTAGTCTATCTTTGGTTGTGTTAATTTTTTAATCTACTGTATAATTGATCTAGCTTTTCATAAAATACCAAACATAGCACAGTGTGTGGCGCTATTCTCATCCACGTCGGAACGAGCCCTTTATATAAACCGGTCACTCCTTCCGTTCGAAATATTTTTAAGAATGCGTCCACAAGACCGCCGTACAATGCACCTTTACCGCCTACTTCGGTTCCTACACGTACAATACATACGAGACTTATCGAATTTCGTTTTTATCGCTATTATCAAAGTAATCTGATATTATTAAACGAAGAATGACTTACGTTGATTGTATAGTCTTGTCGCTAAAACATCGAATGGCTGTATCGTAAGCGCCACGCAACTACCACCGATTGCAGAGGCCACGAATGTCAATAATATCGGCTGGTCTGTTAGTATCTAGGAAAAATAACAATCTTTCCAATATGCCTTATACTCTGAGCAATGCACGAGATACTCACGTCTAGCGAACGTAGCCAATCTGCAGCTAAGCCGAATGTAGTTAATTGTGTAGCAGAGCCTACGAAAAGGCGTGGTACGCCAGCATACCAACCACGATACAAAGCAGCAATTCCACCTTCTTTCCATAAAGACTTAATAGTGCACCATGTGCCCATATGATTATGCTGATGACCTACAGCTATGGACTGTGCTGATTGTGATTGTAACTGTGTTTTAATCTGTTACAATGCAAAAATAGTCTATGACATCAAATTACCCTACAATCGATGGAGGTGTTCTTAGCAAAATACCTTATTGCATTAAAATATCAATATACTGTAAGTTAACAATAGCTTGATTCTTTGGATATATAAAATGATTACAAAATATAATTATGTACAAAGTAATACGAAGAAGAAGTAAAGATAATTGGTTACCATGTAAAATGGACTACCGAGGACTGCTCCCATACATCCAGACAATCCAGTTACTATTACAGTGCTGAATATAGCAGTGTCTCCTTTCTGATTAGTTATAAGCTCATGATTTTTTGCTGTATTATACACACCTAACCGTATTCCATTAAGCACCACTTGAAAATAAAGGGCTGGCACGATACCTGCTTGCAAAGCAAGCACGCCTTCATGTTTCCCTATTAAGTAAGCTGCGTGCAAAGTATTTTTATATATTTTCTTATACGAATTACGTGCTGCTAGTTCTCCCTGTAACTGTAGGCGTACTTTTACCACGTCGATTGGATTTGTGAAAAATCCAGCGCCTGTTGCCGCTAATGCTCCAATCGCAAATTCAATACCTGGGCTAATGACAAAAATAAAGAGAACCAATTGTATATTGGCACTTTTTAAATGAATTTACATCTCACATACTTGAAAGGATTTTAGATTTGAATCGACTCGACTGTTCATTTTCTCAATCTAATTAAAATAGATCTATATGCGGAAATTTAGATAAAAATTCAGATTCAATGAAATACGAGTAACGTATCGCACACTTGGGTCCAATTATGAATTTGGCTAATTATTGCCGGCCGGTTAGTACTTTAGAAATTGTTACGTAATTGTTTAACACAATCGTGTGAACGCATCCTTAGAAAATATACTAGAAACAAACTAAAACTACAATCTGGTACATACAAACGGAATTAACTACGAAAACGCTTACGGTTTAACGGAGATTTCGCTCGGCGCTGTGCTCATTTCCCATATGTAAGAATGAAACTTTCGTGTAAGTACGACTAATTACCGAATACTAATTTGCGCGGAGTCAGTTGATCGAACTATGTAGCACTAATACTGTTCCTATTTCTGACATTACTGATCTCCTTACCACTAAGTTCCACGGATTTGCATCATTCCATGTGATTCCTCGTGATCATTATTTTTCACGTACAGCATCATTTGACAGTTCAAGGTCGTGATAAATAGGCAGAACGATAACTTTTATTAACATTAAAAAATGATCGATTGCGTCATCCACAAGCACGCATTATTATTCAAAATAACCTGCGTTTAAAGAAATTACCGATGCGAAGTATTTGTGCAGAAATTTAACGACCTTCCAACATTCGTTCCTAAGTTCTTGTTGCGCATGCTTCGTCACAAGAATTCGTAATTTGAATTTCACGAGATGCAGATGAAAATCACTGATATATTCAGCTTGTTGTTCGAAGCTATACCGTTTAATAAATGCAAAATATTAATGCCTTAGAATAAATATCTTTTTACGTATTTACTTTATAGGGTAAACAATTGAGTTCAAGAGTATCGAATTATAGTTTTTATTCGTACATTATTTTTTGAATTTTGCAATTTGGTACAAAATTATATCCATACATTTCTACAACGTCTGTTAAGAATGCAATGAATTTATTAGTGCATAAATGAGTGGAAAGGTATGCATTTAATGTCAGTTGTTTTATTAAATTTCTAAGTACCTTGCAACAGGGCTATATACACTTTAATTGTTCATTATAAATTGTCACAATGTTTTGTACTTGTTTATGCAACAGATATACCTCCACCAGCTTTCGAAATCTTGGCAATTTCTTCCTTAAATTTTGCAATTGTCTCTTTAGCCAACGTTAATTTTTCTTTGAGATCTATAACCTCTAGTCTTATTTTGTTTCTAGCCTCCATTATTGCTTTTATCGTGGATTCCTTTTTAGCTTCAACTGTGTACAGTTTAAACAAAATATAGCGTACGCGTGGATAACGCATTAAACATAAATAATTATGTCTATACGTACAATCTGTATTGTGACGCCAGACACCTAAAGTTATAGGCCTGCTAGAATTCAGCAAATGCTGCATCAATGCTGTTGGATCTTGAAATACTATTTCCTCGTAAAATTCAGAGACTAAGCTTTTCTTGCCTAACTGTATCTCGGGTGTTGTTTGAAATAGTTTTAATATATGATATATAGTTACCTGTTAAATACACAATACTCCCTGCAGGAATTAAAAAATTAACAAAATGAAATTATTAAAAATATGCTTACAGGACGTTCATTTGGATCATGAAAGTATATCTTAATGACAATTTCAAATTCTCCCCAACCAGTTTCGGTAAGCTCGTACGGTGGCTTTGTCATAATACGATTTGGATTATTATAGCTTTCGTGTAATTTAAAATGAACTTTCTTAACGTACGTGGACATGTCTTCATTGTGATATGGTTTGACGTAAACAGTCCATTGATGCGTGTGACCATCCTCTTCCCTTTTCTTACCAAAATAACGAGCTACATTACCATATATTATGGGCTTTACTATCGTAACACCCTAGAAAACAATTCGATTACGGCTTATCATAGAAAAGTTGGTCATACTCTGAACATTTGAATAATTTCAGCTTCCGTTCGTATGTAAATATCCGTATGTTTTAGACAGGTACAGGTTAGAAAGATTCAGCGAGAATAGGTTCAATAAAAATCTTCCAAGATAAATTTACCTTCACTCTACCACCAGAATCGGGACCAAACTCATTTGTCGTAGCCATCATTTTCATTCATTATGTTTTTCATCGCGCGTATTTTACGAATAATAAACTTCCGGATAAAACGTCAACGCTGACATTGTTGTTGGCAATAGCACTTCAGCGCACTCTAGCGTAACCCGCGAATATACGCGCGTATTCCCGTTTATCTCTTATCGGAATTTACCAATGAATATATCTTAGATTATTCGAATTCGATTCACCGATACGACAGTAATAATTACAGCCGTAAACGAACTATTTACATTTGGTCCGACCGTTGACCGGAAATTGGTATTAAAATACAAGACACTCTTTTTAAGTAAATGTATTTGCTTCTGATGTGAAGGACATTAAAAAAATATGTACATTTCTCTCGAAATAAATTACACTTCGAAATGTTGTCTAGCATCTTTTATATCGCTCGACTATCTGAGCAAATGTATTTTGGAAACCTATTCCATTGTACCAACAACTAGATTATTGTAAGGCGGCAAACTTTTTAAGTGTGACACGTTAACGTCTCGGGATTACTTACTCTCTAATACCTCGATAAATCGATGATTGCCGGTACATGGTATCAAGAAAAAAAGTAAGGAAAAAACAGAAAGTAACACTTTTGTAAAACTATGAAACGTCGTTGCACGATCGCTACGTATTTTCAAAAAAATACTTGTAAGGATCGACTCGTCGTTTACGCTAACAACGATTAAATTACATGGAATCGGACGTATTCCAAAACAATCGGGTCAAGTATCTTTAAAAAGAAGAAGCAAATGGCGACATTCCGTGTTTCTGTTTGGCCAGTTTCAATGAAAAGCCTCTGGCTTCGTTTCAACCGCGACATTCGGTGATCGCAGAAAATTTTCAAAGGAAATTAAAATACGCGATTGACTAATACACATACACTAGATTTGCGATGCTTTTCCGTGATACTCGATTCGAATAAAATATTCCTCCCTTCCCAGAAATAGCTCGGAGGTATACAAAACGGTATGGGCGAGTGCGCGTACGTTTCGTGCCAGTACTAACGTACGTTTTGTATTGCAACAACAGAAAAAAAATGAGAAAGAAAGAAAGAAAGAAAGAAAGAAAGAAAGAAAGAAAGAAAGAGAGAGAGAGAGAGAGAGAACAGAAAGAAAAAGATATCTTCCGGTCGCATAATTGGTACAAAAGTTTTCGTCGGTCGGTGTTACGGATATTTCGTCTCTAAATTGTTCGGAGTTGGAAGGTAAAATGGATGCGCGTTGCGTTGGACGTGCAATGGCAGCCAGCTGCCAAACGAATGCGTCTTCAGCACCTCGGAACGATCGCAAGAATAAGCTCTGCCGTGCTATAACGTTGTCGTTATCACGTGTGGAGCAAATTTTCTTTCCTTCGAAATCGTTCCTCTAGATATCCTGGGATCTGAAAATAGTTTTACATGGACCGATTATACGATATGTTCACGTGATGGTCCACAGAGGTACACATAAGCGACAACTACCGTTAATGACAAATCAATGTTATCGTCTAGCCAACTAATAATTAGGATAACCGGATTATGCGTTGGAGGAAGGGCGTTACACGTTACATTCACGTTGGATGGGCAATACACACGCGCGCGCGCGTGTCGTATCTAAACAGCGGAAAATTAATAAAAAAAAAAAAAAAGAAAAAAAGAAAAGAAAAGAAAAGAATTGAAATAAATGCGTACTTCTAAAGGAACAAAGTTTGAAAAACCACGCGTCGTACCCGTCGGCCGAGGGAAACGTATTGTGCACAATCGAGTTGCAATATGGTACAGGGATAATTTACACTCTATAATGAATAAACATTCACAGATACTTATACGCTACGATGATTTACATTCACAAAAAAGAAATATTTACCGCAACGGGTACACGTGAGATTCGTTACAGTAAATTGCGACGATGTCCTTTAATCACACGGATGCGTATAGTCCTGAATTTTTCTAACTTGGAACAAATGTACGTCCACCATCTTTCACACACTTACACGAGAACCGTGATATCACGTTATTACAGTACAATATATATATATATATATAAGTATGTGCATGGTACGACGTCTCACATTATATCCGTATTATCTAAACACGCAAAGATTGCATGAAGCGCAGTTTCCTTAATTTGCAACTTTGAATTTGTAGGGAGGAAGAGAGAGAGAGAGAAGGGGGGGGGGGAGAGGTAGAGCGCAATACGTTTAGATACATTAGGTACAATATTAGATACAAGAAAGTGATTCCAATCCAGTTTAGTGGG
Source organism: Nomia melanderi (assembly GCF_051020985.1). Classification (NCBI taxonomy): domain Eukaryota; kingdom Metazoa; phylum Arthropoda; class Insecta; order Hymenoptera; family Halictidae; genus Nomia; species Nomia melanderi. The sequence continues at coordinate 228,286 of NC_135002.1, read as the reverse complement.
TCAGACATTCTGGGAACATCAAAACAAAGAAAAAAAAACGTAAGGGCTTGTCGTATTTTATTAATGCGGCGCATGAGCAAGGTATATGACTACTTGTCTTTTGAATTTTTACTTTTCCATACCTCGGGTCAACAAGTTATGCGCAGGATATTATATCTACATACGGGGTGAGGGAGGAAAAGTGTAAGAACGATTACTATGATTCAAATCTAATCGTTTCTACCTTTGGTTTCGGGCGATGCGTGTCCACTGCCTCGATGGGTAATCGAATATGTTCCACTTTACAACCGTAAGCGACGGGTGTTAATTTTATGATAGTGTGCAGTGGTACTTGCAGGTACGGCAGTTCGTCTGTAAAAATAATTGAATCGACGAACGATTTTAATACACGTTACAGATATCAATTTTACGCGGATCAAATGAAAGAGACATTTGAAATGGTTAAAATTGAACTTTCAATTGGCATTTAAATCGTTGATTGAAAATCACCTCGACGAGATATAGGTACGATCCACGCAGAATTGCGACGGTAAAACATTATGTAAACAAGAACGCCGCGACGCCTTGAACGTCTGCTATGCGTATTACTGCACGGCATTATAGATCTCGGTGTTCTTAGACGTATTTATTTTCCTATTTCATTTCGATAAGTTGAAGGTTACGGTTACATAATTCTGCTCGATACTTCCCGTTCATGTTTCTTCGATGCGACGCGAGTGCGTTTCCAATCTATAGGCTCCACCGTGCCACCGTTTATAGTATTAACGATTTTAACGAACAAAATCGAAGAAACTACTCTAGGATCGTTGCATTCGCTGGACATGCAAATTTTGTTCTAAGGAGGAAGATGTAAAATCTAATGACAATTAATATTAAAAATAAATAAGAAAGAAACTGTGATACCAGAAGTGCTAAAGGTTAATGGACATTTGTTTTTCTCTCTACCGGGTTTTTGTCTCTCGTCGGGAACGGACGCACTTGAATAGCTCACCTGCGCTTTTGTCCAGAAAATAGGCGAGCAGACACCGTAAGACAGCCTGATGACTAACGACCAGAACATTTCCTTGTCGCTCCAACTCCATTATCACCGGTTCCAATCTCGCGACCAAATCTTCGTAGCTTTCTCCTCTCGGATAACGATACGAAAATTTATTTTGATCTCTTGCCGCGAAGTCTGTCGGATACTTTGCCGCGATTTCCTCGTATGTCATCTCCTCGCAGATACCCTGTGAACACGGTACCGTGTATCGTCCTCAGAATACGGATAGTTACTTTAGTCGCATAATGAAAATAGAAGTTGAAGCAATCAACGTGCTCTCTTTGGAAAAGATCTTGGACTGTCCGTACAAAGTCTTTCGTTTCGGCTGCTTACCGCGTCAATCTCGTTTAGCGCTTTCCACCTTTCTTGAGGCACGTTCACGTCGTTCGCCGTCTGTATAGTTCTTTTTAACCAGCTCGTCCACACTCGCAGACCCTTGAATCGGTAGAGTTCCCGTTAGTTTTCTTTCCTCGGTCGACGCAACAGTCTGCGACTCTCCCTTCTTACCTGAATATCCTGACCAGTGATGTAGCAAGCCAAAGCTTTAGCGTATTCCCAACCTCTGTCGCTCAGTTCCGAGTCCCCGCCAATCTTACCTTCAAGATTCATTTTGCTCTCCCCGTGCCTGGTTAAGTAGATTGTACGCGGTATTATGTGAATGTTCATAAGGTAGTAAACTATTCTACTTTGTATGTGACCCTCATGCTTGTGGACCAATACTTTCTCGCCAGTATTGTAGATCTTCATGAAGGAGAGATCGCTCTCTTGATTCTCGTCCAGTGGCTGGTATTTTTCTTGATAGTGTTCGATCCTTAACATGAAGTCAGCCAACACTTCCTCCTTGTTCATGTTCGCATAGTCGGGGCTGCTTACTTTCACCTAAACGAACAGGGAACGGGTCTTGTTACGAGGACATAGATCTTTCGTGTACCGTTTGAAATTCAGTCCAACGTACCTCCATAATATTCTGTTCAACGATCTCTGGGTCGTTGCAGACAGATTCGACGAAGAAGAGCTTGAAGCCCATCTTCTCCACAACGATGTCATGAATCAATTGACGTCTCTCTATGGTAGAGTTAGTGGCATCGAAAACTGCCACCTCGCCATCTCCACTCTCGAGCCACTGACAGACATCCTTGAGGGCATCCATCGCGCACTGAGTGCGTATCGCCATCGCTTTTATGTTGTCAGGACGAAAGAATTCGTGACATTGGTAAGCAGTGGTCGCATGCCGCCTGTACTCCCCCAGATTGAACACCTTCGTGCTGATACCGATCCAGTTCAAATATCTGCAGAGCTTTTTCGATATATACGTTTTACCGCGAGCCGGCAAACCGACCATTGCGATCACATGAGGTTTGTTCACGAAGTTTGCTCGTTCACCTGAAATCACCGATCAACGAAACTTCTTATCAGCAAAGCTACGTTTTCTAATCAGAAATAATTATTTCAATAATAAAGTAATAAAGTAATAAAGTAATAAAATAATAAAATAATAAAATAATAAAATAATAAAATAATAAAATATATCAGAAATGCATCTGAAATCCGCAGATCAATAACTGTTAGTCGTTCCAGATACTTTCATTATCATTATCAACTTTTTACCCCGTATGAGATAGCCGAAGAATCTCGAATCGTAATTGATCGTTCGTTGCGCGTGCTTTGCCCGTTTTTTACTTATCGTTCGGTATTCGTATAGAGTACATGGAAAATAAAGTACGCGATATAATTTAAAAATAAACTAGCCGTTCGGTCGAAATAAATCGAACGGTTCGATAACGTTTTACACAGGAATGTTTCATGGAAAATCTCACTTGATATTTCCTTTATCTTTGGCAGTTTGTCCGTTAGCAACACGAACGGTACATATTGTCGTTTGCGCGGGAACTATTAAGTTTACGATTTACGATCGCCTATGTAAGTTTCACGCCGAATACTTGGTAGCCGCATATTTCACGAAGACGCGTCAGTCGCGAAAAATGACAATGAATCCGATCCGAAAGAATTTCAATGGCTACCGTCAGTCTATTCGAGGAGACTATCCAAATCTTCCTAGACACCTACTAGACATTTACGAGAAATCAGAATGCTACCACCATCCAAAGAAGTTTACGCAATTTCTGTTCGCTGGTGAGTGCTATTAATGACCTGTTGACTATTTTCACCAACTCGAGATTTCGGGGTAATTCAATCGGGTATTCACGAGGTGCGTGCATCGAGGAACATAAACTTGAGTCACCCGTATATATATATATATATATATATATATATATATTTTAATGATATATTATACATAGTATTATTATTATTGTCATTATATAGTAGCAGTAATAGCAGCGGCAGTAGTATTATCGGACTGTATAAGATTCATATATGTATTCTGAAAATATCACGGTGGAGAACGCGCACTTGCGAATTACCGATAGACTTCTCAACGTAAACAGTTTTCGTTATCTGTTGGCCATTTCGGAGATAACCCATTATACGTACAACGACTCGACAAACACGTAAAACCGTGTAGCCCCACCGTTCATCGTGGTCCAATCTGTCGCGACTAATTTTATCGGTCACCGGTTGCTTTTTTATTAATCGAGCAAAGACCAAGGTACAATTATCGCGGTACAACGGTTAGTCTACTCGAAGGAGCGCGCGTATCCGATTCTCTCGGGTTACACCGAGCGGTCAAATTTTCGCGCACTCTGGGAAAAATCTGTTAAAAACAAAAGAATGTTTCTTTTTATTATAAATAAGTTTTGCTAAGATAATCTGGGGAATAAAGCGAGGAGGATATATCGGATAAATCGATACGACGATAAAATATATATATATATATACACACACATTTTTGTTTCTGCGCGAAAAGCAACTTGAAAATGTTAATATACAAGTATCGAAATCTATATAACAGATCGCATTCGTTTCGCAATGCTGCTGATCAAACTCGCTGCATCAATGAAACGAACAATTTAAAAATTTTGTTCGATAAGATAATCTTCGTTTCTCGACAGTGCCTACAGAAAAAAATAGCCCGATCCGAGGGGTTATACAATCGTAAACAAGCTCATAAATAAAGTCGATTCTCCTGACAATGGACGATAGTCTGTCGATTTTGCATTACGACAAAATTCGGTTACTTAATTAATAGAAGCCCAGGTCACATGAACATATGCGTTCGATATAACGTACATGTGATCCAACATAGTCAACCTTTCAGGTTATGTTCCTGAAGGGGCAACGGAATATACAATGATTCAGGGATAGAAAAGGCGGTTTTTCAAAAATCAACATTTTTCATTCTCCCCTACCGTTCGAAACGAGCGATAATGAAATTTTCCAAAAACAACTAAATCCGCAGCATTCGATAATATATCGGAAGAATTCGACAGCACGGTCAGCGAGTATCGAATACGTCGAGAGTACGAAAACAGAGATTTCTAACCAAGAAAAATACAAATTAAACAATTGGAAAAGAATAGAAATGAAATTTTCGTACATCAGTGTATATAGTCATAATAACAACATCAACAACAACAACAACAATACTACTACTACTACTACTACTACTACTACTACTACTATTACTACTACTACTACTACTACTACTACTACTACTACTACTACTACTACTACTACTACAACTACAACTACAACTACTACTACTACTACTACTACTACTACTACTACTACTACTAATACTATTAATACTACTAATAGTAATAGTAGTAATGATAATGATAATCATTGTATGTAATACATTATGAAATTAAAATAAAAAAGCCCGATTCCATATACCGCCTATAGAAAAGAGGATAGCTTACCTCGAATGGGAAAGGGTTTCGTTTGGATAGTGTCCGAGGTTGGTGGTGTGTAATGCATCTCGATTTTCGGGTCGGTCATTCTACGAGGATATCGGGCACACAGGTTTCCTGCTGGATCCGTAGGATGATCGTGCCTCGTCGGTCCCACGTTTCCCAAGAATACGAATACTCTCGGTCTCGGTGTTGGCACAGGCTTAGCACTACGTGCACTCACGGTATGTGCTCGTTCATTAAATCGCGCACCAAGGTTCGTTACGGTAATCTCACTGGCACTGCGGTTTCATCCTACGATTCGTTTATTCTACAAAATGTCATTTCGTCGATTCGATGTTGCAATAAGAACGACCGCGAGGGGGGAAAAAACTAGGAAAAATACTATTGGTCCGTAATTGTCCGTAATTGTCCGGAACGGTGAATACTCGCGCGGAGATGTAAAATAGGGCCAAGTTGGAAGAATGCGCGCCGGAAAAGTCGAAAGTTTTAGAGCATGCCACGGTACGCACGGATCTCGAGTCTCGAACCGATTATTATTACTCGCGGGACGAGTAGCGAGGAAATGTTTCGGCAGTAACTCTCATCGAATGGCTTCCCTCCGCTTATCGGGATTTCCTCGAGCACGCGTCGACTAGCCCGGAATTTACGTGAAATCCTTCTTTCTCGAGACGGAAAGATCTTTTAACCAGAAATCGACGCACGGTATCCACATTTCGGAAATTTCATCGTTCACCGGAGAGGAACTTTTAAGCGAACACCACTGTCGTCGCGTGAGATACCTCTGACCAGTCCCGTAGCCTCGAGACCGATCACGCGACTTTTCTTGACGTCATTTTATTATTTTCTAACCAATTCCTTCTGGTTTTAATCGTAGATAAACAAGGGCCGACAATTCGAATGGAATCATGGGTTTTTCATCGAGTCCCCTGCGAACGACTCGCGGCGAGCACGTTAACGCAGGAAAAACAGCGCGTATCGCGAAAATACGTTGCATTTAGACAGTTTCGTTGCGGCAACCAATAAAAAACATTTAGAACTAGAACCTAATGAGTCCGACGTCGGAAAAGTCACCAGAGGATACGCATTCGCGTATCGACAATCGAACTTCACACAGAAATCTATTTCGATCTAATGAAAATGAACATTTCGATCGTTCGGAACGTTAATGAAGACAGTTGAGCTTCAGCGTCCAAACACGCCGGTAATTGCGGATAGTTTCGGTACTAAACGATACAAAGCTTTCGGAACAGTTAACATTGTATTTAAATACATACAACTTCTAAAGGTTAAATTTCTTTATTCGCACGATTCAACTATCGAGTAATAATAAATATATATATATATATATATATTATGTATAGTAGGTATACGACATATATACGTATATATCTTAAACAATTGAGAGGTGGGTTCGATGAATGTGGTTGACGGTCATGTTTGAACCCACTTATGTAGGCCCAGGCTTCACCAGTTCTAAATCTCTTCGAATCGAAATTACACTACCGTCTAACTAATTCGGAACTTCTCGAATATTCCAATTTCCAATTTCCTTTTCGATTCTTAAAGAGCAACGATCGTCTTCGCTTTTCCAAACAATGTAATTCGAGCAATTTTTTTCTCACGTACCATTTAAAGCCCGTTAAACCTATATTCGGACCGGTACCACGGTACAAGAAGGAGCCGGTAGAGTGAACCCAGTACCTCTATAGTTAATTATCGGTACTATCAGTCGCGTTATAGTAAAGAAATAGCGCGACGACTGACTTAGTAGAAAGAATATCCAAGTTTTTGCTACAGGCGATCCTAGAAGGTATTTATTCGACCTATATTCGTCCATCGTTGATAATAGGAATTAACTTCGAAGAAACTTAATGCTCGGCTCTATGATAAACGCCGTGATCGAAGTGGTTGTTTGTTGAAACTGGGCGTGTGGCACCGCCTTTTTCATTACTTGTCATTCGTGTACGTTCAGAGATTTTTTTTCATCGTTTTACTCATTCTCGAACACGAGTGTAACACGATGCAAATATTAACTCGTTCACCGTCTGTTGTCTAGGGTGCACAGGTTTCGTGAGTACCGTTTCAACATTTTCTGTGTTCAATGTGTCGGGCTGTGTGTAACATATGAACACAAATCGTACAAGTTAAACGAAAGCTTGATTTCTTATTCGGACATAATTCGGACATTACTCCTTTCTTCGTTTCTAACTATTTATAATATCCCGTTAAAGGTGCTTTCATTTTCAAATATTTCGTCGCGATAACCTTTACTATTTTACATACCCTTCGTATCGTTCCCTTTCCCTACCATTACACTTCCTTTCGAAACGATATATTATCGTGTTTTCATATTTTCCCAATGAAAAGTAACCGATCAACTGAGATTTATTTCTTTTCTCTCTGAAAATTATAATTACACGCTATTAAGTAAGAACATGTAATTGCTATTCGTTACATATTTAATAATAGTACCTTATAATTATTTCTATAACTCTGATCATTTGTTAATTCGGTGTATCGAATTTCATTGAAATGCATACTGTACCGCGATAAAAAGTACATTCTGTACGATAAATAACATATAAATACATATTCCTGACCTTGTTTTTAGATTTCTCGCATTGACAACAATAGTTTAACATCCTGCTGTTCTCAACTTCCTTCGATAAAGTTAATTTCTAAAAGAACCTGTAGTGTGGAAATTCCAATGAAATATTTATACGATTACATGTTCTTTCTTTTCTTAGTAATAACTTTGTATTTCTACAATGTTTGTTTTGTTCAGATAATTAGAACATGTCAAAGAAGCCAAGTACTACACAAGCAATGCATAAAGTTATAATGGTCGGGAGTGGAGGTGTTGGAAAGTCTGCCCTCACATTACAGTTCATGTACGACGAGGTATGGAAAATATCTGTAAAAAGCTAGAAACTAATACAATCTAAACATATATCTTTCCTTTTATATTTCCGTCAGTTTGTAGAGGATTACGAACCTACAAAAGCAGATTCCTATAGGAAAAAAGTTGTATTGGATGGAGATGAAGTACAAATAGACATTTTAGACACTGCAGGGCAAGAAGACTATGCTGCAATTCGAGATAATTACTTTCGAAGCGGAGAGGGATTTCTTTGTGTCTTTTCTATAACAGAGGATGATAGTTTTCAAGCTACTCAGGAATTCAGGTATCCATTAATAATAAAGTATGCACGTATATATATATAAATCTATAAATCTATAAATCTATAAATCTATAAATCTGTAGATAAAGGCAAGCGATATGTATCATTTTAAATTCACAGGGAACAGATTCTTAGAGTGAAAAACGATGAGAACATTCCATTTTTATTAGTGGGAAATAAAAGTGATTTACAAGAGAAAAGAAAAGTTAGTCTAGCCGAGGCTCAAGCGAGATCGCAACAGTGGGGTGTACCATACGTAGAAACAAGTGCAAAAACAAAGGAGAATGTTGATAAGGTAACAGACGATTAAACTCAGTTGCATTTCTTTGTTTTTATATATTGTATAAACAATAGGAATGTACCATAGGGAAGAATCTTATTTGGTACAGTAATTAATATTTTAATAATATTTTATCGATGATCTTAACGGTTATACAACTATATATCTATATATAAAGTGTGTAATGCATATGTATTGCATAGATATCTTCTTTATTACATCAATTTGGTTTTTCTATAGGCCTTTAGGACACAAAGAAATTGCATGAGATGAATATTTATTTAGCTTAATTTGTAATCGATTATATATTTTCCTTCCTATGCATACGTTTTGTAGCTTATTCACATAAATGCAACTTTGTGAAAACATATATTACAAGCACCAGATATATATCAGATAGTAACTTAAATATGTTCAGGTGCAAGTATGGACATGTAATCTTGAGGATTTCATTTGGATTTATTAGAAATACCCATAATTGCGATGAACAAAAAGCAACTTCTGCTCGCTTTAAATTCGGTACTACTATTTCAGTGTGCTTCGTGGAACTAATCAGACAAAAAGTGTTGGGTATATCCGAACGTATTTATGTTACGACCCAATACATATACACTTTGCACATTTGCATATTTTGTTCAATAAAGCACCTTCTTCAAGCCTTGAAGCTTTGAAATGGCATCGATTGCACATTTCCAGGTATTTTTCGATTTGATGCGTGAAATAAGGTCGCGCAAGATCGAAGACAAATCGGCAAGTAACGGTCGTGGAAAAGACCGAGCGAAGAAGGAGAAAAGGAAGTGCGTTATTCTATAGGTTCGATGTCTTTTTTTTTGCACTATTTTTAATTTCTCTTATAACGAACGTCCGAACGACGATTAGAGTTCTTATAAATTATAGTGTTCTTTTCGTTTCTTCTGAGATCTCAGTGAGTATGTACGGATATAATTTTTAGCAGGTAACAGTTATTCCAGAAGTATCAACCTTCTGCAAGAGTGTCAGACAGGCACGTACAAAAGAAGAATTCTTGTATATTGCTTGCTACGTTGACACTTGCTTGTGCCTGAAATACTGCATATGCATGCATCACTTTGTTTCGATGTTTCGAGTTATAAAAGCACAAAATCACTTTCTATTTTTGTTTTCGATATACTCGTTTTAGAAGCGAAAAGTATTGGGATGATATTGCGAATTCTTTATGTTGCGAATTCCCTTTCGCATGTTGATTCACAGAAATCGTTGCATATATCGTTTTTCTCTAGTTACATTCGGTCGGTACGAATACTTTACTAATAAGTACGTTTTACATTAATCATCAATGGGTAATCAGACGAATAACAAAAACAGAAAGTTTAGTTTTAGCACTGAACGTTGATGTTTAAAATGTAGTAGGTAATAATCTAACATACCACGATATATATTGAATTCATTTTATTAATAGGCAGATTGAAGTGAACGTTAAAGATCGACGATCCTCGTTTGTCGTATTACAGGTATTCTTTGACTTAATGCGTGCAATAGCCGCACGTAAAGCACAGGAAAATCAAGGGGATGGAAACGAACGTAAGAAGAAAAGAAACTGCTGCGTTTTGCTCTAACGAATATAAACTAATGTGTATAGCCTCTGTAACGGAACGTTCAGCCCCTAAATATGAAAACCTGAGTAAGAAAAGTGATATAAATACACGAACGTTTTTGAACACTTTACAGTGGAATGACATTAAAACAGATTAAATGTTTTTGTGTTGGAAACACATCGAGATTAGCGAACTGTTCATATTTATTCTATTCGGATTTACAAAATTCGTACTTTTCTCTCTCTCTCTCTCTCTCTCTCTCTCTCTCTCTCTCTCTCTCTCTCTCTCTCTCTCTTTCTTTTTTTTCTCTTTTTTTTCCTCTTTCTTTTTTTCATAAAATAACCGATTCGTTAAGGATGTACTGCTGTTTACAACCACACTTTCCTTGTTACTGATTTACGACATAGATTTTACTGTAATACAGAGTGTAAAAAGTTTCTGGTAGAGCACAAATGTACTTTGTACAACAGTAAAATTATTTTATATTTTTCATACACCATTCTTAGAGTGCTGAAATATGTACAATCATTGAAATTAACATTTAGTATAAGTAAAGATTTAATTGATTAAGAACAGTGATTATGTGCATATAATCTATGATCACTAAAGACAAGTTTCTCAAAAAGTTGCAAATATTATGAGCATACTGTAATCGACTCTGTCTGCAAATAAAAGTATTATCTCTTCACTGATCAATTTTGTACGTTTATTTGTAACCTCAAACGATTTCAGCACTCTTAAATATTTACCTGTAAAACATTAAGAACTTTTAATGTTGTTCACACACTGTCCGTTTCGCATTACTAGAGTCGCAACACTGTAAAGTAATTGAAGATGAATGACGTTTAATTTGCAATTTGTTTATTAGTTACTTGTTGTAATGTGCAAATTTACTTATTTACAATATGTAAATTTGTACAATCGATACGGAAAGGAATTTGTCTACAATTCTACAATTAAAATATCTTTATCTGAAGGTATATTTCATTTAAAGTTATTCGAATGTATTGCCTCGTAAATTGGATGTAATCTTCGTTACGCGAGATTCGAAGGATTCGTTGAGTTTGATTTTTGTTAATTAAATTAAATTGTAAATTGAAAGATTATCGAATGTACATGCAAGTACTTGAAACCCTCATTTGTTTTGCCAGTCTGCGTTGTATTTCTAGAAGAAAGAACACAATTAAATGCAAAACATTGAGTCTGTGAATGAAATAGACTTCAATAGACTGACTGCATGGTTCATGAAATTTTCTGAAAAGACTTGAACCTCTATGAGGTGCATTTATTTATGCAAAAATATAGGAAGGATAGCTTGATATTATATTTACAGTTTTACACAATATATTTATTTTACAATATATGTATGTAAATGTATTAAGCATTCAAATTTTACGGGATGATTATGGTTTAAAAAGATGTTTATTAGCGCTAGTTTATTAGATAATAAATAACATCCTGTGCAACTTTCACTTTTCATATTTTTCTACTATTGAAATTTATTGTGCCTTCTCAGTAATCACATATTAACGAACTGAAATTACTATTCTAATAGAATTCTTTGAAGCAATTTTACCAGTATGCATAGATTCAACCATATTTCATCCTATAAATATTTGTATGTTATGATGTTACAAAATATTTTCAAGTATTTATATTGGAGTTATAACTATGTCATAAAGAGTAAATCGTTTTTTATGTAATTTCACGCACTATAGTCGATCATTCGACCATATGTCTATAGTTGCTTTTTAATAAAATGTATTTTACATATATTATACAAAATGTTTCATGTGTCTTTTGCACTAAATATTTAAACAAATTAATTATGTATAACTGGTTTATAAATCAATAGAATTGTACGAAATATATGTTAATTGCCATGTCCCATTACTTCACCTATTGCACAAAATTTAATAAATGTACAAAAGTAATCATTTTAATGGAACCGAAAGTAGTGTATCTTCCTTTTTCAATTATAAAACAGAAAGGATTCTGTAAATGTTACTTACAAACGAGAAAGTAGTTCAACGGAAAAAGTTACATTGCATCATTATTTTTAAACACCGTGTATACGAATCGGATATACATACTTAGATGCAATTTTCTAACAACCAATTAAATATTTGAACGTAAAGTAACTTCTATTATTATTACAGTTGATTAGCATGCTAGTAAATTTATCGTTAATTTTTCGCAAAATAATTAACACAAACGAATGGCGTATGAAATTGAAATAAAATTTTTCAGTAAGACGGTGAGGTTTATGTGAGGTTACCTGTCAATTTGATGAGGAATAGATATCGGTGGAGTCTTCGTATAATGTTTTTCTTATTCGAGATTAAAGACAGAAATGCATTATACTGATATTAGTAAAATTATGTAAAGCTAGAACAAAATGGGTAGCATTAAACTTGATGTGCAATGGTCCCCTATCCATGCAAATAAATTCATTACTTGGGGTTCAGAGATTTGTCTATACGAAGTTACACAAATAAAAGATAATATTAGGCAACAATGTGAGTATATATTATTCAAAGTCATATACATCTGTTTTTAGTAATAAAATCATTAGGGAAAGAAATTATTATTCTTATATATTTTCCTCCTCGTAGGTACAAAGATTTCTGATTCTACAGTTGCTCATTTACTTGCTACAAATACAAATCATCATTATGTTAAATGTGTCGATATATATCCACAGCCGGAACCTGATATTTTGTTGGCTATAGGACAAGCAAATGGAAAAGTTGTATTAACTACGTTTGGCGCGACAGTGTTTGACTCGCAAGGTTTTACAGGAAAAGAATTAGGTAAATTGTTTCTTATACAATTGTAAGGTACATATGTTTCTTCTATTAAATAATTGTTGCAGTTCCAAAACATGCAAGGCAATGCAACGCTGTTGCATGGAATCCTATAGACACAAACTTAATTGTATCCGGTTTAGATAAACATAGTAAGGAACATTCAATTTTGTTATGGGATATAAATAAAGGATTGCAAACTTCTGAAAGAGTACATCATCATTCTATGGTACAAGCTGATTCTATAAGACCTATTGCAGAAGTTAGTGTTTCTGAAACTATACATTCTGTTGCTTGGTTCAAACATGAACAAAAATGTATGGTAGTTGGTGCAAACAATAAGCAATTAAAAATTATTGACTTTAGAGGTATTAAATAATAGAATTTATTTTACATTTATTCTACACATGTAATTTATTAATTTTGTTCTTTCTTTCTTTCTTTCTTTCTTTCTTGTATTAGATTCTGCAAAAGTAATAAATACAGCAGCGACCAAAGCAGTTTATAATGTGTCTGTTAATCCATACAATAATTATCATTTAGTCTCCAGTGTGGACAATCAAATAACAATTTGGGATACTCGATGTTTTGAAAAACCTGTTTTAACTTTATTGCAAGGTAGACAAGTTACTAAGGTTCTATGGTGTCCGACTAGACACAATCTTCTGGGAGTTTTACAAAAAGATTCAGGTAGAACGAGTTTAGAAATATTTTTAAATAAATTGACAATGCCAATGCTACAGATTTCATATTATCTCGATTGTAGCGACACTGCATTTATTTGACATTCAACATTGTGGAATCGGTGGAGGAGAAGACACAGAGCCCGGAGCATTAGAAAGAACTGTTGCTCCTCCCTGGCACAATCCCATAAGTTTCTCATGGCATCCAACGCATGTATATAGATTACTGGCCATATCGCAACAAGGTTAGATAGTATTATTGTTAAATTGTAAAAACAATTAAACAAAATTTATTGAACATTCTGTGTGGTTTTCAAAGGACTTACAGATTACACAGTTTGTGAGAGGATTACAGTAAACTGGTCCACAAGATCTCACCTCGCATGGAATCATGCTTCTAAATCGTTTAAATACATATGTAGTAATGATAGCATTTACAAAGCTTTGGATGATATTTCTATTTTAACTAAAACGCGCGCAGCTTCAGAATATGGATTACTTGTAAGTTGAGGGAATTTTTAATATACCTCGTTCATAAGTTCTCACGTACATGTTTATAGCCAGAGCTGGCTCAAAATGGTGAATTGGCTGAAAATGATACTCTGAAGAACCTATGGCAGTGGTTATACTTAAGTCGTTATTTGGTCGAAGATGGCACTATACTTAGTCAGGATAACAAACATCCGGGTGTTAGGTAAATGAAAGATTTATTTGAAAAATTATGTTTCCAATACATATATTTTCCAATATATATATATATATATATATGTATATTATATATGTATATTAATGTTCAATAATATTACATAGAACAGTTTTAAAATTGGATGGTCAACAAGGGACTAATGGTTTCTTGAAATCAGAATTGATGTATCGACCTTGGACAGATATAGGATCCAACTACACTGCAAAAATTTACAGGTATAATGACTAGAGTGTATTGAAATTCATATGAAGTATTATATACCACATTGCAGGTCTCTGGACAGAGATAAAGGATTACTTTTGTGCGGCTGGAGGTTTGATAAAGATACAAATACCCTCTATGATAATTTGTTCTTAGAAAGGTTGGAAAGAGACGGGGAATACCCAAGAGCAGCTGCGATAGCTGTGTTTAATTTATGCTTGCGACAAGCTATAGAAATTTTAAATCGCGGAGCAAGTAAAATGTCGATGTCAGCAAACTTAAATATTGTTGCTATGGCCTTATCAGGATTCTCTGAAGATAGAAATAGTATGTGGAGAGAGTCATGCTTGAAATGCAGATCTCAACTTTCAGATCCTTATTTGAGAGCAACTTTTGCTTTTCTAACAGCGGACGATTCTTATGAAAATGTTTTAGTAAGTAAATGTAAATTGTTTGTATTAAGGAGAATAATCCCATATTCGCTTTTGTAGAATGAAAATGGCATGGCAGTCGAAGACAGGGTCGCGTTCGCACTTATGTTTTTATCAGACAACAAATTAAATGAATATTTGAAAAGGTTGACTCAAAAGTTGACAGACGAGGGAAATTTATCTGGTTTCCTCTTGACAGGTTCAACCGCCTTGAATTCAGTAGTTCGCAATGTAACTTTTAAGATTCTATAATATATTCTATAATATATTTCAGGTGCAAGTTTGGAAGGTATACAATTGCTAAATCGATATCTAGAAATTACAGGCGACGTTCAAAGTTGTAGTCTCATAGCTATTAGAGCATTTACAGCCAAATTACTTCAAGAAACACAAGTTCAAGTATGGATAACTAGGTATTCAAATTTTCTATGATCCCCGAGGAAATAATTATTAATAAAAATAGAAAATATGATTAATTAAAGTTCAAACATAGCTATAGGAATCTTTTAAACGCGTGGAAAATGTGGACTCAGAGGGCACATTTTGATATTGCGATGCGATCTTCGACAAATGAAAAACCTCCGCAACAAATATATGTTTCTTGTAATTTTTGTGGTAAAAGTATATCTGCATTTATGCAAGGTCTGAGTAGAGCAAGAGGACCTTTTGGCAGATTAGGAAGTACGCCTAACAAATTAAAGGTAATATATTTTCTTTTCAATATTCAATATAGGTAACTATACCACTGTTTCGAGGGTTTCTACTTTTCATATTTTTCCTTTTTTTCTTTCATAGATGTCTTCATGTCCAAATTGTCGAAAACCGTTACCAAGATGTGCAATATGTTTGATGCATATGGGTACCGTAAGCGGATTACAAATGACTACATCTGGTGTTAATAGAAACGACGAATGTGATAACAAATTAACGGAGTTTAATAATTGGTTCACATGGTGTCAATCGTGTAGGCATGGTGGTCATGCTGATCACATTACGCATTGGTTTCGGTAATATATACAAATCACATCTGCAGCTTTCTCAACATTTTCGTATCTGAACTAATTTGTTATCCTTTTAAAACAGGCAACATTCTGAGTGTCCAGTAACATCTTGTACTTGCAGATGTTTCTCCTTGGATGCATCGTGTAAAGTAGGAGTAAGGATCACGTAAACATTCTAAAAATATTAAACAGCATTTACATTATCTGTTTCAGTTTTAGGATATTATTTCGAAAGATTTAATAAATTAAGCTTAATACACGAAAGAAATACCGGTTAATATTATCCATACAACACGATCATTTACATTGATTACGAAAGAAGAATTCATGAGTAACGATGTGTGTAAGAACTATTACATACATACAAGAAGTTTACAAAATGTATATTAATAATGATTTATATTCCTGTGACGTCTTCTAACATCATCCATTTTTCTGGTCCCAATACATTCAATGTAACCATAAATTCATTGTACTGAGTAGTGTCTGTAGTAAAACCTTTTCTTTGTTACAATTTTACAATAAGAATGATAAAAGGAAAAGAACTGTTGTAACTTACCAAATTTCTCTGTCATACTTGGTGGTAATAATATATAGTTGCTACATGCCATTGTGGACTTTGAGTTTAACGTACCATGAAGTTCTACGTATCCTTCAGCATTTCCATCGATAGGTTCTGGTAAAGTTACATTAACTGATACACCATCGGTTGTCCTTAATTCCATATTCCTACCGTTTGAGGACTTCTACAATTAACGTTCAGCATGTAAAGGCATGGAAAATGAAACATTATACTCTAGTTCATTATTATTGTTATTATTAAGACGTTGAATAACATGGGGGTCACCGGTGACCCCCGGCCAAGTCGAATAATTATGATTCAGTCAATTAAACGATGATTACTTGCGAACATTTTTACATTATAGACAATGCTACCTAATGCTGCGATATTTGGATAAGATAAACGTGCAATAATAATAAAACGATTCAGTGAAATAATTTGATGATCATAGCTGTTTCATTTTGTGTATTTTGCTACGTAAAATCGTGCGGCATTCAACGTGTTAATATCATCTTATATATCTTACTTTCCCGATAGTTCCAAGTAATATTACTTGTTCTCCAACATTTTGTGCTAAACGCCGCCCGTCAATACGTTTCTTCAACATTTTGCGGATTGTGCATTAATGTGCAAGGCCCTCGTACCGAGTAACGCGGGAAAACAGATATACAGGGTGTCATAGCAACAAAAAATGTATTCGCCTGGTACTGTGTATCATGCAACTAAATTTGCTGTATTACCAAATACTTCGGACGATAGTAAAATTATTTGTGTGGTAAAGAAAACCGCGAATAAATATTTTAAACAAATACCTACATAGATGACAACTGTGAAACTTGTAAATAAGTATGACTACGATTAATCTAGTGACTTGTAGTATTTATTTTAGCTCAGAGGTGTCTCTCTAATTTACTCCCCTCACGCTAGCAACTGGAAACCGTGTGTATGCGAGCAGTTCTATCTAGGGTTCAAACAAACACTGGTGAAATACCTAGGGACTGCCCCGTTTTTTCGAATGTGGATGCGGTAATCGAGAGTCTATAAGTGTTCGTAGATATCATATATGTTATCAGAAAACATAGACTCTGTTGCGTCGTTAAATTTCTTTAGGAGGGTTATTGACGACACCTTCTGCGAGGCACATTGGAGCCCTGAATATTTTTTACCATAGCAGAAATAAAAGCCCAAGGAACAATTACTTCAATAATTTAGTCGTATTTGCTTCGGCACGTTTTGCCAGTTTTGTAGATTTACCATAACTTTAACTTACATCTGTTTGCCAGAAGTCGAGGCGATCCTTGGTTTTATTACTCGCTTTGGTCAGTGTCAAAAACGTTCAAGACCCTTGCGTGGGTCACCCGGGGGCTGCAATCGGTAACCCCCTCCAGGATCACCGGTTGAGTCCCACTCGGACAAAGTTTGTACTCCCCTACCAAAAAAGGTTTATAAAAGCCCACGCAAGGTACAGAGACGAGACACACAAGAAATTTTTTGAAAAAGACACAAGACGGAACATAGACGTCGTTGTATACTCTCGCCGCTGACGATTATTATTGAACTAAGCAAAAATAAACACTAAAGTATTCTTCACTGAAGTAATTAGATACAGTCCACTTTCCAAACAGTTCGCACAAAGTTAAGTCGGCGTGCGACGTACGGGTTTCCCTATAAGATTTTCGAATAGAAAACGCGTACACAACAGACTCGTTGTTACGTTTACTGTAATCTTTTTATGTATAATACACTGAAATGTTTTAAAATTCATACCGTACCAATATATTTTGTTCTGCACTATAATTATTCCATAGTTGAATGAAAAGAAAAATTAGGTATCAACGGAAAGTAAAGTCGAATTCAAGTACCGAGTCAACTCGTTCCCACAGACAATAACTAAACAATTAAATAAATTACATAATTATAATAGCTTTATTTATTAAATATATTAATCATTCTCAATAAAATTTTGTTAACAAATAAATTTTTATAGTATTTATACATCATTTAACACATCATTTCATATAAAGAGCGATACATTCAAGAATTTTAAATACAGCTTTCTCTTTTGCTTTTTCCATGTTGTTGCTTAAACCAATTTGAATCAATACAGGTGTAGTTGTTAACTTAAGTCCAACTATACTCTTATCACTATTATTTGATTTAAATTCAATCATTCTTACAGTTGCTTTCATAATGTCCTGAATAACTTTTATTGTACTGTTTATATTGATGTGATCTTCTTTCATTTCATGTGAAAACATTAAATAATGTTTTTGATTTTCTGAAATGTTACTACACAATTTAGCAAACATAACATGGTAATATTGGATTTTCAAAGAATCATTTGTCCCAATTGACAGTTCCTTTATTTTACAGTAAGCATCCAAAATATCTTTGTCTTGTTGTGCAGCATCAGATTCTAGGTCATTTATCGTAAGATTCTTATATTCTATTTGTAGCTTGTCCACAGAATCGATGTCTATTGGTTTATTTTTTGATAAATGTTCCAATAGTTTTTTAGCTGCCTTTTGTTTGGCAATCTTTTTTGTGCTCGCAGATTCTTCGCTATGTTCGGATGCAACGGTACAACGTATTTCAAATACAGGTCGATGATGCGGCCCAGTAGTTCCAAAATGCTCGTAACAGGGATCCGGTAAATTCATTTTTTGACAATGTTCCTAAAATATAATTATACTTGAATATAATTTTCTAACAATAATATTTTAATATAAACGATGCTTCAGGATGTATTTACTTGTAAAAGCCCAACATAATTATTTAATGTATCATCCGACGAATCCGACGTATTAAGTTCTCTTGAGTTCTCTGTAGGACTTTCAGTTTTCAAAGACAACAATCGTATCATTTCCTTTGCAGCATTTTGCTTAGCTTCTTTCTTAGTGGTCCCATCACCTTTTGCTACATACTCACTCCATTTAACTTGAAATACAAATTTGGTTTGATGAGTTCCAGCCATGCAAATCTCTGTGTACACTGGTAAAGGAACATTGCATTTTGCAACGGTTTCTTGTAAAATAGATATTGGAGTTTTATCCATGTTGGTAGATTAAAATAAAAAATTAATGCTCAATCATCACACCACAATTGTACAGTGTTAACGGTAGCGATTTATATTCTGTCACAAAGTAACGTATATCGTATTACGAGAATTGATAACTCTCTAGTGGTAGACATCGGAGACAGCGACGCGGAGAAATTTTTCAAACGTTGGTATCTGCCGAGGGTTCCGCTCGTCGCGTATCCTTCAGCGTGGATCGTCTCGATACGTATAGTTTATGCGAGACACACACAAATAATCGGTGCATCAAGCGATTATCGATAGAATAAATCGGTGTTTCGTTTGGCTGTGAATTTTTTCTCTCGGCTCTCGTCGCGGTGTGTCGATTTTCTGTGCTGTTTAATTAGTGGCCGGGTTCCCTGTGCGCGTCGCGATCATGCATAATAGGATCGTCAGCGCGAGACTGGCGGAGCATCGTACAACCTAGTAACGGTGTAATTTAGAAATGGAAAATTAAATTAAAGTCAAACAGAGTGGACAAATGATTTTTGTACACCGTTAGGTTCGTGGTCAACGATCAAAACGGGTGGCCGTTGTCGCGTATCTCGAACGTACAGCGATACCGTTTTTTGAACGCAGAGCTCAGCATGGTGATACGGTAAATAAATCCATCGATTCTAAGTACCTAGGTTAATTAATGTTGCTTGCGCATTGCGACTCCCCCGCGGTGTCTTCTTCGCCTCGGACCGTCCGATAAGGTTTTTCATTCTGCCGGTTCATTTTTCCGATCATTTTCGGTTCACTGATCAACAATATCCGTGTGCGTGTGTGCATGCGCGACAAGCGTGCATGTATATGTATAACGCATTATGCATATGCACACATTATATATATATATATATATATATATATATATATATATATATATGTGTGTGTGTGTGTGTGTGTGTGTGTGTGTGTGTGCATACTGTGTGGCGTGTATACATATATGTACATATATAATATAATGTACATGTAATATATAATATATCAGTTTAATGTAGTAAAATGCATTTGATCAAACTAAACTAGATCACGATAGTATCCGTACCCGAAAACATACTTTAATTTCTTCAACTATGGACAACTTGTTTTTTCTTTTTCATTTTCCACAATGTACACGCGACGGTGTATTATTGTCGAATACTATTGAATATTTCTTTCTGTCAAGCATAATGATAGGATGAGGTAAATCTTGCTTGTCAACAGACATATTCGAACGTATTTAATGACCTGAATATTATATATCAATTTCAGTAGTTACTAATCTGTAGGAATAATTGCGTGTGTACATTTTTCATTTAGCTTAGTGCATGCATCGACGAAATTACAATTGCTTTACTTTGCTTAAGTTAATTTGCAGAGTAAAATCTTAGTGCATTATGAAGGACGAAAAGGTTCCATTCGCATGTGATAATCTACAAAATATTGAATTACATTGAAATATTTCATCTAGAAAATTGTCTTTCTTTGTAATAAAATAAATAAATTTTCTTAAGTATCCCATATCAGTGGTAAATACTTTATTTAAGATTTAATGGCAAGCAATAAATACTTTTCTTCGTTCACTAAAAAAGTCTTATTATTTTCTCCAGAAGTGATAAACGTTACGTAGCAATAAATAAGTTGGAAGTATTTAGATTAGTATGTGGATTCCTTTCAATGACAGGGAAAGCGAATTTATAATGTTCTTGGATCGTACGATACTTGGTAAGATTATTTTATTTTATTTGATATGCTGCAGTAAGTTGTGGTAATGTATTGTCTGTAAAAATCTTGAACGTATTTAAATGTACAGCATGGTTGCTTAAATAAATGTTAATGGAAAGATTTTGCACGTATCATATTTATTGTATAGTTACCGCTCAAGTAATCATTACCTTGTAGACCACGATATGATCAATTGGTGCAATGTTTTGATAAGAATGAATACCTGGATAAGATAAAGAATCAGCTGTTCAATTATTGTATATATATACTATATTAAATATTATATTAAATATAAGCATTTAAATTTAATGGAATATCATTTGTATCGATTCGAAGAAGGTACAAAATACCGTATGCCAAAGTGTTGAAAGAATTAATATGATTATATTAATTTTTTGTTTTATATCGAACAACATTAATCATAATTGTCAGAATGCTGCAGTCGTACCTCCAATTGTATTCATGTAATATATAGGAACAGACAGTTATTTCTATGAAAGAATATTAACAATGCAATATTATATTCGTACGCAAACATATGAAAACAGTTTTATTATGTATCGTCTATGAACAGTTTATTTATGACTATATTTTATCGTCTTGATAATTAGGTGACTAATCGAGATGTTTCTTTCCTATTCACCTAGAAACATGGAAACATGGAAACATGGAAACATGGAAACATGGAAACATGGAAACATGGAAACATGAAAACATGAAAATAGGAACACATCAAAACATATGATAGTTTAGACATGATCGTTACACTGAATGTTTCTTATTACAGATTGTAATTACCAATTTGCAGCTTCCCGCGTTGCACTTGCTCACATTTGCTCAGCCGCGTGAAGATACTAAACACTGTCTGTCCTTATGAGTATCTTTTGAAGTACCGTGGAAGTAGTAATCTGTAAATTTTACTCAAAGGAGGATGCCAGTAACTAAACGTATTCCATGCCCCTCGCGGTAAGTAAGTGGTTTACGTATTACATACTATAGGCCAAAACCCAGAAAAATCTATATAGATAGATGGCTAGCGTTACGTATTATACATTTACAATATTCTGTTGAAAAAGTAGTAGATCGTACAGTGGAGATTATTTTATTTACTTTAACGTATCTATTTATCTTTTGTATAAATTGAAAAATAATTTACTACTTTTTATACTTTATTGTATAACGACTACATTTTATGGCTTACAAGAACCATGTTACTGACATCCACCTTTTTAGTTAAAATAAATAGGACAGTTTATTTAACCGAAGTTTTAAATATAATTTTATCCCGCGATACGTACAACGAATATACACCGGTATAGTGAATTTTTAAGATAAATAATTCTAAAGCAAAGAAATGCGAATCTAGATACTTCCATTAACTAGTGTAAAGAATAGATGGTTTTCTAAGCGTAGAGAGTAAATATTTAGACGAAAGAGATATAAAATAAGGCTAATTATGAAATTTGCGCGAAACCGTTATAAATGGTTGTATAGAAAATGTATCTTTACGTTTTTCAGATCTGACGGTGGTAGCAGTGAAAGCCCATTACTTGTGGAAGAAGGAGAAACAGTCGGTGCCCCTCATAGTCCACGAAGTAAACATAATCATAGCCATTCACATGCCAATCCCCATAGGTCGCACAGTTATCGCCATGAGAAACCGAAACAGTTAATAAAATACGGAGAATTAGTTATTTTAGGGTAAGAAATTGCTAGTGTACAGCTACCGAGTCCAAATAATTCGACGCATTTCGATAGAGACGTTAAGAAAGAAATCCAACTTGTTTAGATACAATGGATTTCTCCCTCCAGGAGATAGAGGAAGGCGAAGAAGTAAGTTTGTTCTGTTTAAGAGGCCTGTACCGAACGGCGTGAAACGCAGCAAACACTATATCGTAAAAACACCTCACAGTTCGCAAGCTATTCTTAACACGAAACAGCATTCAATATCATATACCTTATCCCGAACGCAAGCTGTTATCGTGGAATACACCGAAGATGAGGGAACCGATATGTTTCAGGTGTGCATAGAGGGTAGAATATAGATCTTCCGAACTGCTCGAAAATATACGGTATTTCTGTTCTCGTTTATTTCCGCATCGCAGGTCGGACGTTCCTCCGAATCTCCGATCGACTTCGTAGTTATGGACACGTGCGCGGGAGGCAACGATGGAACGAACGAGGGACGCGTTGCCCAGAGCACGATTAGCAGGTTTGCCTGTCGGATTTTAGCCGACCGAGCGGATTCGAGAATCGCGAGAATATATGCGGCAGGTTTCGATAGTTCGAGGAATATCTTCTTAGGGGTCAGTCGGCTTACATTAACAGCTCGCGGTGACCGTTTCCACTGCTGTCGTGACTGCTATTGTACGAATTGATGATCGCAGGAAAAAGCTACCAAGTGGCAAGAGAATCGCGAGATCGATGGACTGACGACGAACGGCGTACTGATAATGCACCCGCGGGGTCAGTTTTGCGGCGGGGAGGCTCAGTGCGGTTTCTGGAGGGAAGTGAGCGTGGGCGGCGGAGTTTTCTCGTTAAGGGAGAGTCGAAGCGCCCAGCAGAAGGGGAACGTCGTGGAAGACGAGAACAACATTTTACAAGATGGGACGCTGATCGACCTCTGCGGTGCTACGTTGCTCTGGAGATCGGCCGAAGGGCTCGCAAAGTCTCCGGTAAATCCTCAAACTGTACAGCTTTTTCCCCTCGAAGGTGTTGTCTGCCGACGATCTTATTGTGCACGATTCTTCTAGACGAAGCACGACTTGGAGGAGTTAGTCGACGCCATAAACGCCGGGAGGCCGCAATGCCCGGTCGGTCTGAACACCTTAGTTATACCACGCAAAGCAGCTGCGGACTCCACCCAACAGCAACCGTATGTTTATTTGAAGTGCGGACACGTACAAGGCCACCATGATTGGGGTCAGGAAAAAGACAAAGCCACGAGAAGATGTCCGATGTGTTTAGTAGCTGGTTCGGTAGTCAAACTTTCTATGGGGATAGAGCCCGCATTTTACGTTGATTGTGGCCCACCTACTTACGCATTTAGACCCTGTGGACATATGGCTACGGAGAAAACTGTTAAGTCAGTAACACTTGCGCCTTGCCAGTTGCCTAATCAGATCAGGATATTCTTTTGGATTCGTCACCCCTTAGTTTTTCTTTCTTTTATTGCAGATATTGGGAAAAAGTAGCGATACCACATGGTACAAATGGTTATATTGCAATTTGCCCGTTTTGCGCGGTTCCGCTTGAAGGAACCCCAGGATACGTGAAACTCATTTTCCAAGATAACGTAGATTAAGGTTCGTTTACGTATGGTCGTGAGTATGTGTAGAAACCATTAACTTCTTATAAAGTGCAAGAATTATTAAAATTAATAAAATGTAAATAATCTTAATACAAGTATATAAACAAACTTCTGTTTCTCTTCCTCGATATGAATTTAAGAAAAATTTTCTATGTACAAATAGCTCCACACGGTAATTATTAAGTAAATGGCTCTTGAAATAAACATCCCTTCTTATACAGTATTATTCATATATATGTATATATATATATATATACGCATATACGTGTGTGTGTATATATATATATGTATGTTACTCTTTCAATGTACCGTCGAATTAGTAGTTTAAGTTAAAAATGTACATTTCCAAAAAAAGCAAGTTTATTTTATACCTTTATAAAAATCTGCCTTCTTTTTGTAAACTAGTAAGAAAAGCATTGTTATCGTTATTTGTATTTATTTTCTAATTATTCATATCAGTTTCGTACCTATTAATTTTTAAATAAAACAATTTCTCCATTCAAAGACTTGCTCCTTTACGGTTTTTCTTTTTTAATTATGTATAACTAATACATATTTGCATAATAATATGGTTTTAACAAAAATTACTTAATTAAAGGTATATAATCATCGATCGTATTTTCATTTTTATGCTCATAGATAATAATCGTATAGGTAATCATATTATAAATACGCAACACCTCGAAATATGTAGAATTAGATATGAATCTATTCGTATGTACACGAAATAGTAACTAGATTTAAAAGCATATTGTATCAAGATCAAATAGAATAAGAAAATCAGTGTACTAACACGTCTAGTAAAATCTAGTAAATTGATCTTGTTCTTACGTTGATACGAATGTGCTTAGCTTTAGATACAATTATTACGAAAGATTGGTGTTCTCTCTCTCTCTCTCTCTCTTTCTCTTTCTCTTTCTCTTTCTCTTTCTCTCTCTCTCTGTCTCTTTCTCCTAGAACAAGTTGCGACCGAGAAATGCTTAAATTCCAGTTTACCTTACGAAACGATACACTTTCGGGGGGGGGGGGGGGGGGGGAAGCAAGTGGAGAAAAGAATTATTATATTCTGTGAGAGCGTGATTCTTCTTTTTACATGTAGTGTGCACCGTGTGTAAGCACGTGAATTTTAATATGGAGAAGAAATGATTGAGCATAATAATTATTCGAATGTCAATTGATTTTATCTTTTCCGATCGTTAGATCCACTACGGCGAGAACGAGATCGACGGCTACGGCTACTGCTGCGCGAACGCTTAGATCTGAAACAATCGAAGCGAATTCGTTAACGTTTTCACCGAGACAACTCTATATGGATGGTACACGTTTCTATCCTCCATTAATCCGAACTAACCTTTTTCCGCGACTGCGACTACGGGATCGTGACTTTCTCCTATCCCTGTCTCTGCGTTCGCGATCGCGATCGCGATCTCTGTCTCTGCGTTCACGATCGCGATCTCTGTCGCGATCCCTGTCGCGGTCCCTGTCGCGATCGCGATCGCGCTCGCGTTCACGATCGCGATCCTTTTCCCTGTAACCCAATCCTCCGCGTCGATCCGATCTATCGCGATCTCTGTCGCGGTCGTCTCTGTCCCTGTCCCTGCGCCTGTCCAGCAACGACTCGCGTTTCTCTTTGCGCCTCTCCTCGACGGTTTTCTGGAGTTCCGCCAGTTTCTCGCGGATCTTGATGAACCCCAGATGCAGCTTCCCACCGAAATGGTCCGCCAGTCGTCTGTCGTTATCGTGAATCCCGAGATAGGCGCTGCAGACCTCGCACACTCTTAACTTTTGTTGCTGGTAACTGGACGCTGGCATGCTATTACGGTACTCCTGCTCGGCCTCGTTCTTCTTCTTTCGCAACTCGTCTATCTCGCCCATCAACTTCATCGACTCCTCCACGAAACCTTCCTCTCCGAGCTGCTCAGCTTTCGCCAGCTTCTTGCCGATCTCTTCCGCGAGAACGTGCACGTTATTCGCTTTCGCCGCGACCTCGGCGCTAAGCTCTTCTTGAGTTTCCGCTAACCGTTGTTTCGCCTGCTCTGTACGGCGGTCGCAGTCGGCGATAAAGTTCTGTAGATGTTCCATGGCCTTTCAACAGATACACACAACCGCTTTGTTACACCGCTTTGGCTCTGTTCCGAGACTACTCGACACGATAATTATTACTAGAGAGAGGAGAGAGAGGAGAGAGAGGAGAGAGAGGAGAGAAAGGAGAGAAAAGAGAGAGAGGAGAGAGACTGAGAGACGAATACTCACGTCGATGTCGTAAAAATGGTCCTTCTTCTTTTGTGCCGCCTCGTAGTCAGCCCGTAGGGCCAAGTCGTGAATCTGGGGGCATTCTCCCAGGTCCATGCGCTGCGATTTACAAATCATACATTAGATTTATGGATTTACCCGCGTAAAGCCTTATTCCTTTTATTTATGTAATCCCTCCCAAGTTCTTCTATCAGATATATATCTTATTGCTTCTTAATTCTTAATTATTCATTATTCATTCTTAATTCTTAATTCTTAATTCGCTGTTTATAATTCACACGTGGCAATTACATAAATAATTTATGAAAGTTAAAAGACCCCTAACTTTCCAGAAAACTATCACCCAAATATATATAATATATAATGTATTATCGTTACAAGAACGTAGAAATGGTTGCTCTTCTGGTAGGCGCCAGAGACGATACAGATAGAAATATATATACATATATATATTTGTACACATACACGCGCACACATACATGTGTGGTTATATATATATTTCTACATACGTACATGTATATGTACATATGCGTGTATCAACCAACGTCTCGATCAAAAAAATTTCTTTTTCTTTTTCTTTTCTTTTTTTGACAAAGTAAAAATGCAATTTTACGGATAAATATTTTGTTATGTTCACTTACAGAGTGGTAACACCTCTCCGCCTGACACGACAATGCGATGGCAATGAAGCTACAATCAGCACACACCTTAAGTTCATATGTTCAATGTCTATGAAACAACTTACAGCCTAATAGTTTATTATACTATTTTAGTTAAGGCTCGAACCGCCTTAAGCGAATCAATTCTAGAGGATTTAGAAAACGAGTTCAATACGTACATCCAATGCTGAAGAAAATTTTTCTAACACAACTGGCACGCTGTACAATTCCGCCTAATACTGTCACAGTCTTTTTCCTCCTTTCTTTCTTTCTTTCTTTCTTTCTTTCTCTCACTCTCTCACTCTCTCACTCTCTCACTCTCTCTCACTCTCTCTCACTCTCTCTCTCTCTCTTCCTCTCTTTCTCTCTCACTTTATTTCTCACTTTATTTTCTGTCACTGCTACATGCCACTTCTCAAGGTTTTTCACGGGCATGTTTTGTTGGTTTGCAAATTGCCAAAATAGTTTCAATTCCAACGGTTTTCTTCGCTGGCTGTCAAACACGCTTGCCCATATCTTTTTCAATGAAACCGACATTGGAAACTGTTCTACGCGTTCAAAGAGAAATCTAGCTGATATTCGGTTAACGAACGTTTAAAGACAAGCCTCCGAGGATTCCCCTAATATTGAATGTTTCTAATGAAAAAAAAAAAAGTGGAGTTCGAACAAATATCATGTTCGGTCTGAAATACTATCGTGATAGAACATACAATAAAATCTTGATCGATTGTCGTTGTTGTTCCTAGGAGTATCGATTATTGCCTCGTGATTCTGAAAATCGGTAAACGCTACGCGGCGATATCTCTTTAAAATCGACTAATCCGAGAGAGAGAGTTCCATGGCAAACGAATGGATCGACGAACGACCAAGCGAAGAGACTTGTCGACGAAACAAGTTGGCAACACGTACAGAATGTCCAAGAGTGAAAGACAAAAGAATGGTTCGGTTCGATTCGAGGTTTCTTAGCAATTCGCATGGTCTTACTTACAGATTACTGCTTCATTTCCTGTACCCGTTACATCTCCCGGGAGGATGAATACATTTCTCACACATACTTTCAAATGTACACCTCATTTCTACCTGCCGTAAACGGCATTATTAGTAAGAGGCGACAATAAGAGATATCGTCGTCTTGAATCAGCACTGGCGCTACTCACCAACATAACAGGCCATTCAGGGGTCTCGGAAATAATATTCGGCACTCAGCCTCGCCACCGTGGTTACCGGTAGAGGGGCTGAGGTGACCGTGTCCGCCTTTATCTCAATCGAATTAACACCTAGTACTTGAATTATGTTAAGGTAATCAAATTGTAGAATTGTAATACGTACGTCCTTTTCGCTTTCAGTACTTACAGTAACGCGCATGTGAGAGCGACAAGACAACACGACATATGAGCGGACAATACTCGCAACAATATTGTACAATGGATCAGATTGGAATTGCTTTTTCCAGAGACTCTGGAAATAGAACTGTAGGTACATTGACATTAGTGAACCTGCGTATAGGTCATTCTCGCGAGTATTTGCCAGAAGTATTTCCTTCTTTTAAATTTCTTTATTCATTTATTTCATCTTTTCTTTTTTCTTTTTCCTTTTTTCTTTTTTCTTTTTTCTTTTTTCTTTTTTTTTTTTTACTCTTCAAAATCTATCACTGAATACATTTTCTTTCATTTCATTTGAATTTAGGTGTTGTCAATTCTAGTGTGAAAACCTACATGAAGAATGTGAAAGGGTGCTTGCTGTCTGTCAACATACTTTATCGTATGCTCGATAGAACATTCGGATCGGCCTTTTGTCGCATAATTTCATTCTTACGTTGAAATTTATCGTGCTCGTGTATCGACTCTCTTCGATAGCGTTCTTCGATCAAGTAAATATATTTTATAGCTTTCGGTATTTAGGAGTATACGAAACATTAAACTGAGACTTAACAAACACCCTTTGGACCAATTCGCACAAGATGACAAAGAAATGCGCGAAGCAGTATTAATGTGATATGTTTACTATCATTTTGAAAGAGTGCTTCTACTAAAACCTTACGGTTGTAATGTTTATGATTTCCTGCGAGTATTATTCTTTCGTAATTGTACAGGGCCATTACTTGGAGAGTAGATTAAATTACAGCATATTCCCTAATGTTTATAGGGAAAAAGTGGAATAAGTCGCTAATTTTACCACAATAAAATTAACAAATTTCTATCCAATACTATTTTGCCAAATTTAATGCGTACGGTCGATTGTAATATCTCTTCCAACGTTTAGTCTATAATCAAATATTACAAACTTTGTGAAATCAGTTTGCGAACAAACCAAAGAAACAATTCCACTTTCTTCCTCCACCATGAGAATCTAAGGAGTGAGTGATTCCCTGTTATTACAGTATGCTGCCCCGTGTTGCACTTCAACGCCTATCTAGTGGGAATTGATCGGAATCAATTCTTGAAGTACATTACGCAAACACCATCCTATTGTATGCACATCGCAAAACTGATTCTTATTAGCTAATTTCTTGTGTCATCTCTAAAACTAATCAGACCAATTGGCACTGATGAAAAAAGCACTATGCACAATATATCCTTTGTCACATTATTATAATTACTTACATCTTTAGCATAAGTATTTTTTAAGAAATTTTTACTTTTGGAAAAGCTCAAAGTACAAACAATCAGACTCATTTCTGTCTTCGACTATACGCGTAAACGATCGTGGTTACAGGATCCAAAGTAAAGACGATAATCGATAATTACTAAAACTAAATAAAATAAAATGACATACTTGTACGTGTACGTATACTACACTCTTCTGGATTAAGAAATTTTAATAAAAAACACACATTAACGATACAATGCAATACAATACAATACTTTCACAGTGGATAATGTACCGAAAAGACAAGTTTGCTAATCGAATTAAAGCATTTGAATTGTGTAACCACTTAGAACTAAGCGAGAAAGTACGATAATAACAGTGGAAAGAAATGTCTGACTGCTATTACAGTAATGTGAGGGAATATTAGAAATTCATACAAAATGCTCTGTAATAGCGCATTAGTGCCAACGGTGTGTCACTCGTATTCCAATATGTGCTAATATCAAATTGAGCTCACCGTCGACGATAAGATTTCGTGTGGACAGCACGCCAACAAAAAACTCTTGCAGACCTTTGGATCGGAGTACTTCACTTGAAATTTGTTATTTTCACCTGAAAATTTACAATACGCATTAATAACAATACCACCTAATTGAATATAGAGTGCTTGTATCGGTGAAAGTGTAGGCCACCATCTTGTATTTTTGTGGGAGATTTCAGACGATTGTAAATAACAGCATTACGAGGAACGATTCTGCTCTTCTTCTAAACGAATAATACGTACCATTCCGTCCTGTGCCCATTAATTGATCAAGCATAGCTCGCATTTGATCGTGAGCCGTCATTTTTCCGACAAAATGCAATACTTTCGATGCACTGTCAAAAATGGGGGAGAGCAACCAGCCACGCCGCCAGTCTTCGAGTTTCGAGTTATCAGCCAACTCTTACTTATCGATCAGAGTATCGCCGGAACACTGTCGTGTGCGCAAAGCTCGTTCTAGAAAACAGAAAACTTTCCAGCTATGTATTGTCACGACCAATGGCTTTGCAGATCTCGCGTACATGCTTGGAAACTTCTCGTTCATTGGTCAGCCTTTCAGCCTTGATTACACATTTTTTACTCGAATCGTTATTAATTACCATTAACGTGCTTACAAGAATATTAAATCTTTTTAAATAGACGTTACACCTTCGCTTACTATGGAAGGAAACAAAGTCCTACTACTATTGGAAATTTTTCGCGTAACGTGGAGGTTGGATTGCAAGTTGGTACTACAACTATTATTTTGTCACTAGACTTTCCGAATCTCTTTCAAATAATTTCAAATAAATCACACATAGGTGTCTAACTTACTTCCCTCGAGCTGGTAACCGAAAAACAGCGTCCCCCCACTGTCTCTACTCAAGGAGCTGTCCGAGACTGTGCGTATGGGAGCGGTTCTCTGTATAGAGTTCAAACAATAGGCAAAACTAGGAGGTATGGAGAGGGTAACTTTTCGCGAAGGGAGTGTCATTATAGTGTCCGCGGGCACCGATTCGGACACCCTTCGAATAAGTTCATTCCAAAGTGGAAGATCGGCCATTCGCTCGACAACATAAATACATGCGTCGACATCGTAGAGTCGAAGACATCGGGAATAAACAATAGCAACGACAGAACGCCAGTCACGTGACAGGCATCTTATTGGCCCACTTCTTTACTGGTTTATTTTTCAAAATTAGTAGACGAAATGTTCTGCTCGAAAATGTTGTGCAGTCGAAGGCCATAGTTTTCGCTTCTATCCTAAAACTGTTCTTTCTTCGATGAGGACATACCTGAGCACTCCGCGTGCCTTCTCCTAACAAT
Organism: Nomia melanderi; assembly: GCF_051020985.1. NCBI lineage: Eukaryota > Metazoa > Arthropoda > Insecta > Hymenoptera > Halictidae > Nomia > Nomia melanderi. Next base: position 196,583 of record NC_135002.1, on the reverse strand, counting down.
AACAAAGGGGAATGACAATTCGTCGTACGAAGCGAAACAGTGAAAACGCGACTTGAAACGTTGTATCCGGTGAAACGTGAAATGAACGCTTCGAGCAGTTCTTTCAGTGTATTGCGGATCTAGGGAGTTGAATTAGGTATATATTCGGTGTGCTAGTGACCCTAGTGCGCGTGTGTAATACGCGCCGGGGGTGGTTAGTCGACGGTACAGTGTGCGAACGTGAAAAATTGCGATTTCGGTTGAGTTTTCTTTCGTATTCGTCGTGTAAACTGTATCCAGAGGGACGACAATTCATATTCTTTTTTTTTCGTCAAACAACCTCTCGAGAAACGACTGTCGAGATAGAAGTTGAACGCAAGTAAACCGATCGTGCAACTGCAGCGTACAATACGCACGCGGTGTCTAAAAATGGCGAAGGTGTTTCGCGCGGTGACAGTATCGACTTTGTCAAACAATGGACAGTCAACGCCAAAATATAATAAGCCGGTCACACTCAATATCAACTATGATCCGCAAGGTCTCAGCGTCGAGTTCCTCGCAGGTACTGATTCACCTATAAATCATCTTTTGCGAATCGAGTCAGCGTCGTTCTGGAATGGACAACATAACCACACTCCAATCACCGTTTTATATGTTCCTTCTTTGTTGAAATCAAACGTGAATCTACATACCGTACAGTTGTCATTACATTGTTATAAATGAAATTTCGATTATTTATTTATCGCACAGCAGAACATACGACTAATCGGCTATAGTTGTATATACATATATTTTTTTCTTTTCTTTTTTTTTTGTGCGTTGCAATTAAATTTATTGCATATGTTTGAACGGTGATTTGTTTCCTTTTTTTGTTACGCGCGTAATATGAGTTTTTGCGTTTTCATTTCTATAACGGAGCGTGCTTTACATTTTGCTTTTGATTCATCCCTCAAAATGTATTTCTCCATTATATTCTGAAAAGCGCGAGTTTAAGATTTTTTTTGTTTATACTGTTACCGATATACTCGCTTGTAACAACAGCAGACCTTTTTCTTTGCGTTTCAATCGATACGGTTGAAGGGAACATCGAAGAGTGCAAAATTTGTCGAATGCACTTTCTTTTTAGGAGAAAATTAACATAAATTTGGAATATTTTACGAGATATCTTGTAGTTGGAAATAATTCTAGTCTTTTTGTTCTTACCTGTCACGACAGGGGACTCGAATGGAAGAGAAAAGGCGACATTATTGGAATTTCCAGTAACACCTAGTACCGAATGCTCTAGAGTATCGTCGAGAAGTTACGTATTCACATTAGACACGGATAGTTTACTTGTAACGCTTGCCAGTGAAACAGGTATGCCAATCGAAGAAATTATATTACTATAGGCTATTAATACGAATACTCTTTACACAGATTTTCGAAACTTTCATTCGCAAATACTGAAACTGAAGAATGGCAAAGGCGTGTCTGCATTTAACGAAAGAACAGAAGAATCTTCCGCGATGCAGTATTTTCAGTTTTACGGCTACCTCTCGCAGCAACAAAACATGATGCAGGATTACATTAGAACTAGTACATACCAGAGAGCAATTCTGGGAAATCTGTCAGATTTTAAGGACAAAGTAGTGTTAGACGTAGGCGCAGGGTCTGGAATATTGTCGTTCTTCGCGGTTCAAGCAGGCGCGAAGAAAGTGTACGCGGTAGAAGCGAGTAACATGGCGAATCACGCGGAACTGCTCGTTGCTGCGAATAATTTATCGGATAAAATTATCGTCATAGCTGGTAAAATAGAAGAAATTGAATTACCCGAACTAGTAGATTGTATAGTAAGCGAACCGATGGGTTATATGTTATACAATGAAAGAATGCTTGAAACTTATCTCCATGCAAAGAAATGGTTACTACCAGGTAAATACTCGCGAACATTTTATAAATTTCTATTTAATTTCTTTCTCTATAGCTGACACGATATTGATACAGGTGGAAGGATGTTTCCTTTGCGCGGTGATCTTCACATCGCACCGTTTTCCGACGAGAACCTTTATATGGAACAATTTAATAAAGCTAATTTTTGGTATCAAACCTGTTTCCACGGTGTAGATCTTTCCGCAATGAGGAACAATGCGATGAAAGAATATTTTAGACAACCAATCGTCGACACTTTTGATATAAGAATTTGTATGGCTAAGTCTATCAGACATATAGTAGACTTCCAAACTGCTAATGAGACTGATTTACATAAAATAGGTGAACACTCGTGTCTTTGTTCGATACGGCTCTATCTTATAGAAGCACGTATAACGAAACGTACTCGATATATCGTTTGTTTTTGCAGAAATCGATGTCGATTTTCATATACTAGAAAGTGGCACGTGTCACGGGCTTGCATTTTGGTTTGACGTTGCATTTATCGGTTCAACGCAACAAGTTTGGTTAAGCACAGCTCCCACGGAACCTCTAACGCATTGGTATCAAGTGCGTTGCCTCTTGGAGAATCCGTTATTCTGTAAAAGTGGTCAGCTGTTATCTGGGAAGGTGATTCTTATAGCGAACAAAAGGTGAAATTGTATAACGATATCAACACGATAGCTGAACGTTGTAAAGGTTAACGCGTGTACCTCTACGAAAGTGAGTTTTACAAAAATGTATGAATTTTAGACAATCGTACGACGTAACGATAGACTTGAAGCTAGAAGGGACAAACATGGAAAGCAGCAGTAATACGTTGGATTTGAAGAATCCATACTTCAGATATACAGGTGCAGCGGCACAACCGCCTCCGGGTTTAAATAATACCTCGCCCAGTGAATCCTACTGGACGACTTTAGATGCACAGGGTGCTAGGCAAGCAGTTAACATGGTCAACGGAATGTCGGTGAACGGTCTGGGCGAAGTTTCTATGGATGCAACTGCAGTAAATCCCGGAAATTTACTCGCGATAGGTAAGAACGTAGGTTAAGGCTGTCCGAGAGTATACGGGTTTATATCGGACCTTTTATTCCAGGTATACATAGAATGCACAAACGTCTATACAGATGATTTCATTTATTCGAATAACCGGCACGTTTACAAATTAATTCCCCATGCTAGCAACCTTTCGTCTAACTTACCGTGTATTCTTCAGGAGGCCAACCAAATATTCATCCCGGTTCAATTTCGAGCACCGGCCGAGGGCGAGTAGGTGGCACGGCGACGAGCACGCAAGCAGCCCAATTAATAGGCGGTGGAATTACTCCGAACATGTTCACTTCTCCCGCTACGGTAAGTTTACGATAAAGACGATTTCAATTTCCAGCGAGCTAGCCACCTTCCAAGTTCTATACACCGGCTCGATGAATATTTTTCCATGCCATCACACGCGCGAGAGAGAGAAAGACGTGTGGTGGGATGGACAACTATTCGAATACACCGTGTGTAAATGTGTGCAACAGTTTGTTTCGTGTAGAAAAGAAAAGAAAAGAAAAGAAAAGAAAGTAAACGTCTGTGCAGAATAGCTCGCTAAACTCATTCGTATATCAATGTGCAAAAGGATACTAAAGTGTACGCCTGCCTGCGTGGTCTTTCGCGCTACAGCTTGGTGTTACTTTCCAGCAATCGCTGGTCCTTGGCAATACCTCGCATTATCCAGTGAATCCCAGTTTGATGATCGGCGATTACGTGACACCTGGTAACGGCATATCGTCTCAAGCGTATCGGCAATGATCAATGGTGAAATCATTTTGCACCGACTATTCCCACACGGCGAAACAGTCGAGCGACTGGCATAGCGGTAGCGATACCGGGGACACCTGTAACAACAAACAGTGCCGCAAGTTGGTGTTTAGTTCTCCGGCAAGCAAGTTACGACTCTCGTCCGCCGTTCGAATTTTACACGCGGTTAATCTGGTCAGCCTTCATTCGGGCGCTGGCCAGACGAATAACAAACACAACAACTTTGCTTATTTGAACAAAGTCATTGTTGGTTCCGGATTCGGACTCGGACTCGGACTCGGGCTCGGACTCGGGCTCGGATGGACCGCCAGAAGAAACAAGTCGCAATGGGAGGCACGTTGGAGGAAAGTGCGAACCGTCCTCTCGTAGTCGTCACGTCATTTTCACATAGTTGTCCTTTATTTAATTGCCCGCTCGAAGATTCGATCTTCCAAATCCAGCGAAGCGCATGCTTGCCAAACGTATTTGAACAAAAACTAATGATATTTTTTAACGACAATACCGTTCACCACCGTATCGTTTTACGAACTCCTAACGCATGATTTTGTATATCGGTATGCTTGACGACGAGGACACGGTATATATAGGGGGCCAAAACCCACTCTCCAACATTTTCTTCTTTCCGTCACACGGTCTAGGTGCTCTCCTTACTCTTTAGTCGGTTTAGAGGGAATTCCGGGTGGTTTCTCGTTTCCGTACACGCCCAACGAACGCGTAAGTGTCGAGGTTTTTAACGAATATACATACATATATAACATATATATATATATATATATATATATATATATATATATATATATATATATATATATATATTCCACGTATAGTTTTCCTTTTCTCGCAAGACCGTTACTTTAGAACGTGTGACGAGAGATATTTCACGAGGTATCGCGGTTGCCCTGTATCTCGCCTGTGATCAAAGCAATCTTAAGCGTAAATTATGTTGCGATGTATTTTTAATTTACTCTTATCCTTTTGCTTGTCACTCGACACATACTTTTCAACTATTTGTAAACCGGCTTGGTTGATTTTCAACCCGGAGCGACATTTTTACACGACATTTTTTAGGATAATGTACCATGTTCCCGGATATATATATATATATATACACACACACACACACATACATGCATTCATACACGCGCGCGCGCGCACACACACACACGTACACGTACACACATGCGTACATACATACGTACATATATAAGGTGTATCACATAAAGCGATATACTGTGTTTCCTCGGGAATTCTAAACCGCAACGCTCCACCGAACGCTCCGTCGAAATGCCCGATTCGCGTGATCTCGCATGAAACCGTTGGGAAGAATACGTCGTTTCGGCGCTTTGATGCGAGAAACCTAAAGTATCGGTGTCGTTTCGACGTGCTCGGGAGGAGGTTGGGTAGCGACGACGCTAAAAAGGAAAGAAAAGAACATTCTTTGCGTAGCGTGAAGCAAAAATACCATTGTTTCGTTGAAATTTTTTTAAACGGACACGGCAGAGGTTCCATCGTACGCCATTCCATAGAAAACAAAAATGGAGGTCCTCGCCCGTCCGACCCTCTGTCATTGTAAACAAGAATTTTTAAAGAAAACAAACAGTTTTAGAGAAAACATCCGAAAGTACTTCATGCAATACACCCTATATATTTCGAAAAGTGCGAAAGAGCAATAGATCGTCGAAGTTGCGATAACGAAGCACTCTGTGGCGTTGCCTGTTATTTATTCATTCGATTTCCATGGTGGATTCGATTCGATTCGACGTAGCTCTCGTCTACGCTACAGCATGATTTCCATTCAAATCATACAAAAGAGAAGAGAAGAGGAGTGAAGAGGAGAGAAGAGAAGAGAAGAGAAGAGAAGAGAAGAGAAGAGAAGAGAAGAGAAGAGAAGAGAAGAGAAGAGAAGAGAAGAGGAAGAGGAAGAGGAAGAGGAAGAGGAGAGGAGAGGAGAGGAGAGGAGAGAAGAGAAGAGGAACGAAAACAAATTATGATAAATTTTTACAAAGATTATTAACCCTTTGCACTGGAACTCTAATGAAATATTGATTAAATCGTAGATCGTACTCGATGGAAATGAAACCCGAAGCAAGGAATAGGAGGATTTTCTTTGAATATTTAATGTCGAATTAATTAGATTCTATAGATGTAAAGGTTGATATCGAATATCGAATTTTTGTGAATTTTACGGCTGTCGAGTGCAAACGGTTAATATTCGTTCTTGTTTAAGTAAGCGATACTTTCGTTCATTATTTATGATTTAGAAAGTAAAACGATTGTACATAACCGATCGTCACGCGGGTCGACCGTTTAATAATAATCTAAAGGCGCGGCGTGTTTCAGCATGAAATTAACGATAAATTAAGTTGCGATTCGCGGTTTAGCTGATTTGTGTATTATTGCAGTGTACAGACGTAAGCGTAACATGTATAGGCACGGTGTTTCAAATTTCGAACGTCATATTTCTATTACATATCGGCCTTCGGTCAGTAGGATTAATTAATTCTATAATTTTCAACGGTATTTCGACCGTTGTATTAGAACGTCATCTCACCTATACATGTTCCCCGTTTTAATTAGCGGTTTCATTGTGTAACAAACGTTATCCCCTTCCCCGTAAGCTAGAACGAATTTATGCTCATCAATGATTTACCGAAAATTCGTCAAACTACTTTGTTACACGATTAAACGCAGCGTTACGCCTCTTCTTCTTTTTTATATATAGCTATACTATATATAAAAACCCGAAGTAATCGATGAATTATTTAATCCCACAAGGTGACTGCGAATTAATTATACCCCCCGCCCCAAATTACACAGGTAACCTCCCGATAATCAGAGGTGTGCGTTACATCGTGAATTTTTATTATAATAGACTGAGACTGCTGCGTTACGTTGCGAAACAGAGAAAAGAAGACAAACGAACAATCGAAACTTTACTCTCGTCGCTGGTAAAGTTTCAAACCTGAAGCCGATTTTCTTGTTTCTTCTCTGTCTCTTCTCCATTTCTCCTCTCCCTCTCTCTCTCCCTCCCTCCCTCCCTCCCTCCCTCTCCTTCTTTCTCTGTCTCTTTCCGTTTCTCTGTTCGTAGGAATAATGAAATTTGCAAAAACGAATACTCCTGTCGCGCGCGTGATATTCCTGGCGGAAGATGTCGGCGACCCCCTCGTTATCGGAGGATTACCTGTTACCTAAAATAAATTGTACATACGAAACAACGTTTAATCTTTACAGGTTGATCGTCGTATTCAGATCTCGGTGTAATGCTTAAGTCTCGTTAGTTCCTAAGGAGTGCTCTTTCATTTGTTATCTGCACAAGCTTGCTTTTATACAACAAGTTGACCGTCGTCTCTCGCGCACCTCGGAAATGAGAAATTTCGGGCTAAAAGGAAACGGAAAGAAAAGATCCGACTTGAGGATAACTTGTAGTATTACGGTTAACAGTTATTAACAGAGAGCGTCTAATAATCAAGAATGTATTATATTTTCTACTCGTACTGTACTCTTTCCATTGATTTACTATCGTTCTCCGTCAAACGATCGTGTTCATTTATCTTTTTCTCGTTTAATTATTTAACGCGTCGTTTCGATGAAACGCGATGCCAATGGAAGAAAAAGCTGCGAGAAAGGGGCAGAGAGGGAGAAAAGAAAGGAAGGACTGTAAATAACTCGCGAAAGTTCTCTACGGTGTTTACTTAAGGTACGATTCTAGTTTTACGGAGTATAGAATTTTGTTTAGTGTGCGTGTTCAGCGTTTGAAATCGTTTCGACTGCAGGCATTCCACAAGTGCTGATAACTGATAACCATACACTGCGGATATCTTGTGCACGGTACATAAAGAAGGTACAGAAAGAAGGTACAGAAAGAAGCTACAGAAAGAAGCTACAGAAAGAAGCTACAGAAAGAAGCTACAGAAAGAAGCTACGGAAAGAAGGGAGAACCGAAGTCGGAAGTCGAGTGCACTCGCGCAAGGATCCGCAATGTATCAACAACAATTGTATCGATTCGTTGTTTGTATCAAGAAATGTGCTTCTTCCAGTGTCTTGTTCTTTCTCTTTTCAAGAGTACGAGAGAACATTCAAAGCAATATGTAGAATTGAACGCCTATAAAAGTATTAGTTGTATACTGTGCATGTTTCAGTTTTCCAATAGGAGAGACAAAAGATTGAGTAAACCTAAGCATACATTTTGATATTTCCTTTTTATTTCTCTTTTTCTAGATATTGCTTTCAGTGTCGGCGCGCGTGCCTCCGCAGGCGCGTTCCCATTATTTCGTAATAGGGAATTATTAATGACTGAAAGATACAAAATGTCTCAGGTAGCCATGCGAGTTCGGAGGATGATGTTTACAAACACTTTCTCTCACCATTACTTTCTATTTCTACGGGGGCGTGTTCGTCGAGAATTTTAAGGTTCGCGTAAAATTAAGTTCTCCCCGGTAAGACCACACGTCGTAGTCTTCATAGTCTTCATAGTCTTCATAGTCTTCATAGTCTTCATAGTCTTCGTAATATTCGACGAAATAAACTACGGTATTGCTTTTCGAAAACCAACCTCACGTTTTACAATCAAATAAACGTACACCTGTGTGTATTTGTTGCAATGATAATGATCTTACGTTTCACTGTCGAACAACGTACCGCTCTCTATACTTGACAATCTCTTTCCTACCGATATACATACATATATATATATATATATATATAAGAAAACAAACAGACATATCGGTGAAACACTGCTACGATTAAGATAGTCGCAACACCGAAACTCCGACATCGGAAATGCTCTCTCTATCAGGAATATAGAAAATATATGTATTAAGAATCTGCCTACATTCCGGATCGACTTTCCTGTGTGCCAGGAACGAATCAGGTAGTATAGAATCAAATTGAACCTATCTTTCCAACGGTACGCCAAGAAAAAGAATTGTCAAGAGCCAAAAGCAAGCCAAACCTAGAAGTACTATGATTTTCAAAGCGTTTACCGTACACGCTTAATTTTACTTGAAATCTTCTGCAATTTCATTGCTACCGTTCACTGCGATAAATACGCTGATCGATACTTGTTCATTTCTACTATATATATATATATATATATATATAACTATTATATATATATATAAACTGTATCGTTCTTGTATTTTCCATAGAATTCCGTTCAACGAAACAAGAGAGAGACTAGCACAACAACGTTTCAGTGATGAGAATTATGCATTGCAACAAGTTTGCCTAATCGTTACGATCCACTGATTTGTAAAGTTTTGTATTCTGCCAACGTTTTTACATATATATATAGCAAGAAAAGAAAAACGAATGCTACTCGGACTGTTTCATCCTGAATCTGAGTACAAGTTACAATAAACTTATTTATCTCGATAATCTAGTAAACATTCATTTCTAAATAACTCGTAACACGTTCGTTCCAGTTCGTTTCGGGAACAAGCCGTACTTTCAACGAGCAGGTTTGCCCGCGAAACGTTCAATTCGTATTTCGAACGAGTATCGATACGCGACGACGTCGACAACTCGCGGCGTCAACTTTAAAGAGCCGCGCGGAGAAAAGTTCTGGCAACGTGATCAACGGAAACTCGACGAATCTCCGATTATCGGTGGCAACGCGTCTCGTTTCCGACGGTATATTATTTCTCGGTACGATTCAAATGAATTCGAGAGTTTACGCGACACTTCATCCATGCGATCGTGCAACGGCACGACACGCGTACACGAGTAGAACGATCGTCTCAGGTTATGATGCGTTCGCTCCAGTGAAATTTTTCAGTCTTCGTTGCAATAGAAATTAACCGACACGCTTTTCATTGCCATTCTACGGATCCTTAAACCATACAGATAGCTCGTTTCCTTTTCTCGTTGTCATTGTCAAAATGACGAACGTTCCGGTGAAAGTTCAAGAGTCTCGAGTTCTACAAAAATTTGCAATCTTACTGCTGTCCTCGTGTGTCGTTATATTATTCCTTTATCTGAATCATGTGCAACCGTATTATTTCATTGACGAGGTTTTCCACGTACCTCAAACATTGCAGTATTGTGCCGGAAATTTTACACAGGTACGTTTTTGGTTTTCAATTCCTTTTTCCGTTCTCGTCTCTCGTTCTTTGTTGCGCGTAACGTTTGCAATCTATGGAGGTTAGGTTACACGAGAAAGAGTATTCCATCGTTTGTTTCTCCCGTGTAACGATTCGTGCGGCAACTTTCGTTAATTATTCCAAAAATAAGATATTCGAATACATCGAACGCATTATTTTCAGTGGGATTCGAAAATTACCACCTTGCCTGGGTTGTACTTGCTCGCAACCCTAATATTGTCGCCTCTGAATATTTGTACCATCTTTTACATGAGATGCATCAATTTACTCGGAACGTTTGCCAATTTTTATCTCGCTTATAATATAATCAAACATATTGCAATAATTCGTGAAACGAAAAGATGGGACAATTGGAAAAACCTGATGGTGGCTTCTAACGTTATGCTTTTCCCACCTTTGTTCTTCTGGCATTTTCTGTACTATACCGATGTTGTCTCCGTTAATGCAGTATTATTAATGCTATTGCTACATTTACGTAAAAAGTTTATAATGGCAGCCGTTATAGGTATGTATGAGAAGGTGGTACGGTAAAATGAAATATAACTTGTAAACTAAAATTCTAATCGATAATGTCCAGGTCTGTCGTCTATAATAATTCGGCAAACGAATATCGTTTGGGTCGCGTTCGTTGCCTTGGAGCTTTTTCTCAATTTATTAGATCCAAAAGAACACGATAAATCAATGCTATCGCAAGAGTGTAATTCGTTTGTCCACTTGAGAGTGAGTAGTTATCCGTTAAGAACGCTACGGCGTAGCTTTAATTCTGGTGTTTCATTAAATTTTTTGTTTGTTGTGTAATTTTTAGCTACTGTGGAAAAAGGTAATGGAAGAAGCGTCTCGCGGATGGGCTGCGTTTTCCAAATTTATTAGTGAAATTATTATACGGTTGCTTCCATACGCAACCGTATGTGTAACATTTCTTGGATTTATCTTTTGGAACAAGGGTATAGTGGTAGGAGATCGTACAGCTCATGTTCCGACCATTCATATTCCACAGTTATTCTATTTTTCCGCTTTCGTTTCTTGCTTCTTATGGCCGTATACGATAATTCATTGGAAATCATACTTAAACTTTATTCGAGCACACTGGATCGTTCATAGCTGTCTTTTAGTAGTTTTCGTTCTAATAGTTCGTTTCGACACTCTCGTTCATCCGTACATGTTAGCCGACAATAGGCATTACTTATTTTACTTTTGGAATAAGTTAATGGGAAGATACGAGTTATTCAAGTATCTGTTAATACCTGTTTACTCGTTTACCTTGTACGCTATGTTTCATAGAATGGGACATTTAAAGTTTGCAACGCGGATTAATTATATTTTCGTGGTATCCGTGGTTCTTATTCCTCAGCTGCTGATAGAACCACGCTATTTCATTACGCCGTACATTCTGTATCGCTTGTTACTCGAAGAACCTAGTGGCTGGCAAATTATTATGGAAACCGTAACTACGTTAGCAGTGAATTTTGTACAATTCTATATTTTTGTTAGCAAGACATTTTATTGGAACGACGAAATTCATCCTCAAAGGATATCATGGTGAAAGAAAACTCGATGCTACGTATGAAATATATTGTCTAATTTGCATACTAACGTGTCACAAGAATACTCTACCCTTCCATTTTCTTTTCGTCTCTCGTGTCTGTGGTAAAAGCGAACAATTTTCAGATATGTTATTTAATGTAGAATATCACAACATCATTTATTACTTTTGTTACATTTCTCTATGGAGGAACAGTAATTAACTAATCAACCGTGAATTGTCGTTCACACGCACGATAGGTCTCTCTTATCGAATACTTTTTCCCTCTAATCTTCCGATTTTCGGTTCCATAAAAAAAGCCACGACTCATCGCATAGCCGAGACGTGTCGCGAACGAAACAACGATACTCGCGTACAAGTACAGCTGTGGAGACTGTACCAAGACTGTCTGCCGCGATACTCGAATAGCATAGACGTTGGCGTTTTTAAAGGTATCCTGCTCAAAAGACTTGCCCTACTCTCGGTTTCCATTGTGGAAAGGAAACCAGGAAACCAGGAAACCAGGAAACCAGGAAACCAGGAGCTTAAGTACGACGCCCCATTACCTTTCTCGTCTGTGACCCGCGTCTCGCTTCGGAAATCTATTAAAAAACCGTTGTCTTTCTGCTTTCAGTCTTATATACGAATTTGTCGGTCAGATTCAAAGACACGCGCGTGCATTACGCTTTTGTCCCCGATTACGGTTACAAGTGTATCGTTACCGGCTTCATTTTCGGACGTACAGTCGATGGAATATATATATATATATATATATATATATATATATATATATATATATATATATATATATATATATATCTATTCGAGCGAGAAATAACTTACGCAATCGTGTACAAGGCATTAGAAACGATCTTCTCTTCGTTCGATCCTCCCAGCACCCTGTCTAATCGACGTATTCCGGATTTTTCCGGTGTTTCCCAGCGATATACATAGAAATTGTAAGATCAAGGTGCCAACAGAATTAAACGAGCGCAGGCATTGTCGACGATCGATGCTCGGAAGCACTTGCATTTCTCCATTTCTCCATTTCTCGTAGCAGAATCGTTTGTCGCGAAACCACTGCATCTCTTCCGTGCGGTGTACACGCGAGAGTCAAGTGTACGAGAATTCACGTAATGGGAATGAAATTATCCGTCGGCCTTGAGTGGCCAGATTAGGTTGCGTCTATCTATGGTAACACAGTAGCGAATCTCGCTAATCCACATTATTACTAGGTCCGTGTTTGTAGCAGTTCCTAAAACTTAGCACCAATCGAGCGACAGTGTACAGCTTGCGACGCAACGTAATTGATAAGTCAAGCAAGCGCCGAACCGAGAGAGTTTACGCGAAGCGTTGCAACTACACAGGCGAACCATCTTACATCGGTGTGTGTGTGTGTGTGTGTGTGAATCAGCAGTTTCATAACAGAATCTGAAATGAAAATCTGTATCCTGTTCGATCGCGCGAATCGATTTCTTCGGAGAATCAGAGTTTGCTTTCTCGTTGGCGAAAATCATTCGAAAACCGAGATAAACCTAAAATAAAACGAACAGAATTTCGATGGTACACGAGCGCGATCCGACGCGCGATTCGCTCCAGACAGATGGCCGTTTATCGTCGCGCACGCACACGCTATTCTCGTCCTAGATTTCTGTGTCAAGTACAATTTCATAGATCGCTCGCGTCGCATGGTTTATCGATGATCGAGTAATTACTTCTCCGTACACTCCGTCTCTCTCGTCCCGAGTCGCGCGGCGCTAACAAGATAACGCTCCAATGGTACGCGTCGCGCTCGCTTCTAGCCCACGCGTGCGGATAATTACAGGAAAGTTGGAAATAAATGGTGGCAAAGCAACGGAGTCACGCCTTATTGTCGAGGTTAGCTATTTAGTGCCTTTCAGTTCTGTCCTCCCTTGAACCTGCAAGTAAATCGCGCGTTCGGATACGCCGCTCGTGCACCCTGTACGCGCACGATACAGAAGAAGAAGAAGAAGAAGAAGAAGAAGAAGAAGAAGATATCGTTTGCCCTCGCGCACATCTTAACGACGCTAAAATCCTCCTTATTCGACGAGTTATTGCTTTCACCTACGGATACGCGATATATCCGTTTAATTCGATTCCGAGCAAACTACCGTGACAGACGCGAATCGGTTTAACCGGTGAACCGCGTCTTCTTCGAGCCGAAAATAAATCTCTCTTGGATTTCTACGAAATACATCGAATCGAAGAGATTCTTCGAAACGCGGACAGATGTTCGAAACCGAGAGACTCGCGCGGTTAACCGGTTAACGATTCCCGTCGAACTTTGCGCCCCGGATTATTCGCTTTCAACGAAATTCCGCGCAACGTCGAATCGGGGCGAAGTTAAACACGTTCAGCTACTCGCGATTATTGTACCTAGTTGTTCGAACGTGTAGCGTGTAACGATGCGTTTAGCATCAAGCGGTAGGAGCGTAAAGATTCGATCTTTGATTGATCGTTACGAATAATGAAAAATTCCCTAGAAATCTACAGAATCTAGAGAATCTTCTATACATGTATATTATGTATACATATATCATTTTCTCACTTTGGTAATTATTGTTACTTATTACACGATGTGTGTGTGTGTGTGTGTGTGTGTGTGTGTTTGTGTAGATTTGAAAAGACTGTTGCAATACTGCGTGTCAACAGCTACTTTGGCTTTTCGTTCTCGCTTAATACGTTCCTAAGACTAACCTAAAGTGCGACATTTGAAAAATATCCAAGATGTCCGATTCTCGACAACTCGGGGCTTAGTCGTGTAAATCGTTCAAAGTATCACTCGAGCGTTGTCGCGTTTCTCGACTTTTTACCTAACTACGGATACATTCGATATGAACATTCGTGCTCCGCTGTCGCGAACGATACAATGGTCGTTGTTGCGCGACGTTTCGACCGTTTCGACCGTTTCCCGCGTGCGAAACAAGGAAAAGGAGAAAGCTGTACGAAATACGAAATGAAAATTTGGGAATTCCGAGTGCCGGAGAGTTTTCGTTAGCTACTCTCGACTTTCAGTTTAAAGCTACTCGATATTGAAATAAATACGGTACTCTATAAAACATGGAAGCATCGGACACCGCGAAAGAAAGTGTCTTTATCCGTGCCGCGTACACTCGAGAACAGAATCGGCTATCGTATCGTAGGTCGGTCGTTTAATTTTCGAGCGTTCGATATATCGTTTTATAGATTAGAAAGTAATAGGCTAATACTCGCGTGTAGGACAGTGTAAGTACAAAAGAATAGTCGCGGTTCTCCTACTCGCGCACACCTCGATCTCGCTCGTCGGTTCGATTCTTAGGCATACGTGAAAACCGATGAACGCAAAGCAACGGAATAATTGTACTGGTCGGTAAAAACTCTTTCCATCTCTGGTTTCTTCGCCGCTTTCGATCTCCGTTTCAACGAGCGTTTCAACGAGCGTTTCAACGAGCGTTTCAACGAGCGTTTCTTTGGTTCGAGCCAATCGTCGCGCAACTATTCATCGAATACCGATGTAAATAGTACGGAGGGAGACGTAGATCGCGAGCGAAACAAGAGAAAGAAACGAATCGTCGAAAATAACCGTTCGAGAGAAATAATCGGTACACCGATACCATAGAATTACGCTACTTCAGGCACTGAATCAGTTTGTTTCTCGCGCATATCACACAATCTGTTCCTTTAATCTGACGAGGTTGGTTTCGCTGTAAAGCTTCATGTCGAGAGGCGCGCTGGCCTCGTTCTTTTTGGTTTGCGTGTGCCACGCGAGGATCTTGGTGCAGTTGTCGGCCAGGAACTCGATGTCCTTGGGCTCGAACGGCGCGAGGCTTTTCAGAAATCCGTCCTCCTCGTAGCCAGCCTTGAACGGCATGGTGGCGTTCGGCCTCTGAAGGAGGAATTTCACGTTCACCGCGAACCCTGCCATATCGACGGGGAACTTTCTGCCGGCTATCCAACCGTCGTAAAACCCAACGAACTTTCCGTTCTTGATCACCGGCGAGCTCAAGCCGAATTTCGTGCACAGACCTACGGGGAACATCGAGACCCTGTTCGTCCGACGGATCTGAAATGTCCAATGTTTCGGTTAGAGAGAACTCTCGTTACAGGAACTTTCGCTTCCCCCAGCTCTACCGCTACTACCGCTACTACCGCTACTACCGCTACTACCGCTACTACCGCTACTACCCTTACACTTCTCTTCGTAACCTGATTTCAGAATATATACCTGTGCTCTGTACACGCGTGATCGTGCTCTGCACAACGAGACCGATACGAGCGACGAAACGCGATCTCTCTCCGGTACGTATATTTAACCCTAGAACGAGAGCGGTTCGATTGATCCTCCCCGAGGTTTTCGTTCGGATTACCAATCGACTCGCGCGTCCCCTACCGAGCGAACGGTCATCGCTATCATCGTTTCCGAGACAAACGTTTCCTTCCGTTCGTCGAGCAATCGCGAAAGAGAAAAGATCGGGTACCTCGTCGAAGAGAGCCACGTCGTACGTATTGTCGTCGTCGGCGAAGTAGAAGACACCGTCGGTCGCGTTCGCCCTGATCCATTGCAAGCCGCGGTTCCGATTCGAAACGCCCCGCGGCTTCGCGCCCTTCTTCTGCTTGTACTTTTCGGGCATCGGAGCTGCGACAGACAAAGAAATCGGTGCAATCGATGGCAACGCGCACCATGGACGAAGCCCCTTTCTTCTCGAGGACGATCGGTCTGCTTACCGGTCAGATGGTCGAACTTCAAGCCCGTACGTTCGAGTAGTTCGGTGACTTGCTTGGTGGCGACCGTAGCGTCCTCGATAACGAGCCAATGAACGTTCTTGACCAACATCAGCGTATGGGACATTCTAGTTAATTCCGGGATCTGTTCCGGTCTTCGATAGGTCGGCGTGATTATGTACAAGGGATCCACGGGCTCTTGCCGGTGACGATCGAGCGACGTCCGAGCCTGCGACGTCGCCGATATTTTCGAGATTCTCGATACTCTCGAAGAACTGTTGTTTCCGGCATCGTCGAACGCGTTCTTGTTGAAACGATCGATCAGCTCCTGGATCAGGGACGCCGCTACATCCGGGCTCAGTCCATTCGTCTTCTGAACGCTGCGCACCGCGTTCCTGATCTGCGAACGGGACAGACGAGACGACACCTTTAATCTTTTCGATCTTTTCGACGATTCCAACGAACTTGCCTCGAAGGAATCGGAAAGAGAAACGATCGAGGAAATGCGCTCGATTTACCATTTCTTCCTTCGACTTGGACGTCCTGACGTAACTCTCGACGTCTTCTCGCGAAAAGACCGGATTCTCCTCCGGCGAATCGGCCGAATCGACCGCATCGGCCGCGTTCAAGTCGGCTATCTGATCGAATCGGATGCCCGTCGACAGATGGTACTGGTAGAACACCACGAATACGCCTATTAGCACTATCACTCCCATTTTCATGGATGGCTTCATTATAATATCAGCACCTGCCGGCGAAACAAAAGGACAGGCTTTGTTAGTCGAGCGCGCGTTACCGCGTATAGTTATTAGCGCCGTTCGAATCGGTCGCTCGAGGCCGACGAGCTTCCGATTCGAACAGTTTTTTTCCTTTCCGAACCGAGTTATCGGAGACACCTGAAATATCATGGCAACCGGGGGCTCTCGCGCTCTCGCGCTCTCGCCCTCTTAGCCCTGTTTACACGCTTCGACGAACGTACACCGTATATACCTCGTGTGCACGATAACGATGCAAATGGGGATTTAAGGTTCGTCCGCGAGTTGGTATTAAATTAGGCGGTTCGTTAGACGTCCGTGCGAAGGGAGGCGATAAGATACGCGTTTCCGGTGATACCGCCACCCCCTCGTCTCGATAACCCGCGAAAGCGTCGACCTTTCGGATACCGTTTCGCTGCTATACACGCCTTTGTACGCCTCTACGCGTCGATAGCCGTGCACGGGTTATTGCAGTCTAATCCGACGTACTCGCAGAAAATTCGATCGGTCCACGTTTGTGCGGCTCTACGCTTGCGATACGCGCGATACGCGCGAAACCTCGCCGTGCGCGGAGGTGCACGGCTTCCGGGCTAGTCCCGCGCCCCGTAGCCGAAAGGTCAACGCTACGACCGTCGGATACGCTGCCGAAAATCATCGGTCTCGGCTCCCTTCCTTCGGAAGTTATCGGCGGACGACAGAGGAACCGACGAATTTCAAACTCACGCGCAGCGACCGCTTCCGGCAACGATCTTTCGCGAGAAGGCTACGCCGACTATTTATATTTCTATCTCGTTTCCTGTTGCAGTTTTATCAATCGACCGGCGGCTTCGCGAAGCCTGTAAGCTGGAACCGAATATCCTCGTTCTCGATAGGAATTTGCCCAGTGGTCGCGCGGCTAGCCGAATCCTCGTAGGATAATAGGGTATTCGGCTGTACCCGAGCGGCGTTACGTAAGTCGCGAACGGCCAACGCGTCGCTTCTTCCGTGCACATGTCGCGCCGACCCGACGTCACGTGTGCCGCGAACACGCGCGCGTGTACCTGCTCCACCTCGCACGTGCACCGCCACCCTTCTCTCTCTCTGCTCCCGTTATTCTTCCGTTCCTTCCTTCCTTTTCCTCGATCGCCTTCATTCATCCGTCTCCCTCCCCTACAGTGATTTCCGTTACAGTCCTTTCTCGCGCGAAAGACGCCAACGAGATCAACCCTGCCGTTTTCCGCGCGTTCGTTCGACCACTCTCTCTCTCTCTCTCTCTCTCTTTCTCTCATTCGAATTACTCGCAGCTTCGTTTCGCCGAATAAACTTTTGAATCTGTAAAATTAGATTTTATGGGACGGCCCGTTCGGAATACGATGGAAAGTCGAGAGGAGAAGCAAAAATGTGAAACGCGGCGCGAAACGGGAAACCGTCGCGTTAGATCGATTTTCGCGGAGCATCGATCGCCGATGCCGAAGAACGATACGGCACGAAACGCGAATGCTTCGGGCTCGAGATAATGGAACTTCGATTACCCGATTATATAGGGCACGCCTAATAGTATGGATAAACAGAGTCTTCGCGAATAAGACGAATGGTTCTCGTCGAGCTTCCATCGACGCGTTTATTCCGCAATTTCGAATAAACGAATAGATTCGACGAAACCGACAGGTCGAGCTAAAAAGAACGAGAAAGAATGGAAAACAAGTAAAAAGAAGAAACGTTCTCACCGTAATCTGCATCTAACCGGTGTACGGCGTCACGTATGGAGTCGCGTATGGAGTCGCGTATGGAGTCGCGTGTGGAGTCGCGTATGGCACCGTGGCAGCAACCGATCGTACACGTCTAGTCGAACATGCATCGTCTGGTACTCGTAGAAATTTCGGAACCGTGTTTTCTTAAGGCCCCCCTTATCGTTAGACACCGTTCAACCGGGCTCTCGATGTTGCTTCGCGGAAAGGTGGGGGATGACATTTGAAATTTGCCGCGCGACTCTGGACAGGGCCCCGAGTTGGTCAGACACCGCGCACACGAGGACGTTTCTTTGCGAGCGCACTCGTGTCGTTACGCGCACCGTTCGATTGCGCGTACATATACACAATTGCTGTATTTCGAAATCTACTCGAAACGGTATTTCGAGTAGAAAAGATCGAACGTCCAATTTCCGATTTCCGTCGTAGCCTTCGATGCGATCCCTGGACGATCGATGGAAAAACGTTGCGCGTGGTTCGGCGGTAGGCGAGAATCGAATCGAATCGAATCGCATCGGAACCGTTTCGACGAACGACCGATCGAGCGTCGGCGGACGCGCGATCGAATAATTCCGCGAGGCTGAAGGTTAGAGGTTAGAGATGCGCATCCCTCGCCGCGACGTTACCCGCACCCCGTTTCTAGGTGGCCCGCGAAACCCTGCATTTCTCCAACCCTTTGTCGACTCTTTCGATTCAGCGCCACCACTCGCTGCCAGCGGGCGAACTTTCCCTCGCGATGGAACACGAATCACGGTTGATCGCGTTCGAGGGAGGGAGAGAGAGAGAGAGGGAGGGAGGGAGGGAGGGAGGGAGGGAGGGAGAGAGAGAGAGAGAGAGAGAGAGAGAGAGAGAGAGAGAGAGAGAGAGAGAGAGAGAGAGAGAAATTATTTTGACGAGATCGAAAACTCTACTCGGCGATCGCGCGTTTCCACGAACGGTCGGCCGAATGACCCGGTGCTTTCCGTCGAGTTAGCAGTTACCGATCGATACGACACCGCGTGCTTTTCCTCGGTTGAATCGCATCTCGGCTTAAAATACCGTGTTACGCGCGGTGTCGATCGATAAAGGTCCGCGTTCGATCGCGAAGCGGAGAAACGATGGCGAAAACTGTCGTCGGTCTCGTATAAACGATCTCGTAGCCGCGACAACGTTCGTCCGGAGCAATCGCGCGCGCGACTTACCCGAGAATCGGCGTTCATGCTTCGGTGAGGAGCACTCGTATCCAGTCGGTTCCACTTGGCGCTGTTTGCGTCCAGCGAGAGAGAGGCACTGTCGCTTGTTCGTTAGGTCGGTATCGTTGTCATTTCGCGCGTTTCACTGACGGGGGGATGCGGCGAAACTCGATAGCCGGCTCGAGCGGACTCGCCGGAATTTCGCTCGTCCGAGCCTCCGACGCGCACACACCGTTCACGCGCACTCGAAATCGCGTTGTCGCATTTCCGCGACTCCGCGGGTGCACGAGGGTTTCGCGCGACGGGAGAAAGGAGCTAGAGTCCGGTGGCCGACCGGTCGACGGTTTCCCGGCTCGTTTCCTCGATCAGTTTCGCGAGCGGCTCCTCCGTCGAAAGGTCTCGGCGAATCGCGACTCGAGCAACCAACGGGAGACCACGGACCCCCCACGACGCGTCGATGGCTCTACGCATATTTTCATGGTACGCGCGTTCCTGGCGACGTCGTCGGGATCCGCCGGGAATCCAGCTGACCCGGGTCTTCTGCCCTCGCTAGCGCCGCGTGCCGCTTCGATCGGCCGCTCCGCGGACGTATTTTTAGCGGTCGGTGTCGGTCGCGCCTCGCTCGCGCATCGTTCGCTCGCCAATTCGCGGCGGTCGGCCTCCTTTTCCTCTCGTTTCTATCTTTTCTATCTTTTCTATCGTTTCTATCGTTTCTATCGTTTCTATCGTTTCTATCGTTTCTATCGTTTCTATCGTTTCTATCGGCGAACGGGAGAGAGAAGCTCCGGTGCCGGGGACGACGACGCTCGTCGAACAAACGCGACGAGTCTCCTCCTTCGGTCGACACTGAACTAGCGTAACCGACGCATTCCCCCCTGCGATATTCGACTATGTTCGCATAGCGCAGTCCCCCACCTATCCCGTTTCAGCTGGCGCAGCAGCCGCGCGACATTGTCACTGGTCCTCGTATACCCGCCGCGCATGGCCCAGGCGCACGTACACCTCCGCGAAACTGCCAACGCGCGTATCGAATCACGCGGGAGAATCCGACGCGAGGGAACCAGCGAAATCGCGCGTCAGCCCGTTCCTAATTTACCTCGACGAAACTGCCTTTGTACGAGTTCCACTGCATTCTTTCGTTACACTCCCCCTCTATCGACTTTCAACGGTTTACACTTACGCGTACCGGGAAGAATTTTCAAAATACGATATCGCGTACTCTCTGTAATTTTTCCGTAAAGTTTACCTAGTCGGCTAACGAGTGGCTCTAATCTAACGGCTAATAAATTATCGACGCGATCGGAACCGGTACTTCCGCCACGGTAGTCTGGCCGAACCGAAACAGTTTTAATCTAATCGTTGCGAAGAAACATTCTTTCATCCAAGTGCCAAGAAATTAACGTTGGAAACCTATGGAGCATGTACCAAAGGTGCTAATCGTTCGAGGATTCGACGAAATCGTTGGAAAGTTTTTTCAACAAATGGAATCGTCCGACAACAGTACGTAACTGGTACTTGGATACCACGCCACCGTCCCCCCCCTCTCCTTGTCTCCTTTTCTCCTTTCCTGTCTTACGGTTAGCCCTTGCTCCGCTTCCGGCGCCCGGTATATTGATCCGAGCGTACAATATTTAACTACGCGCGGTGTCTACAACGTTGCGAGGGAGCAGCCGAATCTTGCGAAAAATCTTATCGAAAAACTGATCGGTCGTTCCTCGCGGTTGCGTTGGGGTGCGTTTGGGTGCTTTTGGGTGCGTTTGGGTGCGTTTCCGTGCGTTGCCGTGCCTTTCCAGCGGAACCACGATGCTCGATGAAAGCTGCGATTAGACCGAGGCGAGCAAAAAAACTCGAGCTTCGAGCGACGCGCAGTCGTCGACTACGTTCGTTCAATCGCTCAACGATGCGAGCCGTTATTGTTGTACGATCGAAGAATGCGCATACGATACGTTTCATTTCGTTTATAAATTCCAATAATTGCACGCGTATCGTTTTCTCGCGTACAATTTCCACGTGGGCAGTTCCGAATAACGCGAACCTAACCTCTTCGTACCATTTGTTTCGATGGTTGGGCAATGTTTACCGGAAAAAGGGGCTACCTCGAGGATTATCGACGCGTTTATTCGGTCAGCGGAGCACGCTCGGATTTCGTGTTTTCCAAACGATCGATCGTTTTGCTTTGCCGAAACGGTTTCGAAACGATTCGACGAGACACGCGAGTCGCGCGTCGAGTAGGTACGATTGAACGAGATCAGACCTTGATCGGTCGCGTGTCATTCGATCAAGAGACGAAACGTTCGCTTCGCGAGCCAATCGTTCCCGCCCCCTTTCAACATTTCCACGAGTCGTCGTTTTCGAAGAGGACGTTTCGCCTTGGAGAAACGCTGTTCCAGACGTTTCGATTATCTAAACGAGGTGCGCGCAACACCGCGATAATTACACACGTAATTGCTCGAGTATTTCCAGATATCCCGTAAACGCGAAAACAAGAAGGAAAAGCTTTCGTCGCACGCGCTTAACGCGCAACCTTGAAGCGATACACAGCGACGCGTCTCGGAAACGCTATATTTATTACTAGAAGATACAGCGTGTCTTTCAGGGATTACATGCACGAGAGGTTTACGAGTTCAGCGTAGGAAAATATATTACTCTCTCTCTCTCTCTCTCTCTCGAGTGTCGCGCGCGATACGAACTCGAACGATTCTTTTCTTAATTAAATATCTTATCGAAATTAACGATACATATCATTTACATTGCGCGTACGTATAAATGTAGAAAATGAATGACTTAAAGAAAAGAAAACTTAACGATACATATCCTTCGTCGGTACGTAGCGTCGTCTGCGATAAATCACGACGGGCGCTACTTCGTCAGTCTTAAGGTACACACGCGTTGCAATTTCAAAGCAATGAAATACTCGGTATTAAAGCTATTACGTTAATTGCAGATCGCGTCGCATCGTTCTCATCTGTTTACATACGCGCAGCAGTAGAAGATTGCAACGATATCAATTTGCAACTGCGACTAAAAAATTTCGGTTGTCTCCGAGATTCGAATCACAATTCGGCGTTCGATCCGCTTCGACGAACGTACCGACTGAAGTAATCGGGACGCCAACACTTGCAGCTGCCGGGCACCAGGAACCAATCGTAATACAGCCTCACCTGAAACACACCAACGCGCGATTAACTTTTCTCGCTGGTCCTCGAATCGAACGGTCTCGGGTAGGTTTACCTGGAAACAACCCATCTCGTCGACTCCGTCGCAATGATGCTGTTGCGAGCCGGCGTTGTTGCGAGCCTCGTTCTCGCCGGCGCGTTTCTGCAGGTACTGTTGGTAATTCTGGAAATCGTGAACCGGCGGAGGTGACCCGGCGGGATCCCGAGGTCCGGTAAACCGGGAGTTTTGATTCTCGTCCAGCACGGTGTCGGGATAGAAGATCTCCGCCACCAGCAGGCTGGTCCACCTCGGCGAGGAGAGGCAGCCGCCGTCCAAATAGTGACACTTGGATTGCCTGTCGATCATTCGGATATGTGAACGCGGACGAGACCGTTGTCGCGTTATTATCGTGCCTCTCTCACATGCATCTGGTGACTTCGATGGTCTGCGTGAAGTAGCCCTCGTAAGGAATCTGGACGACGTAGCGCCACACTCCTTGATAGTTTTTCGCGAAAACTGGCGTCGCGTACTCCACTTTGGCCGGACAAGGGGTCGGAGGACCGGTGTACTCGGGCTTCTCTTGCGCCGACGTGCGTTGCCGGTACTCGGGCGTGGACGGTTCGTCCCGACGTTCGGCCGCCGACGTGGCCAACGGTTCGCCTTGTATGGCCTTGTACAGCATGCAAACCCTTGCGAGGAGAACGACGCGACACGTTACTCTTCGATTCGAACCGTCCGATCGATTTCCAGACGAAAAGATACTCACACTCCTTCGCCGTTCTCGCAGAACTTGCGCCCGTTCCTGATCGAGTCCGGATTCTCCTCCGAGTCGGAAGATCGCTTGCTTCTGCTGCCGCTTTCGTCGGGGTCGACGCTGCGTCGCGACACACTTTACTAGCAATCGAGCAATCTCTCCGGCCGAATTAAAATTCACGATACTTACGAGTTCTGCGCGTACGATTGAACGGTGGCGACCTTGGGCAAAGAGTCGTCGGCCTTCAGTATGGGCAGAGCTTTGCTCAGGAACCTCAGCGTGTGATTTTTTATCAGAGCACTGCGGAAAATTGCCTCGTTAGACGTATCGAGCGATTCGAGCGATTCGAGACGCTACTTACAAGGGGTACGAGGATCCGTTCAAGTACTGGTTCATGGGATTCCGTGGAATGTAACCTTTGTTCAGGTCGCCGCAAATGTTGTGTATAGAGACGAAGCCTTTTCCCTGTTTGCCAGTGTCTGGAAACGCGATCGTTCGGTAACGAGAATATACCGTGAAATTACAAAATTACAAAATTACAAAATTACAAAATTACAAAATTACAAAATTACAAAATTACAAAATACGCACCGTAACATTCTTTATCGCTGTCTATGTAAGGCGGTGGTCTGACTTTGGGCGGTTCCGCGTTCGGCGACTTGACGAACGCGTAATACCCCTCCGGAGGCTCGTCCGTTTCCGTCGACGACGAATCGCCGTTGGACAGTCTCGTTGCTTTCGCGTCGTGTTGTTCCTCGGCGAACGACGGTGCGCACAAAAGGATCATCTAAACAAAGTTTTCCTGCCTGCTCGTCATCCTTATTTCTAGAATAGTCTCGCCGAAAATCTCGCTGAATCGGTTGATTCGGTACCACGCGCGACAGGGTATACGGGGTATGGGGAGCCCTGAACCACCGGCGCCCTCTGCGCACCGGTGTATTCGCTCGAATCTGGTCGTTGGCGCAACAGGCCAGCGATCGACGAGAAAAACTTTGCTCTTTCCGTTTCGATGTTCCGCCGCGATCCAACCTAGACCGACTATACCGTGAAAACGGAATTTACCAGTAAATCGCGTTCGCGCGATCGACGAGAGCGAGCAGCGCGGCGAGCCGTGCCGGTAAACAACGGTGAAACAACCAAAGAAACCATCGAATATGCTCGCCGATGATTCGCGACGCGTGCGCGGTTTGCATTCGATCGTCATTCTTGCTAGGCCGTTTCCCGTTAGTACGATACGTCGTATCGTATTCGGCCTTAACGGTACTCGGTCCACGCTTCGCGGACTATTAATACCCGTGTAGTCCTCCGCACACTGGACTGCCCCACTAACGACTCCGCCAGCCGTTACATTCTTTCGGCTTCTTAACCGTCAGGAATTTCGAGGATAAAAATCTAGCGAAACACCTCGACGCTTTCCTTTGCCTTTGTTTCCTCTCTCTCTCTCTCACTCTCGAGGTTCGATCGACCAGCTAACCAGCAGTTGCGGAGAGTACATTTTCCAGCGGTCTTTAAACGAATCTTTGCTTTCCAATTTATCGGACATACGATACATTTGGGATTCGTTCGAACGAATCCAAACGAAACTCTCCGTGCACCGTTCGAAAAGACGAAACGAATACTTTTGCCTGTCATCGGTTTTATCGCGCATTTGCGTAACGGTATTACTTTGTACCGGTTCTCGGGGATCGCTAAACGCTGAACCTATTGCCGCGATACGACAAGTTTCGGCTAGCCAACGAATTTCTCGGTGTTTCCCCGCTACTTCGATCCACGATGCGCGCGCTTTCGCATTCAACTTTGTAAATATTCGACTCGAATCGAAACATCTTTGCAGAAAACTTTCCGCGGACAAACAGATTTCCGAGGTTATTAGGCAATTACGTATTTACAATAGAGCGATCGATCTATATTCGGCTCGTATCGATGCGTACCGGTAACAAGAACGAGGACGAGGACGACGACGACGACGACGACGACGTTTTTTCTTTCGTTTCTCGAAAAGTTGTTTTTCCATAAATATGAAAGGCGCATTTGTAAAGGAGGTGAAAATAGATATGGTCCAACTTACGATAAAAGTGCGGAAATCCATGGTGGTAAAGCGGTGCGTCGAAAGTCAGCGCGAAGGATGTGTCTCGTAACCAGCCGGTGGTCATAGCAAAACTGAGAACACATCGAACTCGCGCCATGGTATAAGGAGCTGCTACCTGCCTTCAGTCCCGTACTCATCACCATCAAAGGTACAAGCGAGGCGTCCCACCCCGAATCATACGGAACACGCTCCTCCCAATCCTTTCTCGTAATTACCGAGAACTCGACGCTTCGACGCTTCGACGCTTCGACGCTTCGACGCTTTAAAAATTTCGAGTCTCCGACGACGAGCTTTTACGCCAGCTTACCTCCGACGTTTCTACTCGTCGAACGAACGCGTACGATGAACGCTGAAAATCGATTTTCGGCGATAGCTTCGTCTACGCGCGGACAAACGAAAAGCAAAGAAATTGGGCAGCACGGAGCCATTGCGCGAGCGCGCGCGCAACTATAGGAACCCGGGGGGCTTCGGATAGCGGGAAGCGATCGCGTCGAAGAAAGACGCGAGCTGTTCGCGTCCTCGTTCGTCGCACACTCGCTGGTCACGATCGTAACTGTCACGGCATTCCAACATAATCCTCACTTTCCAGATACAACGTAATCTCCGAACAGGTTTTTGTCCTGCCGGAACACCGAGGAAAAAGGGGAAACTACGCATACCCTATCGACGATGATACTTTTCGTCGAGCAGTTTTCTTCTTTCTCGACGAAACGGCATTTCGGTTACGCGCGGGAGGAGTGATACGAGATGTCTGTCGCCGTTCAAAAGAGAAAGAGAAGAGAAGAGAAGAGAAGAGAAGAGAAGAGAAGAAGGGAAGATTCGAGAAAAGAAAGTTGTCCGCGAAGCACAATCGGAGCACGATCGGAGCACTTCCGGAAAGGTTCGTGTCGTCGTAGGAGCTAGTCAAGGCCATCGACTCGTCGAACATCCTTTTCGAGCCGGTAGGAAGAAGAATGTGGAACAGCGGCAACCCGTCTCGCTGTCCGCGCTGTACGCGCTGTACGCGCTGTACGCGCTGTACGCGCTGTACGCGCTCGCCCGTACTTATCAAGCGTATTTTTCTATGTTCTACCCAACTGCTTTCTAACCGAGACCCGGTCGTTAAACGAACGCGAATCCAGCGACGTTCGTATCGTTCGAATGGTGCTTGTCTTTTTGCGAAGGTCACTCTCGGATAAGAAAGATCTTTCGTTTTCGCTATTCCATTGTTCCGGCAAGCCAAACGACTCATCGGAATATACCTACCGTTATACCACCGAGATCCTATATTTCCATCCAGGTTGGCTCGGTAGCCATCTTGGCTTTTCAATAGGTTCAAACGACGCGAACACGCGAGCTCGATGCACATCCGGTTTATCGCTTCCCATCGAATTGTAATCCGAACGTGTAACGTCGGCCGTGCGACGAGAATAAGAATAAAGAGTAGAGAATAAAGAATAAAGAATAAAGAATAAAGAATAAAGAATAAAGAATAAAGAATAAAGAAACGTTCAACTTACCGGTGAGAATCTGGTACGCTCGAATCTTGGAGAACTGTTGCGCCGGCGGCTGTGCGTACCTTACCTTTATACGTGTTTCTACGGCTCTGAGAGCGCAGTTTTCGCCGACGAGAGAGCGGAAGAGAGGATGTTGCAGAGAGAAAACAAGTTGCCCGTTTAATAGGATAGATGACATTTATTTCATTATTTTTATCATTATTACTTGCTACTTGAATGCTATACTCGTATAGGTTTCTATAATTATGTTGATAATTATGCGTGAATTTAAAGAATATGTGAGCTCAGCCGCAACATGCACGGCCCGCGTCAGTATTACAATGATCGAATAAGAGAAAATCATTACAAAAACGAAATTTTCCGTCCATTTTCCAATGCAAACACTCGTCGAGAGGGATAAGGGAGAGGGATGCGGAGGAAAAGGGGAGCGATGGCGGCTCATCGATTTCCTTTAATAACCTAATTTCTTCCGTATATCCGCTGATCTTCATTTACACGCATTCCAAATACTCTTTTTCCCTTTCTTATCCACCGTAATTCTTATTTTCATTATCTTCGTTATTTTTCATTTCGAACCACTATAATTTCTTGACAACCCAACACTCTTACCTAGTTAACCTAGTTAGTTTACGAAATCGTAACGCTCGATATACCGGTACCAACGCGCGTACCGTCTTATCTCTCTTGTTCCTCCTCGTTCTTTCTAGCCACGAGGAGTCCAACATTTTTTTTCTTTTCAAACAATGTACAAACACATCTCTCTCTCTCTCTCTCTCTCTCTCTCTCTCTCTCTCTCTCCCTCTCTCTCTCTCTCTCTCTCTCTCTCTCTCTCTCTCTCTCTCATCTTATCTCAATGATCGTTTAAAAAAGTGTAAACGCTATACACCACTGTTTCTCGGAGATTTCTTTTGCTCAGTTTTGTCGTGTTCTGTTGGTCTATCCTTAACGTAACCGTTTTTCACTTTACATTTGGATACGCTCAAGCAAAAAGGTTCGATCGAAACAATAATCGTCTGGAATTTTCTACGAATAAAATTGTCCCTGCGTTTTTCGTTCGTCGCGGAATAGAATCGCACGGAGAAGAGTACGGTCGTCGTACGACGCGTTTCGAAAGACGAGTCGAACAACGGAGAATTTCGGAAACGGAAACGGAAACGGAAACGAAAACGAAAAACGTACAAACGTCGATCCGACGTGGAGACACGCGGTTCTTCGAGTTTGTTCGAGGAGCAGGGTCAGAGCAGTTCAATATACATTAAAGATAAACGCGAAACCTTTCTTTTTTCTTTTTTTTCTTTTTTTCTGGTATCGAGATTCAAAGCTTCACTGAAAATGCCTTCGAATTCGGGTACCGTCTGAACATAAGACAATGAAATGGCCAGCGTTTACGTTTACGAATAATAATAATCATAATCGTAATAATAATAGTAATAATAACAACAACAATAATAATAATAGTAGTAGTAATAGTAATAGTAGTAGTAGTAGTAGTAGTAGTAGTAGTAGTAGTAGTAGTAGTAGTAGTAGTAGTAGTAGTAGTAGTAGTAGTAGTAGTAGTAGTAGGAGTAGTAGGAGTAGTAGTAATGGAAATAATAATAATAATAATAATACAATGGGGATATAGGTTAAAATTCTTAGGAGTAACGATGCGTATGCGGAAACTGACATCACCCGAAATCGAACGCATCTCCAGTGCCTTTGCGAAGATAAATCGACACGCTCTTTCGACGTGTATCGTGTATATCGCGTATAAAGAGGAACACGCTGCGCTTTCCAGCGTCGTAACGAGAAGTTATCTAATCGGAATTGCACTCGACAAGTTTGTACAAATTACACATTTACATGATACGCGTGATAAATGGTGCGTAGACGAGACGCGCCGCCGTTCCCGGAATCGAACGCGCGACCGGGAAACAAACAGCCGATACATCTCGGTGGAGGAGAAAAGAAGATTACAGTTCGCCGAGTTTCCGTTAGCGTTCGAATGGAACAGAATCTCGGTGTTTGCAATTCTTTGGGAGCGCGTTTCAGGCCGGAGCAGTACCGACGCGCGATCCGTTGGCTCGCCCTCCCGTCGTGTACTCTTTGGTTACGTTCACCTCTGCGCGTTGGTCCTTTTCCTCGCAAATCGAACTTTTTCGTTTCTTTCGCGCGAGAACGATCGACGCGACACCGATTTCGCGTCGCGAATAAACCGGAGGTAAGGTCCGACCAACGCCTCCGAAACAGTAACAACTACCTACGTATCTCTGTGGAATTCTTTCGCGACACGCGACGTAAAGCTTTCGAACGAAACGTGAACGTAA
The DNA here is from genome assembly GCF_051020985.1 of Nomia melanderi. Classification (NCBI taxonomy): domain Eukaryota; kingdom Metazoa; phylum Arthropoda; class Insecta; order Hymenoptera; family Halictidae; genus Nomia; species Nomia melanderi. The sequence goes on along the minus strand of NC_135002.1, from coordinate 167,090 downwards.
CGGACTCTCGTATGGACACGCTTAAATAACGCGAACGAAAGAAAGAACGAAAGAACGAAAGAACGAAAGAACGAAAGAACGAAAGAACGAAAGAACAAGGGGAAAGGAAGTCTGTGACGGTTCTTCGAATACTGGCAGTTGCGTATTTATAAATTCGTCCGTCTCTGCGATCGATAATCGACGATCGCCCGACGATCGCCCGACGATCCTACGCCTGGCCAGATTCGATCCTACGACTCGAACGCGACAGAGTACTCGGGTACTCGTTTCAACGTGCCTAGACACAACCTAGCCCGTTCGGAACCGTTCTCGTTGTTCGGTCACGGGTCGACCAACTCTCTTCCTCTTCCCGCGAGAACCGAATCGAACACGTCTACGTTCCGATCGTGAAATTGCAACTATCTCAATTGCAGATTTCCTTCAATACTGTGCGTTTCTTTGTTCGAACGAGAACCGATCCCACGCTGCGAAACGATTTCGGGTTCGCGGGTCGATGCCCGGTGCAAGGGGGGGAGGTGTGTGTTTGCGTGTGCGTGTGTGTGTGTTTATCGCGTGTAATAACGTACCGAACCGAACGCGTCAACGTAAAATGCCCATTCGACGCTTCCGACGACACGACCGCCATAACGCTACGCGAGCATCACCGATCGTCGATCGATCGTGGCTCGCTGCTCTCGACCGTCCGATATATTTCGTTCGCCCAACCCCCGTACAGGATGCATCAAAGTTCAGTGTCATGGTTTACGGCGCGCACCTTTGAGCCGATGGAGATTCGTCGCGGCGAACAAGCTTGCCGAAAGATTCCTAATATTCTCTAACTTACTCTCGACTTTCAAAATTCTTTCCTCTTTCCTCTTTCGCGACCAAAGATACCGGTCGAAGTAAACATTTCCAACTAAATACGAATATTTTTGTCGAGTAGATAAATCGGAGTAACGAATCGGCGATCCATGGGTGCGGAACGACTCGTAGGAACCACGAAGCTAAATTTTGAAACGGTTCAGTTCTCTCGGCTGCTCAGGCACGCACGGACTCTTGTTCCGCCCCGCGAATAAACGAGTTTTCCGGCACGCGACGATATCGACGCGGACCGTTGTTCGATCCTCTGTTCGGCGTCTCCGCCGGAAAGACCGTTGAAACGTTACTCGCGTGCCAATGGAAACGAGGCGCGAGCACGTAGCGTTCCTGCCGCGAATCCTCCGGATCGGAACATCGTGGAAGATGTCGCGACGTCGGTTCCTCCGAAGGAGCAACCGCTATAATCCAATTCGGAAACGACGCGACGAACGACGACGCAACGTCTCTTTCCTCTTTCGCGCGTTCATCGTTTCCCAATGAAATACGAGACGAATGATCAAGAGTTGTAGCGGCAGTAGCCAGTAGCGGCAGCGAAAATCAATCAAACGATTCCCTTTCGAACAAGGAACAAGAATAGGCTGGAAAGGTAAGGAAAACGAACGGAGAGAAATTTTCCAATGCCTAGCGCACGGTGACCGTGAGTCGTCGTTCGAGTGTAAAGGGCGTCCGCGTAACCCGTCGAAATTATACGAGATCTCGGTGGAAGGGGTTGCGTACCGTTTACCGGTGAGAGAAACTGTCCGGACGGTTCGAAGGTTGACAGAGAGGCCACCGCGGTGTAAACGCGGTGTAAACACGATCGAACGGAGCAACGAGCATCTTCCGCTTCGCGTCGACGCGTTCGATGCCGTCGAGACCGCACACCGGAGAACCCTAACCGCATCGGATTAAACGAGAATTCGAACTTGTCCGTATCGCGCGAACGCTGCTCATACCCGATGCGGTAACGCGTTCGCCGATTCAAAGGAAACAATCGAACGTCGCGCGAAATCGTTTGCGCTCGGAATCGTTGACGAGAGAGAGAGAGACATCGAGGATCTCGTACCGTCGATGGGATCGACGCTCTCGGCGGAATGGAAACTCGTGCCCGTCGGTACGAGTCGATAGAAGCGAGTCGGCTGCTCGTCGAACGATTCGCCCGTTGGATCGATTCCGTCGAGTACCGGGGTGCGCGCGTATCCGCGAGTAGAATTTTTCTCGCTCGGCACCTCGGAATCGCCAAAGCGAACGTTCGACGCGTTTTCTGCGCGTAGGTAGGTTCGTCTTATCACAGTCACTATAGTTTTACAATTCACTGTTCCAAGAACTTTGTGCGCCACGCACCGACGATTCAGGAAATCGATGAAACGTCGCGATCATATATTCGTTATCGTCGAAATTGCGAAACACTTGTCGGTATACTGATGCGGTTAAGTGAAACGCTGGAAGTTGGACGGGACAATGTAATGCGGGGCGGAAGGAAGGAGCAGAGCGAGAGAAGAGAGAAGAGAGAAGAGAGAAGAGAGAGAGAGAGAGAGAGAGAGAGAGAGAGAGAGAGAGAGAGAGAGAGAGAGAAGGGAGAGAGGGAGAGAGGGAGAGAGAGGGAGAGAGAGAGAGAGAGAGAGAGAGAGAGAGAGAGAGAGAGAGAGAGAGAGAGAGAGAGAGAGAAGGGAGAGAGAGAGAGAGAGAGAGAGAGAGAGAGGAAGAGAGAGAGGGAAGTAACGACTATTCGCGATAGAAAACATTACACCGTGTTGCCGAAGTAATGCCTTCCGAACTGTACAAAAAATATAGCGTATTCTTTCAACTTAGAGCCAATAAGGAAGCACTTATTTACTCAGGAAACAGAACTGAGATTCCTAAACGAGTAGGAGAGGCAAAGGAGCGTGGTGAGAGATGGCTGAAAAATGGTTACCGTTCAATCATCGAAAAAGGAAAAAGGAAAAAACGAAGAAAAAAAAACAAAGAAAAAGTAAGATCAAATCGGGTTCCTCCGCGCGACTTTATTAGCGCTTAACCAGCCGGCAACTCGTTAACGCGTTTCACGCGAATGTTCGACGAATCTTTTGCTATTCGGGCGAAGAAGCACGGTATCGTTATACATAAATATTATGTAATACCGCTTCATCCGAATAGGCGAAATCTCGAAAGGAGGAAGGAAAACGAGTTTCCTTGGAAAAGAAAAGCAAGAAAAGGCCGATCGGTTAAGCGGTAGGTCGAGTTACGCGAATACGCGTTTCGGTGAAACGTTCTCGGAATTTCGGAAAAGACGCGCCTTTTGCTCGGAGACACCGAAATTTTCTTTTCCCTCGAACTCCGAAGAATACGATCGAAACGGTACGAAACGTCTCGAGCCCCGCGCCTGCTCTGCCGTTACGCGTTCGACCCGCGCGAGAAGAAGAACGTACGCCGACGCGGAGAAGGTTGCGCGAAACGGTCCTAGCTATAAAACGGATTCGAATAACTTTGACTCTAACGATACGCGCGCGCTCTCTCGACATCCGTGTAGCGCGAAAACTCGCGCGGACAGGGGAGAAACGACGGATTTCTTCCGCGACCACGGTGCGTCTCCTCGCCGCGTTTCTCGGCCGAAGCGAAACACTCCGCGTACCGTTTCTCGTTGCGTCGGTTCTCCCTCGGGGCCCCGTACGCGTCGCGAGACGCGAAACGCGAGACGCGATACGGGCAGACTTTTAGACTATACTTTCGTGCACGTTCTTTTCGATGACTCGCGATCGAAGCGAGATCGGGGGCTGGGGGGACGAGAGGACGATGGTGTCGCGGCGGAGTACAAGTATAGCGACGAGTTCGGGGTGAGGGAAGATAGAGGAGGGACGATTGTTTCGCGACTCGGTTTCTCAGAAGGATAGTTTGCTCTCGGAGCCGCGCGACTCGCGAAGAGTTACTGTATGAAATAATCGGGGTGATCTGAGTCCTTTTCAAACCTCTTCGCCTCTTCCTGCATGCTCTCCTTGATCTTGAGTATGGCTGCCGACTCGGTCTGATCCTGCGAATCAACCAACACCAGGCCGGTTACAAGTAAAAGGTTAGGCAAGTCCACCATCAGGCGATAACTTGCCCATTCGTCTCTGTTCCTAATTGAACGCGCGCGTTCACCAGCGAGCTGACGAAGGAATACGCCGACCGAAACGAGCGCTTTCTCCCCGTGAAAAACCCGGTTCACCCCCGTTAAGATCACGCTCGCGAGAGACTCGTGCGCGCAGACTTCTCCGGCGGCCGCTGGAAATAAGGCTCGTCGGAAGCCGCTCTTAGTTCCAGTCGAGCCGAGCCTATATCGCGCACCGTTTTCTCCAGGATCGCGAGCAGCATTCCTTCCCGAATGCATCGATCGTCTCTCGCCCCGTCTCGCAACGCTTTTCGAAAAGATCTCGCTCGATCTCCTCCGACGGAGCGATGCTCCGAGATTCGTTGTCACACGCGAGTTCGTAGTCGGCGTGCCCGAGTGCGGGGCACGGTTCGCGTCGAGTTTCACGAACAAAGAAAAACGCTGGTCCCGATCGCGCGCTTTCCTTCTGAAATCAATTCCTCTCGTTTCCATCTCCCGACGCGCAGTCCTACTACCCGCCGCGTACGGTAGCGTTGGGCAACTAGAAATATCTTTTCTCATCGAAACAACAAAATTCTTCTTCGTTCGCAAGCTTCCACACGCCAGACGGGAAAATCCGAGGCGCTTGTTCACGAACGGTCTTGGTTACGCGACAATTATTTGTCGGCCAACACTGCCGTACCTCTCCCCCCGACTGTGTTCGCCGCGCGTACGCCGCGGTGGCGCGTGCCGGCGAGAAACGCGCGCCTCTGGCAGATATCTCGACTCGGCCCGGTGGCGTCCAACAGGAGGAGGATGACCGGCCGACCGAGGAAATTGATCACAGTTCGCTGGTCCCGAGTCAACTTGGGCAAGAAAACGCTGACGTGCTTGCGTAAACTAATCGGCGCAGCGCGCGGTGACGGTGCGTCGTGAAGGGGCATTGGCTCTCGTGAACAACAAAACTCAGAACGGAACATATATATATATGTATATATGTATATACGTGTACGTACATATATATATATACACTTTCGTGAAACGACTAGGGAAAGAGAAACGATATTCGATGGAGGAACCTCATCCGCCGAGAAATGTGGTTCTTCCATGTTCCAGGGCGCTCTGACCCACAACACATGGACGTTGTTAGAAAAAAACAAACAGAAAAAAGTGAAACCCGTATCGACCAAAAGAAAAAAACAACAAATTAAAACACGAGAAAAACAAAAGAAAAAAGAATTGATGTGTACGGACAGCAACAACAACAACAAAAAATGTAAAACAACACATACACACAGAAAAAAAGAGATGTATGATGTGTATATATATATATACATACATATACATATACATATACATATACATATACGTTTATACATTATACACAACGTTTTTCTCTTCTCTCTTACGCATGTGTGCGTGCGTGTGTGTATGTGTGCATGTTGTGTCTCTGGTGCGTGCGTGCGTGTGTGCATGTGTAGGTGCGCGCGCGCGCGCGCGCGCTTCCTGTGCCTCCCCCCACTGACGCACACCTCACCGAATCGTTACGACATTAATGATATCGGAAATGCTATTATCTCACTATGAAGAAAATTGTTTTGTAAACAGAGAAACTCGACGTGTGTCATCCCTTACTTGTTACGTATTTTTTGCAATAAAGACTTTTTCCTTTCTTTGCACATTGAAATAAATTGTTTGATCTCGTTCGAATCGTGTGTCTCGATACGATCTCGCAATCCACCAATCGCTTTGCGCTCACGCATCCATGTGCTACAGGTCAGTACAGGCTAGTACTATATACAGCTATCAGATTTCACCTGTTTTTCTTTTCTTCCTCGTGTCTCTAACGCTGCTCGCGAAGCGATACGAATCGATCGCGCGATCCACGACACCGTACACGAGTACATCACAAACATTGTGTTCCACGATACACTCCACACGTTGCAAATGTTACATGTCGGCGTAAAATCCGGTGTGCTCGAAACTCGACCTCGCCGTCTCGTCGTGCGTACACCCGACGCGCGTTGCCTCCTCCCGCGACGCGATCACACCTCGCGCGCCTGAACCGCGTGTTTCGAGACGGCAACCGCCTCGTCTATGCACGCGTGTAACCTGCTCGCGAGCGAGACTCTCTTCTCGATCGCGTATTATTCGCGCGTCCGTTTCGAACCGATAATCCGCGCGGCTACGTTCCGGTCTGACTAGAACAACGATTCCGCGTTACGTACGATTCGAATAAAAAGGATAACAAGTTCAAAGTACGGTCGCGGATCAACTATTCGCACACTGCTCCTCGACACTTTTCTTTACTCTTACCGGAGTACAGCGTCCCCGATGCAGTTCTACGGGCGCACACTGTTCGAACGATTCGATTATCGACCGCTTCGATCGTTAGATACGATTATTCATGGCACATTATTCTCCGACGAATCGTGTGCGAATAGTCGTTGCAACCGCGTCGAGAGAGCGACGCACGAAACTTTCGAGACTTGGCGTGTACGCGCGCGGATGTGTCGGTTGTATCGTTTCGACCGAACGTGAAGGCGGAGCGCGGGAAATGTGAAACACAAGTGACATGTGATTACCAGGAAGAAATGTGTGTCTCGGACACGGCAGAGAAATTTCGTGTAGAAACCAAGTGCATTGGAAACGGATAGTCATATATAAAACATTCTAATAGCCAGCACCCTGCTGCGGATTCAAACAGCAAATAAAAAAGAAAAACGCAATATTCTCAGTGTAACAGGTTTACATTTATTGTCTCGATCTCCCCTGGCTTAGGCATATATTAATAATGTTAAATGTTTCATCGCCATTCACTTGTGCGGCTTACAACGTGGGGCTGTGTGTTACGTTATAGTTAAAATATTCGCCGTTAAGAATATCCAAAACCGGCGCGTGTACGCGCCTCGCGCCTCACGCCTCGCGCAAAAGTACAGGAACGAAGCACGCTCACACCCTCCTCTCCCTCCCACTCGCGCTCACACTCTCTCGCTCTTTCTCTCTTTCCCCCCCTCTCTCTCTCTCTCTCTCTCTCTCTCACACGCGCACATACACACTCTCTCTCTCTCTCTCTCTCTCTCTCTCCCTTTCCGTGTCAAAATGATTATTCTCGGTTGTGTCAGTTGTCACTGCAACTTATCGACAGAGTGAACGCAACGCGCGACGCCACGCGACGACGGACGAGTCGTGTTACAAGTAACAAAAATCCTATTATTCCCTCGGATTAAAGATGGATCTGACGTGAACAAGGCTATCCGTGAGGCACCGAAGCGAGCGCGTGTACCCAGATAAGAGGAAGAAACCCGTTGTCCTCGGCACCGAATAACCTCGCTTCGAATTTCGCGGCACACTCCATGGGGACCGAAAATTTCACCGAGACGTTCGACTGTTCGAATACGCGACGATTTACCGACCGACGGTAATAAAAGAGTCACCCGGTACGCGACGGACGTTCTCGCCTCGATAGAAACGGGACCGGTTCCGCGGCCGCGCGGCACGAGGCGACCACCGCATCGCGTCGTGTTTACATCAAGTCCACCTTTACTCGAAACGAATAATAATACTCTTCCTCGTGATCGCGAACCACTTCCGTTCCTTGTTCTCGCTCGTACTTTGACCCCGAACGCGAAATCTCCCGGTGATTTTCTGTTCTTTTTTTCTTTCTCCTCTCCTCTGCTCGTCTCTCTCAGCGATCGAACGTTTCTCTTCGTGCTCCGAGAAAAACTATATCGATCCTATTATATTTACGTGGCGTCTTTTCTTTTTGTTCCTCTTCGAAACAACGTCTACGCGTATAGGCCAACTCGCACCCGGTCAATTAATTCGTCGAGATGGTACAAGTGGATGCTTAAGGCTGTCTCCCTCTCCCTCTCCCTCTCACTCTCACTCTCGCTCTCTCATTCCCTTTGACGTGGATCTGTATAAGTGTGGTGCGCGTGTGCGTGCGTGTGCTGTGTGGGTACGTATGAACCGCGCCTCTGTGTTCTCTCCGGAACAACGGCAAGCAATCGGTTTGCTCGAGCGAACATTACAAAATTATCCAAAAACTAACAGTCTTCGTCGTGCGTCAAAGGCAAACTCTGTTTCGTTCTTTGCACAAACGACTCGGCGAAACAAGTGGCAAATACTACATCGTCCGACTAGTTTACCGCGCAATCTCATTTATCTATATAAATCCGATGCTGGCGTATGCGTGTACGCGCGCGTGTATGCGTTAAAACAAGTATATACGTATATTTGCAAACGTCCATGCACACGTGTACTTGTACGTATATGCATACGCATATACGTATGCTTTAATAAAATATGTCGAAAGCTTTTCAAATGACTGATAATCGTAAGCACGAAGAATAGCGGATTGCGCACCACCACGTTAACACCTTCTTTTATCCCGTCTCAAAAGTGGCGTGAATATTTGTCCGTTATGTTTTTACGATCAGTTTCACAAATATTCTCGATGAACTTCCAGTTATCGTAAATAGTAAAAAAGAAACAAAAAAAAAAAAGGTGTATGCGTGTGCGTGTGCGTGTGCGCGTGTGCGTGTGTGTGTGTAATTTTAATGCTAGAAGGGAAAACACGAGTAAACTAACAGACAATGAAGAGCCTGGCAATCAGACGTGGCACATTAGTACCCAAAATGAATTATTCTGGAGCAGTCGCAACATACTTTCCAGTAATATACGACTTTGTTCGTTCTCAAGACTCTTTGACCGTCGATCTTGCCGATGCTCTCGGAATTGGCGATCTCTCTCTCTCACGCGCGCACACACACCGACTCACTCGCTCGGTCATTCATTTATTCGTTTAATCACTTAATCGATCATTCGTTCGCTCGCTCGCTCACCGATCCACTCGCCCTCTTTCTCTCTATATTCCCTGACCCTTCTTTCTCGCTCGGTCTCTCTTTCTCTCTTTCTCTCTTTCTCTCCTTCTCTCCCTTTATATCTTCTTGTACATATGTATAATCTATGAGTAGTTTTAAATTAATTTAAACACAACTAACAGCAGCACAGCATAGTCCGGTACTGACCTATAACCATTACGGACGGATGGATTCCGGAGGTTCGCACGATATTCTCTCCATTTCTCCGTGTTTTTTTTTTATTTTGTTTTCTCTTTGCCTCTGTTACACTCGATCATTTAGGTTCAGTACTTACACCGTCTACGACACTTATTCCATACAAAAATAATATGTATACATATATATATATATATATATATATATATACACATGTATACACATATACACACATATACATGTATACACACATATATATATATATATATACACACCTTTTACCTCTCGTTCAAGTACTTTTTTTCGTCAAGTTAACGCAAAACTATTCGCGTCGCAATACTCGGCGTGATTCAACTACTTCTTTGTTCCGTTTACTTTACGAAAAGGGTTTGCGTGCTTGCTGCGAAAGCAGTAACCGATACAGCAACGAACCGAAGGGAGGAACATTATTCTCGATTGATTTTCACGGCAATTTGATCTCGTGCATGTTTGTTCGTGACACTAATTTCTAATAGGAACTACAAAACGATAGGATAGTCGTGAATCGCGTTATAAAATATAACCGTTAACTAGCCCGTGGCATCGACTCCCATGATTCTCAAGCAGAGTCGAGCTAGAAAGTGTTTTCAGGTTATGTTCGAAAATATTCGATCGGGGAATCGTGTGACTAGAATTGCACACGCTCGGAGTGCAATCGACTCGATAAAAGTATCGTACACCGTTTGCCTTTTGACAAGTCATTTGCGAAAATAGTCGGTCACGCGGTGATCAAGAGTCATCGGAGTGAAACGTACGCGCGAGGTGTTGCGACGATAACAGCTGCGAACAGATAGTGCACAAAACTTGCTTCTATCGGTATTGAATTGTGAGCAAACAGTGGAAGGACTCGATACGAGTTCGGCCAATTTAATCACCTCATTACAGAGTTTCGTAAATCAATTTCGAAAAAAGATCTTTAATTCAAACGATTAGGCGAGGCTCGATGTGCATGTTCGAATTGCATGTAACGGTAAAGGAACATTACGTGGAACAAACATCGGTTGACAACAAATGCTTCTCTAGAACTCGAAAGCGCCTTTGAACGGCATTACACGAAAACTATTCTTTTCTTTTCTTTTCTTTTCTTTTCTTTTCTTTTCTTTTCTTTTCTTTTCTTTTCTTTTCTTTTCTTTTGCTTTGCCTTTTTTTTATTCCATTCAACAACCAGTATGCCTTACCTACTCTTTTCTATCCTAATACTGCTCAGAGGGCTTGACTCTATAATGGGATGAAAAATAAGCCACAGTCACCAGCCGGCGAACCAGCGGTACGATATTATGAGATACAGCGATTTAAACGGATAATAAAAAGAAAAAACAGGGGCGGGGGGAAGAAAAAGAAAATAAAAGAGAAAAAAATGAAGGATAGACAAAAGAATTAAAAATCGATTAACAATTATGCGATTGATAATCACAGTAGTTCGTGTTTCTCAGGCACCTTTGCTTACAAGCTAATGTTCAAATAAATATAAATAATAGACGTTGTTATCGTTGACACGTGTCGATAAAAAAAAGATGTGTCGTTACTATCGATAATGAAGTATGCATATAGAAATTAACACGTATCTTAAAAAAAAAAAGAAGAAAAAAGGAATAATAGTAAAATTCTAGGCTGCAACCGTTTGAGTATTTAGCAAAGCATATATATACAACATATACATATACATATATATGTGTATATATATATACTTTCAAAACTTTATAGTATATTCTGTGACGATTCGAGTATCATAGTTTCGTAATAACAGCGTAATGAGCACTTAAATGCTAACCTAATCGAAATTACGAACGATTAACCAACGAACGCACATCGACACAATATGCGTTATCACAAACGTTCTACTCTGTTCTTTTCTTTTTCTCTCTTTCGTTCTTTATGTGCCTTGTTTATGAGCGACAATCATGTCTGAGCCATTGACAAAACATTTTACGAACGCGCGCGCGGTTATGTGTGTGTGTGCCACGTGACGTCAAACGTCAGCGTTTGCGTATGATCCTTTTCCAAATTGCGTGATTAACCGGGAAATTCTACGGCATCTATGTACTCGGGGCTGGATCCAAGGCGACTTGACTTTTTAAAAATACTGTCGGGAATACAGAAGGCGCACGTGCGAGATTACTCATTACACTTTTCATTCAGAATCCTACTCACAATCCGATATAACAACGTGTATAGAAATTAATCGAAATTAAACTAACAGTCTTAATAAACACTGTTTGTGCGCGCTCGTTAAACAAACAGGAAAAATAAGAAAAAATAATTAAAAAAAAAGAAAAAGAAAAACAAATAAAAAAAAAAGAAAAAAAATCAGTTACATATATGCGTGACATTATATATATTATATATATTATATATATACTATTATATATATATATATATATATATATATAACAGCATTCCATAATGTCTACCGTATTCGTACAAAGAAGAAGACATTTATCAATCAACGAACAAACGATTTCTGGTTTAACGCAAATTCTCATTCGTTTAATCGATAAAGGTCTTTTATGCGCGTTGTTTGTATGTTAAAATTCTTGAACGTTTCGCTCGACGATTAGAGAAAAAATCCTTTTGGTTTTTCTAATTGCAGTCGGGATTACTTCGATACGAACAGCAGCATAATATACAGAAATACTTTTCGAGTTGTATTATATTCGAGTTATATCAGCATAATATTAAAGAATCAGCTCGATATGCGAATGTCTTCGTCGTTATATACGATAAACCCTATGAAATGTCTTGCATATATTTGTATATTATATGAAAGTTCATTCATAATTTTCATTTCTTCATATGAAGCAGGTATAAAAGTCATGAAATACTTTGCACAAGTAAATAATGGAACCGAATCGAGGCTTCGCCAAGAATAATGCATTGAATATTATTACTTTTCTTACTTTGATCGACCAAAGATTATCTGAACGTTACAAATGTACCGTGCGTGGTTACTGCATTTCACTTCTCCATATTTATGAAACGAGTGTTAAACGGGTAACCTTCGAGAAAAAACTAAAACGATAGATTTTTAGACTCACTTCATACTTGTATCATTAGTCATACTGTTAGTATGATTATAGTTAGACACAATTGAGCCAGTTATAATAATATTAGATGCGAGTAGGTAATCTAAATTAAATTTCCCAGGAAGCCTATACGATTAAACAGGACATATCAAATTCTGATAAAATATTGATACTCTGAATAAGCATTAACCAGGTTGTTGGAATAAGCTCGAGGATAAGCCCTCTAAATATAATAACACCCAAAGTATTTTAATGGAATAAGTAATAGTCGTATTGACGAAAGCATCTGAATCTGTTAATTGCTGAATAATTAGAAGAGAGATAAGTTATAATATGAACTTGTATGCTTTCTTATTCTGAATCCATCTAATAGCGTTGAACCGATATAACAAATCAATGTCAATCCGCGTACTCGATAAAGACAGAGATTCGAACCATGAAATAGTGCAAGTGTAAACATTTAGACGTTCAAGATTCATATAGACGTTTCCGAAAAATAATTTACTGCAAAGCTAATCATCGTTATATGTACATATAAGCTCATATTAACACGTCGAGTAACTATCATAGGGAATTGTTATAGAACCTACTAATACTTACACTTTCTCCACCTCCAAAACCACCCAGATTATAGTCACCCATTCCACTTCCGCTATCTTCTCGTGGTGTTCCAGGACCTCCGTTAGCTGGACTGTTTTTCATTCCGTCAAGACCATCGCCATTTAGAACAGGGCCCATCGTGTTCGGCCCCATAGGGCCCATTGGCCCACCCTCGGGTCCGCCACTCATGGGAAAATCCTGATCGATTCAAGAGTGTATCGTCGTAGAGCAATTGTGGAAACGTACACGCGTTCAAAGTAAATAGAAGATATACACTTACACCAGGCATATTTCCTCCAGGTACAGGTTTCATCATGGTATACATGTTTTCACCGCCACTGTTACTACTGTCTTGTGGACTGGGCATGATTGGTGTACCTGGGCCTGGAGGACCCGTTGATCCTGGCGGTCCTCCGTAATTACCCGGCGATGACGATGAATAATTCATTGGCTAGAAATACAGAGAACGTTCCACCTTACAAATGATCGCGAGTTATAAAGTTTGGAAATGAAATTTATCACGACTATCGCTATTCTAATAAGACATTCTCCGATAGAACAATTATTACCGTGGATGTGTTGGGTTGCCACTGTTGTCTGCCAGCTGGTCCAGCCATACTCATAGGTGGCATTCCAGGTCCTCCTGGACCTCCGGGACCTAGGCTACTGTTAGGAGGTGGCCCTCTTATTCCTGGCCCGTAACTTCCCGGCCCCATTGGACCCATTCCAGGTCCCCTTGGCGGATTCATCCTTGGGTTCATGGGATTCATGCCTGGAGGAGCTAACAACAAAAGTCAACTTTGATACATTTGCTTAGAAACGAACAAATATTAATACTGTTCTAATTTCATGTTAATAATACTAAATGCTAATCGTGAATCTTTCGACTAACGGCAAATCATGTGACCAAACGACGGTTCTTTTCTTCTGTTCCTTTAATGCGCGAGTAACCAACGAGTATTCAAACTTTTTTCCCGCTTTTCCGACAGATTAAAATTAAGGTCATGCTTTGCCGAAGTCAGGTACATAGTAAAGCGAGTGGACGGCATGCTGAATTGGTATTTGCAACTATGTATAAATAACTCGAGTAAAAAGCTCATGCGAAGAATGGAAACAGCACTACCGAATAACTTTTTGCGAATCATTCAGCTTGAAATCAACAGACAAAAATCAATATATTTTGTGCCAAACACATAACAAATAAAACAATCATTCGGTTAATACCTATATCTCAGTCAAACAGCATTATCTACATTTAATTGGCACAGAGCAGAATTATTCACATGATATTGTCATACGATCTATTCTATGAGTGTAATGTAATGAAAATATTAATATTAGAGTATTAATGCACTGTATGCATTACGTATTATATGTATATATGTATGTACATGATTCATTACTTATTCGTTCGAACATTCAATTTGTATCATAGTGATTCATAGTTACAGCAAGTTTTGTTAGCCACAATATTATACACATTAATCGTCTATCCGCAGAGTTGAACGTTTTTGATATTTCACGCGAACAAAAGTATGTATTTAGTACTGTTAAACATAGAAACCTTTCTCTATAGAGAACAACCGTTCTTATAAATAGACTCAATGCTACTTTTAATAATACGTCAAATTGCGACTGGCATACTGGATGTAAGATCGGGTGAGCAAGTATTTATACGCAGAAACTAAGCTAGTGCAATTATTCATGAAAGTGAGAACAAAAATTTTAAGACGAGCAGGAGAAAAAAAAAAAAAACTAAAAGTTAGGCTTGACTAAGTCATGTGAGTGTGATTTGGTTGCTGGGTTGCTTCCTACCTTGCCACCCTACAAATTCTCCAGCTTCGCCTGAGGAACACAAGAGCACACATTAGTACGGCAGGTAGGTAAGGTCAGGTTGATGGCGGTAAGGTCTAGTTACTTTGCGGTCGCATAGCGAATATACTCGTAAATACATTTCAACTGTGAAAATATATTATTATAGTATATATTGACAAACGACAAAACTCTAATGGATATATGCAAACACTAGTTATGATAAAATTGAATATATGTCTTTCGAAAATGCGTATTCGCGTTGAATAGAGTTCTTACAGCATAATGAATCATTGAGTGTCTAAAACCCGAATTATTCAATGTCCGTTACTCGACATCGCGTACATATATTTTCGAACTTGAAACAGTTATTAAGAAACGCGTCAACTAACATTTTCAGACGATTCGAGTCGCTCACCGATCAGGTTTCGATGCATCGTATACTCTTTTCCAATTTCATTAAAACACACATCAAACGAACTTAAAAATTCTGCTTTATACATATCTACACACTTTACATACAAACAGTCATAGAGAAATATATGTATTTATTCCCTAAGTTATTCAAAGTCTGTAATATTAATAATAGTCGATTTCATTTAGAAACTACACCACTGCATGTAACTAGACAATTCAAAAACCAATCCACTCCACATCACAGCAATCCAATCCACTTTCAAGAATTACTGATTTTATTTATTGCTGTGTGGTTTTTGGTATGCATGCTTCTATGCCATTCTCCTCTCGCAATTATCATCAATACCAGAAAAAAAAATCAATGTGAATCTAGCATAGAGGTAAGCTCTTACCTTGCCTAGTTGGATCCATACTGTTTGGCATCATTGGTTGTCCAGGAGGCTAAACAAAGCAACACCGTATACGTTATCGAATCAACATTACATAAGGTACAACTGCGCTAATATGGCGATATTTCAAACACACGTATCGCAGGAAACAACGACACATACCCCGTTAAAATCGTTTCCCATTTGTGGCATACGTACTCCAGGTCGCGGTCCAGGTGGATATCGAGGACCCATAAACTGTAACAAGTCAGGAACGTGTGTACTGAGTAATTAATATTTTCAAATGTTCTTCTATAGACAAAAACTTTGTCAAAAGTCACAGCTATTGTACATTATGATAATTACACACCAGGCAGCCACAATAAGCAATAGATTACATGTTAGATCACATAATACTTGTGCTTTGATGATAATCAACACAGTGCACACTTTATGCATCTTTGATATATATCTTATATATATATATATATATATATATATCGATGTGCAAATAAGAGATTACAAACAACAAGGATTCATATTTAACAAAGAATAGATTGAGATAAATCAGAATACGATGTACGTTTATATCGAGTCTTACCTTAAGATACATTTTTAGAATAGAACTGGTAATTATTGATCCTTAAGAACTTACAGCACTGAAAGATTTTTACCTTACCTTAGAGCGTACCGTTGTTCTGTTACTATTGCACTTTTATCGAAACTATTTAAGCATTGTAACGTCAACGTTTTAACACACAGCGAATACGTTATCGTAAAATGTAATTCTCAATTACGTAATCAGTGTATCCAATATTTTAGATTTTACAAAACTGTGAACAACTTGTATCTCTAACATCTAATTATCTGCTATGTTGAAAAAACACCCTTCGGCAAATCCTATTTCAACGATCTATAATGTTTCAAAAGACATACACTGAAAATTGTCGAATCGAACAAACTTTAACAGGAAGAAAGCAACTTTGAGCGAACAGTCTTAGGTACACAATGATATATGGTGTAATGAAAGTGGATGAAGTGATTCTTCATGAGTGACAGTGTATGTGTCGAATGAGGCTTACCTGAGTGGACATCATCTGCGAGTGTGGGGGCGGGGGTGGCTGGGGGTGCTGGGGGGATGGCTGTGATGAGGGGTGTGTGGGCGGAGATGGTCGCATTGTCGAGTTGTTCTGCAACAAGCAACGCAAACGACAGACATGTAGCAACACTGCGATCCAGGCAACAGCTAGACTAGAAGGCTTGGGTATGATTGTGTTAATACTATATTGGGTAGCACCTTAAAAATCTAAAAGTTATAATTATAAAAATGATTCGTACAACATTATAAGTAATTCTCCTTTGTAAAAGCAAATTCACAGTACAGACAGAGAAAGAAAGAAAGAAAGAAAGAGAGAGAGAGCGGGGGAGGGAGTGTGTGTGTGAGAGAGAGAGAGAGAGAGAGAGAGAGAGAGAGAGAGAGAGGGAGTGAGAGAGAGAGAGAGAGAGAGAGAGGGAGAGAGAGAGAGGGAGAGAGGGAGGAAGGGAGAAAGAGAGAGTTTTAGTGTTTAAATTAGTATCTATATCGTAAATTATACAGGTTGCAACATACAATTTTTCTCTCAATACAATGCCACTTACTCGTACAATATAATAATTTTGTGTTTCTATTATGTCGAGTAATTGATTCTTCGCAAATGTTATTAAAAATTCTTGTATTCGGTACTAAGCTACTCTAAGCAGGCTTTTATATCAACATATCAGATTTTTTAAAAATGCAACCTTAGCTGACATTCAGTGTGTTTGTAGCATATGGTGTTTGCGCTTAGGAAAAATGTTATATTTGTTTCAGGTGTGATTGTTCGGAGAATTAGTACATGCTTCCATGTATAAAATTCATGAAACGTCCGAATAATGATATTCATTTGATGTGTGTATCAAAAGAGGAAAACACGACAGTGTTTAAGTAAAAATAGAGCTATCAACGTCTCGTAAATGTCACAATTAACTGTTCATTTTACAATTCATGAAATCGACGACTTATCGTGAAGATTTTGTAAGTCAGTAAATAAGTCAGCTCAAGGTAGAACATTATAAATTCGTTTACCTACTATACAAAAATATTCGAGCTAAAACTATTTTCTAACATCTATACAAATCTTTTCTGGTATACTTTCGAGGCCTGATTTTATGCAGATAGGAGATTGTAGAGTGAAAATGGTAAAGGAACGCACATACAAGTGTTAGATACGTAGCAGAGAGAAAATAAGTACATAGATACAGTGTAAACAAGCATGGCATGAGAATCTTATTCGAGTATACACTTGTTTCAAAACGTATACGTATAAAATACATTGTGTAATAGTTTCTCTTTTACACTTACTAGATAAATGTATCTATAACTTTGTGCGAGTGTATCTGTGTGAGAGTGTGCGTGTAAGAGACTTTCGATGACAGTGCAAAATTCTTGTAAGTAGTATATACGCCACAAAATTAGTTTGTACATTAAACGTATTTAAAACGCGTACTTTCCTTTTGTTACGATAGTATGTAGTACAATAGTGTAAATAGCAATGAAAAAATCCTGAATATGCACGTGAAAAATTATACAAATCAGGTACAATTGTTATCGATAATTCTCAAATTGATAAAGTCAGGTCCTGCTTATACAATAATATTAGAAAAAAAATGTTACAGGCTTTGAATCAAGTGTAGAATTACAATGAATGAGAATTGTAACTAGGCATAACAATAATAACAGATATTTATACATATTTATGTATATACATATGAATGCTAATGATAAGTGTCTATATACAATTAATAGGTCAGATTTCTTTGCTGAACATTCTTTCATTTTTATAATTATGAAAGCACAAGTAATACAAGAATGAATATATATATATATGAACAAGAAATCATTACCCACGTGTACATATTCCTAAAAAGTATGATGAAAACAGTGTCATACCGTAATACTAGAATATGTTCAAGATAACGGAACAGTTCTTAGACAATGAAAAGTAATTATGACCGAAAGTATATTTCTTTCTCGTTCATAGTCGAATAACTTTTAACAGAATTATCAAAACAATTAATATCAGCTCAAAAAATTTCCATCTTTTCGAGTAGAAGTGATTGCTTTCATAGGTTTAAGGAAAGTGAAATTTATTAATGGTAAATGGATGTAGAAAAACTTACTGGAAAGAATGCAGAAGGCATCGGTCCACCAGGCATACCGTCGTTGGGTGGCATTTGTCCTATGGGAGATGGCGCAGGTCCAGCATTCTGCAAACATTTTATAACATTATATCTACACAAAAGATATCCTTAAACTGAATTCTAAACGAGCTGCCTGTTAACACAAGTAAACTTACATGAGCTATACCATTAACGCCATAACCGCTGTTTACAAAGCCCTGTGGACAAAGAAAGCTTTTAAAAGAAATGTCTATAACGAACAAATATATTACGCGTGCGGTAACATTAATATACTACACTGACATAGTCGTGAAAAGCTTTGGCTTCGCTACTGTGCTCGCAGGAATCTCGTCTCTCCGGTGCTGCAGAATACAGGTCCCAGAACACGCTAAAATATTTCCAGATGTTACAGTACATTTTAGTATGTCTGGCGTATCGAGGAATCGATACGACGCATAATACTTACCACCACCAAGAGTGTAAAAATCCAGGTGGTTCTCCAAGAGTAATATTTTTCTCCCATCGTATCTGTACAATACAGTAACAATAGTAAAGTAACGATCGCAAAGTATAGTAATTGTTTGTCGAATTCTCATTAGCCTTGAGGAATAAAGAAATTACCTCCGATAAAAATGTCTGTGCCGCTTTTTGTGCGCCAACATGTAATAAATATTCGTACACGTACAACGCTAATCTGAAACATTGAAAATTATTCGAACGTAAGCATAAGACATACATGTTCCTAAAGAAAAATGATTGATCCGTAAGGCGACAATTGATTGTGACTTTGATAAAGACACGCTTACACGTGGAACGTTGAATAAACGCGAGAATGCGTATACCGTTGGCGTGCGGCATAAGCAAAACAACGACGCCCGATCAAGTGTCATCGTACCAATAGGTAGTCGTGCATGTCACTATTCGGTGTGCAAATGAGAAAAACATGGCGTCCAATCTGCCTGGCCCGCGAGACAAGTGACTCCAGTGAGTCATAGCGTGCAATTTCGGTTGAATTTACGAGAAAGCAGATCGGTGAGCAGTCGCGGTCAGGTAAACAGTTCGATTCACGTGAACCACCGGTCCGTTTCCGAGTTGGCCTCGAAAGGAGGAAAAAGACGGACGAGACGGAGATGTTGTGAGTCGGGTGAAGGGGCGAGGGGGCGACGGGGGGCGGAAGGAGGGGATGATTGTTGTTTTGGAGGAATTCTCAGGAAACCGACCATAACTGAATCAGTTTATCGCGTCCGTGTCGGTATTAAGAAATTTCTAGACGGTATACGGGAAAGGTTCGCCGTTGCGATTCGCAAGAGGAAAATCGCGAACGAGCTTCTGCGACTCGGAGGAGGCAGAGCGCCGAGCAACTCCATGAATATTATAATCAGCGAGCTGGAGTTACTCGACGAATCCGAGTGGCCGGTTTCGAACCGACCAATACCTACACGCACGCTCGGTGTACAGAGAGGAAAAAAAATGGAGTCACTGATCGATCAATCGGTAAATGTTTTTTTTTCCTTCTCCCGATTGTTTCTCGACACGTTGCTCGATGGTCGAACGAAGGGGCGATATACGTACTTTTCTCTCGCTTGAGAGTCCGAGGGCACCGTGGACCCCTTTCCCTTGGCGTACATCCTCGAAGACTGTCAATTTCTGCGAGTGTAAACAGAACCACCGTTTCGTCCCAACAATGTCCGACAGCGGCGCAGAACGTCGAACCAACCGCGAAGTTGTCCGCCGTCCACGATATCGATGAATTAGTTTGTTTGTTTGTTTGTTTGTTCCTCGGTTCCCTGTTCTTCCGGCCAACTATCGGTCTTTGTAGGAACGAGTCGAGGGGAGCGTGGCGCACATACTAGAGACACCCGAACGGAAAGAAAGAACAAAAAGGGAAAGCAACGGAGAGTCGAGAGACGAGACGGGAATCGTTTCCCTTTGGTCACACACACGTCGCGAACACGTCGAGCCACAGTTGTGGCCAGCAGCCTATACCAGATACAGTACTCCGCATCATGGCTCGGCGAATTGCGGACGCATGACCGCGGAACGAACGCGCGTCGTCATCGTTCGCAGACTTCGCGCTCTTCTTTCTTTATCTCCCCGCCCCCGTGTACCGCGGCACGTTCACTCGGTGCTTTTCCCCCGCTGGCCCGCACTCTTTTTCCCGTCCAGCCGTGATATTCCCTTCCGGGGTTTTCACTGATTAATCACGGATCACCGAGTAGTATTTCTGTGGGTGCGTGCACACGACGACGTAGCGCGTCCACTCGCCTCGGTCACTTCTCTCACTCTGTCGAGCAGCCTCGGTTGGCTCGCTCTCGCTTGCTCGCCTCGGTTCCCTGTCCCGCCTCACCTCGGCCGAGATACACACGTTCGCGTTTCAACTTGTCACACCGAGTCGCCTACCACCTCTATCCCCAGAGCCCCGATACGCGTCCGTCGCCGCCGGTCTCGGACACACCTCCTCTGCCCCGCGACCTAACCCCCTCGTCGTATCTTTTCGCTTTCCGTTTCTTCCCCTTTTTTCCCGTTTCTTCCCGTTCCTTTCTTTTTGTCTCCGTTTTCTCTTCTATCGGTGGTTACCTATCGCCGGGCAGGGTAGCGATCGAGGACGAGGCGCACGGTGTCGTTTTTACACACGGTCTCACGCGCGCACGCCAGCAGCGAGCGACACAAGTCGATTTATTTTCTCGTATGCGACACGCACGAGCGTACGGCGTCGTGTTCGTTCGGCGGCCGTTCGTACTTACACACCGCGTACGCGCAACACTGGCACAGAGTCACGCCGACCACCGACTACCTGCCCCCCTTCCCCTCCCGGCAGCTGTCTATCCTTGCCTAGTGTATTACTCGCGAGCGGTGGTGCGCGCGCAACCGATACTTTTCACGTCAGGACCGTACGTAAGTTAGTTTTTGTCCGACGCCTTTCGTCGCGCTGCTTCGACTTTTTCCCCGTTCTCTTTTCCCTTCACGATGAATTCGTCGCACGATTCGTTCTTGTCCGGGCGGGTCACGTTTCGGCGTGCCCGTTTCCGAATGAAAAATTCATTATAGGTTTCACGCGTTTCGTTTCGTCGTTTCGTCGTCTCGTCGTCTCGTCGTCTCGTCGTCTCGTCGTCTCGAGGATTTTCCCGTCGAGATACGCTCTCGGCAGAGACGCGGAATCTGGAATACGGAATCCTCCGAGAGCCCCGAACGTTCAGGTTATGTTTCGCGGTACACGCGTTGTTCTTGGGATCGAGAACGGTGCGATCGATTCACGGGAAATTGCTGTGGGTATATAATCGATGTATCGTGCCGAACAGATTTCCTGAAAAGTGGACACCAATGCACCTATCGAAGACACGTTCCTGATTGCAACTCTACGTGCTATTGGATGCCAATCGTTGCACGGCAAGGTGTATCTGTATATCTAAGCACGCATACACGTTGTGTACGAGCTATTCGCGCATCTGTACACACGAGCCGCATACACACACATCACACACACACACACACACGCACGCGCGCGCGCGCGTATACCAATAATATATATGTACGCGATATGTGTGCATATGATATATGCTACTATAGATTTCTATATAACATTTTATATATACGCAACATAAACATCGTGTATACATATACGCGCATTATGTATATATATATATATATATATATATATATAAGTGGGGATAACCGAACATAACCGAACAGCGGCGGACATTGCCGATGCAAAATAGCTGACAATTGACTGAACGTCGAGGGGTCGAGCAGAAAAGAGCAAGCCATTCCTTCGGGTGTGCATCTTCCCCTTTCTTAATTTTCTTACGAAATAATGAATTATCGCGACGGTAGAAAATACTGAAAATAAAGAACATACGGAAATACCGCGTTTCTTGGAAAATCTAACAGACCGATTATTTAAACGACCATTAAAATTTACCATTCGTTTGTATACATGTAGCATTACTTGAAAATACTTGTCAATTTACATTCGAAACGTATCGTTTAACGTTCTCTCGTTCTTGTTTTTAATCAGAGGCGTTTCAATAGATGGAAATTGTCTAGAAAAGTTGTTGGTATTTTTCCTAAAGGCTTCATAGCTGTTTTCTGGTAGGAATAAAGTTAAAGGTAATCGAGGATTTGCTAAAAAAAAGCTGCACGCTAGAAATGCATAGACGATCTTGTTTCTTTAGTTGTACGAACTCCGATGGATGGTCCAGGGACGGTTACGTGGGAAGAATTTCTCGAGGATGCTGAAACTTTTCTAGACACATCGAATCGAATCTCCGATGGATGGGAACTTCGAGGCGACAAGGTGAATCATGTTTGTCGTATCGCGTTTTCAATGTCTAATCGGTATGCGAATAAAATGAGATTTCCTATATAAATGATTTCCAGAACGAGCCTGGAAAGGCGTATCTCGTTAAACGGAGAAAACATTTCTTTCAAGCGGATCACTCGTTGTTCAGAAATAACGACGCTGACGAGCACCATTTGAATTTCACGTTAACAAACGATCCATTCGAAGCCTCCTCTACAATCGAGAAACCATTTGTCACGGAACACCACGTATTGTGGTCCATGAGTTACGGTGTTCCCGTGTTGTACTTCCACGGCTGGAAGTCAGGTGACACAATATTTAACCAAAACATGAGAAATATTTCTATTCGATGAATCTTGCTCTCGATATTTATAACATTTTACATTTTACATTTTGCTTATACAAATAACACGTTTACGCGCGATTAAATAATTCGAAGCCAAGACTGGTTAAAAAACGGAGAGGTTCTCGAGAGGGACTCGTTAATTTCGCAATGTCTATTCATAAAGAATATGGGATTTCTATTACAATCGCGGTCTGATCACCACTAGACCTTAATCGGGTATGTACCGACCGTTGGAAGTGGCAGGCGTCGTAATGCTGATTGTTCCTTCGATTCCAGTCCATCTCGAACTAGGCTAAGACGCCGGCGAACAGAAGAAAAGTGACTCGAGGGGGAAGATGATGAGAAACAAAGGAAGGGAATCTGTCTTCTAAAACGATCCGTGCGTTCCGATACTCGTTCCGATACTTTTTCCGATCGCTGCCGGAAAGATACTCGCATGTTCGTTTGTAAAAACTAGATGCGCTGTTTCGCGCGTAGGTTGTACCGACGGTTGCTAAATTTGTTCGCACAGTGACCTTCTTCGCGCACTTTTCTTCTACGAACGAAGAGAGAGAGAGAGAGAGAGATAACGAATCACCGTCGGATTATTCTTTTTACAGACTTTCCTGGCATTAATCCGGTAACCGTACAAGAGGCCCAGTCGCTTGTTCGTGGTGCGGATTTGAACTATATGGAATTATCGCAGGCGATACATCCCATTCTGGCCACTCCATTCTTGCATCTACATCCTTGCAAGTCGCAAGAGCTTCTACAATTTACAAGTAAAAGGTGCGAAACAATGGATCGTCCGAAGAATATTTAAACGTGCGACGATCGTTGACGATTATCATCTCGTTTCAGTAAAAACAAATTGGTCAGCTGGCTCAGTAGCATCGCGCCATCCGCTCTCTTTCTGAAAGTTCAGCCCGACTACTTCCGCTTAACCGTATAAAAGGGGGAACTGCGCAAACGGAATATGGAATATGGAATATGGAATATGGAATATGGAATAAGGAATAAGGAATATGGAATATGGAAATGCGTTGGAACGGACAAGAGGACTCGCGATATTTCAATTTCGACTATAATTTCAATCGGGCGGCCAACGAAATATCCGAGAGACGAGCGAGGAGAGACGGGAGATGCTCGCTGCGCAGAGCAGATCCAGCTCGAGTAGCGACGCGTGATTGGTGAAATCGGCGGGTTCAGTTTCGCGGGGACCAACGATGTCCCGCGACTCGGAGAATTCGCTGGTTTCCCACCACTCCTCGGGTTCCCCACCACCCGCGCGCTTTTCGAATGCTCAGCTCGAATCACACACTCTCCGTGGTGACACAGTCCCGCCACTGTCATTGCACGGTGTACATGAAAGAAGCGTGGTAGAACCAGTGAATCGGCGTGTGCGCACGTCATTTTTCTGCTCACTGACGCTAAAACGCGCCTGTACTCGTTTATCCGGTAAACACCTACGACCGTACCGAGATTTCTAATCTCTCTCGCTCTTTTCGTCTCGAGCGGAATCGGTGCGTGCTTACTGTCCACACGGAGTGTCCTTTTCCGAATAAACGAACGAAAACCACCGAGAAAACTGTCCGAGGTAAGAACCTTTATTTTCCAAATATTTTCTATTTTCCATTGTCCATTTTCCATTCTTTTCTACTAATCGTCGGACGATTGATTATTCTCGGTGAATCCTGCAAGATCGCGGGGTTCGAGAGGGGCGCGTGGTTGCTCGCGACGATACACGGCGTGGTTCACTCGAGGAGTACACGCGCATTTCAACTTGAAGCTCTATGGATTTCTGTCGAGTATAGATTCTAGCTGCTGTCGGAACTCGCGCGATCAAACGGATCATCCGCCAATGTAATTTCGTTTACGCTCCTGTTCCTTTGATTTCGCGCATTCGGATATCTGATTCCGGTGAACCGAATGGCACAACACGCTCTCGTAATCGCATCTCGGACGCGTCGAATGAATAACGGATAATCGTCTACGAATTGCAGAGACGATGGACTAAACGCTTACATAACAAATGCGTTTGTTGCGACGTTCTATAATAGAGCCCCAGAGAAATATCGAATTCGTGTTTGACGCGATATTGTTGTTCCAAGATCTATTTCTTTCAAGGTGATACACATGTATGCGTCTACAACATTGTAGCGCTCGTTTCGATCTGTCGTCCGTTGAAACGGACGGGACGGGATGGGACGGGACGGGATGGGACGGGACGAGATGAGACGAAACGAAACGAAACGAAACGAAACGAAACGAAACGAAACGAAACGAAACGAAACGAAACGAAACGAAACGAAACGAAACCCGTTGGCGCCCATTAATTTCGTTTTGTTGCGTCTCGAATTGTTCGTATCGCTTCCTATGCGACGCTATATCTGATTTCAGGAATACGAGAGCTAACCGACATTGCTCTACGAACACTTGCTTCTCTTAACCGCATTTCGCGCGTAGCACGCACAGTCGACGCAGTTCTTGCGAAAATTTCTAGGAATTTCCGATTTTTCCACAGTTTACTTGTTCAATCGATATTCCTAATTCCATTCGGGGCCGAAATTCTCGTGTAATGCTGCGAAATAAGAAAAATAATGTTGGACCAATGGTGTCGCGCGTCGTTCGAAACACGCGATAATCGGCAATTGCACATTTTACTGAAATGCTCGAGTACTTCGGTTAACAGGACCGTAAAATTCGTTAACGAGGTGTAAAATTGTAAAATTGTCAAATTGTCAAATTGAAGATGGTCCGTCGAGTTCGAAGGCGAAAATTAAACGGAATTGGCTAATTCGTGTTTCCCACGAAACCGTAATGGTTTCACGCTCGCTTAAATGAGAAACGATCGAGAGAGAGCTCACCAATCGGCGATCTCGACAAGTTGTTCTAAAAACAAACTACTTCTACCGTGCAACGGTGCAACAGTGCAACAGTGCAACAGTGCAACAGTGCAACAGTGCAACACTCCGGAAAGGTTTGCACGGATCCGGCGCACCTGCGCAGAACGGCGATGCCGCTTTGCTCGTTTTGCGCGGGAGAATTGCCGACGACGCGCCAACCGTCCAATCGTCCTCGAAAATCAATGAAAAGGATCGTTTTACAACGACGATTTTCCTTCTAACCACGGATGGATCGATAATTTTGATATTTCGTCTTGGACAGTTTCGATTCCGATCCACGAGTCGTCGAATTGTTTCGAACGAAGCCACGCACCGCACGGAACGGAAGTTTCCTCGCGAGACGGAATTTTCGATACTTTGATTTTTGCGCCGGCACCCAATCGACTCGCAGCGGACACGTAAATTGGCCTTTGAAAGTGTAGCACGATAATGCTCATTCATTTATATTGCATAAAATACCCCCGCAACCACGAATTACCGGCAATTTAATGAACTATTATGGAACCGACGGCGTGACGCAATCGGCGTCATCGATGATACACAAGCGGACGATGGGATCGGAACGTGGGCGGAAACTGTTTGGTTCCGATCGCCTTTTGTGATCGCCAGAGAATTTCGCGAGCCGATCCACCGTTCCACCGTCTCGCCGCGTAGAACCGAGTCGTACTCGAGCAGCGCGCGTACCCGATGAATATTCAAAGGCTGTGTTGCCTTGAAGTAGAATCAACCTGTTACCTAACACTCGATATTTCAACTTTACCAGTTGTTTATTACCTTGTCGATCGGCAGTTCTTAACCTGTTTGAACGCGCCGTCGGTTTACCGCTACTCTATTCTTTCTCGTAGCAAAGATGTTGCGCTGCTCTATAGTTACTTGGACTCTTTCTTTTCGAGCCCTCTGAAGAGTGCTCGAGAAGATTAAATGGTTTTTATCGTTGATTAAATCGTCGCGTCGAGTCCCGCGTTTATGGAGTCGCGTTACGAATAACGAATGGCATAACGAATTCGCGGCGTTGTCTAATTGCGCGCAAGAGCGTTCGCGTGAACGAACAATTGTTTAGCCCACGATTCCGTTTCTCTGGTTCTCCTCCTTTCCGTCTTCGAGAAGCGACGCGCCTCTGTGTCTTTGGCGACTTGTTCCAGAGCCGAAATGCTCCATTCCTGATTTCTTCTTGTAAAATTATTCGAAGCACGCGGACGAACCGACGTACTCGAGGTGCCTGGGAAACAATTTGCACAAGAGAGATGGAGCGATGGCGAGAAATCGAAATTCTCCAACTCTCCTCTCCGTTGAACGCGAGCTCTCTTAGCTCTCGTCCGGCCATTGCTGATCGTTTCTACTTGTCGTATTCGCCGGGACACGTGCGCCGCGGCGGCGCGACCGATACACATTTCTCGAGTAAACTCTTTCGTTCGAAATGCCCTTGTGAACCGGCGTAGAAGCCTGTATCTAATCGGAAACTGAAATAGTCCCTGTGACCTAACCCGAAACTCTCTCCCTTGAAAGGGTTAAACTTAAAGGGCTGAAAGTAACCGCGACAACGAAACGTAAGTGGGTCACTTTTACGACCCGACGTCCGATTCCGCGTCGAGAGTTTGAGAGGAAGAAAGCAAAGTGTTATTCGGGCTAAAAGGCGACCCTCTTTTCGCTGGCCAGCGAAAAGCCGCGAACCGCGAAATTCAAAGAGTTCGGAAACGTTGCGTCTGCGATGGGACGAAACGCGCCGCCTCTCGAAGGAGATCGTTCTCTTCGAGTGTGTCGGGAGATACCGTGTTTCAGGCCGCCAATCGTAATCGCGGAAGTGTATCGCGCTAGGGTTCAGCCAAGTACACACGTACCTGACTAATTATCAAAGTCATTTCTCCCTCGAGTTGCGCCACTTTCGATCGAGTACGCGTGTACCCGGCCGATTCGTTGATTTTTCCCATCCGCGCGGTACAAGTTTTCGAACGTTCGAACCGTACCGAAAAGAAAGAAACGCTGTTGGCCAACCTTAGCGGTTACGAGGATTTCGAGGATGTAGTTATTTATTAGCCGCTAGAAATTGAATGAAATCCTAGGAAAAGACCAATTTCGCCGTCGTACTGTACAAGCCCGAAAAGCTCGGAAAGCTCGGAAAGAGTTTCGCCGATAACTCGGTCAAGAGAAAGAAGTTTTCTCGATGCCGGGCCGTGCGCGTGGGCGAGGGTCGTGGAACACGGTCTGGGACGTCGGAGGAAGAGGAGTTTAGTACAAGTCGGAAGGAAGGGATCTGCAGCGTATCAGAGGAAGGGCGCGAGAGCGTTCTCTCCCGTGTCATGTACACTGTACACGGTACAGGGACCAGCGACCGGCGGTCGGGGAGCGGGCAGTCGGAGAGAAAGAGAGAAAGAGGGAAAGAGAGAAAGAGAAAGAGACGGTAGCAACCGTCGAACAATAGACCCATAACCCGGTGCTCCCGATGGGGTCGTGGGTCGGCCGTCGCGTATTTGTAACGTATCTGACGATGATAGGCCGTCACGGCAGGAAGAGATCGTCGCTGGGGGATCGCCATAGCTAATCGTACCACCCAAGGTGGCACAGATTGAGAGCTTTATCAGCACACATCCTCTCCTCGCCGGGCGCACCGGCGAAGCAGCGTCGAAAGCTGGTTCGCGTGTACCTAACGTTGCCGCTCTATTAAACGATCAACGTCGTACGCTCGCTTCTCGCTGTCCGTTCGGCTCCTCCTCCTCCTCCTCCTCTCTCTCTCTCTCTCGATCTCGATCTCGATCTCGAACTTGGGAGCAACGAACCTGTCGCGCTTTTCATCGTTCTTTAAGAGTTCCGCTCGCGAGATACGATCCCGAGAGCAGAGTCCCGTGCCCGCAACGAGAGCAGGCGGCCCAACGTCCGAGGCTTCCGGCCGTTCACGATCCATCGGGTCCGACGCGTTGAAAGTTTCCCTGCTCTAAAGTAGTGTTCCGGTCGAGAGTCGTTATATCCCTCTCGTCGAGTCCCGACGCGATGCGACGGAAGAAATCCGCTGGCCCTCGATCTTTCGGTTTCGTAGTCGCGCCGCCGGTGCCGCGCGTCGACGAGCGTCCCGTGCGGCCGAGCCGAGAACGCCGGAAACCGTAGCACCGCGTAACAGTGCGCCGGGGTAAATCACCGGCAACCAAAAGTGATACGCGTCGCGCAGTGTCTCCTCGAAGAATTCGGAGAGCAGCTCGCCTTTCGCTTTGATTCCCGTTTGCGACGGTTCGATGAAATTCATGGCAAACCACACGAATCGATCGTTGAACCTGTTCACCGTTGAATTTCTCCGGTAAGCGTTGTTCGCCCGCCGAGTATCCTGTTTCCATTTGGCCAGCAACATGGCCGCGACACGACATGACGGGTTTTCTTGTTCGAGTAAAAGAAACTAATCTCAGGCTTAATATCGTTCTTCCTAGATTGATCGTGAATCGATCGTGAATCGATCGTGAATCGATCGTGAATCGATCGCGAATCGATCGCGTCCGAGTCGAAGAAGATGAAACGGATCGGTTTTTCTTCCCCGTCTCTGTATTTTGCCGTTTTCTTTTGTTGTTCCGTCAGAAGAATTCAGAAGCGAGAAGAGGCGGAGGAAGGAGGTTCCGAAGAAGGCTGGTTGCGAGTGGATTAACCGATTTTCTTCCGGCCGACTGGGACCAACGCTCTATGCGAACGGCCGATCATCGTCTTTCGTCGTGACGCGAGGCCAACGCCAGATAAACGTAGAACATCAGGGGGACCGCCGGTGCCGTCATGGAAGTCGCTACCGAACTGTACGTAACGAGAGCATCTTCGCTTTACCTTTAACGCGACTGGTCGCGACAAACGGTCTTTATTTAACGCGCTTCTCGACCGGCTGGAAATCGAGCCGTTTACGCTTGTGGCTCCAAGTCGAACCGATATATTTCTCTTTCCGCAAACTTGGAAAACATAGTTGTCGCGTTGTCATCGGAATCCTCTTTATTCGAGTCCACTTTAATCGTGTTTATACTCTTTCGAGAATCGTCCGAGAAGAAATGGCCATTATGTTCGAAAATCTAATATAAACAAAGCAAAGTTGTCGCTGCGGCGCGCGTCGAGTGGCACGGCCCGCCGAAACGAGCGTAGAAAGCACGATTTGATAATTGCCGAATAGGTTCGGACGAATCACGGGCGAACCACGGACGAACCACGGGCAACGTGGCCTTGACGAATCTTTCTCGATCAACGAGGAATTTCGAGAGTGCGACCGCGGTCGGAACTTACTTTCGGAGGAGCATCGCGGAAACGCTCGGACATTCTCGAAAATTCCCTTCGAAGGAATCTGTAACATAGTCGCGGAAATGGAGACATCGACGAACCGTTTAAATCGAATAGAATCAAAGATGCAAAGCAACACGCACCGTTAAGCGTGTCTCGAGCGATTATTTAACTCGATTAGATTAGATCGGAAGGCTGTCCTTTCCGCTGAGGCGCTCAGAGAAACGTGCGCGGCGGGGATACGACGATCGCGGTTTCCTATGCGACGGTACCAAAACTTTTTAGTCGTTTGTCGACTTATCATTGGATCGTCGACTTATTATCGTATTTATCATTGGAACGTATCCCACGAGAGAAACGTAACTGATCTCGGTTTTCTTGGCAGGAACGCAACACGATTCTCAACGTTGTTTTCCTCAACGCTCGCATCTTTCGTATCTTTCGTATCTGGTTATTAGTCGAGGGAATTGACGGCGTTGCAATTGACGTGTCTCGTTGACACCGTTAAAGGATTAACTCTCGCAATTAACCCCTTAGCTGGTGCAAGCACAGCTGTCTCTCGGCTAGACGGTTTTCTTCCTGACAACCGTTGGACGCGAGTGTTGCGAGTGTTGCGAGTGTTGCGTAACGCGAAACACCTATCGCGGCAAGGAACATTAATATAACGACAACGCTCGCTCGTCTTATTCCCTATAGTTGCGAATGAACCGATTCGGTGTTGTTGCAGATCACCTCTGTCAGGGTCCGACGCGCAATGCAAAATTGCGGAAAGGACCTCGTACTATCCCCAAGATCCAAACAAAAGGCCAAAGACCAGACAAGAGCGGATTCGATCTTGCTTGAGACACAACTCTTTGACCATTCTGACTGTTGGCGGGGTTGTCGGTGGGGTGATTCTTGGCATCGTATTGAGAAGCACGAGGACGCAAGGATGGACGCCCCGTGAGATCATGTACATCAATTATATCGGAGATTTGTTTCTAAGAATGTTGAAAAGCTTGATCCTGCCGCTGATCATATCCAGCTTGGTCTCCGCCATTGGATCCCTCGATCTATCCCTCAGTGGCAGGATCGGTGCTCGAGCTATCACGTATTACATGGTTACCACCATCAGTGCCGTAATATTAGGTCGGTGAGAGAAGACGACGAGAAGACGAATCGTTGCGGAAAAATATACGTATGGTATATATTATCGATTCGATTTGCAGGTATTATTTTAGTGATCACCGTTCAGCCGGGTGTAGGAAATAATCCAAACGTTAAGACAAAAGCACCCCCGCAGAATGTCTCGACTATCGACACGCTAATGGACTTGATTAGGAACATGTTCCCTCCGAATCTGGTGGAGGCTTGCATCTCTCAGCACAGAACGGAAATGCAGAAACCGGAGAATGCCAGTTCAGGTGAATGTCGGAAAGTTCCGAGGTCTGCCGAGTCTCGGATCTCGCATCAGTCTGAACACAGTTGTTTTCGACAGCCAACATGGACGACTGGGAACCGGTACAGAAGAGCGTCTCTGGAACCAACATTATGGGTCTGGTTGTCTTTGCCACTGCTCTAGGCATTACTTTGGGAAAGATGGAGGAAACGGGGAAGCCACTGCTCTACTTCTTCGAGTCTTTGTCGGGCGCGATGATGTTGATAACTCACTGGGTTATTTGGTAAATTGGCATTCGATGAAACTGTGGAGCCTAATATTCCTATAATATTCCTATAATAAATATTCCTATAATATTCCTTTAATAAATATTCCTATAATATTCCTATAATAAATATTCCTATAATATTCCTACGATATTCCGTAGCCGCAACTTCGAACGCTATAAATTCAATCGTCTTGCCTTCCAGGTTATCACCTGTGGGTGTATTGTTTTTAGTAGCTGCCAAGATTACCGAGATGCAGTCGCTGGACGAAGTGGTCGCTCAACTTGGAATGTACTTTTTAACTGTCTTGATTGGCCTGTTCATACATGGATTTATAGTCCTACCTATTTTATATTTTCTGATAACAAAGAGAAACCCGTATGTCTATATATCTAATATGGCGCAAGCTTTGGTCACTGCTTTCGGCACATCGTCGAGCTCCGCCACTCTTCCCATTGCCATCAATTGTCTGGAGGAGAATAACAATGTCGATCCACGGATTACCAGATTCGTTTTGCCGATAGGCGCTACCATTAACATGGACGGCACAGCTCTGTACGAGGCTGTCGCTGCAATTTTCATAGCGCAAGTTCGCCAAGTCAGCCTCAGTTTTGGACAATTGGTAGCCGTTAGGTGAGCGGAATCTCCAACCGAAACCTCTGAAAACTGTCGAAACTCTGAAAAAGCTGAAAAAGCTGAAAACACTCTGCGTTGCAGTATCACAGCGACTGCTGCCAGTATCGGAGCGGCTGGAATTCCACAGGCCGGCCTGGTCACGATGGTAATGGTTCTAGACACGGTTCGCCTTCCAGCCGATGATGTCTTCCTGGTGATCGCGGTTGATTGGTTGTTGTAAGTTCTCAGGTTCGTACATGCCAAAGATAGAATACATATATTGACATGCGTGTTCCGACTTCCGCAGAGATCGCTGTAGGACAACGGTGAATGTGGTCGGTGACTCTCTTGGAGCAGGAATAGTGAATTACTTGAGTAGAAACGAGCTGGCTTCTTTGCCCCATAACGCACAGTCGCAGAACGGCGGAGACCACCACACCTCGACGTCTATATGAAATTAGAGTGTCGGCGAACCTCATCGAAATTCCTTTACGACTCTCTCGATTAATTCTACGACACTGCACGTTCACGCTACGCAACAATCGCTCGATTAAACGTACGGAAAACTTAACACGCGTAATAGCTCTCTTAAACCAGCAATAACATATATATCTGCTACCTTCGAGTTATCGAATATCCCCTCTCCCTCTCAAGTAACTCTCTTTCACGAGACTTTTAGGTGCGACAACTATTGTTTTATATTTAATCTTGTTCGGTTAAAGTACAAAACGATCCAATGATCCGATCATGTTTTAATGGTCGTTTCCAGTAGCAACTGCTAACTCGAATGACAATAATTGATAGCGTAAGATTGCGTGGCATACGCACACGCGGACATTCCGAAGCATCATAAAATACGATTTTATTGTGAAATACCTTGTTCTCGAATAGAGTCCTATTTACTCGATGGAATTAGATGGAATTAGATGGAATTTTATGGAATTTTATGGAATTTTATGGAATTTTATGGAATTTTATGGAATATCGTAGGAAATCCTCCTTTCCAATGAATATTCTGTACACTTGCGTTGATGCGTTGTATAGAAAATAGTACTAGGGACACTACGAACGCGTTACTGCCTAAACGTTCGAATTTCTTTCAACAGTGTTATCTATTATCTTCCCATTTCCGAATAGCTTGCGTATTTGCCGAGAATGCGATCGTTATTCGAAGCGATAGAAATTTTCTAGTAAATAGCCGAGCTGTACAACACGCGATTCTCAAGTATTCGAGTATTCAAGATTCTCATTGCTCGATGCCAACCGGCTGTTTCTATACACGCTTCCGAATGTAAACTGGTGCGCCCTTTCCGAAATCTTGTCTCGAAGAATGTGTGCCTTACGTTCGGAAGCTTGGATATTAACGCATCCAATTGCGAATCGAATCGAATCGAATCGAATCGAATCGAATCGAATCGAATTCTTTTAGAGGCAGTATTAGTAGGGTGTACCGATAAATTATCAGTCGAACACGCGAATACACTCACTATATTAAAAGTTGTCTTCCATTAATGTATATTATCTATATAACTATTAAAACTTATCGTTAGTCGAAACATCAAATAGTTGAACAAGTGTGAAATTTATTGTTATCACTTCCGGGAATCGTGAAAGCGATAATATGAATCTGTTATATAAATGTGTTCAGTTTTTCATAGTATTATTTGCTGAGAAATGCAGGAAAGAAGTCGTTAAAAGTTATTAATATAAATAAAAATATTAAGATATTCGGTATCTTATTGTAATGCTTTACTAATATACTATTTAGAAGAAGAAGAGTGTTCCCTGAATGGAAAAAACTACAAAACTATTTTACTCGTCGATCATGAATATCATGAAAAATTTATTATTTATATATATATATATATATAAATAATAAATTATATATATATATTAATATTAATTTATGCAGTTACATGGGTGCATGCGATGAATGTAACTGAACAGTCAACTTGTATTTTTAACTTACTCATTCTACTACACTTTACATAGACATCGATTAATCGTGTACTGCAATATATTTATACGTCTTCAAAAGGCAGCATGTGTGTATTTCGATCTAATGTCGATAATCGGAAAAAATTGATAAGAACGTTATCAAAAGTCAGTTGTCGAATATGTGGTTTGAAAAATATGTTACTCTTTGAAAAGATATACTCGAGAACAAATGGAATTGTATAGCTCATTTTACACGACGTGTATCGAGTAGAATTTGTACAGTACGCGAGTTAGCTTTCCTCTAAACTTATTTGAAATTTCAAAGGGTAAGGAATGTGCGAATTTAAACTTCGGCGAAGCTAACGTACAGCACAGTTCTTCTGAATAAATCAAATATTATTGTTATTAATCTCGTGAATCGATGTACAGTAAGAAATTCTACAAATGTGAAATTTTACAAATAGAATTTATGTACCTGTATGTATTTAAGTATGTAATGCCATAGTTGCTTAACGATATGCTGTATAATATTTATTTGTACAATAAATGTACAAACTGATGTAACGATAAAAATATTGCTTATCTCGAAATAAAACTGAATCTCTACATAGACGATTTGATTTGAACACAAGATTAAAATATTAAAATAATATTCTCTTCCGAGTGGGATGTTCCGCTGTGTACAGGTTCGTGTAAAACGTCAAAGAATTATTTAAGGTAATTACTGAAAATTATTTATTTTAGTTATAGTACTATCTGTGCATAATATAACATTTCTTTTTGTTTCATCAATTATCCCTCAATTTGCGCTATCATGAATTAAGATTAAGTGGCAGTTAGAGAAAAATAAATACATATACAGTTGGTATTTCATTATTAGAAAAAGAAAAACTTACTTTCTGAAAGTATCAAATGTACATAGCAAAGTAATAATTGCTGCAAATGTTTCTATCACATATTCAACGGAAATTCACCGTTTCAAGGCTTTCTATTCTGTTCGTTTAATTACAAAACAACACGTGCTACATCGATTAGCACAGTGTGGGTCGGTTATTGGGTTAAAATTAAACAAAGAATCGCAGATGTAAGAATTATTTAAAACTAAATCGCTCGAGGCAATATGACTAGACGAATCGCACGTTTCTCCTAATACTTGCACGTGTAAACATGTTTCGAAAGAAAATGCAGAATCGAAGGAATGCTAATCTCTCGTTAGAATAAAAACTCCTGTCACTTGGGATCTGTTGCAAATGTTTGGAAAGTTTCTGCTACAACGCGCGTGTAACGATAACCGATGCCTTTCAGTTTGTACAGAAATATTTCTCTTTCATTCCCATCTCGTTTCTATTCTCGCCGAGTAAAGCCTCGACTGATACAATAATAATATATATCGTAAGACCATCGTAATCAATTTCTTGCAAACGACAATGAATTTCTCTAAAATAAAAAGCACTTTCTGCATTTCATTTCATTCGATTTGATTTCGTTAACAGGATTACTCACCAGAAACACAACATACGAGTAGTAGTAACATTCTGTATCTTCTTTCGTGAAAGAAAAAAAGAAAAAGAAGAAAAAGAAGAAAAAGAAGAAAAAGAAGAAGAGTCTTAGACAGGCGTTGTTCTTATGTACATAACGGAAAGAATATTCGCTATGATATTTACAAAATAAACAGAGTTTAGGAATTTCGCGTTTAATACTAAATACCTAGAGAAATCACAATTATCGCCTCGCGACAGTGTGGAAAATATTGTTCGTAACCGTCAGTAGTAAATTGTGCTCGATAGGTGTGTAGAGTTTCTGTCCTTCTCTGGTATTAATTCAGCGAGATCCCTTGTATCCACGAGCTGAGGTCGTTCGTGTCTTCGCAGCTGAGGCTCAGCGAGTTCTTATCGTTCTTGCTCGATTCCAGGAGTGCTTGAGCAGCGGTTCGGCCGGTTAAATAGGCGCCGTGCACTGTACTGTAAAAGGAAGAATGCGTGTGCTCGCCGGCAAACGCTACGACGATCTTCGACGGGTCGTCCTGTTGCTTGATAGGCTCGGCTAAACGATTAATGTCCGACTGACTCGCGCCAATGGCCATCGCGGTGTACGAGCCGCGCGTGTACGGTTGCGCGTGCCAGGAGGTGTGGATGCAATTCTTTGGCGCCGGCACGTACGGGTCGTTCAGAAATTTCCTCAGTATCGACGTGCACGCATCCGCTACCTCCGTTGCGCTCAATTTTTCCATGTATTCCGCCGCTTTCCCCGATATCCATCCTAGCAACAACGTTTCCGAGATCTTGGTGAAAGAATAGATCTTCCGGAACCACGTTTTGCCGATGTCCTGCTTGTCCTCTTCCAATAATCGTCTATCGTCCCAGAGAAGCATCACTTCCGATATACCGGGGTTTAAAAAAGGTCGCTCGTATTCCAAAAATATCTTGTCTACGGTACCAAACAGTAATCTATTTATGGCTTCAAGCTTATAATTAGGTAAAGGTGGTTCGAATATATCGTTAGCTTTTTCCTTAAGAACTCCTAATGGCAATGTACAAATCACATGTTCCGTTAATATTCTCTTCCCATTCTCGCACTGCACTTCTATCAAACCATTCGAATTTAAACAGCTCTCGGAATTCTCCTCTTCGACGCACTTCTTCTTGTGCCACCTACGATCAACAGATTCTGTAATATGCCGGCCCTTTCAAATACGGAACTATCGTCGGAACAATGAAATTCTGTTTACCTAATTTTCGTTACAACGTGTCTGACGAGAATGCTGTTCTTTGGTATATGTTTAGCAACCGGTTCCAAAATAGCACTGTACCCATCCGGAAGACTAATGTTTCCACCTTGTAACTCTGCGTAAGAACCCATTTCCAAGAGATCGACGTCTTCCATACTATCACAGCCAGTAATACAAGTTTCCCTTTTAAGTAAACAATCGAACAATAATTGTCTAATTCTTCTCTCCTCTTCGGGCAGAGAGGATAAATAAATCTCAGCCTCTAATGCCACATGCGCGCCGACACTGTTTATTCCATCCGGAGGGCTATAAGGG
This sequence comes from Nomia melanderi, assembly GCF_051020985.1. Classification (NCBI taxonomy): domain Eukaryota; kingdom Metazoa; phylum Arthropoda; class Insecta; order Hymenoptera; family Halictidae; genus Nomia; species Nomia melanderi. The sequence goes on along the minus strand of NC_135002.1, from coordinate 129,725 downwards.
CTTAGAAAATACTCTTCGCATCGTCTTAAAAAACATATATAAGCTTCATAGATTTCTTGCAGGACTGGAAACGACAATTGCTTCCCATCTTCCGTAGCTGCTACAACTTTATGAGGCCTCGGTACACGTACGATATCTATTAGTCCATTCGCCATTGCCAATTCGAACATAGGATTCCCTAAAACTCCGTGGATCCAATTTGCTCCTAACTCAACTTTCTCATTGCCTAAAGTAAATTAAACATTTTTCCAGATCAAGTTTTATCGTGACGTCGAACATTTTCTTTCGAGAAACAAACAATTTTGAACTTGAAATAGGATTGGTCATCGTTGGAATTAGAAAATTAATAAATTTTTAATAAATTAATTTCATTAACCTTTGTTTCACTGTATCTTGTACACTTCCATATACTGGAAAGTCAGAGGAATTAGAATTTAACGAGTGTCACTATTTTTCTGATTGGTTTCACGGGAATTTGAATTTTATACGTACACAATCGGATATACCTGACTTGCACATCGGAATAACTCGTTGAAGGAATAGCAATGCGAATACCGTTTAAACTGTACGAATGACATTTATAGCATACGATGAATCTTTCAAAGAAAATCGACTAATCAAGATGTAAAATGAAACTTTCATTGGGAAAATTCGAGAATTAGGTTAAGCGGAAACTTACCGATTTTTAATGCTACGATACGACCACCTATACGACCTCGTGCCTCCACGATCAAGAAATCGGTTTCGTGGTTCTTCAACAAATGATTTGCCGCCGACAGTCCGGCCATTCCGGCTCCGATAATTAAAACCTTACATTTAACTTCATCATCCTCCGTCTTGTTCGTGGATTCCGCCATGATCATATCATATCAGCTGTCAACGATAAAGCGTACACGAACAGCTCATTAATTTTTATCTTTAGGGGATTTGACACGAATACCTCTCCATTTTGCCTTAAATACCGTGCATTGTACCTTCCAACCAAAACACGAGAAGGTTCTTGGTCAAATCACAATCAGAGAACTGTTCCCATTTTCTGTGTGTATAATCGAGAACAGCACGCACACACGGACGCGCGTACCGCGTACCGCGTACCGCACACAGCACACAGCACACAGCACACAGCACACAGCACACAGCACTCGCTCGCTCGCGCGTTGATTACGATCATTTCTACCGCATGATTTTTATTCGTTTGTTATTTGAAATTGACACGTTTCTTAGGCGCGTATCAATGAATTTTTAAACGGTAATTTCTTTGGTTCGTATCGAGAGCACTTGTCTAGGCTTGGCGGGAAAGGGGATGCGAATCGCGCGCGCGTTTCGAGAAATGGATTGTCGGGTGAAATCAAGGATTGCCGAACCACAAAAGAAAATATACATATATTTGTATAATCTCGTGAAACTCAACATTCCAAGGTTCCTTCAGAAACGTCCCAATAAATTGCTCGAATTTTCTGCAAATATGCAATCAGATTAACGAAAACCAGTTTATTTATTAACATTTTCAATACTTTCTTCCGTCAAAAAAGTACTATTAACTATCATTATACAAATATTACACGAATAACAACAAAACGTATATATTTACATAATGCAAACAACAAATGACGGTGTACCGTGATTTCGGCTGTTGGCCGCGAACAAATTTTTGTAGAACTTCCGACACAACTTTACAAAGTTTGTATGCATACACGATACAGAAAAGAATATTACGAACATTTTCTAACCGAAGGACATCGTAGTGGACAGCATCTATCCCGATAAATAAAACGCTAAAACAGACACAATTGAAAAGGAAAGTTTGATTATCCGATTTCGAATTTACAATGCCTGGCGCGTTACGTCGAACTGTTTGTGTTGTGTTTGTGTATGTGTGTGCGCGCGCGCGCGCGCGTGTGTGTGTGTGTGTATCTGGGATTAGTAGTGTTTTTAAGTTTAATGGACTTGATTTAGTAGAATTTATAATATAAGCGCTTCTTTGTTCTCTATGTCGATAGCGTGTATAGTTAGAAAATATCTTCTCCTCGATTCGAGAGATCTACTACTTTTCTGTTGCCTACGGATCGTTTCGACTGTACATCTTTAGTGTACGCGGCGACCTATTGTATTTCTGCGATTCACTTTGCGATTCCTGGAAAATTATTAATAAAACGGAAGTAATGGTGACACAGGGTTTAATCGTCAAGTATATAAAAGATTAATTCAAGCACGGTATGCGTATCCTGACTGGTTTGAGCTGCTTTATGCAAAACTTGAATTAATTCGTTGTCCAAACTGTTCATGTAGATCGGTGGCAATTTCATACCTTCGCTGCCGGCTTCGTAACCCACCTGTCATTATCATAATACGAATATCTCATTAGAATATTTCATTAGAATATTTCATTAGAATATTTCATTAGAATATTTCATTAGAATATTTCATAGAAGGCTCTGTCGAACCTCGCATATCGTCTGAAAGGATTCACTCACATTGTCGGGGTGAATGGTGGTTCGCACGCCGAGTTTCGTGAAACCAGCGGTACTCAAAAGATCCAATAGCTTCACTAGAGCCGTGGACGTTGCTTTCGCTATGTTTCCGGACAATTTATTTATATCCAGTGGATCGTGGAGACCATTCGGGTGGTCGTCGGACTTTAATAAAAAAGGACGAGTTTCGGTTCGGTAGGAATCGGTAAATAATACGACTGCGCGTGTTTGCTAGTGTTTGCTAGTGTTTGCCTGTCAAGAGATACCTTAATGATGAATACTTCCGTCCAACGGATAAATCTGCTCGTCCCTCTGTAGTCGGTACCATTGTGTACCCTGATCGATGGAATGCCGTCCATTAGCTGGCCGTCGATAGGACTTTTAACCCTGGAACGAGAACATTCGACTCGACAGTTTCGAGGAGGAATCGCGGCGAGATTAAAACTTACACGATAAAGACTTACCCTATATTGAACTGCACGTCGTTCTCGACCCACTTTATGTTCACCGTTTCGTCCGGTTCGGGTGCACCCTGTCGACCGCAACCGATCGAGAAATCCTGCATATTTCGGAGCGCTGCTTTCAACGCCTCCATCTTTTCCGGCATTATTTCCACCATCAAACCGTCCTCCACTATACTGGACTTTGCCGACAGCCCCATCGATGATTTCAATGCGCCATTGATCACGATGAAACTCGTGCCCGTTACTAGACGAGAGAGATTTCTTCGAATTAGTTTCACCTTCCATACTCGGTTGTCGTGCATACCTATTCTTCTATCGTTCACCTGTTCTTGGCTTGTTATTGATGCTTATCGCTTGCGTCTGGTAACTGCTCTCGTCGCCTGTGTTCGTTTGTATACAAACCAAATGCGAATCGGCTGTTATGCTAAAGTTCGAAGCATACGCCAACACGTGATCGTTCGAGTTGTTCAACCCCTTGATCACTTGGTCGTAACGGTTCTTCGGAAACATTACGTCCGTCATCCTGTTCCTGAGGTGTATCGTCAATCCTCTGACGCTCGGCAGCGTGTACCCGTAGCTTCGGAAATCTGCCAAGACTTTCATGACGGTGTGGCCTATTTCGAAGTACAGAGCGTCTCGAAATCGTACGGAGAACAACGGGCAAGGGTAATAACGATACTCGGCGCCGAGCCGCAGAACGAGACGCAACGGAAACACTTTCGTCCACGGTGTTTCCCATCTGCGCAGAGAGAATATATATATATATATATATATATATATATTTCCGATGAGATTTAGAAATTTAGAAATTTCGCGCCAGTCCGTACCGCGGCAACGCTCGAACAAACCTGTGAACCAGAAGACCGACCAAGAACGGAGCGGGGGGCAGCACGATCTTCTGCAGGCACTGCAGCGTCTGCCGTATAAACAGGAATCCCGCGTGTTCCCGGGAACCCAACAGATTTCCTCCCTCGTACAACGAAAAGCCCAACTCGGAGACAGTTTTGCCTGCATCAGAGGAGAATCGTTCGATCTCGGATCGGTCCTAACGCGGTTCTGGCCAGTTCGAACAAACCTTTCATAGCTTCGAGGTACAACTGGTTCACGAAGATGAGCAGATCCTTCGGAACCCGTGTCTCGTCGGGTAACGTTTCGATCAGCAGTATAACTTCGTCCTGCCCCACGCAAGCCAATCCTTTCGACGTCACGTTCCAGCATACTTTGTTTATACAACAATTTACTAGAATGCAAATCATTTCATTTCATCAGAGAATAGTTGGTTTAACTCGAATTAATCGCGAATTTTAGTCGCTTTAGTCTTATTAGCACTTACAGTTTAAGATTTTCACGCAGGCATACAGATTTCGATTCACCGCGAACATAACGGGTGGCTCGCATTCGTTCTTCAGCGTCTTGTAGAGGTGATCCTCGTCCGTTACAGCATGATACGATACCTCTGCGAGCATTCGGCATTCAGTCTCTCTCTCTCTCTCTCTCTCTCTCTCGTCTTACCTTTACCGATATATACACGCCCTTTTATTTTACTTACGCCCTTTGTGTATCGTCACGGTCGGCGGAAGAACATTGGGATCCTGTGGCACGTAGCTTTCCGTGTTCGGGTCGAGACGCGGCAAGTTCTGTCTCTTCACCGAAGCGCCAGGCATCGAGGATCCAGGTATGGCCGCCCTCTTGCTCCCGGATTTTCGATATAGCGATTTCAAGTCCCAGGACATATCTAGTTCTGTCAGGTCACAGCCAGGCCTTATTCCTGTGTTTTAGTTAGAGGCGCATAAAACCAAAACAAAAAGGAAGGATCGAGGCCAATGATGGGGTCAAAGTGTCTCCAGGAGGCAAACGATCGAACGTACCGTTGGTACGGGGGGGGGGGGATATGAACTCATAAGAAACATTTCAAATATAACGCGAGAGGACCAAAGCGCAGGATATATTCTACATATTAGTCGTTCGATCAAACGAAGCTCAGACATTTGATGCGCTATCCAAAAACTAGAGTACCCGTTGCGTACAGAATATTATTATTGCGCACTTACACGATCAAAACGAACACTCCAACTGCATATTCTTCTTGCATAGAAAAATTATGGTATACCATAATTGTAGCAAAATTTCACCTACCATCGCTGAACATCACGGACTTTGAAACTTCAGGCCGGTTCTTTGTGCCACCCTCTCTTTTAAGAACTCCGACAGGTACCATCACTGTGGGTGGTGGAGGCAATCCGCCAGCTAACTGTTGCAAGGGTGGTATAGTTGAACAGTACTCCATGGGATTATTTGGATTAGGCTGTCTCCCCTATAACCATTTGTCGAATACTCCCAACATTCACATGTATATTCTTATCCAGCAAACACAGATCATACAAATAACACGGTCGTTCCTTTCAAAGCATTCTTACTCGATCAAACGTTACACCTTTCTGTCGGGCTTCGAATATCTTTTCTTAAATTCCGTTAAATTAAAGCAGCTCTATCGTTGACGGTGAACGCATCGACATAAGCAAATTCGGAAATTCTATAGCATTTAACAAAAGTTACATGTCTATACTTTCCAAGTAATTCTCTGGGTTTACTGGACTGGGATATTTCTTGCAAGTAAGATATCAAGCGGGCAAGTAATCTTTCACAAATAATACTGCAATTAATCAAACATGCTTTACATTTCTAATACGTAAATTAATATGAAGCACAACAAGAAAAGAAATCTCTAGATCTCGCAGGAAACTCGATGCAAACATATCAATCATGCTACTATAAATTAATGATTTTACAATTTAAATCTACAACTTTTACATTATTTCAAACAAATTCAATCTTTATTTCTCCCTGGTAAACGTAAGATAGTGAAATGTTTAAGGCGGGAGGCCACCCTGCGACACCTCTAAAGATATTTATACTTCTTTAAGCTGAACCAGACTCTTACAAAGTAGACCCCGAACTGCAACAATCTATTCGCTCTTTCAGAGCGGACTCCCTCTTTAATTCAAATTATACGTTTCTCTGCAGCTACATTTAAGCGATAAAAAAGAAGTATTCAACAAGTTGTTATAGGTGATTAATAAACTTATGCTAAAAAAACAAATAAACAATAAGCCTTACAATCTTTCGTCGATAAAACTCTACTTCTTGAAATGGACATTTTCAAATTGATAATTATAACAGACATTTAAGCATTCGGTGCTACAATATCGTGTTACGTGTCATTTCCACAAATTATTCAAATTAATCGTTCAAAGAATTTATCTACTAATTTACTACATCCGAGTAAAATGAATCCAACGTTAAACTACTTTTACTGAAAATTTGATACGGTAACGTATACGGCCATGAAATGTTCAGTTTTACCAATAAAATGTAGAAAGTTGTATATGGGAAAAGTACACAGCAATCGTGTATAAGACACTTTGCTTTCAACATACCTGCGGTGAATTGATGTCATTGTTAGTTACACAACCAGAATAACGAGGAGACCATTCGCCAAGACTCTGTTCCGCTTCAGCTAAAAAATTATGCTTGTAATAGATGGAATTTTATCGATACTTAACTGTTCTAAATATCATACTGTTTGCAAGTTCTTTTCAACGATATTGTACCTTTTGTAAGAAGCTGGTAACAAGAGACACACACGCGGGAATCGATATTTCCCTGATACTCTAATTTATATTTCATGTTACAACATTTATTGCACAACACTTTGCCACATGCACGGCAATGATGCCGTCTTTTCAGTACTGTAAACTTAACATCACAGAACATGCAACTGGGTGCATCACTGTCTGGAACCCAGAATGGCGGTTGTTTCCCTAAAACTGAATTAGAGTCTGGTAACGAGTTATCCACAATATCCGGCGAAGGTTCTCGGTCTTCCGTTGGAACATCAATATTTGATTGTGCTTCACCTGTTGGTGTATCATTTGCAGAATCATGTATTTGACGTTCATCTGTATTATTCGATAAAATTATATCCAAAGTTTGAGGGCGAACAGGTTTTTCTAATTCGTCGGGGCTACTACTCACGTTCGTTCTCGTGATAACTTCCATAGACTTCGGCAACGTACTATGACATTGTTTTGTTGCGTCGTCTAAAACTTTTACATCGGACTCCATCGTATCTGTCTTTTCTTCAGGATTTTCTTTGCTGACGCTTTGCAATTTTAATTCATAAACCTGACTATAATGCGCGGCATTTCCTTTTTCTTCGATCAATTGTTTCTCGACCTCATCATTGGTTACGGATTCTCTGCTTGTATTTGATTCGTATGTACAATGCTCTTGAATGTCTTTAATACTTTTCTCGTCGGATGTACGCTCATCTTTCGAAGCTACACGAGTATCTTCTTGTTTAATCTGGTCCCTTTTATCTGTACCGCTTGCATCATCTAAAACATTGCTGTACTTGTCTTCCTGTATCTGATCATCGCATTGTTGAGTTTGCATTTTCACTCGATTAGTAAGCAATTCTTTATCTATTTCTGCTTCTTCTACTTCTACTTCTACTTCTACTTCTACTTCTTCTTCTTCTTCTTCTTCTTCTTCTTCTTCTTCTTCTTCTTCTTCTACTGCTTCTTCTTCTTCTTCTCCTTCTCTTCCTTCTTCTCCTTCTCTTCCTTCTTCTCCTTCTTCTTCTTCCTCTTCTTCTTCTTCTTCTTCTTCTTCTTCTTCTTCTTCTTCTTCTCCTTCTTCCTCGTCTTCTTCTTCATCTTTTTCTTCTTTACAATTAGTTACTGAAATGTTGACTACCTCATCGATTAATTCTTTTTGCGTTGTGTTTAAAGGTTCCACACTCCTTGAAATCTGTGACTCACTTGTTTGAACCGATGTGATATTTTGCGCTGAACTGGTTGCTCCAATTTGATGCTTGTCAATCTTTTCCTTCAGATCCTCTTCTTCTTCTAATTCGGCTAAATACTTGGTCAATTCATCTTCGGATAAATCATCAATATTATCGAATTTAAGCAACTTTTGCGTAGAATTTGAACTCCTTTTGTACGCGTCGGTTGTATCAGAACTACTCGTGTACAATTTTTTCTCATCCTCATCTGACCGTGTTATAAACTCTTCTTTATATTCGGGGTCTTTGAACACCGAACGACTGTTTTGGTTTACAAGATCAGTATTTTTTGGCACAGATTCAAAATTCTGTGCACTATAATTTCTTTCATTGGAAACTTTGTTCCTGCTACCTAATTCATTAAAAGCTTCAGTTACAGTTACACCCTCGGATAGTACTGTTTCATTCTTCGTTTCTTCGAATCCTGTGGTACAATGAATTTTTGTATCGTCTTCCTTAATAGCACTGTCAAGTACAGCGGACAATTCTATACCCATGGGTGTTGTAACATTCTCGTGAACTGGAATTGCAGCTTCTCTACTTGTACTTGTCGTATCGTTTAACTGTTTGTCCGTTATACTTACTTTTTTGTCAATATCTTTGATAGCACTATGAATTAATTGAGGTGCTTTAGTTCCATAACGAACAATTTCAGGTTCTACGTCAGGCTGTAGTTGTCGATTGTCCGATATAGTATCGATACAATCGGAGCTTCCAGGTGGCGCGTTTATGTATTCGTTCAAACTGCTAAAGACATTACTAACGCTGGGCTTCAGATTAAATTGATTCAACTTTTTATCATACCTGTTGTCGATCTTTGGGCTACTATGACCATTTTGTTGTTTCTGCATTAACTTTTGCGATATGTCGTTATGTATCGTTAAAGAAACAGTTTCCGTGCTGTAAGGTGGAACAGATTGTTTACGCGTCAACTTACTATCGTTGGCAGACTCTTGCGTATAAAAACAATTAACACTGTCCGCATCGTCGATCGCCGTTTCGTCTTTACTGTAGCTGGACTGGTCGTGAATGGCATTCTTCTCGTCGAAGCAGATAGTTTTGGCGCTCTGCAGGGAATCCTTGTGCCTTTCCAACGGTAATATAACGCCGCATTCCTTATTAGCTTTCCTAGGTTCTATCAAAAGATAATTATAATTCTTTAGCATCGAAGGTTCCAGGTTGCAGCTGGATGCAGAGGACGATGCATTATTCGACGCAGTATTAATAGAGGCTGTCTGTTCGGCACAATCTGAAAGATAGATTTTACTTTGTCAATCGACAATCGGGATAATTCCGAATGATAATAATGCCGGCGATCCGACAGAAGCCTGCAGTGAGCAAGAAAAAATAGAGAACGTGTCGGTACCTTCGTTAAATTCGAAATCGTCCAAAACCTTGTCCAAGTCGACGGCAAATTTTTCCATTGCGATGCGGGCGTTGCTTGGACCGATCGTAAGATCATTTAACAAACATACCTATCCGATTGGTAAGAAATAGCAGCGAATGGGGAATACAGTCGTGAACGGGGTGTATCCGTCGGTGCAAAATGTACGACGTAATTTTCGATTTTCCCGCTGACCGTTATTTCCGAGCGAATCGAGTCGAGTCGAGTCGAATCGAGTCGAGTCGAGTCACGTCGAACGACACTGCCAGCCGTTTTAATTGGAAAGAGGAGATTATTTCGCGAGGAGGGACGTCGAGGAACGTAGAGAAAAGAAATGGTTCCGCGTGCACAGATCACTTTAAGCTCGAATATCGTTGGTCAGTAACGTGTATCATTGCGTTTGTCCATGGTGTGCAGCCGTGACATCGACGACGCGAATTTCCATTCGAGTCAGGCGTCCCAAAGGAACATAACGCGACGATCAAAGGAGGAACCGTGAATCCTTAATCGTCACGTGGACAAACTGATAACAGAATAATCCTTTGAGCATGTTCGCACCGTACTTGACCATGGAAGAACTGTCATTCTACGCGAGCACAGGGACGAACCTTCTTTCCTATCGATAAATCGAATTTCACAGTGGCGCGGTGGTTTCGATCGATCGATTGTTCGAAAGGGGGCCGGTAAGTTTCAGTTTTCACGAGGAATCGAATCATCGACTCGACGGAGTATCGTAATGTCCGAGAATGTTGGCAACGATACGGATTTCTCGAGAAGAAAATTGGCTTGTTACGCGCGTCCGTGCTACACGGTTTTGGTTAGGTATCTCGTTATTCTCCGTGGGATGTAGGTTCACGGCATTCGCTCGTCGCGTTTGCTCTTTCGCTCGTTTTCGAATTTGAATGGCGCGCCTCGGAAGTTGAGTTTGTTCGATTGCAACGATTCAACGATGTCGTTGTCAAGAATCCTCGGCTCGCGTCTCGAATGGTTGAACAGTTTGTTCGGTTTTCCTGCGATGGACGGCTGTTTCGCAGAGGTCTCGATGCGTCGTATTAATCGAGAACGTTCTTGGGACACGGACGCGGACGTAGATGTCGCGAGGAGGTAACGTTCGTTGATCTTCGTTTCTGTTGTGAATTTTCGGTTCGAGCGTTTTCGAGCGGGTAACCGCGCTTTTCACCGCTAAAGAGACGCGCCAAGAGATATCTCGTAATCGTTGTTCTCGTTTCGCTTTAGTTTTCCCTGAGAATCTATTCTATAGGTACGCATCGATTGCGCGCGATTGGGGATTTTTCAAAGTGTACGGTTAACGGTTACCCGGTTAAAGGCTCGATTCTTCGAGAACGACGAAACGAGATTTTACCTCGTCGCGATTCGAAAGATAAAACTTGAACTCGATACTCGCGGGGAGCCGAGGGGGTCAGGCTCAGGCGCGAAGATTGTAATTTCACGATGACACGAAACTATCGAATAATAGGTAAGAGGTAATAGGTAATAGGTAATTTTTCTTGGAGCATACGGATCGATCGTTTCAAGCTGGCCAAGCGTGTCCTGGGAAGGAAATCCGTGCAAGGATGTATTGCAGGTGGGTAGGAAGATGATGGAAAGATTGGCCCGGAAGGAGGATGCGACATGGGCCGACGTGGTACGATAGATTTAGAATAATATAATAGGATGGAAAAGCTTACCTCCGGTATCACCAGGCTAGTGACGCCGATGATCACCACCGTTTGCTTCAGGTTGCGGAGAATCGCCGACTGGTACGGCCACATGCCGAACATCGTCATCAGCTGCTTCGACACCGTGTAGGCCTGATGGTCGAACAAGTCCATAGCCGTTTTCGCTACTCGTTCCGTTCCGTGTATTAGATTCGACTAACATGTACTACGCGACTCGTGTCGCAACTACTGTAACGGAATAACCGACGAATCAATTAGAAATTACAGTCTCCGGAGGTTTAGCAAGCGAATTACCTGTTGTTCGTTCGGGCTAAATAATCGATGGCCGGAAGTCTGTAATAGTTTATGTGTCGCGACGCCGCATAATCCCGGCCGTCCAGCGCGAACGAGCGAGGAAATTGCGATCGATCTAGCGGAAATGATATCTCTGACAACCGGGGAGTACCGCGAGTATCGCGATTTATTACGATGGCATCAATCAACCGTAAAAACTCGCAACTCGAGCCCCGGCCTCTGAGAAATTATTTTTCATCGACCCTCTTACGAACGCGCGCGTACCGATACGACATACCGGGCGTAACGAGCGAGTCGGGCGAGTGGGCGAGTCGGGCGAGTCGCGCGAGCCGGCCGGCCAGAGAATACAGTCGCGAGCACACGGTTCACCCGTATAGCTTTCGAACCTCTTTCATTCGATCGCGTTCGGAGGAATCGTTCGCCTTTCAGGAGCGATATATCCCGATATATATCGAGCTGTACCATAAGCGTCCTCCCACGCGCTTTCTCTCTCATTCGTCTTCATCAGAGGCACCGCGTTAATCAGTTAAAACCGTTGATTTTTCAGTTGAACAAAGGGCTACGGCTGTTTTATGAGAAACGGTACGACGAGTTTATTCAGACGATTCCGCCCGTGTTCAATATACTCATCGCGGGGGCCAAGTACGGCAATATGATGGTCAACATGGACAAGGTGAGAGAGAGAGAGAGAGAGAGAGAGAGAGAGAGAGAGAGAGAGAGAGAGAGAGAGAGAGAGAGAGAGAGAGAGAGAGGGGAGAGAGAGCAATTTGAGCATTTCAGACTTCGCTCTCGGGGCGTGTTGCAGGTGAAGAAATTGCTCTCGTTCATCAAGGAGGATTGGCAACGATACGAAAACCTGCCAGAGCATCGGATTTTACAGAAATACAGTGTACACGGCAGACTGTTCGTTCTACTTTACGGAGGTACGTCTCTTTTCCTGTCTCGGCAACCTGTAGCATCTGTTTTCGTTGGAAGAAAAATGATTGGAAAATTTCAGGATACCTCTCCATGGCCACCCTGATATTCCTGGCGCTTCCGATGCCAGAAATGATCAAGGACAGCAAGAACCGCAAAAACCTTACGGACCTGCGACTCTTATTTCCAATGGAGTACAACGTTGACCACGGGAAATATTACCATTCGATTATAGCGCACAGCTACTGCATAACCCTGCTAACGGTCATTTCCATCGTCGCAGCGGAATCGTTCTTTATCATAGTTATTCAACATTCCGTAATCTTATTCACTATCATAGGGTAGGTGTGATCTATCGTATAGAAAATAGAGTCCGGTTAACCGAGATATAGACATATACATGTATATCTATAGATTTCAGATGAAAACAGCGCACGTTTTGGACGAGCGAATCCTCTACCGAGGCGACCAGTGGAAAGCTCCGACGGCCACGAAATTCTCCGCGCAAGAAGAAATACTCGTCTATCGAAAAATTGTACGCTCGATCGTGGAGCATAACAGGGCGCTCGAGTAAGTGCGATATCGATCCCGTTTACAATACTCGAAATCAACAACCCCGATACAACTAACGTGTTTCAACGGTTCAGATACGTGTCGCTTGTCCAATCAACATTCTCGACGGCGATATTCTTCCAAATTTTCTTCAACGTCGTCTGCATGAGCGTCAGCGCGGTGGAGGTAAATATTATTCGAATTATATCGTTTATCGTTGAAAATAAGAAAAGAGTTTCGAATAACACAGCAGTTCGATCGAATTTTCCCAGATATTAATGAGCGCGGCGGACTTGGACGTCGTGTTGGGAATGTTGCTCTGGCTGGTGGGCCAGGAAATGCATTTATTCTTCCTCTGCCTTTCTGGACAGAGGATCACCGACTCTTGCGAGAACGTGTACAATGACGCGTAAGGGATCTACAGCAGCTTCTGTTTCTCGAAGCGCGAACAAACCGAATAACATTCTAACGCTTCTTCTTTCATTTCACGATACAACGAATGATGGACTGATTGTTCCAGCATCGAGTGCCTGTGGTATACATTCTTCGCGAAGAGCAAGGTGATTTATCGGTTCTTGATTATGAACATTGCGACGCCTCGCCAACTGGTCGCCATGAAGCTGCTGGTACTGAACATGCAAACCTTCCAAGCGGTTCGTACGAGACGCATCCTTCGAGTAGCCAAACCTGTTGCGAATAAGCCAAATTTCTTCCAACGATTCATCGTGTTATCTCTACCGACACACCACTTTCATCGAATATCGTTAATCTTACAAGTTTGCTCTCGAATGCGCGACACGAGTTCGCATTTCACTTTGATTCCTCCTCTGGAGCAGTTTGCCCCGACATACTCCGCGATGAATAGCTGTGTTGCTATTATCAATTGCAAATCATTCAGCGCAAAACCTTTTTCCAGGTGACGCGTTTGGCCGCATCATATTTCACGGTTCTATCTGCAACGTTATAAGTGTACACCACACCTGCGTACTCTCGCTGCTTCGCAACGGGCCAAGTATCTTCGGTGTAGACATTCCACAATGAGATGCTGTTTTTCATACCATTTAGTCAGCAAAAGTTTAATGAAATCATGTACTTTTCGCACAACTCTGGAACACTCGATGTTTCAATCACTCGCACAATCAAGTATAAGAATTGTGAATTATTTCTTTACGAATAACGTGTATCAGATTTATATATATATATATATATATATATATGTACGACTATTAAACAACACGATGAGACGAGAGTCTACAGTGTCAACGATCACGACACACACACACACACACACACACACACACACACACACACACACACAGACACACAGACACACACACAATCACACACACACACACGCACACACACACACACACACACACACACACACACACACACACACAGACAGGTCGCTTTTATTTCGACAAATCTAAACTAATGAAACAGCTAGTATTTTCAGGAATTCGCATCTACGATTTCACTTTGCAACGACCGAGCAACGGATAATCGACAAGGAGAAACGGAAGAAACGGAAAGCGTTACCTCTGGTATGAAGAGGCTCGTCACCACACTGCCAATCACGATTTGTTTGAGGACACGTGTCGACGGAGACTGAAACGGCCACACACCGAAGAACGACATCATGTACTTCATCAGTGAGTACGCCGGATGGTCGAACAGGTCCATGCTTCTCGGATACGGTTGAAGATGCGCGACAACAGTGAAAAACACGAGAAACCTATAGGCGCGAGAATAACGGCTGGAAAACGGTGCCAGCTGTTGCGCGGAACAGGTGTGCGTAAAGTATCAAAGTATAATAGAGCACAGTTTCCCGAATGTCTGTGGGAAACTGTGCACCTGCCAATCGAGGCGATCGTATTCCTATGAAATTCTTCCGATTAGAGAAATTCCTCTAGCCAGATATGTTTCCCGATAGCAGTCAGTTTGCATACACCAAACTTTCAGTCGGTACCACCGATGTATAGTAATAGTCTGTTCTTGTAGTCTCTGCGAGAAATAGTTTGTTCGCGTGATTTCTTAGGAACATTATGGAGGTTCGAGAAGGCCGTGTAAGCCGTACATATCCATGAGGAATTCTTTCCCGACGTGCTTCGCTAGCGGTGTATGGCGTATGAAACGCTTCTTAGAAACAAACTATTTCTCGGTATCGTAGTACGTGGTACAGGCAGAGATTTCTTTCGAACTTTCGAATTTTCCAATTTCGATAACGCTAGATTTGAGAGAGAGAGAGAGAGAGAGAGAGCTGTACTGTTGCGCACTCTGGAACTCGACAAATTGGTCGAATCGCGCGCATCCCTGAATTCCTCTTTCCGAATAACGATGGTTTCGTTGGATAATTTCGCGTTAGCGATAAGCCAATTAGCAGAGCCGAAGCATCCGCACTGCAACTAAAGCCGGTGATTGGTTTCAGTTGAACAAAGCGACGCGGTTGTGCTACGAGAAAAGGTACAGCGAATTCGTCCAGTCCATCCCGCCGATGACCACGTTGGTCTTGGCGTTGATCAAGTATGGGAACGTGATGTCTAAAATGGAAACGGTAAGTTCCTCGGTGTTGATCGAATCGATCCAACTGTTCCAGATCAACAATTATCAGACGATAATTCGTGTTCTCCAGGTGAAGAGCATTCTCTTGTCGATCAAGAAGGACAATGAGCGGTACCGGGACCTGCCCGAGTCTCGAATCCTGGATACATACAATATGCAGGGAAGACTTTTCATTCAAATTCTTGGAGGTAAATCCTAAAGGACAAACCTTATCGAGAAGACGAAAGAACCTTTCGGACCGTCGACGTCGCGTTTCTGTTTCAGGGTATCTGTTTGTCGCAACGCTGATATTCCTGTCGCTTCCCACGCCCAACATTATAAAGGACGGTAGGAACCTCCGGAACGTATCCGAGCCGAGAACGTTATACCCAGTGGACTACAACGTCGACCACGTAAAGTATTACGTTCCGATTACCGTGCACGCTTACTTGGTATCCTGCCTGGTGGTATACATGATCGTGGCGATGGAGTCGTTGTTTATCGTAGTCATCCAACACTCCTGCATTCTATTCACTGTCGCGGGGTACGTGGTTATCGGAGAGAGAGTTTACTTGTTGGGAAATTGGATCTGTGAAACGGTGTGTCTAGGTATAAGCTGAAAACATCGCACATTTTGAACGAAAGTATCCCGTATCGAGGTGACGAGTGGACATCTGTGAACGTCCAGGATTTCTCAGCGGAAGAGCAGCAGCGCGTCTTCCGGAATATTCTGCGTTCCATCATGGAGCACAACAAGGCCCTCGAGTGAGTATATACTCGAGCAAATTCAATTTCAACGATTCCAAATAATATAACGTCGGCTGGAATGATGGGGAAAAATCAATTTCAATATCACCTAATCAAAAGTAGTAGAAGAGTAGAGAATCGCCAACAATGCTTCGATGCTTCAGATACGTAACGCTTCTCCAATCAACATTCTCGACAGCGTTATTCTTTCAAATTTCCCTGACCATCGGCTGCATGAGCTCCAGCGCGGTTCAAGTATGTGAGATCGCGCGAGATGCCAATCACTCTCTCTCTCTCTCTCTCTCTCTCTCTCTCCTCTCATCTCTCGATGGCTTGAAATGTTGCAGCTACTATGGAATTTGAACAACTTGGACATTGTATTGGGAATGATTCTCTGGCTGGTGGGCCAGGTAATGCACTTACTCTTCCTCTGTCTTAACGGGCAAAGGCTCTCCAACTTTTGTGAAAACCTCTACTACGACGCGTAAGGACCGACACACTGCCAGTATCGCCAGCAGCTCGCAAGAAACCAATGATCGAATTATGTTTGTAGGATGCAGTGCCTATGGTACACGTTTTTCGCCAAGAGTAAGGTCGTTTATCGGTTCTTGATTATGAACATTGCCACGCCCCGCCAACTGGTCGCCATGAAGCTGGTGGTCTTGAACATGCAAACCTTCCAAACGGTTCGTATACACGATCAGCGTTAAGCTTTATTACGATTAAATGCCATTTTCCTTGACAGGTGGCACGTTTGTCAGCCTCGTACTTCACGGTATTGTCATCGACGTTATGAGCAGCCTGGAACCAATATAGTCAAACGAGCCGAGTATTGTAACAACTGTCGTCGAGTATGCAATAAATGATTGTATTTTCTGCTTGACACGACGGTGTCTGTTCACGATATCCTGAATGCGAAAGCTCGAGTTTCGGTGAATCTAGCGAGGAGAAGAATCAAAGTCGAAATCGAAGTTTCAAAATCGAAAGTTTCCCTGGAAAACTAATCGCGTTGATATAAATTGCGTGTAGAATCATGAGAGATAGATGAAAGTTGATATACCTGAGATGGGCAGGTTAGGTCACATTCCCTCGTACATTCGACTGCAGCTCTATAAATGAAGGTAATCTTAAAAGTAACTCTCGACCTATCAACATTTCATCAAATATTCAATATGTTTGCCCCTTAAAATCTGAAAACATTGACAACATATTTAAATATGAAAGTATGAAAGTATGAAATGATGAAATGATGAAATTAAAGGAAATAAAATGCATGAGATCCGTCAACTCGAAGAGCCCTCCAATGGAACAGTACCACCGGCTTACAAAGACTATTCCTCGTTTCAGCGAAACTCGTACCCTATCGATAGAAAAGGAACAACGGTTGAAAGATCGTAAAGATTACTTTACCAAAGGTATCCCCAAGCTGATCACGCTGCCGAGCACGAACGTTTGCTTGAGGACGCGCACGGACCTCCGCTGGAACGGCCAAACGCCGAACGCGGTCAGCAACTGTTTCGCCAGCGAGTACGCGGGCTGATCGAAGAAGTCCATCGTCGCCGGTTTTCAGCAGCACTCGCCACGCCTCGACTCGACGCGCGGAGAGGATCGTATGCTGCAACTCTTGCAAATGTTGTTGTTAGCGCGGTGGTTGCCCCGTATTAACACTGAAATTTACATGAGCAGCGATTCCCACGCCGTTTCCGCGACCGTTACTAGCCCGGGAGAAAAATTGTTATCGATCACGGGAGAAAATGGTGCTTGTTGCGGGGAACGGTATCGGGAGCTCTGTCAATCGACGTACGTGGGAACCGTGTAGTTGTCGGTTTGAATTTCCAGATGCCTCTAGTCGAATTACCCACACGAAACGACCATATTCGACTCATCTTCGGCTGATCCTCGACCTAGAGGGGCACCCGCTCGTCAGTTATCGTCTCTCGGCTGATCCGAGAAATAATTCTTCCTTCGTTCTATTCTCATCTTTTCATTCGATCGTACGTTCGGATAACCAACACTGTTTTTCATATCACCGTTCTTTCTAGTACTCGTACTTCCAATTGAAATATCGAACATTCGATCGATTTCTTCGTTGAAAATAGAAAATCGAGGAAAATATCTAGAATGGGAAAGGATAATCGAGGAGAGGTGAGTAGTTTCGAATTAGTAGACTCTCGGGATCGAATCGATCGGCGCGTCTACACAGTGTAGCGCGTTTTTCAGACTCGTTGGGAGAACACGGACCAAGAACACGACACACGGCCTTTGCGTGGAATTCTCAATTCTCTGGAACTGGAGATCCGGCATGATCGAATTATTCCCATTGTATCTGCAGAACAAGCAGAATTTGCAACTTTTAATTATCCTTTATACTATCCTTTTCTACATTCTTTAATGAATTCTTGACGATACTTGTAAGTGTTCATATGTACATACATACATATATATATATCGATATCACGGTTGGGAAATCAGGGAATCGGAAACAGTTGGGAGGAAATTCCGCCGTGAGACCTCTACGAGGTTCGTTAAGCTCCTTTCCAAGGAACAGTACCATCATACGAAGCTCACCGGCCTGAAAGGAAATGGTTTCCGTTTTCGCTTTCTTCGCTTTCTTCGCTTTCTTCGCTTTCTTCGCTTTCTTCGCTTTCTTCGCTTTCTTCGCTTTCTTCGCTCTTTTCGCGTTCTCGCTTGATCGCCGACACTATATAGTAGGAAACAGTAATTCGAAACGGTACATGTTCCAGGCGGACAAAGCGAAACAGTTATGGGACGAGAAGCGGTACGACCGTTTCATCCAGTGCCTTCCGTCGATGTTAACGTCGAGCATCGCCGTATTGAAATATTTGAACGCCATGGTGAACATGGACAAGGTAACGAATTCCTCCATTGTCCAAGTTCTCGTTCTCGTTTCGTTCGAGACACCACTTACGAGAGAGCGCGTTGCAGTTGAAGGACATCCTGTTGGCCATTCGGAGCGACTCGGAACGGCACCAGAACCAGCCGGAGTACCGGATTTTCCACAAGCACAGCATGGAGGGAAGAACGTCCGTTGTAGCATTCGCCGGTGAGTCTCTCTACTTGTTCTTGGAGAAGATAATAACTTGGCAAATAAATGAAACCTTTTCAGGCTACATGTGCTTCGCGGCCGTCACGTACATGTCGCTCGCCGTCCACATGCTCGTAGAGGAGAACGCGAACCGCGTGAACGCCTCCGTGCCCAGAGAATTCTTGTACCAAGTGGACTACCACGTCGACCACGAGAAATATTTCTACCCGATAACAGCGCACACCTACTACGTGACCCTGCTGGTGATAGCGATAATCGTGGCACTGGACACCCTCTATATCATCGTCATCCAGCATTCCTGCGTTTTGTTCGCTGTCCTAGGGTACTTGGGCTAGCAACGCGTTGCCCGCGATCATTGAAATTCCTTGAAAACAATTACCAGACCGACGCGTCTCCCTGCAACGCTCGAAAGCTACGATACACGAAATCGTTCGATTACGAGGATCTTTTCACGGAAATAGCAATCTGCTCGAATAAATTGAAAGAATTCAAGGAAGATCATTGGTTAGCTATACGCGCAGTTGGTCCGCCAGAGAAAGTGTGTCGAGAACGATCCGCTTCGATGTTTCGACAGGTTCAAGCTGAGAACGGCTCACATCTTGAACGAAAGTGTCCTGTACCAGGGTGACGAGTACAAAAACGTGAGAATCTTGAGATACACCGTGGAAGAAGAGAACCGTGTGTTCCGGAAACTCGTAGGCTGCGCTATGGAGCACAACAGAGCGCTCGAGTGAGTTGATTCTTCGTTTCTCCCTTTACAGTTACGGGGAAGGTACAAAGATGTACTATTTTCGCGAATACGATCAGCCGATCGAGTTCTGTAATTCCTCCAGTTCCAGGCTTCTAAAAAAAAGCTGAAAAACCGAACAAACTCTATCCAAGGTCCTATATTTAGGAGCACTAGTTCCGTTCAGTTACGCCCAGACGCTTTACCGTTTCAGGTACGTGAAGCTGCTCCACGCGATGTTCTCCAGAACGTTGCTCGCCCAAATAATCGTAAACATCTTGTCCCTGAGCGTCAGTGGAATAGAAGTATGCAAACGATCTTAATGTCGGTACGAGTAAACATCTCGGCTCGTCGAATTCTTCAGCTGGAATTCTCTCTTCCAGATACTCTTGCAGCGAAACAACTTTGACGTTGTACTGGGAATGATCGTCTGGCTGGTGGGCGACGAGGTCCACCTGTTCTTCCTCTGCCTTTCCGGACAGAGGCTTTCGGACTTTAGCGAGAACGTCTACTACGACGCGTAAACGTCCAGTTCGCTCTATCGGGTCGCGTCCCAGAAGTTGTCGCGCACGTTTATCCCTCTACAATGTCCGACTACTCGACCATCCGTCGCTCGCGAGTACCTTCTGTCCGCTCAACTGAAACACGAAGGTTTCCAATTGCTCCCAGCCGAGTCCTCGCGTCGCTTTGCGATTACGAAACGTACACGCCTGACGGGATACGACCCGACACGATTGGGAATATTCGACGGAATCTCGCTAATTGTCGTCTTCCAGGGTGGAGTGCATGTGGTACACGTTCTTCGCGAAGAGCAAGGTCGTCTATCTATTCTTCGTGATGAACACCCTGATGCCTCAGCAATTGGTCGCGCTGAAGCTGACGGCGTTGAACATGGAAACATTCCAAGCGGTTCGTTCACTGTCCTCCGTGTTTGCTCGTTTGCCAGCTGTTTCGACGAATCCCGCGGCTCGCCGATCGAGATCGATCGTCGTCGCGATTCAACGGGAAACATGGTTGCAGGTAACGCGAATGGCTGCTTCGTATTTCACGGTTTTGTCTTCGACCCTTTGAGCGAAGGCGGATGGAAGGCCGAGCAGAATTTCCGAGCGTCGATGCGATTCGTCGATGCGATTCGTCGATGCGATTCGTCGATGCGATTCGTCGATGCGAGAGCCGACTAGCAATCTTTACGGAATCATATCCAAGTATAAGCCGACGTGTATAACATCTGCAAGATACATTGTGCGCGTGTGCGTGTGTGCTATTTAATACTCGTTAATCTGTAATATTGCCATACGTCGTTGAACGCGACACGCGTTTCAACCGACAAACCTATAGGAATTACCATGAAACAAGGTGTTTGCACAAGATCCAGCTATCCAGAATACAAGTATCGAATAAATCAGTCTTTTGCCAGAAATTCTTTCAGTCGGTTCGCGAAACCCATTACACCTTCGGTTTGGTTCGTTGTCGAGTTTACCTTTATTCTTCCACTGGCCCTTGTAATTGCAACTGTTCCGCATCATTTCAGAAGCGCGAGTCCGCGACGGATGTTGCCGCTCGCGAAGCCTGGCCGGCGGAAAAGAAACCGGCGAACGATATTACACCCTCTATTACAGCTCCATCGGAGTTCACTTTCTCGCGACTAGAGAAACAAGCCGCACAAACGTCCAGTGTAACACGAAAATCAGAATCTATGTAAACACACCGGTAAACAAGGTATCGAATAGTTTTAGTAATTCTCTCGATACCCTGTAATCCTGAAATCACGCACAGTCGCACCGAACTTTCCGCCCGAGCGTGTCAATTGGTTCGAGTCGATTGGTTACACGATTTCATTCGCCTTTCGCGTGCTACGCGGAATCGGATGAATCGACGACCTGATAAATCACTCGAAAGTGAAAGTGTGCGGGCCTGCAGAGGGTTGAGACACGAGCATCAACGGAACACGCGTAAAGCCAACGACGAAAACAACCCATCGCACTCTGAAAACGAGTTTCAGGGGGTACAAGGGAAACGGAACGAAATGCGAATGGCTGGCTCGATCTCTGCTCCCGAGACGAGCAACGCTTTCTGAACCAACCTAAACTAAACTGAACTACCGACCCTCTGAGAAGGAAAACTTTACCTCCGGCACCGTTGCACTAGCCACGAAGAGGATCGTCATCGCCTGCCTGACGGTGCGGGCCAACACCGGCTGGAACGGCCACACGCCGAAGAACAACATCAAACGCTTCACCAACGCATACGCCCGATGGTCGAAGAAATCCATAGGTTTTCCTCCATTCGCTTCCATTCGGTTTCGTGCCGGCGACAGCGCACGATTTAACGGGCAACACCGGCGAAAACTGGCAGTGGGCTCTCCTACTCGTTACACGGTGCAATATTTAAAAACGTTTCGCCAGTCTGTGCACGGCAAGGGGTTGACGACGCCGAGGCAATTGCTATCGATCCAGCGGAACGAGTGATCGGAGGCAGAGGAACGACACGTCCGTCGACCAGACAGCACGGTACATCCCAATTATCATCGTTACTGATAACTACCAGTAATCGTATACCAATCGTTCGTACATCACGCGGGCTTACTTATACCCGGCAAACTGTCAGGCGTCGGTCCTCGTAGGCAGCGCAGCGAGCGTTCGAATGTGCCACTCGAATATACTTGCACGCTTCCTGCCGAGAGCCAGAAATTACCTCCCTCTTCGCGGCCCTTTCGCAAACGCCGGCAGTAGACGGGGTGCATTCGAGTTGGGCTCGTTCGCTCTCTCATTCGGATATATGTAGAACAGCTCGAAACACCGACACATATTGCAACCTGACGCGAATCGATTAGGACGAGCCGTTTGTGGAAAAGAGTAGTCTTACGCGGACTTTCATTCGAGAGACAATCAACGATGTACTTGGAACGCATTTAGAAACGAGCGACTATCGCGTATCGACGGAGCCTGGCGTGTACTTCCATCGTTTTTTTCGAACTCGAACAGCACGCAAAGTTACAGTATGTCTCAGTCACCGAGTGCCGCGGGTTTCGCGTAAACGCGTCCGCTCCCGTTTCCCATTCGCCGTTCGATCGACAAAGTACCGCGGCAGAAATTATTCGGTTTCGAATTACCACCGCGGAGGAACGAAATGCGCCAACTGGAGGCTTCTAAATCTGATCGCGTTGATTTTTCAGATGAACAAGGCGAGGCTGTTGTTCTACGAGAAAAAGTACGGCGAATTCGTCCAGGCCCTACCGCCAACGCTCACGGGAATGGTCGCGTTGATCAAGTATGGGAACGTCATAGGCAAGATGGAAAAGGTAATGCTTCTACCTTCTAGCATTGCTAGCATTCTTCCAGTGGCGCCTTAGTCTGAAGATATTCACCGTTCGCAGGTAAAGAGCATTCTCCTGTTGATCAAAAGGGACAAGGAACAGTACGAGGACCTGCCCGAGTCTCGAATTCTCCCTAAATACGATCAGCAGGGAAGGCTGATCGTTCGGATCTTCGGAGGTACGTCGATCGTTTGTTCTTGCCCAAAAGAATCGCCAGCAGGCTCTTGGGACACGGCCGACGGTTGACCGCGTGTCACGTTTCAGGGTATCTCACCCTCGCGATACTGCTATTCCTGTCGATCCCGTTGCCAGAAATCATAAGGGACGCGAGGAACCTCGGGAACGTCACCGAGCCGAAAATGCTGCACCCGATGGAGTACAACATCGACCATTCTAAATATTACTACCAGATCACGGTGCACGCTTACGCCGGGTCCGCCATGAAGGTGTTCGTAATCATCGCGCTCGATTCGTTCTTCATTATAGCCATCCAACACTGTTGCCTGCTATTCGCTATCACAGGGTAAGTGATTTCCATCGTTTCCCTACGCAGTGCCGATGGCTGATCGTCCAGGTCTGAAGTGAACCCGAAACGAACCGTACTGACGAGAGTTTCCGTCACCCGAGGAGAGTTTGCTCTTCAATCTCGTATCGCGCTTTCCTCGATACCCTATTCGAATATCGTTCTACCATTTAGTCCAGTTGCCAGTGCCAACGGGTTCATCGAGAGAGCAGGCTGACCGACAAATCGATCGCTTAACAATTCCAACTGTCTCCTTTGTAGGTTTCAGTTGAAAACCGCTCACGTCTTGAATGAGAGTATCCTCTACCACGAGGACCAATGGAAAGTCGTGAACGTCGGAAGATTCACGACGCGAGAGCAGAGCCTCGTGTACCGGAAAGTTGTACGCCTTGTCGCGGGGCACATGTCGGCCCTGGAGTAAGTGCAAAACTGGATCTTTAACGCTAGGTGCTGATAGTTCGTACATTAGATAAGAGCAACTACTAAGTTTTGAGTGAATTTTCAGCAGCGAAATAACAACATTCGAATCAGTTTGGTGCCGACCGGTACGGTGGTCCTAGTGTCCATACAAACGTACGAATCGTGTTACAGATCGCCAACTCGATTGACAGCAATTCGATGTTTCAGATACGTGTACCTCGTCCAGTCAACGTTCTCCTCGGCACTACTCTTTCAAGTGTTCCTCACCCTCGTATGCATGACCGTCAGCGCGGTGCAAGTGCGTGTTCACGTGAGATCGACTCGTGTCGCGTACGCTTCGAAGCTTTAGTATAGTGGTGTATCAACATCTTTCAGATATTGCAGAACATGAACAACTATGACATTGTACTAGGAATGAATCTCTGGTTGGTAGGCCAGATAATGCATTTATTCTTCCTCTGCTTCAATGGACAAAGACTGTCGGACTATAGCGAGAACGTCTACTACGATGCGTAAGGAATCACTTGAAACACGTAATCGTTCGAAAACCGAACAACATCCGAATAACTATGCTTCCAGCATGGAGTGCGTGTGGTACACGTTTTGCGCGAAGAGTAAGGTCGTTTATCAGTTCTTCGTTATGAACACCATCACGCCTCACCGGTTGGTCGCCATGAAACTGATGGTGTTGGACATGCAAACCTTTCAAGCGGTGAGTAAGAGTGTCGTCTTCTTGATACCGGTAATCACGTGAACGGCCTCCTTCCCGTTATATCATTAGAATTCGTTAGCGATCCACTGTCGTTGGGAATACACTTGACACGCTGTTTCCCTTTGCAGGTGATGCGTCTGTCGGCCTCGTATCTCACGGTGTTGTTATCGGCGGTGTAGGTAACGTAGGATGAGGAGCTCGTATAGTTGTACGGTGTGTGCCGAGTATGTAGGAACTATATTTGGGTATCCAATAAATCGGTTTGTTGTCCTCTCGACGGCGGTCGATTTTCGTCTGATCCTTACGAGCATATTAACCTTTCTCGCGGAATTTACGCACTTTCTGGTCGGATCTGGCGCACAGGGACTCACCGAATAGGTACTATCGACAATGAGAACACGGTTGAACGCGTCGCGGGTTGCGTACGACCGGGAGGAAGTTCGGGAATTTCGGAATTGACACACTTCGAGCGACCTACTACTCGTTTAAATATAACTTTTCTCCGACGGGTAACGTATCACTTCGTTTTTAACGTTTCGGAGGACAAACAGTGTTTCCTTCGTCATCCGAACCCAATTTTTTCCCTGGCTGTTCGGAACTCCGCCATGCTGCAGCGCTTCGAGACTTTCAGCTGCCCGATCAATGATCTCCGGACACATTGAGCAAGCTGTCGCAGCATGGACCCTTCTAGCCATCGAATCCAGTGCAATTTCTTGGAACCCAAAGGACTTTTGGTGAAAAGATACAAGTTCTCGCCACTACTGGAGCACCTTTCCTGAAAACCACTGCGCCCTCGCACGAACAACATGTAAAACGACCACACGAATTGATGCAGTGCAGTGCAGTTTGGACGACAGGGTCATAGGAAAACGGCAGCAAAGCTGTAGGTTTGTCAGTGATTTACACTTGTGTTTCCAGAGACAATTCCAACGCACATTCGCCTACGAGAAACGGAATGAAAAACGTGTTACCTCCGGTATCATTACACTTGTCAAGCAGAGGATCGTCACCGCCTGCCTGACGGTGCGGGTCAACAACGGCTGGAACGGCCACATGCCGAAGAACAACATCAAACGCTTCACCAACGCATACGCCGGATGGTCGAAGAAATCCATAGCTTTTCGTTCATTGGCTTCCATTCGGTTCTGTGCCGGCGACAGCCCACGATTTAACGGGCAACACCGGCGAGAACTTTCCGTGGGCTCTCCTGACCGCGCTAATATTTAATAACGTTTCGCCAGTCTGTGCACGGTGAAGGGTTGACGGCGCCGACGAAATTGCTATCGATCCAGCGGAAAGTATGATGACAGCCGGGGAACGACACGTCCGTCGACCAGACAGCACGGTAAACCCCAATTACCATCGTTACTGATAACTACTAGTAATCGTATATCAATCGTTCGTACGCCACGCGGGCTTACTTATACCCGGCAACCTGACAGGCGTCGGTCCTCGTAGGCAGCGCAGCGAGCGTTCGAATGTGCGACTCGAATATACTTGCACGCTTCCTGCCGAGTGCGAGAAGTTACCTCCTTCTTCGCGACCCTTTCGCAAACGCCGGCAGTAGACGGGGTGCATTCGAGTTGGGCTCGTTCGCTCTCTCATTCGGATATATGTAGAACAGCTCGAAACACCGACACATATTGCAACCTGACGCGAATCGATTAGGACGAGCCGTTTGTGGAAAAGAGCAGTCTTACGCAGAGTTTCATGCGAGAGACAATCAACGATGTAATCAGAACGCATTTAGTAACGAGCGATTATGGGGTATCGACGGAGCCTGACCAATACTTGCATCCTTTTTTTCGAACTCGATCAGACGCAAAGTTACAGTATGTCTCAATCACCAAGTGCCGCAGCTTTCGCGTAATCGCGTCCGTTCCCGTTTCCCATTCGTCGTTCGATCGACAAAGTGCCGCGGCAGAAATTATTTCGGTTTCGAATTGCGCGGGACGTAATCTGTTTTGTTCGCTGGAGTTGCCGCAGGGGAAGGAAATGCGGAAAAATTCTAAAGCTGATCACGTTGATTTTTCAGGTGAACAAGGCGAGGCTGTTGTTCTACGAGAAAAGGTACGGCGAATTCGTCCAGGCCCTGCCGCCATCAATCACGGTCACCGTCGCGTTGATCAAGTATGGGAACGTCGTGGGCAAGATGGAAAAGGTAAAGCTTTGCGGAACCATCTACCTTCTAGCTTTGCTAGCATTCTTCCAGTAGCGCTTTAGAAGAAGGATGTTCGTTCGAATCGGTTGTTGCCAGAAGAGTTTAATCGTTCTTGATTCGACGGTCCGATTCACCGTTCGTAGGTGAAGCGCATTCTCCTGTTGATAAAAAACGACAAGGAACAGTACCAAGACCTGCCGGAGTCCCGAATTCTTGCCAAATACGATAGGCAGGGAAAGCTGATCGTTCGTATCTTTGGAGGTACGTCGATCGTTTGTTCTTGCCGAAAAGTATCGCCTGCAGGCTGTTGGGACACGGCCGATGGTTGACCGCGTGTCACGTTTCAGGATATCTCACCCTCGCGATACTGCTATTCCTGTCGCTCCCGTTGCCAGAAATCATAAGGGACGCGAGCAACCGCGAGAACATCACCGAGCCGAAACTGCTGCACCCGATGCAGTACAACATCGACCATTCAAAGTATTACTACCAGATCACGGTGCACGCTTACGCCGCGTCTGCTCTGACGGTGTTCGTAATCGTCGCGCTCGATTCGTTCTTCATTGTAGCCATCCAACACTCCTGCCTACTATTCGCTATCACAGGGTAAGTGATTTCCACCGTTTCTGCACGCACAGCGGACGGCTGATGCTTCAGGTCTGAAGTGAACCCGAAATGAACCGTAATAACGAGAGTTTCCGTCGCACGAGAAAAATTTGCTCTCGAATCCCGATTCGCGCTTTACTCGATACCTTATTCGAATATCGTTCTACCATTTATCCAAGAATCGCGCCACACTGTAATGCCGAAATGCTTGAAATGGTCAAGCTGCCAGTGCCAACGGGTTCTTCGAGAGAGCAGGCTGACCGACGATTCGGCCGCTTAATAATTGCATTTGTTTCCTTTGTAGATTTCAGTTGAAAACCGCTCACGTCTTGAATGAGATTATCCTCTGCCACGATGACCAATGGAAAATCGTTAACGTCGGAAGATTCACGACGGCAGAACAGAGCCTCGTGTACCGGAAAGTTGTACGCGCTGTCGCGGGGCACATGTCGGCCCTGAAGTAAGTGCAAAACTGGATCTTTAACCCAAGAACTACCAAGCGTTTCGTACATTTCTTTTCATTTCTGCTGATAGTTTGTACATTAACTATGAGCAACTACTCAGTTTTGAGAGAAGTTTGAGCAGCGAAATAAGAACATCCGAATCGGTTTGATGCCGACCGGTACGGTAGTCCTAGTGTCGATACAAACGTAGGAATCGAGTTACAGATTGCCAATCCGATTGACAGCAATTCGATGCTCCAGATACGTATACCTTGTCCAGTCAACGTTCTCCTCGGCACTGCTCTTTCAAGTGTTCCTCACTCTTGTATGCATGACCGTCAGCGCGGTGGAAGTGCGTGTTCACGTGAGATCGAGCCGACTCGTGTCGCGTACGCTTCTAAGCTTTAGTATAGTAATGTACTAAAATGTTCCAGATACTGCAGAACATGAACAAGTATGACATTGTCCTAGGAATGATGCTCTGGTTGGTAGGCCAGATAATGCATTTATTCTTCCTCTGCTTCAATGGGCAGAGACTATCGGACTATAGCGAGAACGTCTACTACGATGCGTAAGGAATCACTTGAAACACGTAATCGTTCGAAAACCGAACAACATCCGAATAACTATGCTTCCAGCATGGAGTGCGTGTGGTACACGTTTTGCGCGAAGAGTAAGGTCGTTTATCAGTTCTTCGTTATGAACACCATCACGCCTCACCGGTTGGTCGCCATGAAACTGATGGTGTTGGACATGCAAACCTTTCAAGCGGTGAGTAAGAGTGTCGTCTTCTTGATACCGGTAATCACGTGAACGGCCTCCTTCCCGTTATATCATTAGAATTCGTTAGCGATCCACTGTCGTTGGGAATACACTTGACACGCTGTTTCCCTTTGCAGGTGATGCGTCTGTCGGCCTCGTATCTCACGGTATTGTTATCGGCGGTATAGGTAACGTAGAATGAGGAGCTCGTATAGTTGTACGGAGTGTGCCGAGTATGTAGGAACTATATTTGAGTATCCAATAAATCCGTTTGTTGTCCCCTCGACGCTAGTCCATTTTCATCTGATCCTTACGAGTATATTAACCCTGCTCGCGGAATCTACGCATTCTCTGGCCGAATCTAGCGTACAGCGACTCACCGAATAAGTTCTACCGACAATGAGAACCCGGTTGAACGCGTCGCGGGTTCTTACTGCGCATTTAAATATTACTTTTCTCCGACGCTTCGAGACTTTCAGCTGCCCGATCAAAGATTTCCGAACACATTGAGCAAGGTGTCGCAGCATGGGCCCTTCTAGCTATCGAATGCAGTGCAATTTCTTGGAAGCCAAAGAACTTTTGGTAAAACGATACAAGTACTCGCCACTGCTGGTGCATCTTTCCCGGTAACCACTACGCCCTCGCATGAACAGCATGTATAACGACCACACGAACTGATGCAGTGCAGTGCAGTTTGGATGACAGGGTCATAGGAAAACGGGAGCAAAGCTGTAGGTTTGTCAGTGATTTACACTTGTGTTTCCAAAGACAATTCGAACGCACATTCGCCCACGAGAAACGTAATAGAAAATATTACCACCGGTAATATCGTACTCGTAATGCACAGGAACGCCACCGTTGGCCTGACGGTGCGGACCAACACGGGCTGGAACGGCCACACGCCGAAGAACGACATCAAACGCTTCACCAACGCATAGGCCGGCTGGTCGAAGAAATCCATAGCTTTTCCTCCGTTGGCTTCCATTCTGTTTCGTGCCTGCGACCGCGCTTGATTTAACGGGCAATACCGGCAGTACAGGGTGCCGAGGGGAACGCTCCAATATTTAAACACGTTTCGCCAGACTGTGCACGCCGAGGGGTTGACGGCGCCGACGAAATTGCTATCGATCCAGCGGAAAGTATGATGACAGCCGGGGAACGACACGTCCGTCGACCAGACAGCACGGTAAACCCCAATTATCATCGTTACTGATAACTACTAGTAATCGTATACCAATCGTTCGTACGTCACGCGGGCTTACTTATATCCGGCAACCTGACAGGCGTCGGTCCTCGTAGGCAGCGCAGGGAGCGTTCGAATGTGCGACTCGAATATACTTGAACGCTTCCTGCCGAGAGCAAGAAGTTACCTCCCTCTTCGCGACCCTTTCGCAAACGCCGGCAGTAGACGGGGTGCATTCGAGTTGGGCTCGTTCGCTCTCTCATTCGGATATATGCAGAACAGCCGGAAACACTGACACATATTGCAACCTGACGCAAATCGATTAGGACAAGCCGTTCGTGGAAAAGAGTAGTCTTACGCAGACTTTCATTCGAGAGACAATCAACGATATGATTGGAAACTGGAATCGCGCATTTAGAACGCATTTAGAAACCTGCGATTATCGCGTATCGACGGAGCCTGACGAATACTTCCATCGTTTTTTTCAAACTCGAACAGACGCAAAGTATGGCATTACAGTATGTCTCAATCGCCAAGTGCCGCAGGTTTCGCGTAATCGCGTCCGTTCCCGTTTCCCATTCGCCGTTCGTTCGACAAAGTACCGTGGGAGAAATTATTTCGGTTTCGAATTGCGCCGGAACGTAATCGGTTTTGTTCGCTGGAGTTGCCGCAGTGAAACGAAATGTGGGAAAATTCTAAAGCTGATCACGTTGATTTTTCAGGTGAACAAGGCGAGGCTGTTGTTCTACGAGAAAAAGTACGGCGAATTCGTCCAGGCCCTACCGCCAGCAATCACGGGAATCGTCGCGTTGATCAAGTATGGGAACGTCATAGGCAAGATGGAAAAGGTAATGCTTCTACCTTCTAGCATTGCTAGCATTCTTCCAGTGGCGCCTTCGTCTGAAGATTTTCACTGTTCGCAGGTAAAGCGCATTCTCCTATTGATCAAAAGGGACAAGGAACAGTACGAGGACCTGCCGGAGTCCCGCGTGCTCACCAAATATGATGCGGAGGGAAGATTGATCGTTCAAATCTTCGCAGGCAAATCGATCGTTCTTTCTTGCTCGGAAGAATACTCTGAAGGTTGTTGGGACACTGACGACGGTTGACCGCGTGTCACGTTTCAGGATACTTCACCCTCGCGATAGTGGTATTCCTGGCGCTCCCGTTGCCAGAAATCATAAGGGACGCTAGGAACCTCGGGAACATCACCGAGCCGAAACTGCTGCACCCGGTGGAGTACAACGTCGACCATTCAAAATATTACTACCAGATCACGGCGCACGCTTACGCCTCGTCTGCTCTGACGGTGTTCATCATCATCGCGCTCGATTCGTTCTTCATTGTAGCCATCCAACACTGCTGCCTGCTATTCGCTATCACAGGGTAAGTGATTTCCATCGTTTCTGCACGCAGTGCGGACGGCTGAGGATCCAGGTCTGAAATGAAATCTAAATGTACCGTAATAACGAGACTTTCCGTGACCCGAGGAAAGTTTGCTCTTGAATCCCGATTCGCGCTTTCCTCGATACCTTATTCGAATATCATTCTACCATTTAGGCAAGAAGCGCGTCACACCGTAACGCAGAAATGCTCGTAATGTCGAAAACGCTCGAAAGGATCAAGTTGCCAGCGCCAACCGATCTATCAGAGAGAACAGGCTGACCGACGGATCGGCCGCTTAGTAATTGTGGTTGTTTCCTCTGTAGATTTCAGTTGAAAACCGCTCACGTCCAGAATGAGAGTACCCTCTGGCACGATGACCAATGGAAAGTCGTGGACGTCGAAAAATTCACGACGCGAGACCAGAGCCTCGTGTACCGGAAAGTAGTACGCGCTGTCGCGGGTCACATGTCGGCCCTGGAGTAAGTGTAAAACTGGATCTTTAACACTAGATGCTGACAGTTCGTACATTAGCTAAGAGCAACTACTAAGTTTTGAGAGAATTTTCAGCAGCGAAATAACAACATTCGAATCGGTTTGGTGCCGACCGGTACGGTGGTCCTAGTGTCGATACAAACGTAGTAATCGAGTTACAGATTGCCAACTCGATTGACAGCTATTCTATGCTTCAGATACGTGAACCTTGTCCAGTCAACGTTCTCCTCGGCACTGCTCATTCAAGTGTTCCTCACTCTCGTATGCATGACCGTCAGCGCGGTGCAAGTGCGTGTTCACGTGAGGTCGAACCGACTCGTGTCGCGTACGCTACGAAGCTTCACTATAGTAGTGTATTAAAATGTTCCAGATATTGCGGAACATCAACAACTACGACATTGTATTAGGAATGATGCTCTGGTTGGTAGGCCAGGTAATGCATTTATTCTTCCTCTGCTTCAATGGTCAAAGACTGTCGGACTCTAGCCAGAACGTCTACTACGATGCGTAAGGAATCACTCGAGACTCGTAATCATTCGAAAACCGAGTAACATCCGAATAACTATGCTTCCAGCATGGAGTGCGTGTGGTACACTTTTTGCGCGAAGAGTAAGGTCGTTTATCAATTCTTCGTTATGAACACCATCTCGCCTCACCGGTTGGTTGCCATGAAATTGATGGTGTTGGACATGCAAACCTTTCAAGCGGTGAGTAAGAGTGTCGACTTCTTGATACCAGTATTCACGTGAACGGCCTCCTTCCCGTTATATCATTAGAATTCGTTGGCGATTCACAGTTGTTGGAAATACACTTGACACGCAGTTTCCCTTTCTAGGTGATGCGTATGTCGGCCTCGTATCTCACGATGTTGTTATCGGCGGTATAAGTAACGTAGGATGAGGTCATCATGTAGTTGTACGGAGTGTGCCCAGTACGTAGGGACTATATTTGAGTATCCAATAAATCGGTCTGAAGTCCTCACGACGCTGGTCGACTTTCGTCTGATCCTTACGAGCATACTACCCTTCCTCGCGGAATTTACTCATTCTCTGGTCGGAACTAGGGCACAGAGACTCGCCGAATAGGTTCTACCGACAATGAGAACCCGGTTGAACGCGTCGCGGGTTCTTACTGCGCATTTAAATATTACTTTTCTCCGACGCTTCGAGACTTTCAGCTGCCCGATCTATGATCTCCGAACACATTGAGCGAGGTGTAGCCGCGTGGACCCTTCCAACTATCGAATGCAGTGCAATTTCTTGGAAGCCAAAGAACTTTTGGTGAAACGATACAAGTACTCGCCACTACTGGAGCATCTTTCCCGGTAACCACTACACCGTCGCACGAACAACATCTAAAACGACCACACGAACTGATGCAGTGTTGTGCAGTATGCATGACAGGGTAATAAGAGAACGGGAGCAAAGCTGTAGGTTTGTCAGTGATTTACACTTGTGTTTCCAGAGACAATTCCAACGCACATTCGCCCACGAGAAACGGAATAGAAAATATTACCGCCGGTAATATCGTACTCGTAATGCACAGGATCGCCACCGTTGGCCTGACGTTGCGGGCCAATACGGGCTGGAACGGCCACACGCCGAAGAGCAACATCAAACGCTTCACCAACACATAGGACGGATGGTCGTAGTAATCCATAGCTTTTCCTCCATTGGCTTCCATTCGGTTTCGTGCCGGCCACAGTGCACGATTTAACGGGCAACACCGGCGAAAACTGACAGTGGGCTCTCCTACTCGTTACACGGTTCAATATTTAATAACGTTTCGCCAGTCTGTGCACGGTGAGAGGTTGACGGCGCCGACGAAATTGCCATCGATCCAGCGGAAAGTATGATGACAGCCGGGGAACGACACGTCCGTCGACCAGACAGCACGGTAAACCCCAATTATCATCGTTACTGATAACTACTAGTAATTGTATACCAATCGTTCTTACGCCACACGGGCTTACTTATACGCGGCAACTTAACAGGTGTGGGTTCTCGTCGGCAGCGCAGCGTGCGTTCGAATGTGCGACGCGAAAATACTTGGACGCCAGCTGCCGAGTTCCAGAAATTACCTCTCTCTTTGCGACCCTTTCCGAAACGCCGACATTAGACCGGGTGCATTTGAGTTTGACTCATTCTTTGCGGGATCAGTGGCATCGCTTTCCCGCTATCTGATTCGAAACTATCTGCAACATCTCGAAACATCGACAGACATTGCAACCTGGCGCAAATCGATTAGGACAAACTGTTTGTGGAAAAGAGTAGTCTTACGCAGACTTTCAGTCGAGAGACAATCGCATTTAGAACGCATTTAGAAACCAGCGATTATCGCGTATCGACGGAGCCTGACGAATACTTCCATCGTTTTTTTCAAACTCGAACTGACGCAAAGTTACAGTATGTCTCAATCGCCAAGTGCCGCGGGTTTCGCGAAATCGCGTCCGTTCCCGTTTCCCATTCGCCGTTCGATCGACAAAGTACCGTGGAAGAAATTATTTCGGTTTCGAATTGCGCCGGAACGTAATCGGTTTTGTTCGCTGGAGTTGCCGCAGGGAAACGAAATGTGGGAAAATTCTGGAGCTGATCACGTTGATTTTTCAGGTGAACAAGGCGGGGCTGTTGTTCTACGAGAAAAAGTACGGCGAATTCGTCCAGGCCCTACCGCCAGCAATCACGGGAATCGTCGCGTTGATCAAGTATGGGAACGTCATAGGCAAGATGGAAAAGGTAATGCTTCTACCTTCTAGCATTGCTAGCATTCTTCCAGTGGCGCCTTCGTCTGAAGATTTTCACTGTTCGCAGGTAAAGCGCATTCTCCTGATGATCAAAAGAGACAAGGAACAGTACGTGGACCTGCCGGAGTCCCGCGTGCTCACTAAATATGATGCGGAGGGAAGATTGATCGTTCAAATTTTCGCAGGCAAATCGATCGTTCTTTCTTGCTCTGAAGAATACTCTGAAGGTTGTTGGGACACTGACGACGGTTGACCGCGTGTCACGTTTCAGGATACTTCACCCTCGCGATACTGGTATTCCTGGCGCTCCCGTTGCCAGAAATCATAAGGGACGCGAGGAACCTCGCGAACATCACCGAGCCGAGACTGCTGCACCCGATGGAGTACAACGTCGACCATTCAAAATATTACTACCAGATCACGGTGCACGCTTACGCCGGGTCCGCTCTGACGGTGTTCGTGATCATCGCGCTCGATTCGTTCTTCATTGTAGCCATCCAACACTGCTGCCTGCTATTCGCTATCACAGGGTAAGTGATTTCCATCGTTTCTGCACGCAGTGCGGACGGCTGATGATCCAGGTTAATAATTGCAGTTGTTTCCTCCTGTAGATTTCAGTTGAAAACCGCTCACGTCCTGAATCAGAGTACCCTCTGGCACGATGACCAATGGAAAGTCGTGGACGTCGAAAAATTCACGACGCGAGAACAGAGCCTCGTGTACCGGAAAGTTGAACGCGCTGTCGCGGGTCACATGTCGGCCCTGGAGTAAGTGCAAAACTGGACCTTTAACGCTAGGTGCTGATAGTTCGTACATTAGCTAAGAGCAACTACTAAGTTTTGAGAGAATTTTCAGCAGCGAAATAACAACATTCGAATCAGTTTGGTGCCGACCGGTACGGTGGTCCTAGTGTCGATACAAACATAGGAATCGAGTTAGAGATTGCCAACTCGATTGACAGCTATTCTATGCTTCAGATACGTGAACCTTGTCCAGTCAACGTTCTCCTCGGCACTGCTCATTCAAGTGTTCCTCACTCTCGTATGCATGACCGTCACCGCGGTGCAAGTGCGTGTTCACGTGAGGTCGAACCGACTCGTGTCGCGTACGCTACGAAGCTTCAGTATAGTAGTGTATTAAAATGTTCCAGATATTGCGGAACATCAACAACTATGACATTGTATTAGGAATGATGTTCTGGTTGGTAGGCCAGGTAATTCATTTATTCTTCCTCTGCTTCAATGGACAGAGACTATCCGACTATAGCCAGAACGTCTACTACGATGCGTAAGGAATCACTCGAGACTCGCAATCATTCGAAAACCGAGTAACATCCGAATAACTATGCTTCCAGCATGGAGTGCGTGTGGTACACTTTTTGCGCGAAGAGTAAGGTCGTTTATCAATTCTTCGTTATGAACACCATCGCGCCTCACCGGTTGGTCGCCATGAAATTGATGGTGTTGGACATGCAAACCTTTCAAGCAGTGAGTAAGAGTGTCGTCTTCTTGATACCGGTAATCACGTGAACGGCCTCCTTCCCGTTATATCATTAGAATTCGTTAGCGATCCACTGTCGTTGGGAATACACTTGACACGCTGTTTCCCTTTGCAGGTGATGCGTCTGTCGGCCTCGTATCTCACGATGTTGTTATCGGCGGTATAGGTAACGTAGGATGAGGAGCTCGTATAGTTGTACGGAGTGTGCCGAGTATGTAGCAACTATATTTGGGTATCCAATAAATCGGTTTGTTGTCCTTACGACGGTGGTCGACTTTCGTCTGATCCTTACGAGCATACTACCCTTTCTCGCGGAATCTACTCATTCTCTGGTCGGATCTAGCGCACAGGGACTCACCGAATAGGTTCTACCAACAATGAGTACGCGGTTGAACGCGTCGCGGGTTGTTACTGCGCATTTAAATATAACTTTTCTCCGACGGGTAACGTATCACTTCGTATTTAACGTTTCGGAGGACAAACAGTGTTTCCTTCGTCTTCCGAACCCAATTTTTTCCCTGGCTGTTCGGAACTCCGCCATGCTGCAGCGCTTCGAGACTTTCAGCTGCCCGATCAATGATCTCCGAACACAATGAGCAAGGTGTCGCAGCATGGACCCTTCTAGCTATCGAATGCAATGCAATTTCTTGGAGGCCAAAGTACTTTTGGTGAAACGATAGAAGTACTCGCAACTACTGGAGCACCTTTTCTGAAAACCACTACGCCGTCATACGAACAACATGTAAAACGACCGCACGAACAGAGGCAGTGCAGTGCAGTTTGGATGACAGAGTCATAGGAAAACCGGAGCAAAGCTGTAGGTTTGTCAGTGATTTACACTTGTGTTTCCAGAGACAATTCCAACGCACATTCGCCCACGAGAAACGGAATGGAAAACGTGTTACCTCCGGTATCATTACACTAATCAAGCAGAGGATCGTCACCGCTTGCCTAACGGTGCGCGTCAACACCGGCTGGAACGGCCACACGCCGAAGAACAACATTAAGCGCTTGACTAACGCGTATGCCGGATGGTCGAAGAAATCCATAGCTTTCCGTCCATTGGCTTCCATTCTGTTTCGTGCCTGCGACCGCGCTTGATTTAACGGGCAATACCGGCGAAAACTGACAGTGGGCTCTCCTACTCGTTACACGGTTCAATCTTTAATAACGTTTCGCCAGTCTGTGCACGGTGAGGGGTTGACGGCGCCGACGAAATTGCTATCGATCCAGCGGAAAGTATGATGACAGCCGGGGAACGACACGTCCGTCGACCAGACAGCACGGTAAACCCCAATTATCATCGTTACTGATAACTACTAGTAATCGTATACCAATCGTTCGTACGTCACGCGGGCTTACTTATATCCGGCAACCTGACAGGCGTCGGTCCTCGTAGGCAGCGCAGGGAGCGTTCGAATGTGCGACTCGAATATACTTGAACGCTTCCTGCCGAGAGCAAGAAGTTACCTCCCTCTTCGCGACCCTTTCGCAAACGCCGGCAGTAGACGGGGTGCATTCGAGTTGGGCTCGTTCGCTCTCTCATTCGGATATATGCAGAACAGCCGGAAACACTGACACATATTGCAACCTGACGCAAATCGATTAGGACAAGCCGTTCGTGGAAAAGAGTAGTCTTACGCAGACTTTCATTCGAGAGACAATCAACGATATGATTGGAAACTGGAATCGCGCATTTAGAACGCATTTAGAAACCTGCGATTATCGCGTATCGACGGAGCCTGACGAATACTTCCATCGTTTTTTTCAAACTCGAACAGACGCAAAGTATGGCATTACAGTATGTCTCAATCGCCAAGTGCCGCAGGTTTCGCGTAATCGCGTCCGTTCCCGTTTCCCATTCGCCGTTCGTTCGACAAAGTACCGTGGGAGAAATTATTTCGGTTTCGAATTGCGCCGGAACGTAATCGGTTTTGTTCGCTGGAGTTGCCGCAGGGTAACGAAATGCGTCAACAGGAGGCATCTGAATCTGATCGCGTTAATTTTTCAGTTGAACAAGGCGAGGCTGTTGTTCTACGAGAAAAAGTACGGCGAATTCGTCCAGGCCCTGCCGCCATCGATCACGGTTGTCCTCGCGTTGCTCAAGTATGGGAACGTCATAGGCAAGATGGAAAAGGTAAAGCTTTACGGAACCATCTACCTTCTAGCTTTGCTAGCATTCTTCCAGTAGCGCTCTAGAAGAAGGGGGTTCGTCCGGTCGGTTGTTGTCAGAAGAGTTTTCTCGTTCTTGATTCGACGATCCGATTCACCGTTCGTAGGTGAAGCGCATTTTCCTGTTGATCAAAAGCGACAAGGAACAGTACCAGGACCTGCCGGAGTCACGACTTCTCGCTAAATACGATAGGCAGGGAAGACTGATCGTTCGTATCTTTGGAGGTACGTCGATCGTATGTTCGTGCCGAAAAGTATCGCCTGCAGGCTGTTGGGACACGGCCGATGGTTGACCGCGTGTCACGTTTCAGGATATCTCACCCTCGCGATACTGCTATTCCTGTCGCTCCCGTTGCCGGAAATCATAAGGGACGCGAGGAACCGCGGGAACATCACCGAGCCGAAACTGCTGCACCCGATGGAGTACAACATCGACCATTCAAAATATTACTACCACATCACGGTGCACGCTTACGCCGCGTCTGCTCTGACGGTGTTCGTTATCGTCGCGCTCGATTCGTTCTTCATTGTAGTCATCCAACACTCCTGCCTACTATTCGCTATCACAGGGTAAGTGATTTCCACCGTTTCTGCACGCACAGCGGACGGCTGATGGTTCAGGTCTGAAGTGAACCCGAAATGAACCGTGATAACGAGAGTTTCCGTCGCACGAGAAAAATTTGCTCTCGAATCCCGATTCGCGCTTTACTCGATACCTTATTCGAATATCGTTCTACCATTTAGCCAAGAATCGCGCCACACTGTAATGCCGAAATGCTTGAAATGGTCAAGCTGCCAGTGCCAACGGGTTCAACGAGAGAGCAGGTTGACCGACGGATCGGTCGCTTAATAATTGCGATTGTTTCCTTTGTAGATTTCAGCTGAAAACCGCTCACGTCTTGAATGAGAGTATCCTCTGCCACGATGACCAATGGAAAGTCGTGAACGTCGGAAGATTCACGACGCGAGAACAGAGCCTCGTGTTCCGGAAAGTTCTACGTGTTGTCGCGGGGCACATGTCGGCCATGGAGTAAGTGCAAAACTGGATCTTTAACCCTAGAACTACCAAGCGTTTCGTACATTTCTTTTCATTTCTGTTAACGGTTCGTACATCAACTAAGAGCAACTACTCAGTTTTGAGAGAATTTTCAGCAGGGAGATAACAACATCCGAAGCGGATCGCCAACTCGATTGACAGCAATTCTGTGCTTCAGATACGTAAACCTTGTCCAGTCAACGTTCTCCTCCGCATTGTTCTTTCAAGTGTTCTTCGCTCTCGTATGCATGACCGTCAGCGCGGTGGAAGTGCGTGTTCACGTGAAATCGAACCGACTCGTGTCGCGTACGCTACGAAGCTTCAGTATAGTGGTGTATTAAAATGTTCCAGATACTGCAGAACATGAACAACTATGACATTGTATTAGGAATGATGCTCTGGTTGGTAGGCCAGATAATGCATTTATTCTTCCTCTGCTTCAATGGACAAAGACTGTCGGACTATAGCGAGAACGTCTACTACGATGCGTAAGGAATCACTTGAAACACGTAATCATTCGAGAATCGAACATCAACCGAATAACTATGCTTCCAGCATGGAGTGCGTGTGGTACACTTTTTGCGCGAAGGGTAAGGTCGTTTATCAGTTCTTCGTTATGAACACCATCACGCCTCACCGGTTGGTCGCCATGAAATTGATGGTGTTGGACATGCAAACCTTTCAAGCGGTGAGTAAGAGTGTCGTCTTCTTGATACCTGTATGCATTTGAACGCTCT
This sequence comes from Nomia melanderi, assembly GCF_051020985.1. Lineage (NCBI taxonomy): Eukaryota > Metazoa > Arthropoda > Insecta > Hymenoptera > Halictidae > Nomia > Nomia melanderi. The sequence continues at coordinate 89,843 of NC_135002.1, read as the reverse complement.
CCTTCCCGTTATATCATTAGAATTCGTTTGCGATCCACTGTTGTTGGGAATACACTTGACGCGCAGTTTCCCTTTGCAGGTGATACGTCTGTCGGCCTCGTATCTCACGGTATTGTTATCGGCGGTATAGGTAACGTAGGATGAGGAGCTGGTATAGTTGTACGGAGTGTGCCGGGTATGTAGGAACTATATTTGAGTATCCAATAAATCCGTTTGTTGTCCCCTCGACGCTAGTCGATTTTCACCTGATCCTTACGAGTATATTAACCCTGCTCGCGGAATCTACGCATTCTCTGGCCGAATCTAGCGTACAGAGACTCACCGAATAAGTTCTACCGACAATGAGAACGCGGTTGAACGCGTCGCGGGTTCTTACTGCGCATTTAAATATAACTTTTCTCCGACGCTTCGAGACTTTCAGCTGCCCGATCAATGATCTCCGAACACATTGAGCAAGGTGTCGCAGCATGGACAGAACAGAAACTACTGGAGCACCTTTCCCGGCAACCACTACACCGTCGCACGAGCAACATGTAAAACGACCACTCGAATTGATGCAGTGCAGTGCAGTTTGGTTGACAGGGTAATTGGAAAACGGAACGAAAGCAGTAGGGTGGACGATTTACAGTTGTTTTTGCAGAGACAAACAGGCACACACACATTCGCCCGCGAGAAACGGAATAGAAAACGTGTTACCTCCGGTATCAATAGACTCGTAGCACCGAGGATCATCACCGTTTGCCTGATTTTGCGGGCAAATATCGGCTGGAACGGCCACACGCCGAAGAACGACATCATCCGCTTGGTCAACGAGTAAGCCGGATGATCGAAGAAATCCATCACTGATTCCGTCCCTGGTTTCCCTGTCTCTCCCGACAGGATGACACGTCATGCGACAACGACGACTAAAGCTGGCAACACACCTGTAGATGAACGCCCGTCCAGAGACCGAGTCGTCGGTTGGCACGCGGAGCTAGGGGTCGCATTAAAATTTCCATGAGCCCCCGCCGTGTCCGTCCGCGGAGGGAAGCACACGAGTGCGAGGAAATTGCGATCGATCCAGCGGAAATGACATCTCTGTCAATCGAGTAACGGGACCACGGTAAATTGCAATTTCTCCGAATAGTACCGATTAGTAGTCCGAGGATCTAACGTAGACCGCTCGCCTCACGGTCAAAGACATTGCGTGTCCTCCCTTTGCCACCCGTCCACCGGCGTGTACGGTGTGTGTGTGTGTGTGTGTGTGTGTGTGTGTGTGTGTGCGTGCGCGCGAGCGCGTGTGTGTGTGTGAGTGCGTGAGCGTGTGCGTGCGCGTGCGCGTGCGTTTGTCGAGTCGACGTCGAATCGGAACGGAGGTGGTTCGTCGCAGATGGAAAATCGCACGCGATCGCACGATTAGATGTAGTAGACTCACGCCTACTTTGGCTTCACCGTGCTTCTCCGCTTTCGACTGGCACGCCGGTACACCCTCGACTCGCTCTCGCGGAAAGATCGAGCTTGCTCGCACCGAACACGATACAGTTGAACGTGCTCGCTCGTTTTCAGATGAACAAAGGGGTACAGCTGTTTTTGGAAAAAAGGTACAGCGAGAGTATTCAGTCCATCCCGCCGGTCACCACGTTGGTCGCCGCGTTGGTGAAATACGCGAACGCACTGATCAACTTGGACAAGGTAAATTCTCCCCGCGTTTCGTTCGAGGAGATTCGATCGTTGACGCCTCGAATCCGCGGCGTTCCAGGTGAAGACGATACTCTCGACGATTAAGAACGACAACGAACGCTACAAGGATCTGCCAGAGTTCCGGATTCTCGACCGACACAGTTCGCAGGGCAGACTGTTCGTTCTAGCTTTCGGAGGTACGCTCTCCAGAATTCTCCGTTCAAAGTAGACCGTTTTCATTGGAGTTGCGAGTTTCCAGGGTACGTGACCTTCGCAATGACGACATACCTGTCGCTTCCGATCCTGGACATTCTAAGAGACATCAGGCACCTCCAGAATGTTACGGAGCCGAGAATGATTCTCCCGCTGGAGTATAACATCGACCACGTGAAATATTACTATGCCATCACCGTGCACAGCTACTCCACCACTATGCTGGTGGTGTTTATGATTGTGGCGCTGGACTCGCTGTTTATCGTAGTCATTCAACACTCTTGCATTCTATTCTCTATTACAGGGTACGTGTGTACTCTGCTCGTTCGAGTCGACTCGAAACGAGCGTCGCATTGAAAGATACGAGTCTAGATTTAGGTTGAAAACGGCACACATTTTGAACGAGGAGATCCTGTACCGAGGCGACGAATGGAAAGCTGTGAACGTCGTACGATTCACAGCGGAAGAACAGAAGCACGTGTTGCGGAAATTGACCTGTTCCATCAGGGAACACGGTAGGGCTCTCGAGTAAGTACGGAACGGCTCGGATCGGTGCGCAACCAAGATACCAACGACGCGTTCCATCGAACGCGCACGGTGGAGAGAAACGATTCTACTTGCCTCGTTACGTACCGATCGCGGTGAGAGCTCGATGCCGATACATTCACGGTGAAACCGAATCGACAACGAAGCGGAATCGTTTCTCTCCAGCATTTGTCCTATACGAGACAATCGGAAAAGTAGTGTGCGTGACGGATCGCTCTAACGATGCTTCAGATACACGTTGCTTCTCCAATCGACCTTCTCCACGGCACTATTCTTTCAAGTGTTTTTAACCATTCTGTGCATGAGCGTCAGCGCGGTAGAAGTACGTCACCGCATACGGGTCGGATCGAACGGGCTCGGCAAGAATGCACAGTACGATTCAAACGATTCTCGTCTATCTATCGTGTCTCGATGTCTTCCAGATACTATTGAATCTGAAGAGATTCGACGTTGTACTGGGAATGGCAGTCTGGCTGGTGGGCCAGGAAGTCCACTTGTTCTTCCTCTGCCTCAACGGGCAGAGATATTCGGATTTTTGCGAGAACGTCTATCGCGACGCGTAAGGAATATCATCGTCGCTCGAAACACCTGTAATCTACCGTTCGAACAACATTCGAATAATTCTGCTTCTAGCCTCGAGTGCGCATGGTACACGTTTTCCGCCAAGAGTAAGGTGATTTATCGGTTCTTGATTACCAACATTTTGACGCCTCGCCAACTGGTCGCCATGAAGTTGATAGTGTTGAACATGCAAACCTTCCAAGCGGTTCGTAAAAGATGAACATTCTTCGACACATTTACCAAACTCACACACACACTCTCTCTCTCTCTCTCTCTCTCTCTCTCTCTCTCTCTCTCTCTCTCTCTCTCTCTCTCTCTCTCTCTCTCTCTCTCTCTCTCTCTCTCTCTCTCTCTCTCTCTCTCTCTCTCTCTCTCTGGAAGAAATGATTTGTTCCATTACTCGTCATATCGCGTGATGCTTGTTTACAGATGACACGTTTGTCGGCATCGTACTTCACGGTATTATCCTCGACGTTGTAAGCGAGGTGTCGGATACGCGGAGCCAACAGAGTTGAATAAATATAATAAAATATAATAAATCAATTTCTTTGGTCGACTCGATGGTAACCGATCATCGAACCTTTCGAAAAGCTTCAGGGTATCGATCACAGCCAATCTTTTCGTTGAACGCGTCTCACGCTTGTTTCGCGAAACCTTTTAATTCCCGAATTCGTTTAGATTTTCAACGTTACGCGACTTTCCCAAAGAACTTTCGTATTTTCTAGTACAACAGGCCGACCAAAAGCGTATCATCTTTCAAGCGCGAGAAGCGTTACACCGTTACGAACGATATTGGCCAGAAGGATCGAGACGACGTTAAACGTTGCAACTACCTTATCCAATTTGTCTGGCAGAAAGCGATTTTCCAAACAGTCGACGAACGCTTTCATAAATAGTTGCGTTACCTCCAACTTTTCTGTAGCCAGAAAATCAACCTACGTGGTTGCAGCTAAACGATTCTGCCGATCGAACAGTACCATTGCACGAACGCCATATAAAAGGACTAAAGAAAAATTCTTCTTTCCTGCGGTGCACAGGATAAGAATCTTACGTTCGAATAAAAATGATAGAATTAACATTGTATAAAAAAACGGAGGAAACTTGACACACGGACAGTGCAGAGGGAGGATTTAACGCGTCGAATGCCACGCGATTTCACACAGCAAAATAGAAAACGGGAACGGGAACGGGAACGAAACAGAGGTGATACTCGATGATTTTAATATAGAAATCTTTTCAAACGGTGCTCCTTTATTCGAGTCAATTATAGTAATTCGATTCGATTCGACATGGCATGCAACGCGTTACTTTACATTGGAATAGGATAGAATCTATGATTCTACAATATCATCTCGAGGAGCACGACAACAAAGAATTTACCTCTGGGATAGAAATGCTAACGATACTGCCGAGTATAAATATCTGCAGACCGATTCGGACAGACCTCCGCTGATCGGGCCACAGGCCCATGACTTTCAGATAAAACCTGGTCGTCGAGCAGCCGGGATGATCGAAGAAATCCATCACCGCTGGTCTGTCCACCGCGATTATCCCTGGGTAAACGTCTGGATCAGTCGCAGCCACGCGCAGAGAAATCGCCTGGACGATACGTACGTTGTCCGAGATGTACGTTGAAATTACACGCAAGCACGCGTAACGTCTCGGTCGAAGGAACGCCACCGGAGCAAGAAAATTGTGCTGTCAATCAAAGGTGAATCACAGAAAATTACACAGCCTGTGAATTATGGGACAACCGCGATCGATCAAATCACCGCCACCCTCGCCACCCTCGTCATTTTTCCATCATTCTTCCGTCGTTATTCCGTCGTTATTCCGTCGATATTCTCGTAATTCCGTCCCGCCAGGCTAGCTCGAGAGGAGAAATCGTTCTTTCTCCTTAGCGCACACATGTTTTCGTCGCGTCATGATAATAATACGAATAACAGGAGGAATAGAAAGAGTAGGAATGAAATAGGAATAACCATTAGAAATCGTTCCGTTTACACAGCGAGGCGATGCCCTCGACTCGATTTCCTTTCAAAACGAATTCGCCGATCGATCAGGTAGTCTCATAATTAATCTCGTCTTTCTTCCGCTAATCTTCCCTGTGAGAACAGTGTGAACGCTCGGGTTCTGTTTTTAGTGGTGAATGTCCGTGATGCGCGACAACTTTTCTTACGCTTCTTCCGGGACGACTCGACACCGGGCTGGAACTTTGTTCCTGAATTCGAACGGAATTGCGAAGGAAAACTTTGCAGTATTCTCCATTAGTATAGTAACGCGTAGAATACCACTCGAAATACAACAAAGTCTTCTCCAAGTTGCACAGTTTTCCAGAGGAAACTAAACGCGTAAACGTGCAAACGAATACAAGCCTGTATCGTAACGCGTTTCGCCTCTATTACGAGCCTTCTCGTAATGGTGAACAGTACCATGCCGCACGCTTTTATACCAACTCTTTCAAATACGCGACACGTTCCCCCTTTGTTCTCGAAGAGGGCACACACGTTCAACTTGACAATTTCGAACGATCGATTTGTTTAGGTGACCAGAGCGGTGGAATACCTCGAAGAGAGACGTTATAACAAATTTATCCAGTGTTTGCCAGCGTTTCTCGTGATGGCCATTTCCTGTACGAAATATATACATATTATGATGAACTCGGGAAAGGTTCGAAACACACAGAGGATACGCGATTAGCCGAATAATGCATAGCTTCGCGATAAACGGTAAGCGAGCATACCTGTGCGCGAGTGTGCGAGTGTGTGTGTGTGTGTGTGTGTTACAGGTGAAGGAGCTACTCGCAATAATACAGAGCGATACGGAGCGATGCATGAAGCTGCCGGAGAAGCGGATTTACCACGCCTCCGTCGTCACTGGAAAATTCTACGTCACCAGTAGTCAGGGTAAATGAATTACAGCTAGTTGTACAGTATATACTGTATATGGAAAAGTTACTCTCTATTTCGTTTCAGTGCAAACCTGGCTGGCATTAATAGTGTACTTGATGATCCCGATCGTACCGATGATACAACGGGCCAGGAACCACGGCAACATTACCGAGCCACCAGAATTTTTGTACGAAGTAGACTACAAGGTCGACCACGAGAAATACTTCTACCTCATCACCGCGCACACTTACCATGCATCCCTGGTAACGATAGGAATGGTCATAGCGCTCGACATCTTCTACATAGTCGCTATTCATCATTGCTGCACTCTGTTCGAGGTGACAGGGTATGCTATTCGACGTTGACGGTTACTTATCGTCCAAACCAATCAAACGTTTCTCCTCGATGGACTTTTCTCTCGACAGATTCAAGCTAAAGACAGCTTACATTTTGGACAAGAGTATATTGAAGAACGGTGACGAGTGGAAAACCGTGACAGTCGAGAAATTCTCACCGGAAGAGGAAGCGCAAGTATTTCGGAATGTCTCGCACTCTATCGTCGAACATAACAGAGCGCTCGAGTGAGTGCAACTAATCTATTCTACTATATATTCTACTCGTAATGTCGTCGCTGGCCAACTTGTCTGTCGCGTGCCGGATATATCTCTAACGATGCTTCGCGATGCTTCAGGTTCCTGAATACTCTCCAATCGATGTTCTCCGTGGAACTGTTTTCGGAAATTTCTTTGCACATCTTATGCCTGAGCGCGTGTGCAGTGGAAGTACGTGGTTAAGGTATATCGAGCACGCGGACGTTGCGCTTGCACAAATTTTCCCCCGATCGTTCATCTCTTTCACAGATACTGATCAAGCGAGACAACCTCGACGTGGCGTTCAGGATGTTGGTTTGGCTGGTAGCTGTGGAACTTCACTTGTTCCAAGTTTGTATTGCTGGCCAGAGACTTTCAAACTACAGCGAGAACGTCTACTATGACGCGTAAATACCGCAAATTACTCCTCCGCGAAGAGCGTAACGCGAGTCTAACCCTTCCGACGATTACCATTGCAGGCTAGAATGTATGTGGTGCTTCTTTGATTCAAAGACCAAGGTCATTTATCGATTCTTCATTTTAAACACCCTGATGCCTTGCCAATTGGTTGCCTTCAAGCTGACAGTGGTCAACATGGAAACGTTTTTAGCAGTTCGTATTACAATTGCGTGCGTGCGTGCGTGCGTGCGTGCGTGCGTGCGTATTACATATTGAAACCTTTCCACAGGTCTCGCGTCTGGCCGCATCGTATTTCACGGTTCTGTCGTCTATGATATAAGTAAACGCCCTCGAGAGAGTCTCGCATAGTCAACTGACACGATGCAATGGTGATATACTTGATATTATTTGTTCGTGTAACTTACGGTGTACAGTGTGTGCGCGCGTGGCCTGCGACTTTTCATTTACACCAACTTTATTATCCTTACGTACATTTTACTTGGGTAAATTCTTTACGAATAGAATGTTTGCATGGAGGTGGATAAATATATTCGATATTTACATCACGAGGAAATAAACAGCAATACAAAACCGTAAACATTTACACATAACATTATGTGATTCGTCATGTAATTATGAAAAGGTGTTTTCGTTCCGTGCGTAACGTTAATGTAATCTGGATTCTCGTCCCTACACTTCACTCTTGATACAACCATTTTCTCCATCATCGAAAGCCACGATTCTTTCTAACCATGGATTTTCAACTTGCATCTCAAGGAAGGAAATTTTCATTCACGGTTACCGTGAATGTCACGCTCATGCTCGAAGCGAAACAAACTGATGGAATACGTCCAAAATATGAGGGTCCAGATCCGGCGTAAACAACAGGGTTTCTAATGTCGATGAATACTTTTGAACCTGTTCGTGATGCTGTAACACGAAATGGCAAATGTAAAGAAATCCAACGATTTTAAAGATTTTAAAGATTTTAAAGATTTTAAAGATTTTAAAGATTTTAAAGATTTTAAAGATTTTAAAGATTTATTTCGAATATTTCGAATATTTCCCAAAAATTACTCGAAATGATTACTTACCGTTAGGAACACCTGCTGTAATCTCCCTATGGTCCACTTGTACCAATGAGTATTATAGTCTATGCCGTCGGTATCGCAACGTACCAAGTGCTCGGACAAAATCATTATGAACCGCTGGAAAACAAGCGCGTCGTTAACTCGAGGAAATTTCAACATTTTCGTCAAACTAGTTGATCAATGTTCACCTGAAAAATGATTAAAAACAGATTTTTCTGATCAGCCTGTGCTGCCTCCAGTTTCTCTTCCATTCTTTCCACAACGTCCTCCGACGGTTTCTCCTTGTTCCTGTCTTTATTATTATCCTCATCCTCCGACGATGATCCAGATCTACTTTCCGCTCTTCTCAATTTCTCTCGTGCTTCGGCCAATTCCGTGCTCAACTTGGTCACGTGCTTGTTCTTCTTTCGGATCGTTAAATGAAGTATCTCCCAAATGTATAGCCTGCCGAATTACAGTTGCACGCAATTACTCGAATATTATTGCCAGAGCGGATGATTCGTAACGTACTTGGTAAACTCCGATGCCATCTCTTTGGAAAATATCCAGTTCGCGATGGCGCTGCACTCGATGATGCCCGTCTTTAATAACTTGTCCGTTAAAACGACCATCATTTGGTAATGATTCTTCCACAACGAGTACATATTTCTTAAAATGCATATCTGCGCTTCCTCTGTTTCCGCGAGAACCTGAAATGTTGTAGACGCGCAACATTTACTCCCAAGTATTCGAACGGGGTGAGGCTACTTGAAAGTTTACCTTAAAAACGTAATAAAATTTCCCTATAGCTGCGAAACTATGGCTAAAACTCTTCGATCCTAGGTTTAATAAAGTCTGTACAAAAACATCAATTTTCAAAGGATTGAAATTATTTGTCTCTTCATTTTCCCTGGGACCGGGCAATGTGTTCAACACGTTCAACACTTCTTCCGGTGTACACTTACGTCTAATAGAAACAACTAGTTCATGAGCAGCGGCTGTACCGGGAAGGGAACCTGTGAAACAAACATCGATGTATGCGACAATGTGCTGTCGACGGATCACGATATTCAGATCCAGCCAACATCGCGCAGATTTCATTCTACTCACTAGCCCCTTCGGAAGTGTACTTGTAAATAGGCTCCGGTGGTGCTGGAATCAAGTCAGCGTACGATTCCGGCATCATGTCTCGTATTCTCTGATAATACGATAATCTAAATAGATATTGGAAAATTATTATTCGACTCGCAGCGGGACTTGTTGTTAATTTCTCTGACGAGTGTTCTTGTACCGTAAAGCTTTAAGAAGTACTTCGCGAATGAACTTTGGACGCGGGTGTTCCGGATCGCGTTGCAAACACGAATCCCAGTCCTCCCAAGACCAACGGAATTGAAAGTTACTTAAATGATACGCGAACCACCAAACAAACCGATCGAACGCAGTAGCAGCCATGCTGTCTATGCGACGGAATAATATCTCCGTTGCTTGCGCTAAAACCTACAAGAACATGTAAAGGTATTCAGATATTCGGACAGAACAAGTAATCCTACCGGGTTCCAACGTTCCGAAGGAAACAAGAAAAATCTTACTTGCGGCATAGTTGACGGTTGTAGCTTGCAAAGTTCAATCAAGATTGATCCGTAACAAATCTCCAGATGCTTCGGTGACGGCAATCTGAATAATTCACCAAATATTACCTCCACGATGCAATAATCCAATGGTATTTTTGCTTTGTACGGAAAGTTCAACAGCTGTGCCGCGCTATAATACGATTCAATCAGATAGAAATAGAAATTCTTCGTCTGCCGAATAAAATGGTACATAGAGGTCTGCTGCTCACCAATCTTTTCTTTCGTAAAAGTAATTATTAATTATTTGCCTCAAGTGCTCCTCTATCAGGAATCTTTCGATAGCATGACTCCCGGGCAATAGAGGACCTTCGGCGGGGCAATCTGTATAATCAAACATCCGAAAAACAACTGTAGGTAGGGGGTAGCAATACGATTCGTGATGAGGCGGCGGCATTATAGTTGGTAAATTATGTTGCAATGCTTCGCACAATATTGAATCGAACGCTAAATACGGTCTAGGAATATGTTTCTCTGCCCAATTGTCTTGCCTAAGTTTCCGCACTTGGGCCCATAAGCAATCTAAATATTCTTCTTGAGGATGAGGTGTATCGCTCGACCAAACCCTTAAAGTCGGCTGATGCTTCTTACTTCGTTTATTCAGAAATATTTCTATCGTCACCATCAAGTGATCCAATTCTTGCTCTTTCTTCTCGTATATTTCTCGTCCGACCCAAGGTAAGGTCGATAGTACAGCGTACACGTACCTATGAAATTTCAATTACATTATTATTCCATTACAATTTCGTTCGTCTTTATTTTAACCGATTATTTTCTTCTACGTACCAATCGCGTCTCACTTGAGGCACTCCGTCTTCGTTGGCAGCATCCAACATGTTATCGAACAACTGCATTAAAGATCCACAAGATAAAACATGGCAGTTTACTAAATCGGCCAAAAATCTTAGCGAGTACCTAGCAACGTCCCATTTACAAGCCTTTAACGCATCTTTAAAATTTTTCACCATATAATCAACAAATTCGCCGCCAAAGTTAAAGTTTTTCGCATTTAATAAACCAACAAGAGTAGTGTAGATTGTGCATTTCTCTGGCATTCGAATCGCACATTCTGTCAAAATTCTAAGTATTTTACTACGAAACAATCCTAGATCAGCTTCCAATACAGAAGCCAAACCTTCGAGATTACTTTCCAAAGACGACGTAGACTTCTCTCCAACCCTTAAAATAAGAGATTCCAGTCGATCCTCTATCTCTTGATTCTCGGACACTCTCCTGCGCTTTTTGTACGCACGTTCTAGAAAAATTTACATTATTACAAAAGGTACGAACAAATATAACGATGATTACAACTGTAATCCGAAATCTCGAATTTCTTGCGAATAAGCGCATCCTGCGACAAGCAAAAATGCTTCCCGATTCAAATTTCTACGATATTTCTGGAAATTCTATGGAAATACATGAAATGCGTGAATTTACCGTATCCATCGTCTTCCTCGTGAACTCTTCTACGGCTCATTTTTCGAACATCAAATATATACCAGTCACTCTTTGTGATAATTAGAACGTCTGTTGTAGCGTCACGCTTATACTTTCAGAGATTTATACATTGGAAGCCAACTAACTGTAAAGCATCGTAAACGAACCTAACCCTTTATACCTTCAACAGTAGTCACTTTACTGGTAAATCGTTGCGAAGGTAAGCGTTACACGACACAATATCAAGTATAAATTGATATAGATACACCGCGCGTATATTCCAGAGCAACCCGACAACGACGTTTCACCGAGTCGTTGCCAGATGGCAGTTGACAATGATAAATTCAAATATTACCGCTCGTACAGAATGCTATAATAAAGTACCTAGGCATGGTGTACCTAGTAGGCATGTGTACCGAGGTATGTACAGAAACTTTATCGATGAAAAATTCCTACTCGTCATACTTTAAGTAAATTTGAAAAAAATCAATTACGCGAGAGGGTCAACGATCATTCTCCACAATTATCTTTACTCGATTTTCATGAAGCGGAAGCCACGAAAGTTGATACCGTGCTACCACTCTATATATATTCCGATACTGTGACAAGTCGCAGTGACTCGCAAATAGACTTTACGGTTATTCTAACCTGAAACACCAGCGGTTACTTGGAAAGAGCGAAATTTTCGTGTTTTATCTGTCGTATGAAATATTTCGAACAAAATGCCGGAAAGTGTAAAACCGGAAACGAAACCAAGCAAAGAAGTTAAAGGTGGAAAGGAAGAAGAAAAGAATGAATTGGTAAGTTTTCGTTTCTACCCCATTACACATTATTACCAACGAATTTAACAGAGACCGTTTCGAACTACATTAATAGCAATCAATGATTTTCAATTGATTCCGTACATCTGCGTGTTCTAAATTCTGATAATAACGTAATATACGTTCTAGTCTGAAGAAGATAAACTGCTGCAAGAAGAACTTACTGGTCTTGTCGAACGTCTGCAAGATGCCAATACAAGATTACACTATCCCGCTTTAGAAGCTTTACAATCTCATATTCGTGTATCTACCACTTCGATGACCAGTGTTCCCAAGCCACTGAAATTCATGCGTCCTCATTACGATACCATGAAGGCTATTTATGAAAAAATAACCAACGTCGAGGCTAAGGAGTTATGCTCCGATATTATTTCTGTCCTTGCCATGACCACGAGCGAGGGTAGAGAATGTCTAAAGTATAGACTTACCGGATCTGCGATAGACATCGGAGAATGGGGACACGAGTACGTGAGACACTTGTCCGGAGAATTGGCCGGCGAATGGGACGAGCTTACAGACGACGCGGAAGCCACAAGCAAACAGTTGATTGCTTTAGTCCATGAAATTGTACCGTACAATATGGCTCACAATGCGGAAACCGAAGCATGCGACTTATTGATGGAAATTGAAAGACTGGACTTGTTGGAGCAATACGTGGACGAAAGTGCGTATCAACGAGTTTGTTTGTATCTAACGAGTTGCGTACCTTACGTAGCAGATCCGGAGAATAGTACGCTTCTTCACGCAGCAGCGAAACTATACAGAAAATTTGGTCAATACCCGCAAGCTGTGAGACTAGCTATGCAACTGAACGATCTACCGCTTATCGAAGATATATTCATTAAATGTACAGATCTGTGAGTCGAATCGTTAAGAAAATGAAGTTTGTCGACGGAAATGTTGAAAACGGTTTTAATTAATAGACGTACGTCTGTGAACTTTCTTTCAGATCGGTGCAGAAACAGTTGGCGTTCATGTTGGGCAGGCAACAGATTTTCTTGGAATTGCCCGAATCGACTCCGGAATATGAGGATCTGGTAGAAATAATGTCCAATTCGTTGCTAAATTATCACTTTCTGAATTTGGCGCGTGAATTGGACATAATGGAGCCTAAAACTGCAGAGGATGTATACAAGTCCCATTTAGAGAATTCCAGAGCTCCGTTTGGCGGTGGTCAAGTGGATTCGGCTAGACAAAATCTTGCAGCCAGTTTCGTCAATGGTTTCGTGAATGCGGCGTTCGGTCAGGACAAATTATTATACGAAGACGGAAACAAATGGTTATACAAGAATAAAGAGCACGGAATGTTGAGCGCAACCGCGTCTCTTGGTCTTATATTGCTGTGGGACGTCGACGGTGGCTTAACACCGATAGATAAATATCTCTATTCGTCCGAGGATTACATTAAATCCGGAGCATTGCTAGCTTGCGGTTTAGTCAATTGTCGCGTTCGAATCGAATGCGATCCTGCTTTGGCTCTTCTCTCGGATTACGTTCTGCACAGCAGCAATACAATGCGTATCGGTGCAATCGTAGGCCTCGGATTGGCGTACGCGGGTTCCAATCGCGAAGCAATCCTGGGTCTGTTGATCCCTGTGCTCCGCGACCTGAGGTCCAGCTCGGAAGTGATAGGGGTAGCGGGTCTCGCGTTAGGCATGGTTGCTGTCGGTTCTTGCAATGCTTACGTCACTACGGCAATTATGCACACTTTAATGGAAAAATCCGAGGCAGACCTCAGAGACACGTACGCACGGTTTTTGCCCCTGGGCCTTGGACTGTGTTTCTTGGGCAAACAAGAAGCAGCAGAGACCATAATAGCTGCCCTGGAAATAGTCCCGGAACCCTTTAAATCCATGTCCACGACTCTCGTGGAAGTGTGCGCGTACGCGGGCACCGGGAACGTTCTAAAGATTCAACATCTGTTGCATATCTGTTCCGAGCACTACGAGCCTTCGAGCGACAAGGACGAGAAGAGCGAGAGGAAGGACAAAGAGAAAAAGGACGACAAGAAGGAGGAGAAGGAGAAAGATCTGACTTCTAGGCAGGCGATCGCTGTACTCGGTATCGCTTTGATCGCCATGGGAGAAGAGATTGGCGCTGAAATGGCGTACAGAACATTCGGTCACTTGCTGCGTTACTGCGAGCCTGTGATTCGACGATCGGTTCCCCTCGCTCTCGGGCTGATATCGGTCTCTAATCCAAAGCTGAACATACTCGACACGTTGTCCAAGTTCTCCCACGACAGTGACCCCGAAGTGGCGCACAATGCGATCTTCGCGATGGGTCTGGTCGGGGCAGGAACGAATAACGCGAGACTGGCCGCAATGTTGAGACAGCTTGCCCAGTTTCATGCGAAAGATCCGAATAATCTGTTCATGGTGCGTATAGCGCAAGGTCTGACGCACCTCGGTAAAGGAACATTGACACTGTCTCCTTACCACAGCGATAGACAAGTGTTGAGTCCTGTAGCGTTGGCCGGTCTTCTAGCTACCCTCATTGGTTTTCTGGATGTAAAGAACAGTAAGTATACTATCGAGAATTCTTTCTTTCTTTCTTTCTTTCTTTTCTCTTCGCTAGAAACGTTTCTATAACTTTCCTCTGTACTCTCTTCTTCTTTGCAGTCATTCTTGGCCGCTCGCATTATTTGCTATACACGCTAGCAGTTGCGATGCAACCGAGAATGTTGGTGACATTCGACGAGAAATTAAATCCTCTTCCTGTACCCGTGAGAGTTGGTCTCGCCGTGGACGTGGTAGGTCAAGCGGGAAAACCAAAAACTATTACCGGTTTTCAAACGCATACCACGCCTGTTCTACTGGCGTATGGCGAGAGAGCGGAATTAGCCACGGAAGAGTACACGCCTCTAACACCGATCATGGAAGGTTTCGTAATGTTACGGAAAAACCCGGACTTCATCCCTTAACTAAAACGATATAATACTTGAGTGAAAGAAAACCTACATCGGACACTATACATCGGTCTGTTTAGCATTAAATGTAATGAATGTTACTGCGTGTGTATACAGATGATCTCCCGATAAATAGCAGAACCCCACGTAGAAACCGAAATTCATTTATTTTCTTTTTGACCAAAAGCTAGAAACAGTAATATTAATAAACACCCAGACTCGATCATCTTTCCTTTTTGTATTTTATTTATGATAATAATAAAATTACAACTTTTTAACGGCAGTTATATTTTAATGTTCAAAATACTGATATACAACGTGTGTAAATTGTTCAAAAAGTAGTTTGTCTCGCATTTACAAGTTGGGCAAATTTCCATTTCTCAGTTGACAACAAATGGATAAAACGTTGGCAAGATACGATTATATTAATATAGTCGGTTAAATGAGCGTATACAACGCAAAACTAAGTAATAAGTTTAGCTGCAGAGAAACGTTCGTATTCTTCGATGCGTACAAAAATATACACTTTTCTAAGGAGAAAGAAAAAAGAGAAACAAGGAGAAAGAATGTGATGTATAAAAATGTAAATAGCTTCATATTAATAACTACGGAATTTTATATCAATCAATAAATTCTCTGATATCAAATTTAATGCTAAGTACCTTATACGATATATAAATAATCAATTTGCGATGTTTGTATTCTTGTCGAAAACTTTCAAGATACACTAAAAGGCAAACTGTGAAGCTTACTATTCGCTTTAATTTCGAACAATTTCGTCCAGCGTGAAAGAATAAGTGCCACAACTTTCCTATCGTACACGATATAACATATGAATACAGATCGAGAGGCATTCTCAATTGCACAGTTTGCTTTTTCTTTGTATAAAATAATCGTATATGTATGTATATATATATATATATATATATATATATATATATATATATATATATATCACATTCGAGCACATTTACAGTGATATGTAACATGACAAACAATTGTGACCTTAAAATTTAATGAAATAATGGCTAGCGTTTTTTATGATACTAATTATAAAGATGCTATAAAACATATAAAATCAAATACATTAACATTTGATCAATTATGGGCCTAGTTTCCATATCGGCTTCATAATTCAATAACAAACATATCGAATTTCTATGCCTCTTTTAATAATACAAATTCCGTTAAAAGAAAAACTTGTATATCGTCATGAATACTTGCAGTAGTTTAAGTAACATTCGAGTCAGTAAAATACTATTATACAGGTATTTAAATGCAACCTTAAACAGTTACTACTCTACTCTAATAATTGTCCTCCCGTTTGCTTGCTACTGTATCTTATAAAAAAAAAACATGAAACATTTATGAACAACATTATAAAACTGATAAACTCTTTTGCCAATTAACACGTTCGCAACATTTCAATGTTACAGCATTCGTGTCATGTTGCGCCGCAGTGAAAATGAACAATGAAAATGAATGTGCTGTAGCATTCGCGTCCGCGAACGTGTCAAGAAAACTGTTCCTTACATTATGCCCTGTAGAGTGTAGTGCGTGCAAACCTAAATATTCGTTCGTTCGTAAGGGAACAATAGTTTCTGTATAAAATTCTCCTTGTACGACAATTACTTTCCGATGTTGGCAATTTCTGGTGTTAGCAATAATTTGCTTCCATGTTGCAATGGACGGTAACCGGAGCTAAAACATGGTGCGGTGAGCCCAAGTGAGTTGTCGGAGACGGAAGGCAAACGGATTTTCTTCTCAGGTCAGGTTCGGTATTATTACCGACTACTAGCAATGGCTCGGCGAACGTTTGCTGTTCAGAATCATCGTGTGGCGTCATTGTACTGTATCCGTGATCACTGTCACCGCCGGGTGGTTTCCTGTAGTTGGTCGAGACTCTGTACGGCGATATGGGAGCTATGCCGTCCCTTATCAGAGAGTCTAAATTATTTTTCGTTTGGTCCAAATCTATGGGTTCCGCGTCGCCTTCGAGATGCGTCATGCGCAACGTATCCGGCGACGTGTGTACGTGCAAACACTGATGCTCTAATCCCGATTGTACCGAACGAAGCCTATAACAAAACAGCATCACTCCCAATATTAAAAGAAACGCGAGTATTCCTCCAGCCACCGAACCAACCGACGGCCATTCTCGCATTGCAATTTCTTCGGTCGACTGAGAATCTAAAAGAAAACGAAACAAAACGAAACAAAACGAAACAGAACGAAACGAAACGATTGTTCGTTGTATCTTCTATGAACTACATAGTAACTTGAAAGACTGTTTCTCACTGTATGTTCCATCGTTGAGAGGTATGGAAGATCCGAGAACTCCCCTGAAGCACCTGGACATATCGCTACAGAAAGCAACTTGCAGAGGCGTTTCTCCGTCGTTATCTACGTGGCACCATTGACAACCCACAATACCTAAACACTCGTTTTCCGTCTTGAATAACTTGCAATCGATGGAGGGACACGTTTTCAAATTTACAGACTGCGTGTAAGACACCTGCGAAGCACTTCCTTGTTCGTGCGATATCGAACAGGGCTCCAGATCATGTAAATTGTACGTTGTATAGTCGGCACAGTTGGAAAAATATAAAGCGCATTCGCACGGACATTCGCATTCGGTTTGCTCCATCCGTTCGCAATTCAAACAGGAACGATCCGTCTGTACACAACATTCGACATATTATATATTATATATTATATATTATATATTATATATTATATATTATATATTATATATTATATATTATATATTATATATTATATATTATATATTATATATTATATATTATATATTATATATTATATATTATATATTATATATTATAATGTACGGATAGATTGTGTACATATAATTATAATAGCTCAGAGTATCGACGATTCTACTTACTATACTGCACGGACAGAAAGACCTTAATAAATTGCAAGTCACATTGACTACGCCCAAAAATACATTGGTCCCAGGTACAGCTGCTACTTGGTACTTGACGCAATGTTCACCGTGAACTATGTTCGTGAGAACTTCGTTCAGGGATGTATTAAATTGATAGTACCTTTGCACGGTACCGTTCAAATAATTTGCGCACCCTTTCTTTTTCACGAAGAGTTCGTGATTCAATATATCGTTCGCAACTAACAACTCTTTATGGGTTAAATGTTGCTGCTCGACTTTCCCGAATGGCTCTAGTAACGCAGGATGCGACACCAAGTATCCTTTGTCATCCATCAAGAAACATTTTACCGTGGATTCATTGCAGAAGGGAAACATTTCTTTCAAAAGCCTAGAAATGAATCCCATTGTAACGTCCATGGATACAACCGCTACAGCATCGTCGTAAGCGGCTGTTTTCGAATTACGATGAACAGTATGGCTCAGTGTAACGACGTATCCTGATCCACCGGCACCCAAATACGGCGGTGCAAAGATTAATTTTCTAGGATGTTCCAAGGCATTCGTATACCACATTCGTCTTTTAGGATCATATCCGGAGTCCAACATGATTCCTGGATATACTTCCAAGACACCACTCATCGTTCCAATGATATACCTAAAATCATTTTTATTTGTATTTCACATTTTCCTCTATTAGATCATCTTACGTTTCAATAATATTCTGTAATTTTAAATTACCTCCTTATTATAAATTTATTTAATGGACTTTCCATGTGTCTGCCCTTAAAGTACTCTAAAATTTGAGTCAATATAGCCACATCTGACTTAACGGAATGATGCAGACCAGGATTCGCCAACACTCCTGTTAAATCTTTCAAGTAGGCCATATAACTTTGCATGGTTACAGCAGATCCCCCATCCAATAATTTAAGCTGTTCCATTGGAGACTGCAAACACCACGGAGATAGATAAACCACACCCGTTGCTAGAAAACAAATTCTCTTTCCCTTAATATTTCCATACGTTTCCATACTTTTTCCATTCTATTATAGTTAATTATAGAAGGCTTAACTTACATAAAGTTACGAGCTTATTATTATAAATGCACAGAATGCCTTTATCGGAGAGGCTATGCATTAGTAGATCAAGACGATGATGTAAAACGTTTGTTGATAACATTGGTATCAATTTTGCTGCAAATACTGTACTTTCGTTACTCGCCGATACCAAACATACAATTAAATTTTTGTATGTCAAATGTTTCCATCTGTACCATTTCTAAATTTAAAAATCTAAATTAATACGAGTTTCGCTTCAACGGATTTCTAAATATTAAGCTACCTGTTCTCCTAGCCTTGTTTTCACATTTACAACACCTTCGTTTTGTTCGATCATCATTGTCACAGTCTCGGAATGAATATTTTCTATGTGCTGTAACTTGACTTTCAAAGGCTGTTCCATTATTGTTTCCATTCTAGGAAAGTCTTTGTGAATCCAAACTATACCTTTATCGTCGAATAGTATAGGATATACATTTGAACCAGCATTAAAGTATGTGATATCGTCGATGAAATTCTGCAATTGAATATCTAATGATATCAATGCTTTCTCCGTAATTTGACCTACAGACAATGTCATTGTTTTACTATATATGTCAAAGTATGGATCGGATAAGTAATAATCTTTCTTGTGCTCTTCAGAACACTTTAGATTAGAAAATAGTTTTGATATTTCGTATGCTAATATATTTTGGGTTGGCAGAACTACTATGCTATCGTTGTGTTCCTTCAGGTTTACATGGGGTTCTTGATCTGTGAAAGGAAATAAAATATTAATAATGCGCATTATTCAAATGTTATATCCGATCGCACGATATTGTAATAAGGATGGCTCACCCGACAGGATCAAGATTGTTTTTAAATAACCGTTCACTTTCCCCGTAGCGATCATATTATTTATTTTTGTTATATGCGAAGTAGTTTTAAGCGTATTCGTTAGATGTATAAAGACAACTTCGCCTTTTACATTTTCCACTAGTTTGTGGAAATTGAATTCGATCGTCTCATTGGTCTCTAAGATTTACAGAAAAGGTATCGTTGGTCTATTATAGGAAAAAAGATGTTTATACAATTCAAATTATTTAATTATGTAAAAGAATCGTACCTGTCCTTGTTAAACTGTGGATATAACGTGCCAATTGAAATTTATTAATATCTGTTGCTTTTAATAAACCATCTTTACAGTATATAGAATTATTGCTAGAAAGCCCTATGACATTAATATAATCCATCTGCGACAATACGTCGATTATTCTTTCTGCTGTTATTTGAGCCAAAGTAATGTCCCCTTCGGACATAAACATTCCGTGCTCGAACAACAGAAGTACATTCTTTTTTGGGCAATACTGAGACAATAAAAGTGGCCCGATGTTATGATCGGAACTAAATGGACCGCATACGGTCGCAGGATATACGAAGGGCAGCACATGAATATTTTTAAATTCTTGATTTCTCAGTACAATTCCAAGCACTAGAATACAAACAAGAGCATGATACAGAATATTTATTAGAACACTCTCCAAACGTATACGCATGATAAAAAGAATCTAGCATCTACGTCGAATCGACATAAATATGGTCAAACGACGAGTCTAAGACTTGGCAGAGATTTCAATGAAATAGAAAAGTAGAACAATGGAAGACAGGGACACCCTTGTCTCTGCTTCGAACTGTGGGACACTACTATAACATTACAGTCCAATAGTCTTTACCTTGTGTTATCTGTGAACAAAAATCGGACAGTTTACCGGACATTGTGTCCAGTCCCCCGATACCAGAATAAGCGAACTGAGCTTCATTCTTTGCTAAAATCGACTTTACAACGTTGTAACTCTGCCTGAGAAGCTCCACATAAGACAGTAGCTTGTTGTTCAGTTTATCCACTAACAAAATCAACCTGGTGTTCAGACTGCCGGTGATGTTGGTGAATTCCATTGCATCAAGTATCTGCTGAAAGGATGTCAAACCGAGTTCCGCGTCTGTGATTGAGCGAAACTCGTTTGACAGCCGAATCACGATGTCTCTTAAGCATGTCCCGTTCAGTGGTTCCGCGTTCACTTGTTTCCGCGAACTTTTGCCAAACTGACAATTCACGTCACCGGGCAAATTATTCTCGGCTGAACTAGGCAGATTCGCTAGCACCGTCACGATTAGTCCTAAATATACAATCCTCCCGACAATCATTCCGTTTTCAAACTTGACGCCTATTCTGTATTGTAACCTTAACAGTTCGTTATGGCGCCATAACGACGCAACCACCGCAAACAAGGTCGACAAGTGGAGACCGGGAATAGTAGGACAAAGTACTCTTATTACTTTCTAATTGAAATGTAATCGATCCGTTTTCGCTATTCTAGGCGGATTTTGTGGTTTCGAAAGCCCACGGTTCCACGGTTCTCTAATATATCCCTCCTGTACATGAAATTGAATCTTCGCTGCTCGTACCAAATGATAATTGCAAATGCTATTCAAGGAAATGCGTTCACCCAATAATCGTTGGAATGAACTTTTCTCAAGAGCTATAGAAATGATATTATACAACGACTGCAACGACTGGGATTACATCGTGGAACATTTAATTCCCGTTTACGTTAACGATTCAATTAAGAATTCGATAAATGTTTGTGGCCGATGAATATTCATGATAAATTATACATTTCTTCATAGAAGAAAGTGATCGTTCGATTTCCCTAGACTTTAATTACACGGCAATTTAACTAATGCGAACTGTCGATAAATACAATGTTTTGAAATTTCGTTTATTTGAATATTCAAATGATAGAAATTTCGATCGTATAGTTATCTCTGGTTAGCCGGCAGAGGGCGCTGAGAAACGAAATTTCACAGTAAGCGAATTTTACTTTTTAAAAACGAATCAAGTACTACAGTATTTTACTATTCTCGAAACCCGAGTAGCACCGTTACTCGCGCCATTTGAATATCGTTACAATTGTTTTTCAATTTAACGATGGAAATAATGGTCCTCGCTCCAACCGTCAACACAGCCAAGTTATAAGAAGCAGATCTTATTAATGTTCGTAACCCAAGTCGGACTATCTTACCGACCTGGACAATCAAATGCGGCAATCGTTGAAGATGTAATTATTCATGCTATGTAGTATAAAATATATTTAGTCGTACGTTTCGCACAGAGCATACACGGCACATGGTTTCTAGTAAATCTTTAAACTGGAAAATCAGACCAGAGGGCATAGACTCGAGTCTGCGATGCCAGTTGGCGTAACTCGAACGTTTCACCGTAGGTGGCGGTATGTACTTTGTTTACCATCGTTATGTATTATAAAATTAAGTATGAATTTAAAACGCGACAACTAACGCGATCACCAGCGTAGAACGTCGAATTAAAAGAGATTCGTGATTCTGGTTCGAGCGATTTAGGACGATTGAAGCGAATTTTTTCAGCGTAGTTTGTACGTCCGATTTCTCAAAATAGTTTGTATGCCATTAAATGTTACACCATAAGAGGCGAACAACTGCATTTTCACTTATGTTCAGTCCGATTGAAATTTTCTTTCTCTTGGCATGTTGAGAAGACTTGTACCAAATGCTCGTTCCAATTTCGAGAATTCAATATTACGAATTATTAGATGCCCACAGTCGTACGCGATTGTGAATTTGTGAAAAATTTTCCAGAATTACTCGTCGTTCGATAAAAACTTTGATCGTAATCGTTGCGATCGACTAAATATTTCACTGATACGATTGTTACTTCTCCCTTCGTAATTCACCGAGAAATTTGAAAACAAATGGAATTCGCTTGTACACGGAGGGCCAAGAGGATATTCGAAAAAGTAATAACCGAAGTAAAACCGTTAAATGCGTGCCGTATAATCTTCCCAAGCAACAGAGTACAACAGAGCCTGGGAAAATGGCTAATAAATTAGAAATGATCGAGTGTCCTTTGAGAAAGTGAAGACTGCCAATGGTGTTATTAACCTCACGGAAAAGGAAGGAAATATTTCAGAGAGCGCCACGTGCAAATTAATGAAACACGTCACCGTTACATTTAACGTATACAAGAAGAACACCCGAAATTCTTTTTCGAACGCGAAGTTTAAATGTTAACTATGTGAACATTCTTTCTTCGAACAAATCAAGAAGTTTCCATAATGATCGAAATCCTAACCTGACTTTCTCTATTTTGAACAAGTGGTAGGTAAGTAGATTCTCGACCGAAGCGTATTTACATTATGATTAAAAACTTTTTAAATCGTCCGTCTAATCGCATTAACTTTCATACGTTAATGTATTTAAAGAAAGAACATCTGTCAATTAAAATGGTATTTCAAGTCTCTCGAATAAATGTACTAATTTTATTAATTTTTAAATATATTTACATTGTCATTTTCATTCTATGTAATTTTATTCTTAACCGATGTATCAAATACGCGTTGTATTCCATTGTGATAGAAGAAAGGTCGCTAGAAAACCATTCTTTTCTATTATATAAGCCTAGATTTACGTACACCGTAATATAAAAAGCTCGTCCGGTATTCAGTTTGTATATCGTGTACAGTTTATAATGTAAATTCACTGTGGCCAACAGATTAGAAGACTAGAAGATAATAAACTATGTATTTTATTTATAGCACAGTGTGAAATATGATGTCCAATGGTATTCGGATTTCTACCAAGGAAATTGGAGGAAGATCAATGTCGCTTAATACAACGTGTTCACCCAAACCGTCATCGACACTGAACTCTCCATTGATGAAGTTATCTTCCTACTTTCTAGCTGTACGACCATGGTCGTTAAGCGCTTCGTTAATGCCAACGCTTCTTGGATCTGTGCTCGCGTATCGATTGATAGGGTTGACAAATTTTAGTTGGATATCTTTTGTTCTTACTTTGTATACAGTGTTTTGCGTACATGGAGCTGGTAATGTAGTGAATACTTTTTTCGATTACATAAAAGGGGTGGACAGTCGAAAAAGCGACGATAGAATATTAGTGGATCAAATTTTATCGAAAGATGAATTAGTTTCATTGGGTGCATTATTGTATGCAATAGGATGTTTGGGTTTCGTTTTATTAACTATTATATCACCTGCAAAAATGGAGCATCTAGCTCTTGTATACTTTGGTGGTTTATCTTTCTCATTTCTTTATACGGGAGGTATAGGATTCAAGTACATTGCGTTAGGCGATGTTCTCATCTTAGTTATATTTGGCCCAATTTCTGTTCTTTTCGCGTTCATGGCTCAGACTGGTTACTTCGAATTAGGGACAATATACTATGCTATACCTCTTGCATTAAACACAGAGGCCATTTTACATAGTAATAACACTCGAGATCTGGAGAGCGACAAAAAGGCAGGAATAGTAACACTAGCCATATTAATAGGTCACACTGTATCTCATGTTTTATATGCTTTTTTATTATTCACACCGTACGTAACTTTCGTGGTGCTTGCACTAAGATATTCGGTTTGGTTTCTTCTACCAGTCGTTACTCTACCAACTGCCTTTAAGATAGAAAAACAATTTCGAAGTCCTCACATGATTCAGAGTGTGCCTAAACAAACAGCTAAATTAAATATGTTTTTGGGCATTTTGTATGTTGTTGCATGTTTACTTGTGGATCCTCTTCCTTACGTGTAATATAAATATATCTTGTGTCAATGTTTGACAGAAAGTTTTTATAGTTCAATCAATTCTATAGGCAGCTGATAAACCAATCCACTGCATACTTTCAAATAAAATTCTCTTGCTATTAAATTGATTGTTACGGATCATCTAATATGCGACTGTGAGACTGTTCAAATTTACTTTTTATAATCTATAATTTATTTATCTGTCTGGTGTAAACATTGTTATTGTACATTACAGAATTTGTTTCTCATTTAGTGTATCATACAATCAAGTTTTCCTAATATAATACACATTTAGATACAACTTTTCAGCGACGCGATGATCCTTCATATGTACAAAGTGCCTGCATTATTTAGAATCTGAATTTGTACTTGTATTTCTTTGATATGTCTAATAAGCATAATATTTTTGCACCTAACATTAGGTGTAAACAAATGTGAATTTTAAACGTATACTTATTTAAATATGTTTACATATAATTTATCTCATTGTTTAGAATTTTAAGTAGCATTACTCATACGAAACTGTATGCATATCCTAAAATGTTTTGTAATTTTGAAAACATAATACAACTTGAACACTGAAGTTTTTACATTTTATAGATTGATAAATTTACAAAATAAGACAATAAGTTTCGATGCCGTACTATTAATCGTGCAGTGGAGTACTGCTTCGTCGTTCTATAATGCAGATGAGAAACGATGCTGTGACTGTTAGAAGAAGTTATTGATTTAGCTCTGTCTATAATAGTCAACTTGTACCATGTACCATGTTTTCTAAAAATACACTATGCAATTACATTAAAGGATAATTATACAAAAATAGTAAACAAGAGGTGATGAGAATCAATGTTCGTGTTTTATTTATTATGTATAAAAAGATGTATTTTATTTGTAAATGCAAAATCACTTGAATTAAAATATTCGTAACACGACAGAAGTAATCTATGTAAAATGTAATGTAATTATTTATGTTTAAATGCAGATACTTAATTAATATCGATCACTTTTATCGCAGACTTATAGAGTATTTAGTCTCGATAAAAAAACCAAGAATGGAAAAGGAGAAATAAGTTTTATAGTAATCATTTAATAAATGACTTTTCTATCAATGCAGATTTTCATTTTTTTTCTTTCTTTTATTTACCATATGACATATAATATTTTCATTGTTTAATATTTCAAAGCTAAATACGATCAACAAAGGGAAGTAAGTAGCTTACAACCTTATTGTAGAATGGTCAACGTGAAATTCGTCGATTCAAACTGCTATCGATAAATATTAGAAAGTCGATAGTTATCGATTCATTGAAAATTTCGATTCTCGAAGTTACAATTACTCTTTGTAAACGAAACATGTTTAAAAATTGGCGCCATCGTAAAATTGATCAAAGAGAACATTGAATGTGTATTTTGGTTAGATTTTGTAGTAATTGCAGTTACCGAATATTTACAGTCTAATAGTTTGGACAAAGTCCGAGGCATCAAAATGTACAGCAATTCTCGATTGATTGATCCAGTCGTAATATGTCCTTATAATAAGAATCATCTAATTGCAAAATCTCGCCTTCAGAAACACATTGTCAAATGCGAAAAGGTAAGTTTGCAAATCTATTTTCTTGAACGAATGTTCATGGCAATTAAATTATATATTTCATGCGTGTATAGTAGGTACATTTTTGATTAACTTACTCAATGATCGCACTGAGATATCCATCAGATGATAAAAAGAAAAAAGTTACAATTCAGTTTATAATTACAAGGATACAAATATTTGTGTAAATAAATTTAAAAGACATTTGGATTGTTGTAGCAATATCCTGAACATTATAAAATTATGTGTCCTTATAATGCAACTCATCGTTTGTTTAAAAGTGAATTGGAGGAACACATAATGACCTGTTCTGCTCGCAAAGTATTAGAATCTGAGATGTATTCAGGTTTCTGTTCACTTTTATTTTTCTTATATGTAGTTTCGCGTGTTCGATCAATTAACCAATTAACAGAATGAAATATTTCATTTTATAGAATTAAAGAAACATGGGTATACGCAATTTCCAATGCCATCGGAGATTTCAAGTACAGTAGATTGTACAGAAAATTGGGATCTGGATAGAGATAATGTAACAGACGATGAAAATAGTTTGAGTAATAATATTACTCCCTCGCAAGTGTAAGTAAACTTTAAGAATTTACCTTTTGTATTGTAAACTTGTTTTCTAAATGTACGTCTTGATTACTTCATTACATAATTTCAGTATAAACATAAACATTAGCGAACAAAAGGTTTTGCGAGCTCCTCGTGGTTTTTCCGAGGCTATGTTAAGAGAACCGGACGAAGAATCAGCAGTCGAAGACTTTGAGTCGGTAACAAGTTCAATGGGAATCGGAAGAGGCAAAATTATTAGAGAAAAACATTGGATGAAGTTTGTTGGATTGGGTAGAGGAAGTCCACTAAATACAGATTAGGTTCTATAGCAGACTATAATGATTATCTGATCAGTTCTTCACATGAACATAATAAGTAAAAAACGAAATATAAATCTGTTTATATTACTATAAAAATAGTAAAAGAACGAAATGTATAATTTCAATAGTACATATTTTATATCATTTACAAGTAGTACGAAGTTGATTATTACTATTATTACTATTATTACATGTATTAACGCTAGGTATTAGTTACTTAAGTTTATTTGATTGAAAAACATTCATTTTCGTACATCTTTTAATTTCCGTAATTTACATTAATCATAATATCTACAAACATGGTTTATTTAAGAACTAGCTTTCAAAAAGTTCATAGTTTCTTCGATAATACATTAAATGTTGTTAGTAATAGATATGAGAAAAAACTAAATAAAATTATTTACAAATGCGGGATACTGCAGTGACTGTTTTATTTTTTAATACTTAATCGTAATTTGTATTAGATGTTTCATAATTTATCACTTCCTGTGACAAAGAAACATTATTATTATTATTATATAACGAATTTTGCAGCCAAGTGTTTGATTTCTTTCTATAATTATAGCGCGTAAAATGAAAATACAACAGATACAGTCTATGGTTTCTATTGGCAAATAATTTAAATTCACGAATGACGCGAATTTAGAGATTTAAAATGAAAACGGATTTGTAGCAACGCGATACGATAATAATATTTAACGTTAATGAATGAAAAATTCGTTTCAATACCTCTGTGTTACTTTAACTTACAATCTTAATTTTACACTACTGATATTCATGCGCAATTCCTCATCATACAACGTGAAATATTTGTTTCTTTTCATATTTACAACTACAATGAAATACATTCTAATGTCTTAAAAGTTATAGTTGTAGTTGATGCTGTTTAATGACAAATCTATGGGATGACGATGCTTGAAAATTGAAGTTGAACATAAAATCATAATTTTGTAAATGCAATTTTACTGAAAAAAAGAGAAAAGAAGACAAAGAAAATAATAATAATAATAATAATAATAATAATAATAATAATAATAATAATAATGATGATGATGATGATAATAATAATAATAAAAGAACAAAAGCAGTTAAGATTTCGTTATAAAAACAATGCAAATTTAACGAATATAAATATGTTTGTGAAAATGTTTTTGTCAACGTTACATTCTTCGAATTCTCGGAATGTATACAATTGTTGTTTTACAAATAAAATATTTCCTTATAATTCGTGAAATAGCACGATCTTTGAAACAAACGGGCACCGAAATGAATAATATAAAAAAGAAACGTATCAGATCCACAAAGGAGTTATTAGAAAAGATCACTTTTACAGAACAAAAAATACTTCGTTAATGGATGGAACAGTTCCGAATGACATATTATTATATACATTGATGCATATGCGTATCTTTAATCATGAAATTTATTGAACGAATATGCATGATACATTTACCATGTACATGTTTAGAAATAAAAATTTGTGATTACTGCGAATTAACTTCCTTACTCCTCTAAGACTGATTTTATAGAAACCCGGCACGCAGAAATTTTGCATCAAACAATATTGCCTGTTGTGCTGGTATCGAGTTCCGAGCATGATCCGAGAGAAATGTTAATTAATTCCTAATTCTATGCTGATTAACTTAATGTCTTGTCAAAAATTGAACGCGGGATATGCTTTTTAATTTTGTCCTCTTTACTCGCAGGCACGTGCACCGATACGAACGCGAACAGTGCTAAATTTTATGAATCAGATTTTAATTTCTCTGGGGTTGGGGGATGAGCCGACCCAAGTCTCGATCGACTATTATTTACAAATTCGTTTACATTATTTGTTGGAGTAGCGATTGATGGTAGTTGTTACCTAGCTGCAGTCTGTTTAACTTTTCTTTTTTTTTTAATGTATAAAAACCGTAAATTTATCGAGCGCAATTATTTGCACAGTAGCGAGATCATTGCACTATATTCATTTACCACACGAGAATAATTCATTCATAGGCTGGCGGGATGTACCGTGTAGTAACAACATCAGCTAATATCGTGATGTCTTTATGAAGCGGACGCCACGATCGAATCACAATTTATATATTTGTCGACTTTTTCTTTTGTTGTTTCCATGTAGATATCCTTTCTTTTAACTCGGGCACTAAAAATATTGGAAATGAAATTTTTCTAGGCAAGGATTAATATGATTAACAAGAGCATGAAAAAATGTAGCTGGTTTATAATAAAGTAAAGAATGTCTCAAGTTGTTTACGTACAACACGCATCGTCCGTTAATAAGGAGTAACTAAAAGTAAATGAAATAAAATGGGATAAAATAGAATAGAATAGAATAGAATAGAATAGAATAGAATAGAATGAAATGATATGATATGATATGATATGATATGAAACGAAACGAAACGAAACGAAACGAAACGAAACGAAATACTTTGTAACAAAATCTTCTGTACTTACTCGGCATTAGCATATCTTCGCTGAGAGGTTGTCTACTGAATGGATCTGTAGCACTGTTGAGAAGGTGTCTGATAATGACCGCTTTATCCATCACGATACCAGACGGCAGTTTAACAGGTTCTTCCATAAGAGTATCCATGAGTGGATCTCGAAATTCCTCGGGCGCATCGCCATAATCCTCGTCCCTGGCACGATTATCTCTAGCGATCACTGCAGCGCGTTCCGCGAGCGCTATAAATCTCTCGATTTCTGTGGTGGTTTTAATAACGGATCTCTGCAATCTGTTCGCCGCGTCCGTGAACAATTCTTTGCAAAACGAGCGCTGTAAGTGCAAGCGGTTATTGAAATAAAACTGTCGCGTTGTTTATTACAGAAGTCTACGATCAGGACACGAACAGTATTCGGTTGTGATGGTTGGCGCAAACCTCGACGGTACTTAAACGATAGCAACCGATATAATTTCGTGGCTCGTTTATAATGAACGTGTCCCTCGCGTCGCGCTATTGTAGACTCCTGTTATCGATATACACTCGAACACGGTACAATAAACTTACTTCGTCGCTAGCCAAGGCAGCTGCAAAATTGTCGCAGTCGAGGTGCAAATATATATCGACCAACTGGCTAAGCAGAGCTCTCGGTTCCCATCCGTACTTCTGTGGTTTTCGTACCTTCAAGTTCTTGCACTTCGGGCCGCACAGTTGCTGCAGGTTGAAGTTCAACATGGCACATAATCTTCCGACCAACTCCGGCCGTAGAAACGGCTCCGTAATGTTCACCGTCAAATAATGAAACATAGCCACCGTCTCTTTGGCCAGAGTCAAATAGGATCTTGCTTGTCTCTCGTCTGCCGTCAATTGTCTCATCCGCGAATGTTGCTGTTCGGGCGACAGAGCTGCCCATGCTTTCAGATCGGACATCAGTTCTTGGATCTCGTGTATACGCTTCAACGACTCCAGGCTTTCGTCCAACAGAAACGTGGTGTCGTTCATCAACATGTTAATGAATTTGACGAATTGCTTGCCGTTATTGCTCTCGTTAATGATCGACTCCCTGTGCACCGGACTGTCCCACATGGACTTTAATATTAAGCTAATATGATAACGAATCGAGAATTTGTCGTAAAACTCGGAACTAGAACCAGTCGTCTCCACGTCGGTATAAAACTTCATGAGGTACGATGCCAATAGCGTTTTCGATATGGGATGCGCCATAACTTGATCGTGCAACGATTCGGTTCGCCCCTAAAATAACAAATGATTTCTCATCGATTACCATTATAAGGTATAAGATAATACATTACTATAGACGGATCAAAGTTACCTGAATACTGGGATTTATCACAAACAGTACTTCGATAATTTTTGCTATTAAATACGGATTCCGTATACAGTGTGGAGTACATACTACGACAAGTAACCATGTAATGAGCGAATTGTCCATGTTATTCGTTATCACGCCAGGACTAAATCTAGAACGGATAGATCAGATGACAAGGTAATCGCGCACGGAACGTACGCAGTTTCGATCGGGTATTGTCAACGTGATACTTACTGAAGGGTAAACAATAAAAATTCCGCGATATCTTCGACGTACCATTCCGGCAGGGCAGTGAACTTTTGTGGAACCTCTTGTGGTAAAGGAAGGTCGGGAAGGGGGTTTCCGGGTGTAGTTTCAGTCAATATACTTAACAGAACTTCCGCTACGGAAATATAAAAATGCAAGCACCTCCTCAATAAGACAGGGTCGATCAGTCCAGCGTCGGTGCACGATTTCGATTTACCAAGCTGTTTTAATTGTTCTTTGTAACGTTTTATTAATTCTTTATTACGCGCCGCAAAAAATGTGTCTTTCCATTGTGGCTCAGTTGCCTGTAGGTCGTCTAGCATTTTCTGCACATCACGCAAAGTCCTTAATTTTCTCTGATACTTCTGCAACGCTGGTAGCAACGCTATGTGATGACAGTGTAGAGTGATAAACCAACATTGCGTCGGAAACTTAGGCTCGGCCCACCTGTGCGTCCTCTCCAAGTGTTTCACCCATTCGGCCGCTTCTTGGGATGAAAGCTTCAGCCTTGTGTCATTCTTTATTTCGACGAAACTCGACGGGTGAAACGGATACAGAGTATCCACGGTGTCTAATTTGATTTTCACGGAGAGCATTTGCAACACCGACAGTAAATTCAGCATGAATCCATCGCCGGCAAGGGAGAACTCCTCCGTTTGTATCTGAGCACGCTTCTCGTTGTAAAGCAACAACGTCGCTAAATACGCCAACGTGATGTCGCGGCAGTTACTGTTCGCGAGAATCGCGTGCAGCATTTTATGCAGCGACGTTCTGGTGCTCTCCAATTCTTGCTGCAACGTCAAGTTCATGGACTTGTCGGCGAACGGGTTGCCACTGAAGAACTTTTCAGCTACGTTCGGCTGGTCTTCGGCGAAAACGGACACCGACAAGAATGGTCCGAGGAAAGACGTTATGGTGATTTCTCTGCCAGGTGCCGAGGTCATGATGTCTGGCAAGAATTGGACCTGACGAGTGATTAGACGGCAAATTGGACGCACATTGCTAGTCGGGCCGCAACGGATTTCTATTAATTCTTCCAAAGCCTCTATCGGCCTTCGATGCGCGTTTCCCACCAAACTAGCTTGCATAGACAGATACAAGCCTTGCAACAACGGTGTAAAAATTTTATTAAACACTATTCGATTCGTGTGTGTCCTTGCCACAAGTTCGTGTAAATAGCCTCGAGGTAGACTCTGCGACAGCACTGGACATAAAAGAAGCGTCACAGATAAAGGATGTGTTGTTGAAGATTGAGAAATGCCCACTAGGCCTTGTAGCACCAAAGTGGAGTATTGAACACACTGTGCTCTCAGAACAGCTAGTACGTCGGAGAGTGGCGGGATACTGGATTTCTGTTCAAAACACGAAAGCAGCGTTACACCTCGGCGAATCAGTGTAGGCGCTTATATAACAAAAACTATTGTACCTTTGGGTGATTTCGTTCCTCGACAGCGACTCTTGAATAACAATCTAATAAATAAGTGAGACTCTTAGGCTGAAACGGATTACAACAAATATCACAACGACAAAGTGTCGCGACTGGGCTTAATAAAGGACTCGTTTGACTGTTGGGGCTATCTTCCCTATCCGAAGAGATCTTCGCATTAATTTCCTTCAGAGGATCTTCTCCTCGCGTGAACATACACAAAATCTCCATCAGTGCCTGATTGATAATCTCTGTGGCGTCGACGAGTTTCTGCATGGATATTTGCGATGCCGTTTGCGGAAGGAATATGGTGCCCTCTGCCGGTTCTTTCCACGATATGCACAACACCCGAGAAACAACAGAATGTATTTGTTCTATAGTCACCTCTGTGCTGGAACTGGTAGTCTAAACGAGAGAGATCAAAATCACGTATCCATCGTTACAGTTCCAGTTGTAAAATTATAGAAAATGCTTACACGAGATCTCGATTTTGTGTCTCTTCTGTCCGATTCCTCCACTTCCATATTCTCAATCCCGGAATCCACGTCTACTCCCGAAACAGACTGTTTATCGTTATTTTCTTCCACTTCCATCGCTACCTCTGCATTCTGAAACTGTTGCTGATTCGATGGAGATATCATCTGTCCTGTAAATGCCTTCGATGGACCCGGCGTGCTCGGCGAAATAGGGTCGGCATTGTGATTAGAGGTGGTTGCCGAACATATGTTGTCCAAACCAACTAAACGGGCCATTCGCCTTCTCCTCATCTACAATCGAAGAACAGATGATACAACGAACGCGACTGCGTGACAGAGGGACATTCGTGGATAAAGAGAAAAGAAGGAAAGCAGAGGAAAAGGGAGATGAAAGAAGAAGGGACAGAAGAAGGAAAAGAAAAGAAAGAAAACCACACACCGTCGTTAATCGTGGACAAATTTTGTAATATTCAAAGTAACGGATATTATATAACAAATATATAGAGCGAGCAAAGCACTCTGTTCGAACAAAACAATATCCAGCGAAATTTCTAACAAAGACAAAGGCTGCAAAGAGCGACACGAAGGGTGGCTAACGGTACAGAAATCTTCCTTGGAAAATCAAAGGACATCGTTTCCAAACTCACATCCATACGATAACTGCAAGATGGTTCGGCACATTTGAAAATGATAAAACAGAAAATTCTGTTGCAGCCGAGCGGCTGTTCGCTCCGGTTAATAACAAAGAAAGAAAACAGTTTCCGCGCGATACTAACGTTGCGAGCGAAAAATCCGCGATAATTCGTTATCGTTACATAATTACTTTAAGAACGACGCCTCGATAAAACAACTGTTAATTTACGGTTAAATTCGTTGTCGTCGTCAAACGAAACGTACTTTTTTTTCTCTCTTTTATTTCTCATCGTGTCATCGTTCCCCCTCGACCGAGCGCTGGAGGACACATATCGCAGCGGGCTTTAACAACGACAGAGTGAAAGGGAGAACCGAAATCGAGGAACCCAGCGAACAATGACAACAAAACTCATTATCGAACAATGATTGAGAACGGTGTTGGTTGGTACTCACTTCCTCCTGGCTGAGCTCGCTCATGGCGATTTTCTTGTTTTCCTTTTCGATCCTTCTAACCTCCGACACCGCGCGTAAATCGTGCCCTTTTATCGCGCCGTGGCAGTCCAATGGGAAAAAAAAGGAAAAAAACGGTACTCGCCGTTTTCCGGAGAATACTGGACGAGATATGTCAAAAATTTGGACAGTCACTCCACATCTGTTTGCGTTTGGACGTGAAAGTAGCGATTCCACGCTGTTCTACGGACAATCGCTGCCAGGCTGCGTCGATTCTTCAAAACAGCTGAGCAACTGAAGCCGCAACGCACCCTCGCATCGATAACGGTAACTACGTCGCTATAAACTCACGCTAACGTGCGGTTGGATTCGATCGGAAGCTGCTTCGGAGCTATCCTGTAATTCGTTGAAACGATTCGACACGTTGGTATTCCGATGATCGGAGACAATAGGAAGATTGTCCAGCGAAACATCGATTCGCTTGTCGTCTAACCCGTGGAGAGGAGAAGCGCGTACCTGGCATCCGGTTCACGGCGTGTTGCAATTGTTAACCTCATTTGCGGCGCTCGCCGAGTCTCGCTTATTCGTGCAAACAACTAATTTTGTACGAAGCCTAGAAAAGGTGTCGTCTCGCCGTCGAACACCCGAACGTTTATTATTCTCCGATCTGGCAAGTGACCGCGAGCTGCATTACCGAACGATAGAGTTCAAGATCGTCCGAGTTTTGCAATGAAAAGTGGGACACGCTTTTCTAAATCGTTTACTCTTGTAAATCACTTGGTTGCGCAACGCTGTCGTGTCTCGATGCACGGACTCGATTGAACGAATCGCGGGCGTTTATCCTTCGACGCAACTATCGTCCGCGTGGTCGCTTCGTATTCTTGGACAGTGCTGATCGTTGAGCGCTCGCAAGGGAAGGATCCCAAAGGAAATTCCGATAAACATAAAAGAGAAGAAAAAGAATCCTAGGACTTTTGCGTAGAAATCACGCAGCTAGCTTACTCCGCCATTGGAATTTCGAGGAATCGTGTTAACCGTCATGGTATGTCAAAGAGGTATAAAAGTTCAAATGTTTGTATCTTTTGAATTATCGAATATCTACACCTAATTTTCCATACATAGTTAGAGATCCACATACCACGTCGTCTCAGAAATATTTATCGAAATCAATCAAGCCTTGGGATTCTTCCCTTGTTAGTAGTGTAACGAATATCTTTGTCTTAGGTATCCGGAACACGATGCAAAATGTCGAGTAAGCTGTTCTAAGGTCCGGATTTGCTGAATCATTATCGAAGACGTGCAAACACTCGAAGCGATTCTTCGCCGATCATTCAGCGTTACTCCGTTATTCGATTTCTTTCCGACAACCAATCGAGATTGTCATGCAAGCTTTTTAATGTCGAGAAATAAAGTATCATAATCTGATTTGACGAGAAAAATGCTGTACAATTCACCCTGTTCATCACATATCAACGTCCTGGGAAAAATCTAATGTTTATCGCGTACACGACGCAAGAGGTTAGATTAGATTAGATTAGAGGTTAGATTAGAAACACAATATTTTCCGTGATTCATCGGTGTAGCACTTTGATCTTGTCGTTTATATAATCGTGTTATCAAACTGATACATCAGTTTGTCAAGTTATCCGAGGAATACGGTTCTATCACGATTTAAAACAAAGGATGGGCACTGAAGAAATTATCGATTTCACAGCCCTAGGTAAAATTTGTCCTACAACCTTTGTGTGTACCCTAATCGACCGACTGTCGTTAACAGTTGTCTGCCTTTCGTAACAAGAACTTTCATTTGTTTCGAACGTTCTCACGAAATAACTGTTGCATGATATTTTCTGTCAAAGTGAAACTACTCCCCCTCCTTTCCAGCTCTCACTTTTCTTTCTTATATATATATATATATATATATTATATATATGATTATATATATATATATATATATATATATAGTAATTGTTACAGTGCAAGTGCCTGGGATCGAATCACAAATGTAAATGGTACAATTGTTAATAAATGTTTCATATGTTTTAGGAGCGGACATTCAGCTTCTAATAAAAGAGAGCATTGTAGTCCGTGAACATTCTTACTCACCTTACAGTAAATTTAAAGTTGGAGCTGCAGTTCTGTGCGACGACGGAACTATTTTCACAGGATGCAACGTCGAGAACGCGAGCTATCCTGTCGGGACATGTGCTGAAAGAGCAGCTATCGTAAAAGCAGTATCTGAGGGAAAGAGGAAGTTCAAGGCATTAACGGTGGTAGCTGACATGGGAAACAATAGTAGTTTCGTCACGCCGTGTGGTTTTTGCAGACAAGCTATGATAGAATTTGGTGATATACCAATTTATTTGTCAAGTCCTGACATGAAAAATGTACTAAAAACTACAACGCGCATTCTATTGCCCCGTGCCTTTGGTTTAAATAATGTAAATATATTACAATGAATTTGAGCTAAACTCAGGAACCAAACTTTATATATCATTTGCTAAAACAGTATTTATATCGTTTGAGCCAACATTCCATCGACTTGTATTAGGAGGTTGTTGTCCTCGATATTACAACTATCTAATTTATAATATTGCGTCTAAATGAATATTTATTATATTTTATTATACTCTATTCGAACAACCGAATGTTGGTTTCTGTACAAATTTCAAGGAGTACAAAGTTTTAAGAAACGGTGTATTGTTACTGTATCGAATGATCTTATTTTCTTAAATAGTTTCTTTGATGCTTACATTGAAAAAATGATAATCTATAAATGTAATCGATTATCATGCAATTTCTAAGGTACATCATTTTCTAATATACATTATACTTGGTAAGCAGAAGTAACATGAATAGTATATACAATTGATGTAGCAATACAGTTGATATATACATGTGCAATAGTATTTGCATATTGTGATTTTGGTTATGATTATTTCTTAATAATAGAAATGCAAAGACAGGAACGATACTGCGTATAATACACATCTAATATCTTGATGGATATTTATGCTACATGTGAACCCTAGAGTAGTTACCCTCTTACGTAGAACTCGTTAGTGGACACGTATAGCACTATGTTTACCAAAATGGGCACCTGTAATCAAACATAACCATAGCAGAGAATTATATAAATAAATTTAATTTCCGATTGTCGAAAATTAATAAGAATTCATTACCATCCAATATAACACTGGCATAAATTCTCATTATTGGTGGCTTGTTGAATTAAAAGATCGACTTGACGCTGTACGCTCAACGTTTCTTCGTGAGAAAAGTCTCGGCCTGTTAATTTGTCTCTGACTCTAGTTATGATCGCAAGGGCTTTCTTGTTCAGTGCTTCTGGTTGATTGGTGTCACCTGTTTGGAAATGTTCATTTTTATTTCTATTTCGTTTAAACGTTTGCTTCGTTATATCTTTGTAATGGCATCTTTCGTTCCACGACTAAAGGAAACTTTGAAACTTACCACCATTCTCAATGCTGCATGGCACTCCTTTCTTTGGCAACGTGGCAGTAAGAGAATCCAATGTATCGCCGTGTTCTTGATTACTGCTGGCACTCATCCCTTGAGCGTCGGATCGTTTGCTCTTTGGTGTAGCATTGTCCATTAATCTCCAATTCAAAAGAGGATCGTAGACGAAAGCCTCCAACACCGCCATTAAACTGTCTTTGTTTCGATGTAACACCGACATTACCGATTCGCAAGTCCTTCTGTACGTCCCTTCGATTCCGGTTACTTCCATCGCGTTGATCAGCATTCGAGTCAACCTGAACGGTATCTTCTCTGGGAATTTCTCGCGTGTCATGGCAACTTCGAAGCAATCCCCAAAGTCGATGTGTAGTATTTTTCCACTGAGACGATCCAGCATCAGATTCGACGGGTGCCGATCCCCCAGACCGAGAATATATCCCACCATGGACATTACAGCGAGGGAACGCGTGTAATTTGTCCGTCGGTCGAACCATACTTCGCTCGACGGCGATTTCAACCAAAGAAGACGCGATAAATCATCGCCATGAGTATGCTCCAGTGCATGCTCGAATACTTCAACTTTCTGCATAAGCATAAGATGATCGTAACCTGGAGCCATCTGAAAATTAGATGATACGATCGAGTTGCGTGTAAGAAATTCCACATCGATCAAATACACTTACCCTTAACATTATTTTGTGTTCTATGTTGAGTAATATCTTTTTCTTTTCCCTGTAGTCCCTGATCAGCGTGTGCAACGTATCGCAATGCGGTACCCAACCGATAAGACCACTGTTCGTCGATAATGGAATTACAGCGTATCTCTGAAAATAGAATCTGTTTGTTGGAATATGTCGCGAACGAAACGACTATTTTCAATGATAAATTCTTTGTTTCATTCACTTGAATGGTAAGATTTCTTCTGAATGTGTCCGGATCGTGCAGCAGAAGGGTATTGACTAGACCAAACAATTGCATAACGCGTTCATCCTGCCTAAGATCCTCGTGCCCTTTCAAGAGGAACATGTAATCCTTACCATTGCTACCTACGGGAGCATCCGAAAATTCAGAATCACAGTTTCAACCCGAAACTAGGTACAGAACGAACATTTACCTTTTATACATAATTTCCGTGGTCGTTGTTTGCTCGTTATCACTTGCATAGAGCTATGTATACTCGCTATTCTGACTACTGGTTGTCCAGGACTGTAACTTCCCGGTACGGCTAATTCTAAATCCCTGCAAAGGAGTAACTTTGGACTGACGTATTGAAGCTCCAGACTAGTCAACTGCGGCAATTGTCTCGATATTCTTCTGAAAACGTGGTAATAGAGATCCCAGGCTTGATTCAAATCTCGGACATTGCGCGATGCTTTGTATTTGTGACACCATTCCTGCGCTTCCATTAGATCTCTGCCGTAAGCTTGATTGAAAGACGTCTCCTTCAATGTCTGTGGCCCCCTTTCCAGCATCGCGTGCAAAGGCTCCAACGTATCGAACATTCCTCTGACGTTTCTCTCCCCGAAGTACAGCCTGCTGGCTTCCTCTAAGCCCTCGTGCCATAATTCGTGCCAAAGGATCGCCACTCTTATCAGCTCGTCGCTGGCCATCATTGCTTGTTGCACCAGGGTCGGGCTATGCTCGCACATACTTTTCAAGATCTTGTTCGCGGCAGTTTTCCGAGCGTGACTAGCACTTTTCGATGCTACCGTCAGCGGATAAACTAACGCTTGAGGATGCGCTTTCCCGATATCTATTAAAAGGTGATGTATACAACGTCCAACCAGGGCTCTGGGCGTATCTATTCTCGCTATGAGTTGAGGGATCACTTGTAACCAAGTATTAATTTCGATCAATCTGATCCCTTCCACGATAGCTTCGTACACCTCTGGCCACTGGCCGTAGTCGAACCACAGTGTCAGCAACCTAAGAGTGTCTTGCAACGAATTGCCGTGAGAGAGATTAATCGATCTGAAAAATCCTTCTACAGCCGGCACAGTGAACTTGGATATGTACTGTGAACTGGAGAGATTGCCGCGCGTCCCATTGCCCGGTGTACTCTCCGTGTTCGAATCACCTTGCTGATGCTTGTAGAACAGTACAGTCTCAAAATTGGTATAGGCGAACGCGTGCCATGCTTTGTACCAGGTTGGATCGTGTTCGGTAGCCGCGGCATAGTAAGATAGTACAGCCGGTATAGAATGTTCATTGATGCCCTCCAAAGCTTCCAACCATTCGCCAAGTTTCAGATAACATCTGGCAAGTAACCTCTTTCTCATCTCTTGTTGCTTCTCGTCTTCCTGATTTACCACGGTTAAGGTTGTCTGCTGTCGAGACGTCTGCACGAACTTCTGAAGTTGACCGTACGCTTCCTCCCGCTTATTGGCAACCCACATATGCTTGCAGTAAGCGAAAGTCACCTGAGGATACGTTGTCGGCAATGGCTGGTCAGGAGTCAACGACGGATCTGTTCCGAGCAACATGACCAAAGTCTTATGACACAGCATCAGGCTGCCGCTCTTTCTACAGAGGCTTGCGTATTTCAACCAAGTGTACATATCGTCCTGAGGTGAAACCACCAATGTGTGAACCTGTATTATTTTCTGCCAGTCTTCGACTATTCTTTGCCCACCTTGGAGTCTCTCCCACCACATAGACTTGATGGTTAATCTTCTCTCTGGGACCAGCTTAAATTGTATCACCTCCTCCAATTCCGCAAGTTTCTGAACCTCTACCATAGCATTGTAAGCTCTCTGGTAACTTTCGCCTGCCATGGCGGTCAATTCCGTGTCCAGCAAGTCTCTGGCACTGTCGATAAGCTGATGAGCGACATTGTACTGTTCATCGTGAATCGCTAAAACAGCTCTATAGAAGGCACCGTCCTGAGTATCTTTCGGTATCAACGAAACGTACTTCTCCATACTTTCCCATTGACTTAATCCCCATGCCGCAGCCGCTGCCATTCTAGCCATTCTCTGTTTCATTTCGTCGTTTTGATTCGACCAGTACTTGGTGGCGACGTCGTGCAACTGTCCCCACTCCCCGAGAGCTTCCAAACAACGCATCTCGCCCAAAGTGGATTCAACGTCCGCCGGATCTCCTTCCAATCTCTCTCTGTACAGCTGCAACGCTTTGTCCCAATTATGCAGCTTCTCGTACCAACGTACTTGCACCTTCAGGTCTTGCTGATTATTCTGATTCATCACGTACTCGAGAAGCCCTTCCGCGGCTTCTTTCTGCTGAAGTTTGTTATTAATGGAAATCAAAGACTCGAACACGTTGCTGTTTCTACTTTTATGGAACTCGTCTTCCTTGTAGTGCAAAGCTTTCGCGTAAGCCCTACAATGCATTGCTCGTTCCCCTAGGATCTTATTGTCCAACGGTAAGGGCCCCTTGTCGCAGTGTTCCATAAACTCTGCTAGGTTCAGAATCGTTTGCGTAATCTCCGGTAGATCCGGAACCATCAACGCTTGCTGTAAAGTCTGTATAAGCTCGGACCTGTACGTTTCGTCCAATTCCGTCCAGCAAGAAACGAATGCCGCGTTAAATAGATCCCTGGGTAATTGAGAATAGGTCTGCGCGAGCGCCCAGCAAGATCTTAACGCCGGAGACGGTGATTCCTTGAGCAAGCCGATCGATAAGCTCCTCAACCATTCGAGCCAGTCGTCCTTTGAAACTCTTCTCGTCGCCGTCCAAGCTTTCTGGAGGTTCGAAGCTGACACGTGTAATCTTTTTATGGTGGTCGTGTCCGACGACGTTAGGGACAAATCACGGTTTTTATTTCTCGAATGACGATGTCTCATCAACAGAAAATCTTCGCCATCGGTCACGGTGGTTTCCGTTAAAATCTTGTCGATCAGAACATCGTAACGCGAATTAATAATCTTGTGTTTCGTCATAATTTTCTGCACCAAGGGTATGAAGATCTGATACTTCTTCCCCAACTGAATCACCAGCGCGCATAACGTATCCATCGCTGTGACTCGTTGTTCCGGGCATTGATCGAGAGTTCGTACCAAAGGGTGTACAATTCTGGACGCAAAGTCCGTAAAGTCCAGTGTGTCTGCCAAGTGGTCGATCGTTTCTAGGGCTACCTTGTTCACGGTCGTTGGACACTCGGTTGTATGAAACAACTTGACTATCGGCGGTAACACCAAATGTAGGTAGTTGTCTAAATTATTTCCAAATTTCTGGAGCGCTTGAAGAAGCTTCACCGTAACGGATCTATCCTTGCTGGTGTCGTGCGTCAGTACTCTTAATATTTGCGGCATTAGTTGCGGCAAATAAATCTTGAATTCTGCGCCTAACGCAACCGCGATGTGCTCGACCAAAAGTATCAGCGTACTTTGCAGCGGACTGTTCACGGTCCAGAACTCTTTGATCAGATTGAATATATCGTCCAAATAGTTTCGAATGTGTTGCTTCACGATGGCGATTAGAATGGCTAATTGTTGGAACAGGTACTCGCGAAAGTTAACATCAGCCGTTCTAACAACGTTCAGGAAGCTGGGCATCACCTGAGAGATGTACGGCACGCACTTGATCCCTAAACTCTTAAATATGAACGTCACCGCTTGCACCACCATGGTGTGGTGTTGCGATAACGTTGGATCACGAATAATCCTCATGAGCGTTGCTATGGCGATCGCTGGATAGTACTCTTCCAAAGTAGACGAAGACATGTTCACCAACATCTCGCTGGTAGTCAAGTCTTGTGTGTTTTCGGTTTCGCTCTTGGTATCAGCCATAGAAGTGAGCGTGTCCAGTTGAGAGTCTATTTGGCCAAGGTTCATTTTATGCTTGTACGGGTCTAAAGCACCCAACAATCCGAGCACTCTTATGGTTTCCCTCCTGATGATAGGTTGCTGCTCGGTTTTCAAGAAGTTTATCAGTACGTCCAACAACGAGGGATACTGCATGTACGGTTTCACAACATGCCCCGTACTTCCAACCAACTGGCCCAGAACCCATAACGCGACTCCCCTTTTTTCTGGAGAACTGGCGTCCACCAGCATTTCGAGCAGTATAGATAACAGTTCCGGCATCCATTGTTGCATTTCAGCACCGTTAACTTCCGCCAAGTCACCGATAGCACGTAGTATCGCTAAAATCACCCCAGGGTTCGATTCAGGCTCCTTCAGCTTCGGAACGAGAACTTTCAAAATGGGCTCCATGTATGGCCGTATAAGTCTTGGCGCGCTAACGACCAAGTGATCTAGCATACGAGCGGCCTGCTCCTTGTTGCGACCCATACCAGAATGCTCCAACTCCGTTAAGAATTGTATAAGTGTTTTACGTAAAGAGGGCATTACGTAAGCTGGATTCATGGTACTCAGTCTTCCAATCGTGCGAATCGCCAGTTCTCTGATCTCGAACATCTCGTCGTTCATCGCGATGAATAATGCAGACAGATTTTCTGCTTGTGCCAGATGAATGTCGAAAGAATCGTCCAGAGAGGCAAGAACCCACATTCGCACGTCGGAATCGGTGTCTGTGATACCTACAACCAACAATTTCCCAAGAACGGTAGAGACAGTATTCGTTACTGTAGGTCCCGGTTGGTTTAACGCCAGTCTTAATAACCTTGAACACGTTCTCACAGCTTCCAATCGCACTTCTGCTTGTTCGAAGGTAAGGAAATGTTCCGCGCATCGTCGCACAAACTGTAGAAGCGGGTTTCCATCGAAATTAAATGTCCCAAGAGTCTTCAATGCTAATACCGTGGACGGAATATCCACTTCCGTCGGTGCTGCGGAAATGGGACTGGTCGTGGTCCATGGCGCGCCAGGATGCCTCAACGGTTTCTGCATTAGGACCTGAGATAACATTCTTAACAGCCCTTGAGATATGTCAGGTTTTAACGATGGAACGCTGTGAGCTAATTCTCGGAGAGAAATCGTAAGAATCGAGCTTAATCCGGTTGTTAACATGGATTCCAGTAAATCTCTCACATCCGCGGCTATCACTTGTTTCACGGCATGTCCAAGCAGTGTTATACACACAAATACTGCAGGCTCCAAAGATGTACCGCGTTTCTTGGCAGACGTTTCTTTAGACGGCAATAAATTCTTAATCACTTCCATAATTTTAGAGAGATACGGATTTATCGAATCTTCCACCGCGACTGCTATAAATCCAATTGTCGTAAACGCGGCGTACCTATCCTTTTCTCTGCTGCGCAATGTCATCAACAGGTACGATAATGATTCCTTTAAATGATCTTTTGTAAATTTCTCTTTATTGAATGCAGCGAGTCTTGGCAACAACATCATCAGAGCATGTTGAATGTGTGGATTTCTAGACATTCTTTGACTCATTACATCATTATAAATATCGTCCAATCTCTCTTGCATCAAACAACGGCAAACTGCGGATTCATGAGCCGGGTACAACGTTTGTTGGGAATTGGCTGAATTTTGAGAAGAACTGGACCATTTGGATACTATAGTTGTTTTCAACCGTGGCATCAATGACAGTATATCGTTTTCGTTTTGTTGCGTGGAACAGTTTAATCGTTCCATTAAACCTTCGTAATTTCTTTCCCATTGAACATTACTGCACCTAAGTAACTCGTTTAATATCAACAACGAACCGTGTACTCTGTCATCCTTGTTTACTCCCCTTTCTCTGGTATACATTTCCTCGAATCCTGCTACTATTTCATCGTAGCATTGTTTGTACCACTGCGATTTGTGCATCTGTTTCGCCGTTTCCCTCTGCGCGGTAACAACCAAAGCGGCACGCAATGCTTCTACAGCACCTTCCCTTATCACAGGTTTTGGATCACGTATAGCGTTAAATATAAGTTCGAAAAATGGAGTCACTTGTTGAAAAAAATATGTCGGCATAGATACAGCTAGTTCTCTTAAAACAAGAACAGCAGCATGTCTTTTACCTTCGTGTCTATCTCCACCCAGCCATTCGAAGGCACGTTTCACTTCAAATTCTACATACTCTGCCGTATAGGTACCTGAAACTAACGCTAACTT
The DNA here is from genome assembly GCF_051020985.1 of Nomia melanderi. Taxonomy (NCBI): domain Eukaryota; kingdom Metazoa; phylum Arthropoda; class Insecta; order Hymenoptera; family Halictidae; genus Nomia; species Nomia melanderi. Next base: position 45,599 of record NC_135002.1, on the reverse strand, counting down.
CCCGACAGTTTTAGCAGCCAGTTCCATAACACCCACATCGTTCGAAGGTAACAGATTTCTTAAATAATTTGCAAACCTTATAGTTCTCGTGTTAATGTTTCCTACGTCTGCACCGATAAGGCAAACTATGGCCAATATACCTCCTTTCTTCTCGTTCACATCCGATCCAGATACCATTTCGAATATATGGTGGTTAAATTCATCCATAAACGCTGTAATTTCTTCCTGCGATGCTTCTCGCAATTCCGTTTTAACGTAGAGACACAAGTCTCTCGCTGCTTTGTTACGTGCTTCTTCATTTCTGGATTTAAGTCTTTGAACAAATTGTTGTACAAGCATACACGACATTGTTGAAATTTTCTTGCGATACGAATTCTACGGATTTATCGATATTGCGATCTTATTGCGATGATATCTGTGAAAAGCAACGTTTTCGAGAATAGAGTGAGGTTAAAGGAGAACTTTACCAACGCTAAATGTTACATACTTATTTGACAGCACACGAATTTTCCACCATAGTCAAATCTTTTTCCAATTATCATTCCTGCTTCAGCTATTTTGCAGAGGAAAATTTCAATACGTCTTCAACTACATTATTATGCAGCCACGTCTGTCACACGGATCCTTCATGTTTTGATACCTTCAAAATGAGTAAAGGTCAAGTTCTATTCAATTTCATGTGTCATATACACACATCGATATCTGAATTAACTTGGTAACATTAACTCCGAAGACTCTTAATAAGTGCAGAAAAACTACGGTTTGTTCTCTGAAGGAACTATTTTGAGTTTATAACCTCGATACTGCGTGGTTCGTGCGCTTTGAGAAGCTTCTCCCATTCTTCCCGAGTGGATGCTTGTTGACACTATCCGCTACGCTCACGGTCGAAATAGTTGATCGCCCAGTTTGACAACCGAAAATTTCCTGATAGACCGAATATAGCATATCCAATTGTTCGATAAAGTTTAAAATTTTCTGAGAACTTACAAAAAATAAACGAATATTTATTTCATTTCAAATTCTACAAATCGATTCGTAACAATGTGCGAGTACATATCTGCATAAAAGTTACAACCTATTCTCATTGAAACGAAAAGCTTTTTTCTTTAATATTACAATATTCAACGGTTTGTAATCGACACCACTGTGTCAATCAACAATTATGCGTTTCGATGTTTTTTTTAGTTAATATTTCATTTTAACGGAGAAAAGTTGTAAGATAATATGAAATGGAAAATATTCGTAGCGCTATCTATGCCAAAATACCCAAACTACTATCAAAGCTAATAATTTACACCTACCGCCTCGAACGACACTATGAACTGTTTCAATTCGATACGTACGGAAAACTAAGAAACATTGAAAATGCAGAAACGACGATCATTAATGTACGACATTAGGTCAGAGAAATCTTAAGGTAGAAAACGTTCAATCGAAAGTTTTGCATTCTCCTTTTTACGTTCTATTACATTTAATATGGTTTACTGTATTTATCACTTGGCCAATTTTAACCATTTTGTTCGATACAGTTTCCCTATTCGCCGTATAAGTTCTCTAGACGCAGAGAGCAAAGGAAAACCTCTGATCTTTTACACAGTCGGTAATTCAGAACACGCGGCGACATCGAGTTCCATGAGGTTGCAATGTCTATCTTACACCTCGTCTGTGGTTTCTTGTAGAGCAAGGGTGTCTCCGAGTGTGCCCGTGGACACTCTGGTGACACTCCCCTCGCGACAAGTTACCCTGTCCGTATCTACTTTCGCCTATTTCTATCGAACACTACATAGAACAGCTTCTTGCGCAGAGACAGGGGAGGAACGTTGTTTTCGAGTTATTAGCGTGAGGGGAGTAAGTTACTACTTATGTAGACACCTCTGGTCTAGAGGATCAGATGGATGGTTTTTTGATCGCATTTTTACCGCTTGTCAATATAACATCGAAAATTAGTTACTCGATTCTAGGGAATTTTACGGACAATCCGACACTATTACAAGAAATCTTTATTTAGAATTTTCTTGACTTTGTTGTATTTTTAAAAATATCTTTCACTTACCATTGAATGTGTATCACGAAAGATAGACAGCCGGACAAACGGAGGGTGAGACAGTTTGTAACCAATTTATTAGTAATACGGTAATACACTTTACAATTTTCCTCGAGCTGCGGTCTTTATTTGTAAAAGAGAAAGCATAAGAAAAGCACAAGAGAATAAAATCAGTTAATAGTATCCAAGTACTTTACCGTGAGTACCTACTTACGTAGATACGCGACTTGTATTTCTCAGTTTTTTTTTTCCTTCATTTTGTCTATCCTGGCGTGTTTATATACGCTGCTGTAAGACACTGTGCTGCCAAAGTGTCGATCGATTTTCGAGAGTTACGATCTTACGACGTATATTGTGTGTATCGCGTTTAATGCTTGCTTATTTCTAGTTGTTGCATGAAATTTACAATTGGTAAATACTGGACTGATCATTCGACTGATAAATTAATGTAACTTGTATTAACGTGCGCCTGAAATTTTTAGGAACCCGTAGTCGAAATATTTATTATAGCAAACTTTTTTTGCCAAGCAACTCTTGTATCGCTGTGAATTTTCCAATGTGTAAAGTTCGTTAAGATTTGGTTTCGTAGGAATGCAATGAACGATCAGAGGTACGTTTATAAAAGTATTACAATGTTATCTAGAGTGCTAGCGAACGTCACCGTAAACACATTTGTGTTGTTCCAACCATTACTTTTCGTAACGATACTAAGAATTACCGATAATACCATTATCAGGCACGAGTAATTTTGTTTGCATCGTACATTTCGTTAACATTTGAAATTGTTAAGCATAACAAGCGTGTGCGTCGTACAAATATTTTATTTAATGTAACGTTGAACAATAACGTTGAGCGAGAAATTTATAAGAACAAAATATTTGCTTAATATTATGTTTCAGTGGTTGTTGAGTATCTACTATAAACGAGTATCATTCGAATGCCAAGCATGTTCGGGCAATCTGGAAATACATCGTTCAGTAAGTGAAGCATGAAGCAGATATTAAATATGCGCTTGTTATATTTCTTTGTTTGTTTCCTTCTCTACGGTTTTCTTTTTAACACTGTCCCTTGTTATAGGTGGTTTCAATACAGCGCAACAAACGAGTCCATTCGGACAATCCGCGTTTGGCAAACCGATCGCGACAACGAGTTTCGGCAGTGGTGCAACACCAGTTTTTGGTAGCAGTAACACTTCTTTGTTCAGTTCAAAGCCTTCGGGTTCTACCGCGGGTGGTCTGTTCAGTAACACTACGACTCCACCTGCATTTACTCAACCATCTTTTGGAGGTAATCGTTTGTGGATTATTATTTTGTTGGATCACAATTTTTTTACAGTTATCTCTACGAAGGCGCGTTCACCAGCCAGAATGCAGCATCGAAAACATCCATTTATTCTACATTAAAAATGTCTTTCAACCTACCTTAATTCACACGTCGATTACCGATTCTTGAAACAAATTGCAAAACTATTATAATGATCTTATCTGGTCCTTTTCCGTGGACCGACGATTATAAAGAATAAATGGATCTTGATTTCCTGTAAAACAGTTTATAAACGTGATTGTACATTCGCTTATAAATTATGCGAACACGACAATATGCGCTACCAATACATTTTCTGTTCCATTTATTTCTTGCAGGTTTCGGGACAACCAATACAAACACCAATTTATTTGGCAGTCAACAAAATGCTAGTACAAGTTTATTCGGAGCAAATACAGCTACCTCGGCATTTGGACAGTCAAACAAATCGGCCGGATTTAGCTTTGGCGCGACATCGGGAACAAATTTATTTGGACAACCTCAACAGACGACTCCGCAGGCTACACCTTTTGGACAAAGTAACAGCACCGGAAATACCAATTTATTCGGTGCAACGCCCGGTAATTATTTCACCGAACTACGTTTCCGTGTGTTATCGTGTGTTATATATATAAAAATGAATGTGATTTTTCATACAAGGTTTCGGCAGTACAAACAACACCAACACCGGGGTTATCGGCACAGTTGTTAAATTTAATCCTGTTGTTACTACTGACTCTATGTCGAAGAACGGTATATCTCATACCATATCAGCGAAGCACTGTTGCATAGCGGCAATGAAGGAGTACGAATCGAAATCGTATGAGGAATTACGTTTCGAGGACTATTCTGTGGGACGAAAAGGTAACGTGATCCGACGAAATCCATTATAATGAAAATTACTCGAAAACCATTTCATATCGCCCTACTTGTACGTTTGCTTTTATTCGATCGATCAGGACCCAGTACAGGACTATTCGGTACACCCGCGCAGCCTTCACCTTTTGTCAATGCAGGGGCAGGTACTAGTACTGCGACGACGGGTAAACTATTTCAATACGAATTAATACTTGTCATTTCGTCAGATTATACTAGAACGATTATGAATTTTCTACATGTTTAACGTTACACGTTTAAAGCCTTTAAAAATAATTCAATTTCAATTGTATCATTTCGACATTTTTGTCGCGTTCATTCAGGCTTCGGTGGAATGAGCGGGGGTTTCGGAACCACCACACAATCTGGAACGAGTGGTCTTTTCGGAAAGCCTATGACAAGCTTCGGAACACCATCGACAACAACTACGAATAGCTTCGCGTTCAATTCTACTCCGAGCACAAATTTGTTCGGCAGTAACAATCAGGCGAAACCGTTTGGCAGTGAGTATTGAATTTCTCAAATATCCTGACATTAACCGTGCACGTTGTATCGCGATCGAAAATTACACATACGAACGCACGCAAGAGCCGCGTTGTTGATTTCGCACGGGTAGGTAGAAATATCATTTTTTCTACAGCAGCAGCACCAACGCCACTCTTTGCGACCAGCAATACCAACCAAACTGCTGGTACAGGCTTCGGTGGCCTTAATACAGCTCAGAATACTACGTTTGGATCTACGTTCGGAGCGACACAACCGAATCAGGTAATACGAATCTAAATGGAAAACTCGATGCGCATACACTGCATTAGCAAATAAAATCGATAAAGCTGATAAACTTCTCTCTCGTACGTTTTTGTTCTCAGAGTATTGGTTTATTTAATCAGAATAAATCGGCTTTCAATGTGCCGTCCACGTCATCCAGTACCGGGTTCACCAGCTTTGGTCAAACACCATCCGGCAATGCGGGCACAACCTTATTCGGTACTAAATCTGCTGGAACAACAGGTTTCGGAACGGCACCCACTTTTGGTGTGACTACAGCATCGACTTTTGGAATTACAACAGGTTTCACTGCTGGCCAAAACTCTGGTACTTCATTGTTTAATACATGTTTTAAACCTGCAGGACAGACGTCTGGATTCTCTTTTGGTTCTACCTCCGCGCCCTCAGCCGGACTGGGCAAGTTGTTTGTTTAATTTTCCAATAATTCGCAAGATCCGATGTTCAATTGGGGAAGGCAAAGGACTGGTATAATCGATCGATATTTTAATTGTCCGCTTTACAGGTACGAATACGGGTTTGACACTGGGTAGTGGTTCCACTTTGTTTGGACAACAAAAGCCTGGAAGTTTATTCGGTAATACCGGCAACAACACGACATTCAATTCTTCGTCATCGTTCGGATCGTCGACCTTTGGAACTAATTCGAACGTGGGAACTGGCATGGGAATGGGTTTACTCGGTGCCGGGTACGGTCCAACTTTTCTCTTCGACGTTCACTTTTAGTCCTTAGACGCGTGTGCACCGAACTCTCACATTCGTACGATCCCCTTACCGATTACTTGGACTTTGTTTAATCTTTCTGAATATTCTTTTCTCAATTACAGCGCGTCGAACAATCAAGCGAAAAGCTCTGGAACCGTGCCGGTACACCAGCAGATTTTAGCACTAGTATCCGCACCATTCGGGGATTCGCCATTATTGAAAAATCTCTTGCCGGTAAAATTTACTTTCTAAGAAGAGACATTACATGTAACGTTCGTTATCACGGCTGTTCATCGCCCGCCTCCCCACAGTCGCACTAAACCGATGACATTCGAGTGCTCGTAGTGGGATGGACAGTTGCCGTGATTATCGGTCGGTATATGCAGGGTCTCTTCTTAAGAAAGGAAGAAAAGAGAAGGAGAAAAAGAAAAAGGAAAATGACAGAAAACTATGCGATGATTTTTAGGCTTCCGGCAAAACCGAAGAGTTATTGAAACCTGCGAATGCCCCTTCTAAAATAATGAATGGCGTACAGTACAAAGTCACGGCGGACAACAAGTCTCCGAAAATCAAAGCTAAAGTAGTTACACCGGCACAATTGTCAAAGGTGAGTTATTTGAAAAACACATAAGCGCTAAAGGATGGCTTTCTCGATTGCTTTCCAATAATATCATGCTTGTATCGTACATTCTTTTTATAGAAATCCATGTTCGAAGGCCTCGAAGAGGAGGATCCTCTCTCGGAAGCATTTCAGCCTCGTCCAAATGCAAAGCGTTTAGTATTGCGTCCTAAATCCATGGCGAACTCGATTGTGTCGTCGCCGACTGAAAATTTACAAGCCACCGGAAAGAATTCGCAGTCCCCTGAAAAGGGGGAGGGCAAGACGAATGGAACGGATACGGATACCGTTGAAAATAGAACTATCGAAGCTATAGACAAGGAAAATCATAGTCAAGATAACAACCGGCAGTTGGCGAACGATCGAAGATCATCCTCGTCTTGGTAGATTTCCTATTTGTTGCGCATCGTGTCTTATTACGGTTTTCGATGAGCAGTATTAGGCACCGATTCAAGTATTCTCTCGTTACACAGGTTGAAAACGAGCCTTCCACGGAACTCGACGACCAAACATTTGGAAGAAGAGTCATTCGACGGGCAGCGTTCGCCACATTCGTCGTTGAACGCATCTCCAGACGAAATGATGAATAACACTGTAACCGAATTAAGACCGTATGCCGGCGTTAATTCGCCGAAGCAGATGCACACCGAAACCAATAATTCTGTGGATACGCCGGTAAAGAATTCCTCTGCAGCCGACAAATCCTGTACAGACGCTGTAACTCGGAATACCGGTACGAGCGTGAAACATTGAACAAATATCCGAATCAGTAAATCTCGTGCTTTATCAGCAGAGCTTGCGACCAGTGTTGTCCGCCCCCCCCCCCCCCTCCTACCCCTTGTGCCTTTCATTTACGTTCTTTTCTTTTATGTTCTCTGCAGATTCGAGTCAAGAATTGGACGATACTTCCTTTTGGACGTTACAAAGTCCAGATTGGAAAACGAACGCGGCAAAAGTAACGCTGAAACGTGCCGGTTATTACACTATTCCGCCATTGGACAAATTAGAGGATTATGTTTGCGGAGAAACGTGTGTCGTGCCAAATTTTACGGTTGGACGGGAAAATTACGGAAACGTCTATTTTTCTGATTCGTTCGATATTTATGGCCTCAATTTAGATGAAATCGGTGCGTTACGGAATTTTAACTGTTGTTCCTGTTTTACCTGAGTACTCTTACGATGTATCTTAGAATTGGCGGTATTCGTTTCTCACGATAGAATCGGGGCGGGTAATGACGAGACAAATGATATTTACAGTACATTTTCGACACAAAGAGGTCATCATTTATCCGGATGACGAGAAGAAACCACCAGTCGGACATGGATTAAATCGTAAGGCGCAAGTTACTTTGGACAGAGTGTGGCCGCACGATAAATCTCTGCACAAACCCATCACCGACCCCCACCGACTCGCGGCAATGGATTACGAAGAAAAATTGCGAAGAGTATCCGCGAAACACGATACCAGATTTCTCGAGTATCGCCCTGAGACTGGTTCATGGGTGTTCAAGGTAATTCGAACGAGCCGTGTCGATTCGTATTATTCTTCCTCGAATCCAACGCGCGATTTCGTACACTTTCGATTTCTCTTGTTTAGGTCGACCATTTTTCAAAATATGGCCTGAGCGATTCGGACGAAGACGACAGTGGTAACGTGCCTACCGCCATTGACCTGAAAAGGTTTAAATTGTCCGAGTCGTTCCAAAAAAAGGCGGCTGCGACTAAATTAAAACAGTCGTATCGTCCGGTAAGATATTCAAACCCGCTCGCCAAATCGGCGCGATAGCGTAACCATTATTTCTTTTCATTACTATTTCCTATGTTCCCCCTTACAAAGGAGAAGAAAATTAGCAGCAGCAGCAGCACCGTTGCCAATGGTGCGAGCAACGAGTCGAAGATTGAGAACACGGTAAGTCCAACGAGCGACAACGCTCGGATCTTGGGTACGGATAGTCATAAATTGCAACTGATGAAGGCCAGTTTCTTCGACGGCAGCGACGAAGAGATGAATGACATCTGCGAACAAGGTATGCGCGATGATGATGCGCGTGGAAATTGTATATCGTAGAATCAGCATATACAGTATATCGTAATTGTATATCGTAGAATCAGCCTTACTCGTTTCTGGTCAAAAAAGTTCCGTCGTACGATGTTACATCGACAGTTTTGAAACTCTGGACGAGGAACAGAGACAGAAAATGACTTACAGTCCAATCTTGCGGTCAAACTTGACGATTCATCGTACTCCATCTACCGTTTACGAAGAGTCGATATTTCCGAAAACAGGTGAATTTATCGTGTTCTTGGTATCGTCTCGTGTCCGTTGCGAATTCGTACGAGTGATTCGAAACGTTTCAATGCCTGTCGCATGTCTATCGTTACAGATAGTAAATTGAAACCATCGATGGACATCGTCACCGCAAAGTCGTCCATCTACGGTAGACAGTTTCCAGATCCTGTTGTGATTCCGGTAACCGCGATTCTGAAATGGCATTCCGAAGTAGTTCCGTTGTCGAAATCGATTATAAACAAATTGCAGTCCCGCTGTGTTGCCGATGCTGGTGGGTAATATTTCTATCCTGACCTCGGTGCTGAGCGAATTTCGTTGGCAGTAAAAGCGAACGCGTACCGTTTTCGGTAGGTATACACATGGGAAGAATGTTTAAACCAAGCTGGGGACGCGGCTTAACGCTGCTGACACTGAGCACGCGAGGACAAGCCGACGGTGTACCGCTACACAGTTCGTTCGAACAGATCGGTTCATACGTGGGCGGTCGTATTCCGGAAGACCCGACGTCTGTCGCAATCGTTCAACGTATACAAATCTTGGGTGGTAGCGGAACCGACGAGGATCGCGTTGAAATATTCAAAGTGAGAATCTCGCGTGTCTTCTTCTTGCATATCCTCCTATCGAAAATGCGCTCGGTTAGAGAATCAACTTTCGCTTACTCGAGTATTTCTCTGCTTTCACGTTGAAGAGAAGCGTAGAAGGTCATCTAAAGATCCAGCTGTCGCACCGCATCATGGATCAGGAGGGGGATTGTCCAATTTTCCTCGTGGACACGGACATTAACAAAGCGAGCATGGCTTTACACGCGCACTGTAGTTTGGCGGAAGAATTCGCCGACCAGTTTGCCGCCGACAGTTTCGCGGCATACGTAGCCAACGTCTGGAAACTCTGCGTGGCTCTATGGGGAACTCTACCCGATGTAAACGTTCTTACCGGTACGATGCGATGTTTCTGTTGCCGCTGGATTTCCGCGAGCAATTTCTCATCAAGTTTCTATCGTTGTTCCAGTAAACGCGGCTGACCACAATATCGTAATAGCCCGACGGGAAGCCATTGGAGAGTGGTTCAGGAGTGTTATACAGAGGGGATTGGACGGATTAGAAGGAGAGAAAACAATGATCAGCAACGAAGAGAGGATGCTGGATCTGCTGTCTGGTATGTAGTAGCATTGCACGCGCTCGACAAGCTGTAATATGCGCGATTCTAAGGAAAGCTCTATTAACACGTTCCAAGGAAAGCTATTTAACACGGCTTTCGTTTTCTCGCTTTCTTCCGTTTCCCTCCGACGCCGCCTTGCGACGAATGGATATTAAGCTGCCGAACTGCAAGGGGCGTGCGAACTCGCACGAGAGGCGGGCGATCACTGTTTGGCGCTGCTCATGGCTCAGTTACGCAGCGGGATGCCTACGAAAACGTTGATAAAGCAGCAAATCGCGTTGTGGCAAGACTCTGGCGTCGACGAGAACATATCGACCGACCGGTTGAAACTGTTTGCATTGGTGGCGGGCGAACCGCTAATATCCAGTAAACACGGTCTCATCAATGTTTGCGAGAATCTCGATTGGAAGAGGGCATTGGCCGTCCATCTATGGTAAAAACGAGAAACACAGTGTTTCGATCTGCAGTCGAAAAGAGCTGGAAAAGAGAACGCGTATGTGTATTTGCGTGCGTACGTGATGCGTGGAAACGTGTTACAGGTATCTTTCGTCACCGGTCGCATCCATCAGAGACATATTAGAGCTTTACGAGGCCTCGTTCGACGCGACCAAAACAACGGACGCCTACGCGGCAGCACCTATACCCGAATACAGAGGAGCGGTCGATTACGAGCTGGAAGCGAACAACGGGCAATCGATATACGATCTGTGTTATCATCTGTTGAAGTTGTTCTGTATCGGCAATCATACGTTGGGGAATCTTTTGAATCCCGCTACCCATACCGCTGACCCATTAGATTACAGACTCAGGTGAAACTTAATCTTACTTGGATTTCGAAGCTGTCGGATCGATAGAAACGTTTGTTCACCATCGTGAATCTCTGTCCCATTACAGTTGGCTGATGCAACAAGTACTTTTAGCGTTGGGCTACTCGCACTTGGCGGAACATGTTGCCGCGTTGACTCATATCAATTTTGCCACGCAACTGGAAGCGTATGGACTTTGGCACTGGGCCATATTTGTGATGTTACATTTAAAAGACACCGGGAAAAGGAAAGCCGCGGTGAAAAATTTATTGCAACGACACGTTGAAATAGACCATATCCGTGATTACATCGAACGAGAAACGTTTTTGCGGGAAGAGCTCGGTATACCCTCCGTTTGGATTCACGAAGCCAAAGCTGTGAAAAGTTACGTAGCCAAAAGGTTGGTACGCGTAATTCTACTCTTGCGCGTTGTCCTACCATCGTCTCGAGCTCCATAACTCGAAGTTGGATCGAACATTCAGTGTTTGATCGAGTCGTTGATTTTCTCTCGTCTCAGGTACGGAGAAGCCGCGTCGTATTTCATTCAAGCGGAACAGTGGAACACTGCGCACGAAATTATTATCGAACATCTTGCCGCGGATGCTATAATAAACGGCAAGTATCTTTCACCAACCGTTCCCGTTTCCTTCTCCACGAGTACTCTCGATTAACGCGTTACTAAACAAACTTTTCAGAGAATTACGAGTATCTACGCGAGCTGTTGAGTCCATTGATTCCTTCGGAATGTAGCAGCACCATAAGTGGATGGTCGTATCAAGGGGAATTGCTTTGGGACTACATGGAGATCGCTATGGATATCGAATCATTGTTGCGCGGGGCCGATCCTCGCGAAATAAGTTACAAATTGGAGCTGCTGAAGCCACGATTAACGTGTCTTTGCTTAAAGATTAACCAATTCCCCTGTCCGACCGCGAAGCACAGGTAACAACGTTGTACGTTCAGCCAACGCGCTCGGTTCGATGACTTGCTCTCGTTACTCCGCGAAAACACTAATGGGAAGTCTGTCGCTCCGAGTGACGGAATTGCAACGTGTCTACACAGGACTTGATTATTTTTCAGACTCTGTCAAGCGGAAATCGCGAAAAGAACGTTGCACCTGGGCAAAAGTTTATTACAGGCAAACGAAAATAGATCTACCGTAATTCTTCAGCTGGTCTCGCAGTTGCCGTTACCCGAAGACTACGCTCAACAGGAACTTCGTCCCATCGTTATTATGCGGGTAAACGAGATTATATCTCAGGCAGTATAGTCGTTTTCGTCGCGAGGAAGAACACGTACGCGTGCACGTACACGCACACGCGCGCGCGCGGGACGGTATATCTCCCTCTGCGTCGAAGAAAGAGAGTCTCTGTGGATTTCTACTTTTTATAATTCCAACGATGACTGCGACAATGACACTGAAGACAATGAAGACAATGAAGACAATGAAAACAATGAAGACAATGACGACAACAATAGCCATAATAATAGTAGAAATAACGGTATTAGCAATTACTATATAAAGATGAGAATGGTAACGCGCGACAGCGAGATAGTAACAGTAAATATTAATCATGATGAAGCGTACAATAACGAAAGTTGATAAGTTCAGCGAATAAGAATGTTTGCGTTAAATTGTTATTTTAAATATTCTATATCAAGTTTTTGAATAAATAAATGCGACCCGGAAAAAACGAGCAATAGTGTTTAAGAAATCGATCCATGTACACTTTTATACACGTTCGTCGTGTGCTTACTCGAGCAGAAGAGATGCGCCGTTAAACGTACGAGGATGTAAGAAACTCTGGCTGAAACGCGGCGCAGCCCGACGTTGAACGTACCAGAAACATATTCCTCGAAAACGAAAGATTCGTTGGTTCTGTAGCGTTGTCGGTTGCATGGAAATGCCACACGGTAGAGGTGACACCGAAAGGGAAGAAGGAAGTAGCCGTGTTGGGGTTGCTCGGATCTATGGAGTCTAGGAAAATTCAGCTTTATGCACGGAGCTATAGACGCATGTTAAATCAATGATGTCGGGCTTGCGCCGCGTTACAGTTACCCCTATTATGTCGCGAGGTCGAGAGGATCTCGTTCCCGCTAGTCGAAACATCTCCCTTCGTCTATCTTGGCTACGCCGCGTCGCAGGGAAAAGGGTTTCCTCGATGGTAATATCCATCTTTGTCTCGGGCTGTCGTCTCTTTTCATTACCGGTGCCTCGGAACCTTCACCTCCTGTCCCTTACTTATCGTGTTTGCGTCGTCGATCTAAGCCGCCCTTCTACTCGCCCTCCTGCTCGCCCTCCTGCTCGCCCTCCTACTCGCCCTCCTACTCGCCCTCCTACTCGCTCTCCTATACCCGCTCTCCTACTTGGAACCGTTTGTGGTGCGTACTCCCGCCACTCTCCTCGTCGCTGCGACTACTACCAGCGCATAGCCTACGTGCATACCGGGTACTACGTTCACCCTTCCCACCCTTAGCTGTCCTACCACTGCTACCGCCACCACTACCGCCACCGCCATTCCGCCACCTCCGTCACTATCGCGAACCCACCAACACACACTAGCGGGTATACACGTCAACTGCTACGTCCCCGTCTCCTCGGGCTTTTAAGGGGTGGTAGCGAGTACGTACTCACACCCGTAGAATAGCGTTACTCCTAAAACGCCCGAATCCACGAACGTGGCCGTAGTAAGAGTAATGCGCCCGCGCCCGTACCCGCGCTCGCGCGTGTCAACCACCGGCCGACCGAGCGACCAACCAACCAACCAACCAACCAGCCAGCCAGCCAGCCAGCCAGCCAACCAGCCAGCCAGCGAGCCACTCTTGGCTCGAACGTAAAGCGACTGGTACACCATCTTTGAACAATTTTCACGAGAGAATACAATCGAAACGGATCGCGTCTTTTAATTGTACTTTGGAAACAGTGAGCAACTTTAAACCGCAATTAGATTTCCCATTGTATCGGGTGTCACGCGTGTTTCACGTGGAAATGTTGAAATTTTCCATCATTTTGTTCTTTCCTTCCATCGTGATCGTACGCGTTCCCCTCCACCGGTTGGCTCCCACTACTCTCTTTACTCTTTCTCCTTTCCTCTTCGGTTTCTCTCTTATCCCACCCTCGTTCTTCATTCTTTCGGGTTCTCTGCGCGTTACGGTGTGAACATACTTGAGAAATCGCGCGACAAGGTGGTAAACGCTGGTGCAATCGTGAATCGTAAAGCGAATCGTATCAGAGACGTAAAAGATATCTATAATGTTCGATTCCTGCGGCAGATTTAATAAAATACTCGTCGAACGTACAAGGATACACGATAAAACAGATAGAGACTAAGAAACGCCGTTTTATCTGATGGGGTGGTGGTGGTGGTGGTGTTGTAACGTAAGGTCACTTTTTTCATTTACCCCTTGATCGGTTAACCCTTCGGAATACACCTTTTCGGACGATCACTCCAATCTAATGTAACGCGAAACGATGTATGCTCTATGATGTATGATGTACGATACATGATATATCATATAATATACACATATATATGTATCTATGTATGTATGTATGTACGTACGTATATACATATATTTATACATATATTTATACACATATTTATACACATATTTGTGTGCACGCAAACAGATCGTCAAACGAATTGAATTTGAGATGATTGAATCGCTGAGAGAACTCGCGTCGTATTCAGAGAAACGTCCACGGAGAAAGACTGTGCGTTGGAGGTGAATTATTACGGGCCGCCGAGCTACAACGTCTCCCCATATACGCTGCATCCCTTTCGAGTTTCATCGTACGCGTCGTTGCGGTGGACGTCGTCGTCGTCGTCGTCGTCGTCGTCGTCGTCGTCGTCGTCGTTGATCAGTGACAATCTTATCGAACGCGTGTTTAGACGACATTACCGAAATCCAACAGAGTAGAGTGCCGGATCGGATCGAAACGTGTGAAAACGTCGGGGAGAGCTCTTGGAGTAACTCGACCCGGTCAAAGTGGAAGACAGCTACGCGTTCCGTTTGACGGCTGCACGACGAAGCGTATCGCAAGAACGTATGGCAAGTTGGCTCGACCGATCGAAAGGGAACAAGACGTGTAATAATAAGAGGAAACGAGGGACGATACGGATGCGAATACTCGCTACGAGACCCGTATACCTAACGTGGCAAGCATCGATACGGTAATGTACAAGGGTGCTGCTGTTACGCCGTGCTGTTTTCAATCGAATATTCACGAATAAACAAGATTCCATCGAAACGGCGAATTCGTACACGTAACGTTCATTCCCGTATTCCGGCCGATCGATCTGTACTACGAAGGAGCGCCAAGACTGATTCTTTCCGAGAAATCGCTTCGTACCAGCGTACACGTAGCTTCCTAAGAGATTGCCCGGTGGTACCGTCTTGGTCTTGGTCGTTGGTTTTTATTAGGCTGCCAATCGATACGGACGAAATAATGTTTTTACCCGTCAAAAGATTCTTTCGCTGCGGAGTGTTGTTAGTACTGTTATGGATCAAATCGAGTTACCAACAGGAAGAAGACATACCTCATATCGAGTGAGTACAAGCAATTTCCTTTTCTCCATTCGACCGGAGTACGTTAACCGCTCTATACCGTCGCGCGTTGTACTTTGCACGCTGCACGCTGCACGCTGTACGCTACGCGTTAGACGGCTTACGGTGTACACGCTGCACGCGTTATCCGTGCACGTTTCTTGGAGAAATCGTATCGTGAAAGAGGCGCGGAGAGGTTTCGATCTTCTCGCCGAAGGGGCGTGGATGGCTCGTACGACGAGCATATTCGATACGGAATTCTGATCTGTACTCGAATCTCACGTACAGGGGGATACAGGGAAACGACCGATTTTAATTGCTCTTTCCTACGTTCAACGACTGGCTGTTGGCTAAACGATCGACGGACATTTCAATTTCACCAGATTTAACGATAGAACGGTGCAACGAACAACAACCACCGCGTTAACCTTCAGAGGTTCCAGAGAATTACCATCGTACCTTTTTTCTCTCCTTTTCTCCCCGACTAAACGGGCTACGATGCGGTGGGAGGGGCTAGACGGACTCGCGAATATACCAAAGTATTATCGCGAATGCGTGGCATCTACCAGACGTCTGTTAGTTGAGGCAGCACCTGGATATTTCATCGCGCCGCGCGTCGTTGCGCTTAGCGCTATTAGCTCGCGCATTGTCATTGAAAAACAAAGAAGCCGCGACACGTTACGATTTCACGATTCACGATTCACGATTTACGATTTCCTATTTACGATTTACGATTTACGATTTACGATTTACGATTTACGATTTACGATTTACGATTTACGATTTACGATTTACGATTTACGATTTACGATTGTTGAAATCGCAGATGCCTATCAACGATTCGAAGGAAATCACCAAGAATGATAAGAATGAAAAGAACGCAGGCGCGTGCTCGAGTTACGCGTACGTACACAGTCGATTAACGAGGATCAGAACTATCGGCGTGCGTGCGTGCGTGCGTGCGTGCGTGCGTGCGTGCTTACGTGAGCTTGCATGTACACGCGAACGCATCAATGATGCTCCTTTACACCTACGCTACACGATACGACACGACTTGTACGCGTATAGAGGCAGGTGATACAGTCGCTCTCGTCACAATCGTCCACGTCCGTTCGAGCTTTTACGGTCCAATGTCGCACATACGGGAAACATTGGTACGGGGTGTAGTTGTTTGTAGCTCTACCTGTAATGGCTCGTTGAAACGCAATCGTTTACTCGGACGAGACTCGATCTCGCGGTATTCTCGCGTACACTCGTACGGAAACGTTGAGAAAATTCCAGTTTTATAATTATATATTAGATTTTATATTACATTTCGTTTGCAGAGTAAAAAACTGGGCCCTGAAATTCGGCGTAGACTTGTGGGAGTTTGGCAAACAGGTCACGAAAATGAGCGAGATACAGAGGGTAAGAAAACTGTTCGTATTAATGGAATAGTATCAATCTTCAATCGGAATAACATCGTTGGCATAGCACGCTTGCTCGGACAAGCGATTAGTTGCATCGTCGATCTTCTAATTGTCTCGATTTCAAATACCGATCCAACTTTTCAATCCTTCCGTTGTTCTGCTGTGTTGCAAGTAGAAGTATCACGAAATGAACGCCGAGATTGTGAAGAAGGACGGCCTAGTCTTGGTACGGGAAATGGCAGCCGAGGTGAAGAATATGTTGGACTTTAAGATGAACGCTGTCATGGTAAGAACAAAGAGTACGATGATATTCCCAATAATATTCGTCTATTACATGTACATGATTACAGAGGTTGGTGGAGAGCGCCGAGCAAGCAGCTGTATCCGCGCCTAGAGACGGAAACGTATCGCCCAAGTATTATTCGTCGCAACGCTTCGATACTTTTTCGGGAGACGGGAAATCCTCGGCGACCGGTCAGGAGAATTTTCTCTTCTCCAGTCGGCACTTTGACCATTTGCCAATCAATCTCACGTTCTCGACAGTGTTGATGCCTGCCGGAATCAAAGACGATTGTAATTATTCATCGAACCGAACCTCTCCGCAGTAGAGTATGATCGTGCATGCTTAGTTTCCGCTTCGAAACTCTCCATAATTACCCCCGCCTTCTGTTCAGATCGCGAAGTAACCGCAGACATTCAATGGAGCGAATATTTGGATTTGTTATTCGTAAACAACTACGAGAGCGATCCTTCTCTGTCCTGGCAGTACTATGGCGCGACTTCCGGATTCTTGCGACGTTTTCCGGGTACGGTTTACCATTCATCCATTTCTCGTAGCCCCACAATTCTGTGATTGGTCTACGACACGCACCATCCACTGCCTCTTCTCTTTCCTTTTCTCTCTTTCACAGCAATCTCTTGGCCCCCCTCCGAGGAACGAGCATCCAACTCGAAAAGAACCGCGAGTCGCGTCCTGCGAGATGTCTACGACTTTCGCATCTCGAATTGGTTTGTCGGAGCTGCAAACAGTCCGAAAGACTTGGCTATACTAGTCGATATCGAATGCTACGCGTCCGAAAGGATCAAACGATTAACCGTAGCCACCGTTCAAACTATCCTTGACACTTTGGGCCCCAACGACTACGCGAACGTTTATCGTTACGGCGATACGGCGGAGGAGATTGTTCAATGCTTCAAAGACAGTTTAGTTCAAGCATCCCCGGAGAATGTACAAGAGCTGAAAATAGCGGCCAGCTCGCTGAAACACGAAGAAACGCCGACAAACATATCGGCTGCCCTTGGGACTGTTTTCGAGATTCTTCATAGATACAACAGGACAGGACAAGGAAGTCAATGTAACCAAGCGATTATGCTGATCACTGCGGATAACGCCGGATTACCTACGGACGTGATCAAACGATACAATTGGCCTCACATGCCTGTTCGTATCTTTACGTATCTCGTAGGCGGCGACAAGAGCCCAGAATTGCACGATACCGCTTGTGCCAACAAAGGTGAGCAGCCGACCATCGTATCGAGATAGCTACGTTCGAACCGTAGCGCTTCGTAAACCATCGCGTTCGTTTTATAGGATTTTATACGAGAATCACGCACCTCGAAGAAATCAAGAGCAAAGTCTTTGAATACGTAAAGGTCCTCGCACGTCCCATGGTACTTTACCAGCACGACCATCCTATTCACTGGAGTCCAGTTTACGTCGGTGGCAAAGTATGCGAATCGAAAAGGATCTTTATTCGAGTGTATAGTTCTTAGTTGTCCCTATACATTACTTTGTTTATTCTCGCAGAGCGGCAGATACGGCAGAGAAGATAACGGCCAGCTAATGACATCGGTCACAGCACCCATTTTAGATCGTCGAAATTACACGGTAATACACCCTTCACCTTTTTCTCTACTCATCTGTTCGATGTCTCTGAAACGTTAAATAATGATCCTTGTTGGATTATACACGAGTAAATACGAACATGAGCAACTTTACATTCTTCTCATTATTGTATACGCGTTTCTATGCAATCGTACAGTTACGCTTTATCCTTTAATTTCCATGTATCGAAATAAAACATCGAGACGATACCGTTATAACTCTGTTTTTTCCATAATATGTAAGTACTTGCATTTAACTTTTCTTTTTTTTCTTTCTGTCCACTCCTTATTTGTCTCGTGCACACGCGCACACACTGGCACACTCGCACGCTCGCACACTCGTACTATTCTTCTCATTCTCTACTCGTTTCTCTCCCCACCTCGCAGGTGAAAACAGCCAATTTGTTGGGTATCGTCGGCACCGATGTACCCGTCGAAGAAATACAAAAACTCGTCCCTCCTTACAAGGTACGTAAATTATGAAACAAATTATCTAGCATTTCATGCGATTATCACTGTTACTACTGCTACTTCCACCATTCCTATTATTACCACCACCACCACTGTCGTCTTCGTCATCATCATCATCATCATCATCATCATCATCATCATCATCATCATCATCATCATCATCATCATTATTGTTGTTGTTGTTACTATTATTTTTATTGTTGTTGTTATTATTATTATGAACATTGAAATGAAAATAATCTTTTAAGCGTAATCTTCTGCTTTCATGATTCGTAGTTGGGCGTCAATGGATATTCCTTCATAGTCGACAATAATGGTCGAGTTTTATATCATCCGGACTTGCGCCCTTTGGTAAGTAACTGTCAATCGAACATTCGCGAGCAAATTTTTATCTCGAAACGATCACTGTTTTTTCACTGTTGCAATCTCCATTGATGCTCGGTTTTCTGTTTTGTTTTCCTTTCCAATTCACGCAGCCCGGAAGCATAGATGTGAGTAAACGTTCGATATTTTATAATTAAAGAAAGACAATATACGCAACAGGTATCGTTCGCTCATTCTATCTGTCTTTTTCTTTTTCCTTCTGTTCTCTTTCTTTTTCCCGTATTTGTTGGTGCAGTACGAAGAAACATTGAAACCTACGTACGTAAGCGTAGATTTGTCGGAAGTCGAGCTCGCCGAGCACGATGATCCGTCGCACCCATTGAACAATTCCCTTCTTCTCGACGTAAGTTTCAACGCGGACTTGCCGCATATATTGTACAATGATACATACATTCGCACATACGCACATTGATTTTTCAGTTGAGGCATGATATGATCGATCAAAAGGAAGGAGAGACTGGTTTCGCGATCAAAATTCATTACGACAACATGGTGAGTGAGATACGAGATTATCGCCGCCGTTTACCGCTCCACCCCTCGTCTGCTTCCGCACCGCAGAGAGAGAGAGCGGCTGACTTCTCTAACGTTTCTACCGAATCGTTTCTCGGTGTCGGTTGGAAAGATTTCGCGGTCGTAATCGGTCGTAATCGGTCGTAATCGGTCGTAAACGCAACGAGAATACTCGTCCCTTCCCGACTTCTCTATTCGATCGCGTCTATTTATCTCCCGAATAGATTATTTAACGTCAACACGTTTCTTTTTCTCTCTGTGCACGCACACAGAGAAGAGTTACCATTAGACGACACAATTACTTTTATAAGCCGATCGAGGGTACGCCGTTTTCGTTGGGTCTGGCATTGCCCGATGTTTACGGCATGTTCGAACTGTTGGCCGAACAAGAAATTAAACATGCCATTATAAACGGTGAGTTACAGAAACGCAACGTACGCAAAATATACGTAGAATGTAACAGTTTATAGACGATCCGCGGCATTTCCCGATAGAAATGACGTTTCGGTGTTGGTCGGGTCGCCACGTACTTCGAAGCGCTACACATTCGCCTTTGTCCGTTTCAGTGACCGAATACTTCAAGGGAAGCAATTGGAAGGTTCACCCCGATTGGGTGTACTGCGAATACAATTCGGCTTCGGAAAAATGGTTTTCTACCCCGGAAGAACGCGTTCTATATTTTCTCTCTCGAACGCGAAGTCCGGGGTGGAAATGGATGTCCTTGAGACCAAGGAGTCCAAGCTCGCACCACAAACAAGCGAGCAAGCCCGACAAAGATTCGTACTACTGTAAGTAGCCGGGCACCCGTATGGCCGGGTGACACGGCACGCGAAGCCGGTCGATCGGTCGATCAGCTGCTGCGGATTACCGTTGTCCCCGTGTCCTTTGCAAACGACCACTGACCGCACCTTTATTTCTTCAGGTGATAAGAGATTAGTGCAGTCTCTAGTGTTGGACGCGTTGGTTACCGATGGCTTCGACAAAAGAGGTGCGATGCACAAAGAGGAGAATCAAAGGTAAGCGGCCTGAAGCGTGCCGGCGCGAGTGCATGCCCTTCACCCGTGGACACCGATAGCGAAAATATGGACGATGCACTGCAATGCACTGCAATGCACAAGCACGCGGTTCTCTCACGCACCGATTATCGAATAACGTACTTTACTGGATATCGTGAAATCGTTGCCTCTATTTTTCCCTTGCCGTTGTCTCGCATAGTCGTGTCGCGAACAAAACCGACCGCCGAGAATCAACGTGGCAATTTCCACGAGCGATGGAACAATGCTGTTGCGAATAGAAGACAGCACACCGTTCACCACGAAAACCGGAGGAAACAGCAAGCAAAGGAAACGAGTCGAGGAGTCGAGGATTATTATTCGAGCAAGGAAACACGAACGAGTCGTCTGTTTCCAAGGAAACAGTGTTTTTCTTGTTCGAAAAGGAAATTTTACCAGCTATTTTCTCATTGGTGCTCACCGCCGAACGTAAGGGGGCCTGCGTTAGATCCTGCAACACAGGGACACAAACGAATAACTAGAAACGAAACGAAACTGAAAGAAACCGGAAAAGTTGGTAGAATCGATAAGCCGCGAACAAACTATGTAGAAATTTACACTTGAATTCTTTACTTGATATTTTGTATTCCGTATTTCGTATTTCGTATCTCGTATCTCGTATCTCGTATCTCGTATCTCGTACTTCGTATTTCCTATTTCCTATTTCCCATTTCCTATATGCATGTCGCAATATTTGTCGTTACAGATATACTATTCGACGCACAACTGTATATACACGTATCCGATAAACCGAAATGTTCGTTTCGTTTCCACACGGCTAGGCGGCAACGTCTCGGCTGACCGCGACACGTACTATGCGCAACGGCTAATCTGTTTCATTTACAATATTATCTTTTATTGCATATTTTTATTACATTTTATATTGTGTGTCTCCACCGCTAGCCCTATTGCCATACTGATGGCTCTGCTGCACAGGTAATCCATTATGCACAATTATTCGTATAAGCGCACTCGTCGATATCTTGCACGGTGGTTCTTTTTACATACTGTTGTTTCTCCTCACTGTCCGTATCACGAAACGGACCACCACGAAACCGTTTCCTCTTCCAGATGATCCTCGTTTATCTCCTCGAAATATTTCTTTCTTTCTACGTGAACTCGTGTAATCCCATTCAAGATTTTAAATGTACAACTATATCAACGTCCATCGCGTGTCATCGCGATGAAAAACGAGGAAACATAACTATTCGTAGTATACATGGCGAACCGTCTGTTAGATTGACTCGTTTGCACGCATTCTACGCGTGTATTCGCGTGTATTCGCAACTCGGTCGTAATATGCGAGAAATAGTAACTGTGAATGATACTGTAAATATTTCGCGTACGTTCGTATGGTTTCTCCTCGATTTACGTCGCAACGTTGCACCATGTATATTCCTTGTTAACCGATTCCAACATTTGCAGTCAAGGAAAAGGCAGATTCGGCGTGACACGGAGCTTCATAGCGACCAGAAGCGGTCTGTTTCGTTGGCACGAGCATCAGCAAAGCAACGAAGAACCTACCGATGAACCGTAATTATCAAACACATTTATCGCACCATTCGATTCGCGAGGTTCGACAAGGATTGTTCGGACATATTCGAATAACCATTTATACTCTAATGCCAAATAATCGGCAAATCAATTACGTTTCAACGATTCTTCTGTCCGTCGTGCTTCGATGCATCGCTTTCACGGAGAATCGTCTCGTTTGTTCAGACCGTTTGCCGAGAAGTACGTGAGAGCAATGGATTCCTCGTGGTACAAACGTGCCGTCGATCAGCATTCGATAGAACCGGAAAGTTTCGTTTTCAGCGTGCCCTTTGATGCCGGTAGGTATCAGTCGGATTTCAGGAAACGAACCATTTTCTCGTCCGATTTCCGCGGACCAGAATACTTGTCGGATTAGTTTGCGCGTCGTCGAGAACCCGCATCGATGAAACCTAACGATTTTCGTGTCTGTTGTCGCCAGCCGACAGCCCCAATCCTTTGGTCACTGCTACGCACGCGGTATTCATCGGGAAAGGACACAAGGCACCAGCGGCGGTCGTTGGTCTTCAATTTCAACATTCTTCGTTGGCATCCCACTTTATCAATATTACTTCCACGGTACCGTATGCACATGTACTCTACTACGACACGCGCATCTACAAGACACACGATTCGAACTATCGTCGTCGAATTACACGATATATAGAATTGTCACCTTTATTTTCCGTGTTCAGTGTAGCGGCACGGATTGTAAAAAAACTTGTGCTTCCGAAGAACTGGACTGTTACATTTTGGACAATAACGGATTCATAATCATCAGTGAGCGGCACGATCACACCGGTAAATTTTTCGGGGAAATCGACGGTACCATTATGGATTCCTTGGTTCAAGACAAGATTTTCAGGTAACTGCACACTCTCGCGCTCTGTAACGCCTCGCGTTCCACCGATCGACAGTCTCGAATGCTTTTCGAGTACGAGCGTCGTCGCGTTTCAGGAAGGTGACGGTGACCGACTATCAGGGAAAATGTAATCCTCAAGAGTCTCATCAGTCCGCGGCCCCAAAAACTTTCCCCGAATCTGTCGCCACAACGGTCGCCATATTCGGACACATGCTTTGGAACTTGGTATTCGGTTTCAATATGCAAAACTTGTGGCAGATCGTTTTCGCGCTAGCCGGCGAGTCGGTGCGGAATTTCGACGGTGAGTGCAGCCTCCCCTTGTCGCGAGATTGTCGTTGCATCGCGCATCGCGTCCGATATAGCGCGATTCTAACATCGATGGAATGGGCCGGATAATATCTTCTCTCGCTTCGTAGACGACACGATTTTCCCAGATACACCGGAGAAGGCACGGGAACTCGCTTCGCTCGTGGATGCGGACTCTACCGGTGAACCGTTCACGGACGAGAACCAAATATTTCCCAGGCTTCCGTCGGTCGCTGCTGCGTCTCCCGCCTCTCCTGGCTCGACACGGGCCACGTCCGCTTACTACCCGCAACGGAAACTGAGAACCTGCGAGAAGAAAACCGATCTGTACATTTTACAACCCGAACGGCTCAACACTAGCGGGCTGAGCGATCCTCTGAAGGGAAAATTGACAAACTGTCACGTAACCGGCTGTGAAAGGTACGTTTGCGTCTAATTAAACCAGTCATTTCATTCGACTAACAACTTGTCCCCGACTAATCGATGCCTGCGCGTGGTTACAGACCGTTCAGCGTACAGAAAATTCGACACACGAATCTGATACTGTTGGTGGTGGATACTTTGTGTCCATGCGGTAGTAAACAGCTTAGCATCGAACCCATAGAAGCGCTCGCAAAGACCGGAGCTTGCACCGCAAGAAGAGAACGTTTGTACCGCCGAAGGCCACCGAAATGCATAAACTATCATCCGGAAGAATTGGAGATCAAAGTTTGCGGTAGCGCGAGTCGTTCTTGGAATTCTCCCTTCGTGATATTTACCGCGATTACGACTGTCGTTCTTACGTCCCGATTGGCGTGACTTTATTCGGATTTCAATTGTACACACATTCGCAAATTATCTTTTTGAAATGAATTTAGCGTTGTCGTTTCTATGAAACAGTTATAAAAATGGTATACTAGTTGATCGGTTTAATACTCGTACTTGACAAATACGAACGAACGAACGAACGAACGAACGAACGAACGAACGAATTAACGTAAGAAAGTAAGAACGAACGTAAGAATGAACGTAGGAACGGAAGAACGTAAGAACGTAAGAACGTAAGAACGTAAGAACGTAAGAACGTAAGAACGTAAGAACGTAAGAACGTAAGAACGTAAGAACGTAAGAACGTAAGAACGTAAGAACGTAAGAACGTAAGAACGTAAGAACGTAAGAACGTAAGAACGTAAGAACGTAAGAACGTAAGAACGTAAGGACGGAAGGACGGAAGGACGGAAGAACGTAAGAATGTAAGAACGTAAGAACGTAAGGACGGAAGGACGGAAGGACGGAAGGACGGAAGGACGCAAGAACGTAAGAACGTAAGAACGTAAGAACGTAAGAACGTAATGACGGAAGGACGGAAGAACGTAAGAACGTAAGAACGCAAGAACGTAAGAACGCAAGAACGTAAGAACGTAAGAACGGACGCGCATGACTGATTCCGTGAGTGCTTTGCATTCGCGTGCAGACGTATGTGAGAGCTACCTGTTCAAATACACAGGGATATGGAATTGCAATGTCCGGATTTCTCAAACGAATAAACATTCGCTACCAACATACACACAGAATTAGTTGCATTCGTATGCTCGCACAGACGTCGAGCACGCGACGCTTGCACACAGACGTGTACATATACAAATCCATAATATTAATGTTGATCTATGATTACATATCTCATTATACATTTTGTTCCGAGAAAGTTGTGAATATTTCCTAATCGCAATACACGTACACTCGAATCCAATTCCTAATTATTAATGAATGGTACAGGCGCATCTGTCGACGACTGCAATACTTTCG
This sequence comes from Nomia melanderi, assembly GCF_051020985.1. Classification (NCBI taxonomy): domain Eukaryota; kingdom Metazoa; phylum Arthropoda; class Insecta; order Hymenoptera; family Halictidae; genus Nomia; species Nomia melanderi. Next base: position 20,272 of record NC_135002.1, on the reverse strand, counting down.
AAAAGTGGCAACCATTTGTTACGTGGAATTTGCTCGCTTGACACGCAACGTGCGCGCAAACATATATACACGCGAAACGTTCGACACGATCAGAATCGTACGAGGGCGCAAAGACGGTTCCCCATTATAAGATAATAAGCGCGATGAAAGATTGTGGTAAAGCTTGCGATCGAACAGCGTAACAAGTTTACAGGAATCTCGCTGCTCGAAAATCCGCAGAAATCACAAAATCTCTATTTCTTATTCGTTGTTCCAAATTTCAAGTCGCTCGTTGCACAGTGTACGGAGGGGATATTTCGTCGGCAGCATTCAACATCGCGAAATTCACCTCCTAGATAGAAATCATTGAAGCAGGAGTTTATATCGTGACAATACTTACGGTCTAAGTCTACAGTTGAGTTTCTTCAGCCATGTAACAAAGTTCACGGGCGTGTTCAGTCGATTATAAAAATTCAAACTAAATTTCGCTTTAGGTCGTTTTACGTAAAACAGGTAGATCGTAACTTTTTCTCCTACGTAATTTATATAGATAGGTCGTCGGAATTATCGTTGTCGTTGTTGTCGTCGTACCGCCACGTTCTACGATACAAGTTTTCAACTGTTTCTCGATTACACGACACACGACACACACACACACACACACACACACACACACACACACACACACACGCGCGCGCGCGCGCGCACCCACACAACAAAACAAAACACACACGAGAAAACGCATGTATCGTTAATCGCGCGGTTTGCAGACGTTAATCATTTTGCATGCAAACAATTGTTGGGATATTCTACGAAGCTTGGAGCAACGAAATGTCGTATATGGTAAAGTGTAATTGTAATGACGATTACTATAGAAAGAAGGGGAGAACTTGTAACGTAATACCTTTTACTAACCAACAACAGAAAGAGATCTATTCGTAATCGATCAAGACCTTGTACGACCGATATCGCACATGTGTGATCGCTCGCGGGCCGTTCAACGACACGTCTCACAGAGGAGGAACGGCGGCAGACGCGATAATCCGTGACGAACACAGTTTGGGCAAGACGATTCGTTATATACGGAGAACAATACGTATCGTGTCCGCGCGAGCCGCAAAACCTCGCAAAACACCGCCAAAGATCGCAAAAGATCGCGCGACGAAACGTGAAAATATTTCAAACGCCGCGTAGCCTAAGCATATGCTAATGCAAAACAATTGTTAAAATCCAATCAAATCGAATCGAGAATTATTATCTATCACTACGCGTCTCGCCTTTTGTTTACTCGATACAATAATTAGCATATCGTTTACAAATTTACGATGAAAGATGAAACGCTTCGTGCATCGAGGAGAACGGTGCAATTTACGCGTCGAAGTTGTCCAAGTTATCGAAGCAAACGATCAACTCGACGAAAAATAAGATTTACGAATGTTTTAGATAAGAGAATGTCTTTTGAAGAAGAGCACCTCTAGGTGCTGCCATGTCTTCCAATATTTGTATATTGATAATAAAGTCTATTATAAAGGTAAAAGACGCAGGAGTAAGCGTAAACGTGGACGCAGCTGCGATCTCGGATTCGAATGCTGATGCGACTGCGACTGCGTACGTACAAGTACAAGTGTATACATGTGTCGAGACAGTTCTTAGATATGTGTACGCTTGTACGAACTTGTTTAGGTTATTAAACACTTAAAATAATGTAACTGAAAATACCGTATAATATTATATAATAAAATCTAAATGCAAGAGTACGATGGCATTGGCCCTTTATTTGATGCTCTCCATTTCAGAATTAGGGAGATGGATCGATTCGAAGATCGCATAAGAATTCTTACTTAAGAGGCATCATTGGTCAACAATGGAGACTGAAGAAATCAAAGTTCATCCTTAAGAACATTTCAGTAACAGTTTGAATCACATTTCAATTGTAATTAATGAATTATGTGCAATTTTCGGATCTGTCGATTGTGTTCCATACAGTACGTAACAAGTAAGACAAGTGTGAATATTCACTTGATAATGATTTTCAATCTGTTCTCGTATCGATCTGCAATTAGAAATAGGGGTATCATTATCTTTGTACCGTAAGCTTTAATTTCACCCGTCGAACATCGAAATCGCCCTACGGAAAGCTATAGAATAGCTAATGCAAAGACAAGGGAACGTTAAATGTATGTATAAAGATGGTTGCGGACGAGAGGGGCAACAGATTTGGTTGCGGGCGACACTAGCGCCATGTAGCGGCCATACATTTTCGAAGCTTTTCCCTATACCCGCAATGTGTAAGACAAGGAAGGGGACAGTGTGCGACAAGGACAGACACAACCTTTCACGTGACACCTCCTTGAAAAAGCATCTCATCGGTTCCTGGTACGTACGCGTGAAGCATCAGGGCTGAGGAGGTAATCGAAAGTGCGCCATCTAACAGCAACAGCTACGAACTAAATGCGACAATTCAATGGAGAAGAAATCAACGTAATCAGCAGCTAATTCATTATCAACTATACTATTACGAATAAATTGTTAACCTTTGCAATGTGAGATTGTAGAATGGACCTTCCCCTACTTTCTTATGCACCACTGAAGGAACTTTGCTCCGCGTTAATTATTTATTAATTATTTACCGACATGATGTAAGAAGATAAAGTAGAATTATTACAGGTGCCCAATAAACGATCGAGTTGTTGACATAATAGGTACAAATTGAGAACATTTATGATCGTAGATATTAAGTTAGACCACCACACATATTCAGTAGCATTTTGAACCACATTCGAACAGTAATTAATAAGTTATTAGCGATTATCTAGTGAGTTCGCTGCGTCGGTAAACATGACGTTTGGTGGCGTCATCTAGCGGCCGAGAATTTCCTAAGCTAATCCCTATACCTGTAATGTGTAAGGCAAGGACAGTCATACCGTGCGACAAGGACAAACAATTACTCTCAAGAGACACCTCCTTGAAAAAGCATCTCATCGATTCCTGGTACGTACGCGCGAAGCATCAGGACTAAGGAGGTAACCGAAAGTCCGCCATCTAACGGCAACAGCTATGCACTAAAGGAGACATATCGATAGAGAAGAAAAGTACGAAATCAGTCGGTAAGTCATTATCAACAAAACTATTACGAATAAATTGTTTACCTTTGCGCATTTGAGATTCTAGAATGGACATTCCCCTATTTTCTAATGCAAATACTGATGTAATTTTGTATCGCGTTAATTATTTTTTAATTATATTCCGCGAAGATTTGGGAAGATAAAGTATAATTTTTTACAGGGGCCCAGCAAAGAATGAAGTTATTGACATAATACGCTTATATTGTCCACATTCGAGTGAGTTTGCTGATTTTCAGGAGTTTGCTGCGTCGGTAATAATGTTGATTGGCGGTGCCATCTATCGACCGAAAGTTGGTACTAATTGACTAGAAGTTTGAGCGTCCTCTCGATAGATGGCGCCCCAGATTCACACGAAAATCAGTGGACGTCTCCGAAAATCGTTAATAAGTTATTAATTACTTTTCGAATCCTGTTGAAACTGTAATATTCCGGAGGGTCTACCGTAATTTCTGCGATCATGAATATTTATTGTATTATTGTATATGTTACTTTTGCTTTTTCCAAGTCACGTATCGTTGGATTTTTACGGAAGGGCAGGGGGGGGGGATGTTTTCGTATTCCTGGCGGGCGATCTTTGCTCAATTGCAGGAATGTAATAATCGTTTGTCCGGTGCGACCTTTATCAGGGACGCGTGGATGCCGTGGGTCTTGTGGCTAATCGTTGGTAATCGGATTAAAGGAGGGACGGATTTCGCAGATGTAAACGACCTCCCGAAAATTGGTTGGATGTTTGCAGTATCTTGATAAGCACAGGTAAGAAAGGCTGTATGGGGTAGCGGGTACGAGCGTAAAGGACCTTGTATCACTCGACCGTGAGTCGTTGTGTGCGAAGGAGTCTTTTTTCTTCTCGCGATTGAGACATTGAGTTTTTTTTTTTTTTTTTTTTTTGGTGGATTCATTAATTTAATTTAATCGTGCATGTGTGTTTGAGTGTTGCGTGGCTCGAGGCTTGGGTGAAGCAATGTTTCTAAGATGCGAGATGTGTAAAGCGGGGACAGCGAAGGAGTGATGAAATTTGAGTGAAAAAGAGAGAGTAAGTAAATGACCCTGGAAGTTTTGTATTTTTGTTTATTTTTATTTTTTTTGAGATTCGAATAAGTATAGTGTAAACGCGCGAGGAAGGTATTATCTATTGTGCCAAGGAAGTATGTACATAATTTGTAAACATATTTGTCGTGAATGTTTAATTATTTTTGTTTTTCTTTTTCTTTCGCTGCCTTGTTTACTGTGAGAATAGAGTGTGAAATGACTGTCATGTAAAGAAGCTTGCACAGATGTTTGTATTTCCACTTGTACATATATACTGAAACGTGAAATTTTTTTTTTTGTTTTTTTTTTTTGTTTACGGTGGATGGTGAGATATTCGAAGAGAGTTGCGTTGACTTTAGAAGAGACAGGTGTGTACACTGTTCAGTATATTGTTTCCATGAATAAATTTATTTTTTTTTTTTTTTTAAAGGTGCGAAAGGAAATTGTGGTGACGACGGGGAAGGGAAGTAGCTTTACCCTCGAAGTTTTTCAGATGTTTCGGAGACGACAATAAATATTGCGGGAAGGCTCGGAGGCCATAACTTTTGGCAAGTACGTAGGTAGAAAAATAATGCGTGGTGAATATATTTGTCACGAATGTTGAATTAGTGTATATGGATATCAATCATTGTAAATTTTTTTTTGTTTGTTTTATTTTTCTCTATACGTGCGAAAGGAGATTGTGGTGATGTTGGAGAAGTGAATTAGCTCCACTGTCTAAGTTTGTAAGATGGTTCAGAGACGATACAAAATGTATGGAAAATGCGCGACGAAACCTTTACCTGTTTTGTTTGAAAACTGTTTACGTAAAAAAAAAAAAATAACGTGGCAGTATATTTGTTGTGAGTATTCAATCATCATCATCATCATTATTATTGCAATAATAATTTTTTTTTTTTTTTTTTTTTTTTTTAAGTACCAGCGGCGTGTATCTTTTATTTTGGGCTCTATCTCCCTTTCTGTAGGGTGGATTTGGATGATGTTTGGAGACATTGTAGTGTGACATTGGACGCACATTTTGAATATTTATCGAAGACTGTATCTTTACCTATTCATGAGATATTCTCATTTGAATGGAAAATGCGGCACCTCTGTATCTCCATTTCTAGTGGATGGATTTTGATGAAATTTGTATCGATTACAGATCTCGATATTTGAAGGGAAATGTGTGGAGTACAAGATTGCGAACCCAATATTTTTGTGAATATTTCTAAAAATTGTAATTTTGAATTTTGTCTCCACTTTGGATGAAATTTGGATATGTTTTATATCTCAGAAATGTAAGAATTTTTGATTCAACGGATGACGTGTTTTCAATGTCATATTAATTTTTTTTTTTTTTTTTTTTTTTTTTTTTTTTTTTTTTTTTTTGGAAATATTATACATTGAAAGTTTTGAGCGAAAGTGTTTAATCTCGATGAAATTTGGATAAGTTTTGGACCTCGAAAATGCAATAATTTGGAGTCCATGTATGACCTGTTTGAATGTCATATTTTCATATTTTATGTGTGGAACATTTCAGGGTTATGCTTGAATATTTTGGGAGTCATGAAGGGTCAATTCTGAATATTTAGAGTATTCCTAAGGGTTATGCCTCAATATTTGTAGTGTTTCAAGGGTTATGCCTGAATATGACCATTATTATTTGGTTAGGTCTTGGTTAGGTCTTGGTTAGGTCTTGGTTAGGTCTTGGTTAGGTCTTGGTTAGGTCTTGGTTAGGTCTTGGTTAGGTCTTGGTTAGGTCTTGGTTAGGTCTTGGTTAGGTCTTGGTTAGGTCTTGGTTAGGTCTTGGTTAGGTCTTGGTTAGGTCGGGGGCCTGAGGGAAGTAGGGTTCATCCAATTGAGATCTCGATCCTCTTGGATGGGTTCTGCTTCCTGAAACTCCTCTCACTCCACCTCCTCGTGGTGGTCCCTGGGTACTTCCCCCTTCTGGGGATGCCAACGGGGTGAGGGGTCTCCAGAGGAAGTAGCTCCGATGATGCGTCAGGCTGTACTGGCTCAGGCTCAGCCATGCCAGGGTGGCTGACGCGGAGGGGTGAAACCACCTCTGGAGGGGACGGGGTTCTTTTTATACCAACTATGGCGAAAACTTAAACTAAACATGAATAGACAAACACAAGGAAATAAGTTTACGGTGCAGGGGGTCGGATCCCCCAGTACCGGCGCGGATAGGAGATCTCGACCGGGCTCCGCCGCGTCGTTATCATACGACCGGGGATCGTCAGGGGTGGGCCGCTGCGCCCCTGGCGATGCACATGCAAGCAGTGTGCCAATCGACGTGCCGGGAACGTCAGCCCGGGCTGACAACCCCACCGATACGCGCCGCGTAACGCGATCTTCCACGCGGCTGAGGGAGGGACCGGTCTCCTTCAGAGAAATAACGCACGCCATGTCGCCCACGTCGTCGTACGACAGGGACATGGCGAGTCTCCTGGGTGGCTGCGATTCGAGGCGGAGTTCGTTTAGCGCGGCCTCGGTCGCCTCGGTGGGGTCATCCGTGTCAACGGATAGGGTGCGAAAGCGGGCGTCCGGGGATACCACCTCCGGAGAAGATGGCGATAGCCCGTCATCTATCCGGGGCGGGGCCTCGCGAGTCAAGCCCGCGACAAAGCGACCTCGGCCAACGGACACCGCGACCGAGGATGCGATGAGGGCCGAGATGAGAGCCATGGCTACGGCCGACCTCGCGGCCCGACACGCAGAGATGCAGGCCGTTATCATCCGGGCTACGGAGGTTTCGCGCAACCTAAAAGGGACGATTGTGCGCGATATAAGGACGGCCAGTATGGGAGCAGCACTCGCAGCTGAGGAGCTCCACGTGCGAAGCATCGGCGGACCGGACATGACGCGTGTTATGGCCGAAAACGCACGGCTCGCGGCGCGAAATAAGGAGTTGGAGGCTTCGTATAGAAGCCTCCAGATGACGGTGGATCGCATCACGTCTCGGCCGACGACAGCAGCGACGAGCAGGGTGAGTCATCCACCTACAACCGTGGCGTTGCGGCGGTCCACCGCCGAAGTGGAACGAACCGCGGGTACCCTCGTTACCGCAAACGAGGGACCGCGGCGGTCCCCTAAGATCCCCGTGGAGGGTGGGAATCGCGATGCCTTGGAGAGGCGCATCGCGCGGGTGGAGCGTCTCCTCACTAGGGCCACGGAGGCGGTTAGAGTCGACCGTATGCCGCCTCCCAATACTCCCCCTCCACGGGGAAAGGGAAGACCAGCGCCTCCGAGACGCCAGATGTTTACATCTGGCGCCTCGGACAGTGATAGCGTGGCACCGCGTGCGGGGGTGCGGCACAGGGCCGTGGAACCCCGCAAGACTTCGGAGGGAGCCACCCGTACTCGCGACGGGCGGACTTATAGTTCTGTTTTGGCGGGGAGAGGGGCGCAGGGGAGGTGCCTCCCAGCGCCTCCTCCCCCACCCGTAAAGAGCAAGACCGGCGACTGGGTGGAGGTCGTCGGTCGGAAGAGGAGGCGGATGCGCCTCGAGAGGGATCGCCCCGCCCCTTCTGGACGGGTCCCCTCGAGGGCTGCTCCGAGGACGGCCTCGGCGACAGCCTCGCGTCCGCCTCCTCTTCGGGAGGGAACCCGGGCGATGCCCGCAATCGGAGCACGGCAGAAACCGGCAGCCCGGTTAGCGAGGCCCCCCCGAACGGCGGCGATCACGATCACTATCGCACCGGGGGCGGAGACGACCTATGAGCAGGTCCTCACAAAGGCTCGGCAGGAGATAAATCTCCAAGATTTAGGAATCGAGGACGGTCGGCTCCGCCCGAAGCGCGCCGCGACGGGGGGCCTCATTTTTGAGGTCGTTGGTGGCGACGGTAGAGAGAAGGCGAAGGCCCTGGCCGAGAAATTGACCGGGCTATACGACCAGTCAGGGCCGGTGAAAATTGGGCTGCCGGTCAAATACGGCGAGCTCCGGGTTGCGGGGTTGGACGACTCCGTGCGGCCCGCGGACATCGTGGCGGCCGTAGCGCGCGTGGGAGGATGCCGCGCGGACGAGGTGCGCGTGGGGGAGATTCGCTCCCCCCCGCGTAGCCTCGGCTCCGCTTGGGTCAGGTGTCCCCTCTCGGCGGCCCGCAAGGTCGCCGAGGGCGGGCGCCTCCAGGTGGGGTGGTCCGCGGCCTCGGTTAGGCCACTAGAGACCCGGCCGCTGCAGTGCTACCGCTGCCTCGCGTTTGGTCACGTGAGGTTGCGGTGCACTGCCGCGGCTGATAGGGGCAACCTATGTTTTAGATGTGGCTCCGCGGACCATCGCGCGGTGTCCTGTAAGGAGGCACCTACGTGTCTCCTCTGTAAGGACAGGGGTCTTGAGGCCGGCCACCGAATGGGTGGGCCGGCGTGTGCGGCCGCACACGGCACGGGCAAGTCCCGGTCCGCGCAGCGGCGGCGCCGGAAGAGGGAGCGTGCGGCAGCGGCCGCACCACCCTCAGCAGAGGCCGGTAGCGCCGGCGCTACAGGCGGAACCAGTGTGGGCCCTTCTGGCCCCACTGTAGTCGATAGTCCGGCGCCGTCGACTGCGCCGCCCGGTACTTCCCAGTCCGCGGGCGGCACGGAGTCGTCGGGGACGGGAACGGGCACGGGCCCCACAGGGCCCCAATCCCAGGGGGAGAGCGTGGCGGTGGAGGCAATGCAGTTGGTGGATATAGATCCAACAATTGCCGCCTCCACCGCTACGCTCGTAGCAGAGGGGGAAGGTCCGGAGGGGGCCATGGAGGTCGATAATTCGTAGTCCTCCAGACCAATCTGGGCCGCTCCAAAAGGGCACAGGACCTCTTGGTCCAGCACCTGATGGAGCACCGGGTGGGGCTGTCGGTCGCAGCGGAGCCATACGTGGTGCCCAACCACCCTCTTTGGGTGGGGGACGCTGCCGGCTCCGTTGCGATCACGTGGCAGTGCCTCCCCGGTTTCCCCCCCTGCTCCTTTCTGGGGCGGGGTACGGGATTCGCGGGGGTCCTGTGGGGCAACATCGCGGTGGTGGGGGTCTATATCTCCCCCAGCCGTAGCCGACAGGAATTCGATGAATTCCTGGGAGGACTCGGGGACTTTGTCCTGCGACAGGGTCCCCGGGCGGTTCTCGTCCTGGGGGACTTTAACGCCCATGCGACAGCATGGGGTTCCCCCAGGACGGATCCGAGGGGGTCGGCGCTGCTGGAGTGGGCGGCTGGGTTGAACCTGGTGTGCCTAAACACCGGTTCGGAGAGCACGTTCGTGTCGTCGAGGGGGGAGTCTGTGGTGGACCTCACCTGGGCTTCCCCCTCGGCGGCGCGGCGGGTCTCCGACTGGCGGGTCCTCGGGGAGGTGGAGACCCTGTCTGACCACGTTTACGTGTTCATGCAGGTGGACTCTGCCTCTCGCGGGGGGGCATGCCTGGTTGGACCCAGACGCTCACGCGGGGGTGGACCCCTACCACCGCGATGGAAATGGGGGGATATCGATGAGGACCTTTTCAACGCCGCGGCTCAGGTCGTGGCTTGGGCCTCACCGAACAGCGGCCTCTCGCTGGCTGACCCGGTGAACCGCATTGCTTGGGAGCTCCGGCGGGGCATGGTAGCGATTTGCGACGCGTCCATGCCCCGTGCGGGGCCTCCCAGACCCTATGCAAGGGCCTATTGGTGGTCGGCGGAGATCGGGCGGTTGCGTGTTTGCTGCAACCGACTCCGCCGGCGGTTCACCAGGGCCAGAAAGCGGGGGCTAGAGCATGGGCGTGTCGCGGAGGCATACCGGGCGTACGCAGACGCCCGGCTTGCCCTGCGGCACGCTATCGGGAGAGCCAAGTCCCGTGCCTGGGAAGAGCTCCTCGGTGCCGTGCACGGGGATCCGTGGGGTCGGGCGTACAGAATCGTCTTGGGGAGGCTCAGGCCCTGGGCCCCCCCAACGACGGAAACGTTGGACGTCCGGACGTTAAACATCATAGTCCGGACCTTATTCCCACGGGGGGATGGTGCGCCCGATCTCGGCCCCGTGGACCGCTTTATAACGTCGGCATTGGCCGGCGCGCGTTCGCGGGCATCCGGCTTCGATCCGGGTGCCGGGGGGTGGTCGCGCGGGCTCGAAATCGACAACGAGGAGCTCGGGAGGGCGGTTAAACGCATGAGTGCCAAGAAGGTCGCGCCTGGGCCGGACGGATTGCCCGGGCGCGCCTGGGGCGCGGCGATGGGGGTCCTCGCCCCGCGGGTCAGGCGGTTGTTCAACAGCTGCCTGGCCCGCGGGGACTACCCGCGGGAATGGAAGGAGGCCCGGCTGATCCTCATAGCTAAGCCTGGGAGGCCTGCCGGAATGCCCTCGGCCTATAGGCCGATTTGCTTGCTCGACGAGGTGGGAAAGCTGTTTGAAAGAATAGTAAATTCCCGCCTCGTCGACCACCTGTCCCTTCGTGCGCCGGGACTGGATGGGGCCCAGTTCGGGTTCCGGAGGGGGCGTGGCACGCTCGATGCTATCGGGCGTGTGCGCTCCTTCTCCGAGAGCTGGACCGGCCGGGGGGGCGTGGTGCTGGCGGTGTCGATCGACATCGACAACGCCTTCAACTCGCTTCCCTGGTGTAAGATACAGGAGGGACTGGAGTACCTCCGGGTTCCCCTGTATCTGAGGAAGGTAATCTCGGCGTATCTCCGGGATAGGTGGATCTTATTCACGGATAGGGACGGCAGGTCTCACAGGAGATCAATCGACCGCGGGGTGCCCCAGGGATCCGTCCTGGGGCCCACTTTATGGAACATCGCGTACGATGTAGTTTTGAGGGATCCCCTCCCGCCGAACACGGAAGTGGTCTGCTACGCAGACGACACACTTCTGCTGGTCGGCGGGACGGGATTCGCGTCGGTCAGCCGGGCCGCGGAAGTGGCGGCGTCGGCGTTATTGCGCTCTATCCGCGGGTTGGGCCTGCGGGTTTCGCCCACCAAGACGGAGGCGATGTGGATGTACCACCGGTCCCGTCTGGGCGGCCCGCCGCCCGACTCGCGGATAATGGTGGGGGGGGCTCCGGTCCGGGTCGGGAACCAGATGAAATATCTGGGACTCGTCCTGGACAGCCACTGGCGGTTCGGGCCCCATTTCGCTCGGCTGTTCCCCCGGGCTTGGGGGGTGACTTGCGCCCTGGCGCGGTTACTCCCCAACCTCGGGGGTGCGGGTGGGCGAGTGCGGCGGCTGTACGCGGGGGTGGTGCGCAGTATCGTCCTGTACGGCGCGCCCATCTTTGCCGGCGACCTGGTGGCGGATAAGTCTACCCTGCTCCTTATGGGCAGGCTGCACAGGCTGTCCGCCATCAGGATCGTAAGGGGATACCGCACCCTCTCGGGTGCAGCGGCGGCGGTCCTGGCGGGGTTCCCGCCCTTTGACCTTCAGGCCATCGCTCTGCGAGATATTTATCTCCGGGCGAGGTCTGGGGGCGGGGGCGTGGGCACCGCCGGGGAATGGGACCCGGACACCCTGGGGTCCGTATGGAACCCCAGGGACCAGGTCTGGCGGCGCGTGTGGGAGCGCTGGCGACTCCGTCTTTTAGACGAGGAGTTGGCCTCTCACCGCGTCGTTGGGGCTGTCTTGCCGAGCTGGGAGGCTTGGCGGGACAGTGGTGGAGTGCCACTCACCTTCCGCGTGACACAGGTGCTGTCCGGGCATGGCTGCTTCGGGGAGTACCTGTGCCGCATCAAGCGGGAGCGCGATGCCCGATGCCGGCACTGCGACGGGGACCAGGACACGGCGCAGCACACGCTGGAATTTTGTCCAGCGTGGGCTTCCGAGCGTCGGGTCCTGGTCCGCGCCATCGGGCGGGACCTCTCTCCAGCGGGGCTCATCAGGGCCCTGCTGGAGGGGGGTCAAAAACGGGGGGCCGTCGTCTCCTTCTGCGAGCACGTGATGCTGCAGAAGGAGGCGGCGGAGAGGGAGAGGGAGCGCGACTCCCATCCCTCTCGACTGGGTGGGGGGAGGGGTCGGCGGCGCCGCCGGGCGAGAAGTCCGGGACCGCCGGCTCCCCCACTTTAAGATTCTGGCCGCCGGGCCCGGGGTTCTTGACCCACGGAACCGGTGTGCCAGAGGGCCCAAGTCGTCTCTAGTTGGGGCTAGAGGCGACTCTTGCACGGGCCCTGGGGAGGGAAGGGCGCAGTCGGAGTGTTCACGCTGCGTCCCGTGATCCGCGGGGGTCTTGATCGCGTTTTCGTGCATGATGTGTTTCCATGCTGTTAGTGTTGCGTAATACTAGCGTGTCGTGTTGGCTTATACTGGGCCGGGGGGTGACACTGAGGGTAAATGTTTGGTTCCGGTGTACCCCCTGTTATGGCCGAGGCTGGAACACCCCTGGAGCTTTAGTGAGTAAGAATCTCACACTACCCCTCGCCAGCCCCAATGGTGAGGGGTGCCTGATGCAGGTTATCCAGGGTTAAAAAAAAAAAAAAAAAAAAGGTCTTGGTTAGGTCTTGGTTAGGTCTTGGTTAGGTCTTGGTTAGGTCTTGGTTAGGTCTTGGTTAGGTCTTGGTTAGGTCTTGGTTAGGTCTTGGTTAGGTCTTGGTTAGGTCTTGGTTAGGTCTTGGTTAGGTCTTGGTTAGGTCTTGGTTAGGTCTTGGTTAGGTCTTGGTTAGGTCTTGGTTAGGTCTTGGTTAGGTCTTGGTTAGGTCTTGGTTAGGTCTTGGTTAGGTCTTGGTTAGGTCTTGGTTAGGTTAGGTCTTGGTTAGGTCTTGGTTAGGTCTTGGTTAGGTCTTGGTTAGGTTAGGTCTTGGTTAGGTCTTGGTTAGGTCTTGGTTAGGTCTTGGTTAGGTCTTGGTTAGGTCTTGGTTAGGTCTTGGTTAGGTCTTGGTTAGGTCTTGGTTAGGTCTTGGTTAGGTCTTGGTTAGGTCTTGGTTAGGTCTTGGTTAGGTCTTGGTTAGGTCTTGGTTAGGTCTTGGTTAGGTCTTGGTTAGGTCTTGGTTAGGTCTTGGTTAGGTCTTGGTTAGGTCTTGGTTAGGTCTTGGTTAGGTCTTGGTTAGGTCTTGGTTAGGTCTTGGTTAGGTCTTGGTTAGGTCTTGGTTAGGTCTTGGTTAGGTCTTGGTTAGGTCTTGGTTAGGTCTTGGTTAGGTCTTGGTTAGGTCTTGGTTAGGTTAGGTCTTGGTTAGGTTAGGTCTTGGTTAGGTCTTGGTTAGGTCTTGGTTAGGTCTTGGTTAGGTCTTGGTTAGGTCTTGGTTAGGTCTTGGTTAGGTCTTGGTTAGGTCTTGGTTAGGTCTTGGTTAGGTCTTGGTTAGGTCTTGGTTAGGTCTTGGTTAGGTCTTGGTTAGGTCTTGGTTAGGTCTTGGTTAGGTCTTGGTTAGGTCTTGGTTAGGTCTTGGTTAGGTCTTGGTTAGGTCTTGGTTAGGTCTTGGTTAGGTCTTGGTTAGGTCTTGGTTAGGTCTTGGTTAGGTCTTGGTTAGGTCTTGGTTAGGTCTTGGTTAGGTCTTGGTTAGGTCTTGGTTAGGTCTTGGTTAGGTCTTGGTTAGGTCTTGGTTAGGTCTTGGTTAGGTCTTGGTTAGGTCTTGGTTAGGTCTTGGTTAGGTCTTGGTTAGGTCTTGGTTAGGTCTTGGTTAGGTCTTGGTTAGGTCTTGGTTAGGTCTTGGTTAGGTCTTGGTTAGGTCTTGGTTAGGTCTTGGTTAGGTCTTGGTTAGGTCTTGGTTAGGTCTTGGTTAGGTCTTGGTTAGGTCTTGGTTAGGTCTTGGTTAGGTCTTGGTTAGGTCTTGGTTAGGTCTTGGTTAGGTCTTGGTTAGGTCTTGGTTAGGTCTTGGTTAGGTCTTGGTTAGGTCTTGGTTAGGTCTTGGTTAGGTCTTGGTTAGGTCTTGGTTAGGTCTTGGTTAGGTCTTGGTTAGGTCTTGGTTAGGTCTTGGTTAGGTCTTGGTTAGGTCTTGGTTAGGTCTTGGTTAGGTCTTGGTTAGGTCTTGGTTAGGTCTTGGTTAGGTCTTGGTTAGGTCTTGGTTAGGTCTTGGTTAGGTCTTGGTTAGGTCTTGGTTAGGTCTTGGTTAGGTCTTGGTTAGGTCTTGGTTAGGTCTTGGTTAGGTCTTGGTTAGGTCTTGGTTAGGTCTTGGTTAGGTCTTGGTTAGGTCTTGGTTAGGTCTTGGTTAGGTCTTGGTTAGGTCTTGGTTAGGTCTTGGTTAGGTCTTGGTTAGGTTAGGTCTTGGTTAGGTTAGGTCTTGGTTAGGTCTTGGTTAGGTCTTGGTTAGGTCTTGGTTGGGTTAGGTCTTGGTTAGGTCTTGGTTAGGTCTTGGTTAGGTCTTGGTTAGGTCTTGGTTAGGTCTTGGTTAGGTCTTGGTTAGGTCTTGGTTAGGTCTTGGTTAGGTCTTGGTTAGGTCTTGGTTAGGTCTTGGTTAGGTCTTGGTTAGGTCTTGGTTAGGTCTTGGTTAGGTCTTGGTTAGGTCTTGGTTAGGTCTTGGTTAGGTCTTGGTTAGGTCTTGGTTAGGTCTTGGTTAGGTCTTGGTTAGGTCTTGGTTAGGTCTTGGTTAGGTTAGGTCTTGGTTAGGTCTTGGTTAGGTCTTGGTTAGGTCTTGGTTAGGTTAGGTCTTGGTTAGGTCTTGGTTAGGTCTTGGTTAGGTCTTGGTTAGGTCTTGGTTAGGTCTTGGTTAGGTCTTGGTTAGGTCTTGGTTAGGTCTTGGTTAGGTCTTGGTTAGGTCTTGGTTAGGTCTTGGTTAGGTCTTGGTTAGGTCTTGGTTAGGTCTTGGTTAGGTCTTGGTTAGGTCTTGGTTAGGTCTTGGTTAGGTCTTGGTTAGGTCTTGGTTAGGTCTTGGTTAGGTCTTGGTTAGGTCTTGGTTAGGTCTTGGTTAGGTCTTGGTTAGGTTAGGTCTTGGTTAGGTCTTGGTTAGGTCTTGGTTAGGTCTTGGTTAGGTCTTGGTTAGGTCTTGGTTAGGTCTTGGTTAGGTCTTGGTTAGGTCTTGGTTAGGTCTTGGTTAGGTCTTGGTTAGGTCTTGGTTAGGTCTTGGTTAGGTCTTGGTTAGGTCTTGGTTAGGTCTTGGTTAGGTCTTGGTTAGGTCTTGGTTAGGTCTTGGTTAGGTCTTGGTTAGGTCTTGGTTAGGTCTTGGTTAGGTCTTGGTTAGGTCTTGGTTAGGTCTTGGTTAGGTCTTGGTTAGGTCTTGGTTAGGTCTTGGTTAGGTCTTGGTTAGGTCTTGGTTAGGTCTTGGTTAGGTCTTGGTTAGGGTTAGGTCTTGGTTAGGTCTTGGTTAGGTCTTGGTTAGGTCTTGGTTAGGTCTTGGTTAGGTCTTGGTTAGGTCTTGGTTAGGTCTTGGTTAGGTCTT
This sequence comes from Nomia melanderi, assembly GCF_051020985.1. Taxonomy (NCBI): domain Eukaryota; kingdom Metazoa; phylum Arthropoda; class Insecta; order Hymenoptera; family Halictidae; genus Nomia; species Nomia melanderi. The sequence continues at coordinate 4,914 of NC_135002.1, read as the reverse complement.
GGTTAGGTCTTGGTTAGGTCTTGGTTAGGTCTTGGTTAGGTCTTGGTTAGGTCTTGGTTAGGTCTTGGTTAGGTCTTGGTTAGGTCTTGGTTAGGTCTTGGTTAGGTCTTGGTTAGGTCTTGGTTAGGTTAGGTCTTGGTTAGGTCTTGGTTAGGTCTTGGTTAGGTCTTGGTTAGGTCTTGGTTAGGTTAGGTCTTGGTTAGGTCTTGGTTAGGTCTTGGTTAGGTCTTGGTTAGGTCTTGGTTAGGTCTTGGTTAGGTCTTGGTTAGGTCTTGGTTAGGTCTTGGTTAGGTCTTGGTTAGGTCTTGGTTAGGTCTTGGTTAGGTCTTGGTTAGGTCTTGGTTAGGTCTTGGTTAGGTCTTGGTTAGGTCTTGGTTAGGTCTTGGTTAGGTCTTGGTTAGGTCTTGGTTAGGTCTTGGTTAGGTCTTGGTTAGGTCTTGGTTAGGTCTTGGTTAGGTCTTGGTTAGGTCTTGGTTAGGTCTTGGTTAGGTCTTGGTTAGGTCTTGGTTAGGTCTTGGTTAGGTCTTGGTTAGGTCTTGGTTAGGTCTTGGTTAGGTCTTGGTTAGGTCTTGGTTAGGTCTTGGTTAGGTCTTGGTTAGGTCTTGGTTAGGTCTTGGTTAGGTCTTGGTTAGGTCTTGGTTAGGTCTTGGTTAGGTCTTGGTTAGGTCTTGGTTAGGTCTTGGTTAGGTCTTGGTTAGGTCTTGGTTAGGTCTTGGTTAGGTCTTGGTTAGGTCTTGGTTAGGTCTTGGTTAGGTCTTGGTTAGGTCTTGGTTAGGTCTTGGTTAGGTCTTGGTTAGGTCTTGGTTAGGTCTTGGTTAGGTCTTGGTTAGGTCTTGGTTAGGTCTTGGTTAGGTCTTGGTTAGGTCTTGGTTAGGTCTTGGTTAGGTCTTGGTTAGGTCTTGGTTAGGTCTTGGTTAGGTCTTGGTTAGGTCTTGGTTAGGTCTTGGTTAGGTCTTGGTTAGGTCTTGGTTAGGTCTTGGTTAGGTCTTGGTTAGGTCTTGGTTAGGTCTTGGTTAGGTCTTGGTTAGGTCTTGGTTAGGTCTTGGTTAGGTCTTGGTTAGGTCTTGGTTAGGTCTTGGTTAGGTCTTGGTTAGGTCTTGGTTAGGTCTTGGTTAGGTCTTGGTTAGGTCTTGGTTAGGTCTTGGTTAGGTCTTGGTTAGGTCTTGGTTAGGTCTTGGTTAGGTCTTGGTTAGGTCTTGGTTAGGTCTTGGTTAGGTCTTGGTTAGGTCTTGGTTAGGTCTTGGTTAGGTCTTGGTTAGGTCTTGGTTAGGTCTTGGTTAGGTCTTGGTTAGGTCTTGGTTAGGTCTTGGTTAGGTCTTGGTTAGGTCTTGGTTAGGTCTTGGTTAGGTCTTGGTTAGGTCTTGGTTAGGTCTTGGTTAGGTCTTGGTTAGGTCTTGGTTAGGTCTTGGTTAGGTCTTGGTTAGGTCTTGGTTAGGTCTTGGTTAGGTCTTGGTTAGGTCTTGGTTAGGTCTTGGTTAGGTCTTGGTTAGGTCTTGGTTAGGTCTTGGTTAGGTCTTGGTTAGGTCTTGGTTAGGTCTTGGTTAGGTCTTGGTTAGGTCTTGGTTAGGTCTTGGTTAGGTCTTGGTTAGGTCTTGGTTAGGTCTTGGTTAGGTCTTGGTTAGGTCTTGGTTAGGTCTTGGTTAGGTCTTGGTTAGGTCTTGGTTAGGTCTTGGTTAGGTCTTGGTTAGGTCTTGGTTAGGTCTTGGTTAGGTCTTGGTTAGGTCTTGGTTAGGTCTTGGTTAGGTCTTGGTTAGGTCTTGGTTAGGTCTTGGTTAGGTCTTGGTTAGGTCTTGGTTAGGTCTTGGTTAGGTCTTGGTTAGGTCTTGGTTAGGTCTTGGTTAGGTCTTGGTTAGGTCTTGGTTAGGTCTTGGTTAGGTCTTGGTTAGGTCTTGGTTAGGTCTTGGTTAGGTCTTGGTTAGGTCTTGGTTAGGTCTTGGTTAGGTCTTGGTTAGGTCTTGGTTAGGTCTTGGTTAGGTCTTGGTTAGGTCTTGGTTAGGTCTTGGTTAGGTCTTGGTTAGGTCTTGGTTAGGTCTTGGTTAGGTCTTGGTTAGGTCTTGGTTAGGTCTTGGTTAGGTCTTGGTTAGGTCTTGGTTAGGTCTTGGTTAGGTCTTGGTTAGGTCTTGGTTAGGTCTTGGTTAGGTCTTGGTTAGGTCTTGGTTAGGTCTTGGTTAGGTCTTGGTTAGGTCTTGGTTAGGTCTTGGTTAGGTCTTGGTTAGGTCTTGGTTAGGTCTTGGTTAGGTCTTGGTTAGGTCTTGGTTAGGTCTTGGTTAGGTCTTGGTTAGGTCTTGGTTAGGTCTTGGTTAGGTCTTGGTTAGGTCTTGGTTAGGTCTTGGTTAGGTCTTGGTTAGGTCTTGGTTAGGTCTTGGTTAGGTCTTGGTTAGGTCTTGGTTAGGTCTTGGTTAGGTCTTGGTTAGGTCTTGGTTAGGTCTTGGTTAGGTCTTGGTTAGGTCTTGGTTAGGTCTTGGTTAGGTCTTGGTTAGGTCTTGGTTAGGTCTTGGTTAGGTCTTGGTTAGGTCTTGGTTAGGTCTTGGTTAGGTCTTGGTTAGGTCTTGGTTAGGTCTTGGTTAGGTCTTGGTTAGGTCTTGGTTAGGTCTTGGTTAGGTCTTGGTTAGGTCTTGGTTAGGTCTTGGTTAGGTCTTGGTTAGGTCTTGGTTAGGTCTTGGTTAGGTCTTGGTTAGGTCTTGGTTAGGTCTTGGTTAGGTCTTGGTTAGGTCTTGGTTAGGTCTTGGTTAGGTCTTGGTTAGGTCTTGGTTAGGTCTTGGTTAGGTCTTGGTTAGGTCTTGGTTAGGTCTTGGTTAGGTCTTGGTTAGGTCTTGGTTAGGTCTTGGTTAGGTCTTGGTTAGGTCTTGGTTAGGTCTTGGTTAGGTCTTGGTTAGGTCTTGGTTAGGTCTTGGTTAGGTCTTGGTTAGGTCTTGGTTAGGTCTTGGTTAGGTCTTGGTTAGGTCTTGGTTAGGTCTTGGTTAGGTCTTGGTTAGGTCTTGGTTAGGTCTTGGTTAGGTCTTGGTTAGGTCTTGGTTAGGTCTTGGTTAGGTCTTGGTTAGGTCTTGGTTAGGTCTTGGTTAGGTCTTGGTTAGGTCTTGGTTAGGTCTTGGTTAGGTCTTGGTTAGGTCTTGGTTAGGTCTTGGTTAGGTCTTGGTTAGGTCTTGGTTAGGTCTTGGTTAGGTCTTGGTTAGGTCTTGGTTAGGTCTTGGTTAGGTCTTGGTTAGGTCTTGGTTAGGTCTTGGTTAGGTCTTGGTTAGGTCTTGGTTAGGTCTTGGTTAGGTCTTGGTTAGGTCTTGGTTAGGTCTTGGTTAGGTCTTGGTTAGGTCTTGGTTAGGTCTTGGTTAGGTCTTGGTTAGGTCTTGGTTAGGTCTTGGTTAGGTCTTGGTTAGGTCTTGGTTAGGTCTTGGTTAGGTCTTGGTTAGGTCTTGGTTAGGTCTTGGTTAGGTCTTGGTTAGGTCTTGGTTAGGTCTTGGTTAGGTCTTGGTTAGGTCTTGGTTAGGTCTTGGTTAGGTCTTGGTTAGGTCTTGGTTAGGTCTTGGTTAGGTCTTGGTTAGGTCTTGGTTAGGTCTTGGTTAGGTCTTGGTTAGGTCTTGGTTAGGTCTTGGTTAGGTCTTGGTTAGGTCTTGGTTAGGTCTTGGTTAGGTCTTGGTTAGGTCTTGGTTAGGTCTTGGTTAGGTCTTGGTTAGGTCTTGGTTAGGTCTTGGTTAGGTCTTGGTTAGGTCTTGGTTAGGTCTTGGTTAGGTCTTGGTTAGGTCTTGGTTAGGTCTTGGTTAGGTCTTGGTTAGGTCTTGGTTAGGTCTTGGTTAGGTCTTGGTTAGGTCTTGGTTAGGTCTTGGTTAGGTCTTGGTTAGGTCTTGGTTAGGTCTTGGTTAGGTCTTGGTTAGGTCTTGGTTAGGTCTTGGTTAGGTCTTGGTTAGGTCTTGGTTAGGTCTTGGTTAGGTCTTGGTTAGGTCTTGGTTAGGTCTTGGTTAGGTCTTGGTTAGGTCTTGGTTAGGTCTTGGTTAGGTCTTGGTTAGGTCTTGGTTAGGTCTTGGTTAGGTCTTGGTTAGGTCTTGGTTAGGTCTTGGTTAGGTCTTGGTTAGGTCTTGGTTAGGTCTTGGTTAGGTCTTGGTTAGGTCTTGGTTAGGTCTTGGTTAGGTCTTGGTTAGGTCTTGGTTAGGTCTTGGTTAGGTCTTGGTTAGGTCTTGGTTAGGTCTTGGTTAGGTCTTGGTTAGGTCTTGGTTAGGTCTTGGTTAGGTCTTGGTTAGGTCTTGGTTAGGTCTTGGTTAGGTCTTGGTTAGGTCTTGGTTAGGTCTTGGTTAGGTCTTGGTTAGGTGTCTTGGTTAGGTCTTGGTTAGGTCTTGGTTAGGTCTTGGTTAGGTCTTGGTTAGGTCTTGGTTAGGTCTTGGTTAGGTCTTGGTTAGGTCTTGGTTAGGTCTTGGTTAGGTCTTGGTTAGGTCTTGGTTAGGTCTTGGTTAGGTCTTGGTTAGGTCTTGGTTAGGTCTTGGTTAGGTCTTGGTTAGGTCTTGGTTAGGTCTTGGTTAGGTCTTGGTTAGGTCTTGGTTAGGTCTTGGTTAGGTCTTGGTTAGGTCTTGGTTAGGTCTTGGTTAGGTCTTGGTTAGGTCTTGGTTAGGTCTTGGTTAGGTCTTGGTTAGGTCTTGGTTAGGTCTTGGTTAGGTCTTGGTTAGGTCTTGGTTAGGTCTTGGTTAGGTCTTGGTTAGGTCTTGGTTAGGTCTTGGTTAGGTCTTGGTTAGGTCTTGGTTAGGTCTTGGTTAGGTCTTGGTTAGGTCTTGGTTAGGTCTTGGTTAGGTCTTGGTTAGGTCTTGGTTAGGTCTTGGTTAGGTCTTGGTTAGGTCTTGGTTAGGTCTTGGTTAGGTCTTGGTTAGGTCTTGGTTAGGTCTTGGTTAGGTCTTGGTTAGGTCTTGGTTAGGTCTTGGTTAGGTCTTGGTTAGG